>NC_047519.1:13782076-14492076 GCF_902827115.2 Pseudochaenichthys georgianus | reverse complement strand
GTGTGTGTGTGTGTGTGTGTGTGTGTGTGTGTGTGTGTGTGTGTGTGTGTGTGTGTGTGTGTGTGTGTGTGTGTGTGTGTGTGTGTGTGTGTGTGTGGATGGATGTGTGTGTCTGGGTGGGTGGCTGGATGTGTGTGTGTGTGTGTGTGTGTGTGTGTGTGTGTGTGTGTGTGTGTGGGTGGATGGATGTGTGTGTGTGTGTGTGTGTGTGTGTGTGTGTGTGTGTGTGTGCGCGTGTGTAGGTGTGTGTGTGTTGTGTGTGTGTGTGTGTGTGTGTGTGTGTGTGTGTGTGTGTGTGTGTGTGTGTGTGTGTGTGTGTGTGTGTGTCACTATGAAAGTGTGTGCCAGTGTGTGACTCCAATGGCCCGTCTCTTGGGGCAGTCTTCCAAGTAGGAGATGAGATGGGAAAGTTCTTTTTCCTAAGACGGTGTGATTTCCTAAGCTAATGTTTTGAGAAATGGGATCAATTAAGTGTCTCAAGTGCATGAAGCATTTGGTTTATTATCCTTGCATCTACTCCTCAGCAGCCAGGCCACGGCAGTGAGAGGACACTGGATGCTCCTTTCTCAGTGTGCAGATCGTCATGTTGTGCCATGTTTATGGCTCTATGCCACTAAGGCCATATTTCTTATGATTTGTTTTTCTAATATTATAATTTAAATTGACTGGTTCTACTTGGAAAATCAGCTTTTTAATTACTGTTATATTCTGTCTGTTGTCATGCTTTCTGCCTGCAGCTCAATAGTTGTTGTTTGTTGTTGTTTTGTGAGATTTTTCTCTCACATAAAAAAGATCAAATTGTTTTGAAATGTATTAGATCCAGCTTCCAGCTGGCCTACAAACAATATGCAACAGACTTTATAAAAAAGTCCTTGTTTGGTACAGAACCTGTAAAGAAGCTGATCATTTCCTCTAGAATCGTGAAATATATTACATATTTAAGGAGTCTATGTCTATTTGATCCAGTGTGAATTGAAACGCAAAGCTATGCTTGTCTCGTATGCGTAACTATGTTCAACATTCTGACATCGTACGGCTTGAATGATTTCCTGTTTTCCTCATTTTCCAATGATCATAACACAGAGTTATAGCTCATTTAGAGCATGTGTGTGTGTGTGTGTGTGTGTGTGTGTGTGTGTGTGTGTGTGTGTGTGTGTTGTGTGTGTGTGTGTGTGTGTGTGTGTGTGTGTGTGTGTGTGTGTGTGTGTGTGTGTGTGTGTGTGTGTGTGTGTGTGTGTGTGTGTGTGCCTGTGTTAATCGTGTGGTGTTGATGTGGTTCATGCCTTCTATCAGCCGGGGCCACCATGTAACTGTGACCTGAGATCAATATGCAATCTAAACACCCCTGGGGCTCGCCTGCCTTGGATATCCAGTACAGTGCAGTGGCAGTCTCCCCCCCCCCCTTTATATAACTGCCCTCAGAGGCTGTTGTTGTGACCAATTGTGGCTTGAGTTGAGGGAACCTAAAAAAGCATCACCATCGCACCATGACTTTATATGGCAACGACTGGGGGCTATTTCCAGTGGCCTACAAACTGGAAATCTTTAGTTGTCCTGATATGACTTTCAGAGGTGTTTCCTCCGTAGATAATACGTGTCATGCAAGCAAACAGAGCAGCACTACTTACATGTTGGTGTTAGCGGTGGAGGTGAGCCACTCTCCGGCCAGACCGATGATATCGAGACCACTGGAAAGCTGGTTGAAGAATCGAGGGTGACCTAAATATAGAAAAAATATCGAAATGTCTTTCCGATCAACAGGCCTTCATGATGCTTTATATTAAGAAAGACAGCAACTGATTGATCTGCTTTGTCTGAGTAAAGCGTTAAGAGAGTTATGCTGCATTTTTGTATTTGACATTTTTATCTTTATTTATAATTTTGCCTTTTATCTGCAATTTCCTTTGCTGATGTTGCTACACTGTAAATGTCCTACTGTGTGAACATTAAAGGATGTTTGATACTGATGAAACAGTATCCTTCAGGCTAAAACTGATCTCCTACAACTTATTTTGGAAATATATAAATAACAATAAAGAAACATAAAAAAACAGTTTTTCATTTGAATGTTCATCCATGAAACCAAAACGATCTGACAAAGCATTGTTCAGTATTTGTAATTACATTGGTAACAAGGCTATGACAGCCATTTAGACTAACATAATGCACACACCGTCTCTGTATAGGCCCAGAGCTGGAATGCAGTCATGGATATAAGCACCTTGTGGAGGTGTATGGCTTACATAATAACACAAGTGAGTCACATACATGTAAATCAGTGCTGCTTAATAGCAAGAGGAGAGAAAGGTCTGCTTTATATTTCAGTACCAGGGACAGCTCCTCCTGTTCATGAAATCGAGCACAAAAAATAAGCAGCGTGTCTCCGATTGAAAAGTGGTGTTGAGTTGTAGACACAGTAGACCCTGCCCGTGATATATTAAACCCGGGGGACAGTTTGAGCACTGTCGTTTTTAACAGCTTGAAACAGCCCGTGTTAGGATCCCCTCGGGCGACACTTGCCTTAATAAGTCAAGGGGGAGAGAAAAGGAGGATGTCAACCGAACGACCAATAAATAAGGCAGTCATTGTAAAGGGCTGTACATTATCTGCCAAACAGCTTGTGTTGAATTCACCAGTTTACATGAAAGTGATCAAATGGACACACAAGGTACTGTTCATCATAAAATGCATGTGAAATTCTAATAATATAGCCTATTATGCTTTGTGTAATGACGTATATGACTTTATCTTGGTCTGCAGATAAAAATACTATTCTTTAAACTGACAGAAGGTTAATTGCTTTTGCCTCCATGTCCTTTTGCTATTTAAACTAACATATGGCACCTCATGAATGACTAATTCTCTTTCACCCTTGAAGGTGCCTCGGCTAGCCTACCTGTCCGGACGCCATATTTGAGCGTGTCTCTGCAGTCCACCAGGATCTGCTCCAGGGATTCGGGCTGGTCGGACAGCTCCAGGTTGAAGCCCTCCATGCCCTCCAGGAGCTGGTGAGGGTGGTGGAAGTCCAGCACCTTGGTGGAGCGGTCGAAAGTCTTCTTGATGTAGTTGGTGAGGATGTCCACCAACTCCAACAAAAACTGTATTGTGGCCTCCTCTCCATTTTTGGCTGGCAGCAAGTCTGAGGGGAGAGGAGGAAGACAGTCATTTAGCGTGGGAGATCATTTTAGCTTAATGTTGGGTTTATTTTTCAAGGCCCCCCTATTGTCAAGATAAATGTTGACCTGAGCATGTTAATGACTGGCATATCATTGAATAACTTTAACAAAGATTAGGACTCATATACATTTCTTTTAAAGTCAAAATTTGATTTCTATGTCTATTATACACATATATACCATTTATAATAGGTTTTAGGCATTTTTACATTACTTTAGCCTAGCCTAATTAGGCTACCATAGCCTACTACATGTTCCAACATTTTGGCTAGAGTTCTTTAAAAGTGCTTAATTGTTAGCAAAGCAGCTAGGCTACAACATGCTGTAGAGCGAAAACACCTTACAAAAAAAACATACGGATATATTATTTGTTGTTGTTGTAACTGTTTCACATTTTACTGAGTTGACATGTTTGGTTTTAATATGACTCTAAATGTAGTCGTCGTCCTCTAACTCTAGAGAGTTTCATGTAATGCTACCAATAACGTAGCAAAAAGATAAAAGCCACCATAGGCATGCTGAGAGGAGGCCTTGAACAGAGTAACGTTGACAGCCTCACCAATAGCAGCATTTCAAGCTTATAAGCTATAGCTTATTTTTTGTGAATATTTAGCCGAAAAAAGTTGTCACCTCTGGCGAACAGGTTGGAGAAGTCGGTCTCGGTGAGGCGGAAGCGAGCGTCCCGGTCACTGTTGTCGCAGGAGAGCAGGTTCTTCTGCCCCGCGAGCCTCCCTTTCTCATCCAGGCTGTTGTTCTTCTGCAGGAACCCTAGGGTGTTACATGGCGGAGAGCAGGAGTTATCACCAAACACCTCCATCCCAAACACGAGGGAAAAGATAATAATAATTTACGAAAAAAATATCAATTAAATAATAATAATAATTGTTAAAAAATTCAAGTGGCATATAAACAAGTACGTGGTCAGCTCCTGGAAAAAATATGTGCTGTCTTGATCAAGTCTTCCATAACAAATGCTTTTCTGGTGAAGGCCCAACATATATGGCCAACACACACACAGGAAAGAGGTGTCCGCCCCACCCATGTGACATCACAAACACCTCCCAATGAGGGAGCACCCAGTCCTGATGTGGAGGAGGGGGGGGGGGGGGGGGGGGGGGCAGGTCCGGAGAGCCCGTGGCGATGACCCTTATACAGCTAATCAATGCACACCAAAGAGGGGTTAATGACGGATGCATGCATACCCCTAAAGCAGTCTGCCCCTGCAGGACCTATATGTTCTGAACTCATTATTGATATTTTTCATTATATATATATATATATATATATAATATATATATATTTATATATGCAGGGTGGTGTGGGCCTAATTGTGCAGAAACACTTGGAAGTCAGACACATGAGCGTATAAAATATTGTCTCATATTTGTATATGGAAAAATGTTAAATCCATACTCGAAATCGATATGTGAGACCATCTTACTACCACCATAAATACATATTTCCATTTAATGTCCACTCCAGTCCATTCAAATGTAATTTAGGCCAATCAAAATCTATTGGTCATTTTCTCATAAATGGCAATATCAAACGTATTCGATTCTCTGGTCTTAATTGATTTCCTGCCATAAGAAACAGAACATAATATCTTGAATTGACCACATCTACGTGACATTAATTCTTCTTTGCATTGCTGCAACAAAAAACACCAGAATACATTTTCATTTTTGAGTCACTGAAAGAACCAATTCCTCCAAATGCTGGAATAATAACCACGCCTTCCTTGCAGCATCTCTTTTAAAAAGGCCATCAGTGAAATTGACAGTAAGACATTTTTGTATTCTTTGTTGCAAAGAACTGCCTGCCTGCGAAATGAAAATAGTTATCTTTTGTTATAGGTTATTGTATGGGTTGCCTAGGGCTTAATAACCTGGGCCTGTCTCGAAGAATTTTCTCTTGGTGGCGAAATCGAAAAGACATGGGGGGCGTTCAGAAGCGGTCAGGGGGTTTGCACCGGGGCTCTTACCATCAGACCTACAGGCTAATGTCCACTGACCTTTGGAAGATGGAAACGCACTGTGACAGTCGTGTATGTCGCTACTCTAACAGCCTTTATTGTGGCCTGTTCCAGGCCTCTAAGGGGTTTATTTATTTATTTAAAAAGGCCACCCTATTATGACCCTTTTAAATGAACAGAGGCAAAAATGCACATCACTGCAATACTGCAAAATTGATAATCACACATTCATAGGCCAAAAAGACTCCAAAATTGCATTTTTCTCAGAAGAAATTATATGAAAAGAGTTGTCGTGGAACGTTTTGTGTGCCAAATAACTTACCACAAATCTTCATCCCCAGTTTCCGTGTGCATCCGTGCATCCACGCATATTCGTTGGCTAAAACAGAATGTCAACGTTTGAGTTTGTGCACTGCAGGCCGCTGAGAGAGCGTGGATGGTGCGGATGGTGCGGATGATGGATATAAAGCTGGTGGAGCACAGTGAGCACAGTGGAAGCGTGATGCGCACGGCTCCTGGCCGGGTGTGTGACTCTGAACACTTGTGTTGGTTTTTTCAAGCGTTAAAGAGTATTTTTTCTCATTGTTTGGCTGAGAAGGTATTCACTTTTGTATTTACCACAACCCATGCTAATTATAAAGGGATGAGTCTTATAACATTTCCGATTTAAGTTCAATCAATAGGCACCGGACGCACGGCACATCCGCGCCGGCTCACACACCCAGCCAAGGGGCGGACTGGAATTAACGCCCGTGAAATGAGCTCACGGAGGAGGGCAGGAATTAATTGAGTGAAACACAGTATGTGACTGGAGCGAGCTGGCAATGCCTGTGGCCGGAGAGTCTATAACTGGCTTGATGCAGAAACGTACAGTGCGTGTCATGCATACACCCACAACCGATGCGTGGTTGGACATGCGTGAGCAGACATGGAGCAGAAGCCAGGGGGAATAAAATGCAGAGCGCGCGGCGGCGAATACACCTGATGGAAAACTTTCACAACAAAAACAAGTATTTAAATTCACTGAAGCAACTTCACTGTGAGAGAAAGTACAGCTCGAGGTGCTGAGGCCAAGGCACCAAAAGATAAGCAGACATGCGTGCGCACAGACACGCGCGCAGACACTACTTGCCGGAAGGCGTGAGATGGAGCGTGGAAAGAGATAATGGCAACATCCAGCAGCAGTATACGACAGATAATACAAACATATTTTTTTAAAGGAACGAATTCACATTTGCAATACATTTTAGCTTTTTTTTGTAATGTGTTTATTGATAAAATGTTTAAAAGTTACATCTTATTCGATAAATAGAGAAAATATGGATTTGAATGCTCCCCAGGAAATGCACCTTGCTTATTTCCTTTTACATTTGCCCAAAGACAAACAAACTGTAATTATCTCCCAGCGTAGCATTGCAGGTGGCTGCTCAAGTGCACTATGGGGTCGATTTGTTTGCATGCGACAAAGGCTTAAAATGGCTAATTAACCCGTGGGTTAATGTACAGACTAATGTATCTGAATAGGTCCAGCCACTTTAAAAAAAAAAGGGGGAAAAAGAATAGCATTTCTCCAAGAGCAATTAATATATGCAGCCTTAAGGGCCGAAAACATGTTGTGAAACGAGATAAGATTTACCATGATAACATAAATCCTAAATAAAACACCTTTTTTTTGGTGAAGAATCCTACAAAATAAACATGGGAATACATATATAATTAAAAAAAACAGGAAACGAAGGCGTTAATTCAGGAAAGGGGAAGATTGTTAGGAATATATTCGTTCGGAAAATGCATTTATTTTTAATGTTTGGACTAAATGCTCTTGCATCATTATAAATAGCCTACCAAAGCTTTAATAGAGCATTATTTCCATCGCCAGGCAGGGCTCGGCGCGCACCGCTGCTCCGCCAGACAGAGACAGGCAGCTGATGGCTCTGTTTTTAACCGGAATGATTAACGACGGAGCCCACACAGGAAATGGCCCGGGCGAGACTCGCTTTTATCAGACAGAGAAGGAGGGGAGGAAGGGGCAGGGAGGCAGAAAGAAAGAGAGAAAGAGGCGTGTGTGGGGGGGGGGGGGGGGGGGGGGTTCGCTTTAAGCCTTCTTCTTGGCACTACATCGCACTGTATGAGTGTCTTTGAGCAAGGCACCGAGTCCGGAGAGGGACAGCCTTAACGATCGTGTGCTCCCGGGGATCGATACGAGATCACGGTGTTATTAGCAGAGAAAGGACCTTACTTGTGGACGGTGGTATTAAATTGGCGGAGTTGGGGTCCTGCTCCCCGCCGGTGGCTCTCGGTTCAGACGATGCCATCAGTCCTCTGTTATCTCCAGCTGGGAAATAATTCAACTGCAAACAAAACGGTCCAAGGTTAGGAGCAATTCACACCTACCATATACATTATTTATCTGAATAACTACAGTGTATTTTATTTGTAGACCAGGATTCAATCAGAAAAATGCGATTAATCCCCAAATGACAATGGTTCGGCTACAAAGTCGCGCAATTTGGAGAGAAATTGCGCACGACGCGTAGATACGCACGTCTGGATAAATCGTCTCGGTGATATAACACAATGCCTTTGTGGGTTTATTTATTTTGGAGATAGCCTGCTATTTATTGCATTCGAATGGCCATTAAATAGCTACTCATTCCGTTTCATACATTAATAACATTTTAAAGATAAAATACAAAAGTTATCAGCTACACATATAAGATACGTTGTAATAGCTCGAAGCAAAGTCATATTTTTCCATTATCAGTGGGGTATCAGACCGTTATGATGCATACCTTGCCATATGACATATTGAGGACAATTTGACGAATGGATGCCATGATAGATTGACGAAGTTCTTTTTAAACAGGCTGATTTATTAAGCAAATATTGATAGGATGCAACTATTAATAACCCACGTCATTTAGGCTACCTATTGACTGAGCGATCGACATTTCAATTAAGTTGCGCTTTGAACAAGCGCATCCCATGCCATCATCACTCAATGTCACCATGGCATGAGAGACAGACAACTAACTAATTCCTTCTGCCACTCATCTGGCACGGCGAATTATAACATATTTTTCTTTTGTTGGTATATTTCTAACCCCTAAAACTATGATAAAAAAACACCTGTGTGATTTTTTTTTTTTAGTCCTATCAAATTTCAAATGAAAGGAGGAGACATCTTACCGGCTCACAGGTTGTCGATTCCAGATAAACTAAAGGTGTTTCAATCGCCTCCAAAAGGCACGACAAGCAACAGTCCAGTGATGGCGGAATACCAACAGAAAGCGCGCTAATAAATTCCCATCCAGCGGCGCGCAAGTGACCCGTTCTCCCTCAAGAATATATCTTTTTTTGTTTATTCGTTATTTATATCTCAGACTGTCGGCTGCCTATTGGTCTCTTCACGCAAGAATGAGTCACAGCCTTGCCTCCCTCTGACGACTAATGAAGCTTCCCTGAGTGCCTGTGATAGCCACAATCCACTTGAAGAAGCCTAAAAAGCAAAAAGGAAAAGCACCAGTGACGTATGTGTATGTGTGTGTCACATGATGGTAAAAAGACAGCAATTGACCTTGAGATGACAAACACACTTGGGTTTAAGATACAATACAATGGAAATCGGCTTTAATGGGCACCCAGAGAAAGCCATGATCCATCCACTGTAATACTTACCTTCATGAGATGACAGCCCTGCATGCGTCATTATTTTTGACCTGCACCTTACACTTTTTATAACCTTGACATGGACAATAACACTGAGACATCAAAGTGAATCCAGCCTGGCTTTGACTTATTGTCATCCTCATGCCTGTGTCCTGGCACTGAATGGGCAGCCATTATGTTCATTCACTCACTGCAAATTACACAGGCTTTATCAGATGGCGCTCACACTTTCTCTTTTCACGAGTCATGCGTGGAGACCGCTCATAAAGATACACCCTGACATGTGATAATAACTCAGAACATACCGGCTGATAGCACGCTACACTGTCGGATGCTGATGGTGTAACCTTTATCAAGTGATGATATTACAGAGTGCGGAGAATTGTAAAAAAGATGCTTTATTGTCAGCATCCTCATTCAAAGAAATGCCTTCAGTGCAGGCACGTGCAAAGATATTTTGAGGGGCTGAAACGCTTAAAAAAGGGTACCCCCATCTGATTTTAGGTGTCACACAAGAGCACTACAAATCAATAAAAAAAGTGTATGAAATAATACAAATCTGCACACTTATCATGGTCAAGCAGATGTCCAAAGTAGTCCAAAATGTACAGTTAACTCAAATCTGTATAAATGTTATTGATAATTACTAAATGACCAGTAAATATGTCATCTCTGAGGCAGAACACCTATTCCTATACCTTGTGTCCGTCCACATTAAGCATTTTTCTCCCTGCATGTGATGTATGATATATAAAACAATATCGCACAATGTGATTGCAAGCTGTGCTGCATTGTTTGGGAGCAAAAGTGAATATGTTTATTCACAGGGCACTGCACTCGTTATTTGATGTTAATCATTCCCACAAATTACAATTACTCACCTGGAGCCTTCAAAGGCAAACATACCCAATTGCTGCTACAGTGTGACATGAGGTGAGGCATATGGCTTCACTTCTTTTTTTGTGTTGCACACTTATCAATAAGTTAGACAAGTTTGGATTGTATGATGATTACATTTGCTTTAACTTTTGTGACGACCCCTCCACACCACGTGGGGTGCCGTCTGGTGGTGGGTGTGCTTTGTGGGTGTTCACAGGTTCATGGCTGATGAGTCGCACCTGTGGGAGGATACCTGCCTGATGAGCGACACCTGGAAAGGAAAAGGATATAGGAGGAGCCCAGCCGTTACGTCGCTCTCACTCCTTTGGGCACTCACTCCGGGCCAGCCTCGGGGACCTGTTGCTGGTTCTCTTCACTTCGTTGGTTATTGAGAATAAACAATTGTTATTTTCTTACTCTTCGTCTCGCCTCCCTGCTTTTTGTTGCAGCCCAGGAGCCGGGTTGTAACAGTATCTATCACGGGCTACTCATAGTTATGCAACCACAACATCTAAATAAAACAATTATTTGTTTAGCAGCGAACCAAAGAAGGTCAATGCAGTGTTGCTCAGTGTACTGAAGCCTGGACTTGTGCAAGCCCCTTCTTTTCAAGGACTGTTTACAGTTCAAATGTAGACTTGTTAAAATAAATTAACTATACTTTTATATGAGAATATAAAGAATTCTGGGTTTTCCTGAAGAGACATTTCTTATTTGTTGATGGGGCTCAGTTGGAAAAGTAATGTTCAGCATTTGCAAGATTATAGGTTGTCCACTTTAAATATTTTATTTGCAGTTAAAATGTGAAAATACAAACGTAATTGTCACAGCTTTTACAAAATACACAAAGAAAAGGTTGCTTGGATTTAAATATATACAATTGTCCAGAAGCAACCAGATTGACAGTGACTCACATTCAGTTGTATTGGTACAATGACTAAGGATGAATGTGAGAAGGAGGACAATACTTGTGTCTGTTTACTTGCTTTTCTTCAGGCTCATCATCATCTGATGATGAGCCTGAGCTTGTAGATGTTTCCTCAGCTTCATTACCCCCGTCAGCATCTTCCTTCTCAGTGCCCTGCCCTGTCTCTTGCTCTGATAGAAAAGGCATGACAAAATCTCATGGTGTGATTTTGAATATGCTGTGTAGGTTTTTGTACAAAAAGATTTAAAAAAACACTTTACCCTGTGACAGCTTCTTCTGGATCAGCGGGAGAAACTCAGAGGCCTCAGGATTGTCTGGTTCATAGATTAGAACTGAAACATGGAATGAAAGAAGAGGCAGCGTTGGCTAACATCACCGGTGGCTGATTTATTGACTGACAGACTTCAGTGGATGGATGCAGGATACTTACTCATCCGACACAGTTTGCTGGCCAGCTTCAAGTCTCTGACCATCACAGCTCTGAGGAACTGAAATCAACATTTTAGCTTGAGTCTCAATCTCACTTAATTATAACAAAGATGATGCAAAACATAATTTGCTAAAACAAATGATAAAATGATTTTTGATCAGAATCAGAATGCTTGTGTTTATATAAACAGGAGAAGTTGTAGTGAGAGTGTCCAATGAAATAAAAAATAATAAGATAAAATAGAATTAAAATATGTTTATAAACATTAAAACATGTTGCATATAATGTCCAAAATACAATAATAATATTTAATACAAGAAGTTTAAGTAACGTGTATTCCAATATATACAGTTGTGTGATAGTATTAAAATAAAAATATGAATGCCAAATTGCACAGTTTACGAGGGTTTTGTTGCGGATGGTCCTAGTGTCTGTCTACTGAGGCATCTGGAATGAAACAGCCCATCCTCTCAGCGGTGCATGAAGTGTGTGGAGTCATTGATGGACATCATTCACTGTACCTTCATTATCAGCTCCAATGGTGCCTTAATGTCTTCATCCTTTACCTCCTCTTCCTCGCACTGTGCTTCCACCATATTTGGCTCATGTGTGGGAAGAGGAACTGTACCTAAGTCTGCATGGCACTTCTTCAAGTCTTTCATTTGCAGATCTTCTCCAGGCACTGCATTGGCCTGTGTGTGTTTTTGAACCCTGAAATCATAATCGTTTGTTTATCAATACCCACCTCTTGTCACATCGCCTATTGACCAATCAGAGAGCTTGCTCAAACCTATGTGTTATAGAATGAATGTTAAAAAAACGTTATTTTGCCGTTCTCCACACAGTACAAGACAAAACAAATGAAGACACTTTTTTTTAATGGAAGTAAATGGGGCCTTGTTTCACAACAGCTAACCTTTATCATAACTATTTACATATTACAGGATAATCCAAGTTTCATTTATCCAGCTGTATGCTGACTACTTCCCAACATGCATTTTCCCCAAAACGTTGCTATTTATTTAACAAAAGCTGAAGCATTCTGTTACTGTAATAAATGACTACGTTATTATAGCATGTTCATTTACAAGCGTAGCCAGTTAAGTGCTAGCCATCTTAAGGTAGCATGTAGCTAACATCATTATTTGTAACCATTATATATTAACTGTACTGTTAATTAACGTTCGCATATGTAATGTATGTAAGCCAGTTGCTCACCTGCTCATTGAGGAAGATACCTCGACTGCAACTCAATATACTTATTCTTTAAATTGTGAAACGTTCATGTGAAGTTAATTAAGGGTTCCTCATGTTATGGCTAACCTAGCTAGCTAAGTTATTTCAAGCAGGACAGACGCAACAGCGTAGCAAACAGTCGTTACCATAGTAATAGAGCTACTCAGAGTCAGTGCTGCCTTCATGGCTGTCGGAAATCTGGCAGTTCTAAAGAATTATGCAGACTACAAATAAATATTGTCGTGCCATGACTTTTGGAGACTGAAGAAGCAGTTGTGCACCACTGTACGTAGTTGTTTAAAAAAAAATCTATTTTAAATAGATAATTATGCGCTTCTTTTTATTGTATTGGTTGTTCAACTTTAATTAAGTCCATTATTATCAGGTGTTTTAGAAATATGTATAAAATGTTACTGTAGTCTTCATTACATTTCTTTTTGGGCTAAAACATCACTATGCTACTATTTATTATTCTGCTGTATATATTTATAGGCCTACACCAGAAATGCAAAGCTGTTATGGTTGATTTGTGGAATTTGTTGACTAAAACCTCACCAAAAATACATTTGAATGCAAATTAAGTCAAATATACAATATCTAAGCCTCAGAAAAGATATATCTTGAAGGCTTTTCTCCCTTGCCAATCTTACACAGCCTAGCTGTCTCTGACCACCCCCCATGTCAGCCATTTGTCATCCAATAAGTAGCTGTAACTGCTACATTAGCTGCCCATGCATCGAAAAAAGCTGCCCTCAGTCTTGAATCTGTGTGTCTGTGTGTGTGTGTTGTGAGGATGGAGCTGGAGGTATTGTGTGTGTGGTTAAAAGATTCAGGTCACGTCAGCACTTGGCTGTACTGTTTCACGGTTGTTTTATAATTTCAGGAAGATACAAACTGTCATATTGACAGGCTGAAGACTTCCCACAGAGACTAAGCACATGACTGACAGGCTTGCTCATTTTGTGCCAGAGTTTAGAGCAGTGTTTAGAGAAAGGTGAGGTTAGTTTGGACTGGTAAATGTGCATGCTTTCTCTTCACCTCCTACTCCATCACACACACACACACACACACACACACACACACACACACACACACACACACACACACACACACACACACACACACACACACACACACACACACACACACACACACACACACACACACACACACACACACACACACACACACACACACACACACACACACACACACACACACACACACACACACACACACACACACACACACACACACACACACACACCAATTAGGCAGTGCAGTGAAGTTGCTCGGACTGAGCTCTCCCTTGGGTTCCCTCTCATGCACAGCGACATGCCACTGAACCATGTGCGTGTGTTTATAAGTGAGTGTGTAAATGCTTCTGTGTAGGCTGTGTGTGTTCTAGAGTGCAGAGGAGGGAATACGTAGCATTTCATGTGCTTTGTCAATGCATTAGTGGAAGAAACTCAGCAAAGAAATGAGCAACTACACATCCACTAATCACAGTCTATTTCTCAAAGAATGTTGTGGAATTCTTAATCATTTAGATTCTATTTTTAAAAGGTCAAGGATTCATTCAGACTTGTCGATTTTGCTTCATCAGGACTCTCTGTGGTGTGTTTTGATTGGATTAGATCTACAAAGCAGGCTACATAAGCAAACAACCCAACAACTGTAATCAAAGAATGTTCGAGAAAACAGGTTTACAGGGATTTAAACGTGCCAAATTATGCTCATTTTCAGGTTTCATAATTGTATTTTGTTCCTCTACTCTGAGATGTTTACATGCTTTAATGTTCAAAATGGTCTTTATTTCTCTCATACTGCCTGTGCTGCAGCACCTCTTTTCACCCTCTGTCTGAAACCAGGGCCCAGTCTGCTCTGATTGGTTAGCTGGCCGGCTCTGTTGTGATTGGTCCTTCCCTTAGCCTATCACAATGTTTCAAAGCACTAGCCAATCGAAGTGCAAGTGTTAAATAGTGATGTCACTAAGTAACTGAAGTAAACAAGGAGTCCAATTGAGGGTTAAGTATAATAACTATAGCTCCACAACTCAAGAAGTTGTAAAGGAGTAAAACAAAAAAAAATGGAAAAAACGAATTGGTGTCCAAAGCTTGTAGACACCATCAGTTCATTTTTTTATAGATTCCCTTGATGGTGCACAGATGTCGGTCAAAAAGTTGAGTATTGAATGATGGATAATTGCAATCCTCAATGGCTTCCATCTTGCCTACGGTTCTCACAAAATAGTTATTTGGAGGTGTAATAACTCTTTTGCAATTGCCTATCATTCAATACTAAACTTTTTGACAAACATCTCTACATCTGTACACCATCAGGGTACTTAACAGTCAAAACAGTGACCTCCATTTTGCCATTCTTGTCCATATGCACTCGAAATAGTAAGTGGAAGCAAGGTGTGGAAGCCATGTGTAAAGTTCTTGTGAGCCGCAGAATCAGTTTTGACAATGTCAGCTAGTTTTATGGAGACCTCCCTCAACCTTCCTCCCAGAGAACAGACAGACGGACACAGAGAAGCACAACACACACACACACACACACACACACACACACACACACACACACACACACACACACACACACACACACACACACACACACACACACACACACACACACACACACACACACACACACACACACACACACACACACACACACACACACACACACACACACACACACACATATGCTCAAACAGCACCAGCAGCCCATCAGGAACACCTGCCATAGATGGTTGATGGGAAATATAGATATATATAATATATATTCCGCACAGACGACATGATAACAGAATCATTTCACACTTCAGTGATCATGGGCACATTCCCTTTTGTGTGCATGTATGAGGGTGTGTGTGTGTGTGTGTGTGTGTGTGTGTGTGTGTGTGTGTGTGTGTGTGTGTGTGTGTGTGTGTGTGTGTGTGTGTGTGTGTTTGAGAAAGCCCCAGCATGCTCATCTATTAGTGTGCTGGCGGGTTGTATGTACTGTCTGTGCCTTGAGAGACTCTGCTCCTCACACATTTCCATAAGACGAGCCCCGGGGCCGACTGCAAGAGAGAACACAGAGCAGGGAAAGGGCCTCGTCACAGTCCTGCAGGATGTCACGGTGTGGAACGTGAAGCATGTTCTTCTGTGATGGAACGCCACTGAACACACTGTTCCCATCATTAACAGGGATCAGCATGAACTAAACAAAACCACATCACGCTGTCACAATGGCCTCATCTGTGTAACTTTGTCTGTGTATGTGGCACGTTGAAGCAACTGTGTCCTCCAGCACGTGTGTTTATGAAGCATCTGTGCAGGTCTATCAGTGTGATGTGGTGTATGACCATCCATCCATCCTCACGCCGCCTCACAGCCCCTGGCAGGCTGAAGGCTAATAATAAATGCAAATTACAATCAGAGAAGCAGATCGGAGCTGTAGAGGATAATTGCTCCATTATGGCTGTGTGTGTGTGTGTGTGTGTGTGTGTGTGTGTGTGTGTGTGTGTGTGTGTGTGTGTGTGTGTGTGTGTGTGTGTTTCTTGTATAACAGAGACGGGTGGGGGGGGGAGTTACCGAATGCCAGGTGCTGACGTAACACACAGACTACATAACAGGACAAGTGAGGTGTTACCTTATTGATTTATTTGTTGGACAAAATTCTACTTTTCCAGTAGGAGTGCCATGTAAAGCTAATTAAAGTGTCTGATGCAAGAGAAAGAAACACCGTCCTATCGATCACACGCTACCCCTGAATGCCACAAGCTGTGTGAGTATTGTGTGATTTCAACGTCATTGACAGATTAGGCCCGTGGGTCTGTCTCAGTGACATTCTTCATTTTCCATTTCATTTCATTTATTGGGATTCTCATTAGCTTCATCAACACAGAGGGTGGTTTGTTCATCCTGGGGCGCGCACACAACATTTTGTTTCAACAATAAAATATACTCAGGTAGGAAATATAACACTGCTAACAACCTCTAATATGACTCATGGACAACTAAAAATCAACTTAATCAATCAATTGTCCTTCTCCAGAGAGTTAGATGAGACACCTTTCTGCTCTGTTACAAGTTAACATAAATGTTCATCCATGTTGAATTGTTAAGCTTAAAAGTGTAAATATGACACATTGGGGGTTTGCTTAGCTAAACGTCTTTGCTGCTGCCTGGTTCTAGCCTCATATTAAGTTTACAAGCTGTCTGTTATAGTCACCCATGAGACCTATAGATATTACATGAACCAAAGTGGAAAAACGTTAACTTTCTGTGTTAATCGGTGAGATCATTTCTGGAAGGTGACTTGTGTTACTTTTGGAGAGAACCAGGCTAGTTATTAACACAATTTCTTGAGGCAAGCTGCAACTAGGGTTGGGTACCGAGAACCGGTTCCGGTTCGGAACCGGTTCCAACATTTCGATTCCAACGGCATCATTTAGAAATGTGAATTTCGGTTCCGCTTTTCGATTCCTGAGGAAATGTTTCTCGCCGCTCTCCGTAGCCTACTGCATGACTGCGGCGGGGCGGGACATTTCCTACAGTGTAACCTGAGACCAGGGCCGGCCCGTTGCACTGGCGTTATAGATGTTCGCCTAGGGCGCCAGATCTGTGGAGGCGCTGCGCTGGCAGCTCTGGGAGAAAAAAAAAATGTTTTGACCGTTGGTGCTCATCCTAATTTTCGGCCTTGATGTAACAACATTCATAATTAAGTAAATGTAACACCCTTTTCACCCCGGCTACACGTTTCATTTGCCCTGTACGATGGGCGCTGCAAGTGATTAAAATGGGGGATGTTGGCTTATCTGGCAACCGCAGCTCACAGCCAAAATGCGAGTGAGCTAGGGAGAAAGGGAGGGCGCTGTTGTTATTAGCATCTGGTGCTAGCTGCTCTGACGGATATAAGAAGAAGATGTTTCTACAATGATGTGGAGGGAGAGTCCTCTCCAGTCATACTGAGAGGCTGATAACTACAGCTCAGTGAGGTAAAGGACTCTGAGGGTTTAAATAGTTCACTTTAGTCTAAGTTATCTCAGTGGGTCTCAAACGTTTTGATCACAATTTATGTAAACACATATTTCCAAGGCATTCTTTTATAATGATTGGGATAAAACAGGTTTGAAATCATTCCAATGTATACTATAGGACAGTAAACCAGACACATCGTTTTAAACTGGAGAGATAAAAACATATGCATAAATAAAATAGTAAAATAAGATATGAATGAACAACAAAAATAAAATGCGTTACATGTAGGCTATTTGTTATTTAATTATTAAAATGTAAACCGATCTTTTTCATATGGGTGTTTAGAGTTGTACCCCCTAGATCTAGTCTCTAGTAATTCTGCGTGTGCACCAGATTGAAGCATTTTACTTCAAAATGTTCAAACATTTCTTCCCGGTATGCCTGAGAAGGCAGATATGCTTGTTTTTCTCAACAAGAACTGTTTTTAAAAGTTGGACTGTTGCACTGTTGTAGCAGTGGTTCTCAGGTTAAAGTTACATAGCAGTGAATATAAACAGACTGATTAATGTGAATATTACTTTAAACTAACCTGTGTAAAAGTTTCTCGAATAAATGTAATTTTGTTGGTGGAAGAAGCATGTATCATTTTTTTACCCTGCCCCTCAAAGAATCGGAATCGAGAACCGTTAAGAACCGGAATCGAAAAGTAGAATCGGAATCGGAATCGGAATCGTGGAAATTCAAACGATACCCAACCCTAGCTGCAACCTCCTGATCTGAAAAAGGAACTGCCATAACCCTGCATTCTCTCTAAGGCCAGCAGAGGCAATTCCACTGGAGAAATACGATTGCATATAGTCTTTGGAAAACTTCCTAATTGATTTACTACCAAAGTAAACATTTTCCTAACACGTTTATGGTGTCAAGTGCTAGGTTCAAGTCTTCCTTAATAAAAACTGTAAAATGATGGTCTCATTTAGAGAAAAATAGAAGATCAAGTGGGATCAGATTAAGGGCGTGGCTACCATGTGATAGACAGGTCCTGACTGGTTGTTGTTCGTGTTATCGCCTTTAAATCTTTTACTCACTGAGCAAATACACTTTTATGCATTTCACCAACATTTGTCTTTCAAAAAGTGAACAGTCTGGAACTCGTTTAAAAGGTCCCCTTGATTCTCGATTCATGTTTATCAGTTCAGTTTATCATTTCTGCAAAAAGGCATCGCCTCTGTCCGCTTTCCTTCATTCAAATGACATTGCGTGAGTGCACACACACGTACAGTAGCAACACATGCTGAAGTGACACGTCAGATTATTGTGTTTGCTCTATTAAATCACTCACTTGTTTCTGTCCTCGTAACATGAGCCAAGGGGTTTTACCGCTAATATTCATGTTATTAGCCATGCTTTGCTTTTAATGTGAAATCTATTTAAGAGGATAACTCCTGCCTCTGGGCACTTTATCATCCGTCTGTATCACAATCATCATCATCTGTGACTTGGTAAGCACTCACTCTTTCCCTCTCACGGCCACACCGCTCACTGACGGCGCCGGCCCATCTGTGTCCCTTTCAGCCCATTCATCATTTTACTCACTCATCAACTCTGTATTTCTTCATTTTCTTTCCTCACTCCATCTCTGTCTCTGCCTCACTCATCACCCATTTCAGGGGGCTTTGCGTTCCACCCCTTCCTTCCTTCCGCTCCATCCATCTGCCTCCCACTTTCCACTATCCAGCTTTTTCCCTGCTTCATTTTCTGCCTCTGTCCTTTCTGCTGGCCACCCATCCATAAAGGAAGATGTTCCCATAACGGAGCATACAGAAATTCACTTTATAAGGGGACTTGAATAGCATATTAAAAAATATGTAATGATGATTGCGCAAAAATATGTCCAGGCAAATATGCTCTGTATTGAAAAGATATACAGAAGCAGCGTTCAAAATTATCATAGCAAAAAGGTATACCATAAAAGGCACACATGCTTATTCCCACAACCTGGAAGTGTGAGAGAACTCTTTTTCAACCTTTATTTTAAGGATATAAAGGTGCAGTGGAATGGTAAAGATGGTACAAGAGGTATACTTCATGAACCACATTTAACAGAGATCCTGGCTGGTTTAAACCTTTATGGAGATTTCAGAGAGAAACAGGGAAGCATATGAACCTCCATGTATCTCTTTCACACAGACAACCTTAAAGGTCCTTCAACTTCTTATTAAAAGAAGCGATGGGCCCCCTACCCCACTTCCTGCTGTTACTCACTCGTGCCTATTTTCAAACTCAACCACACACCTGCAAAGAAGCCGAAAACATGAACAAACTAGAGGCGTTCTTGAGATTAATGAACCCTTGAAACCCTTACTTCCTACCACCTACTCCATGCTCCCTTGCTCTTGACCACATTTAGGTCCGTGACTCAGACATACAGAAATACAAACCCATGGCACATGTTGTAATTAAAACACAAACACAGACTCACAAGCTGAGCGATACCAGCAATGCTTTCAATCAAAGTCTGTTCTGGCCACTTGTTCTGTTTTGTCTCCATCAACTCCTGAGGGAAACATGTAGCTGCTAAATGCTCCATGGACAACTTAAGTTCTTAACAAACACATTACTTGTACGCAAGCCTATACCGGTGGTGTCCAGTGTGAAACCACAAGTCAACAAGTAGTTACGTAGAACACTTACTTAACGTACTAACAACCATGCCGCTTCCTTGCCCACTTTTTACAAGTATGATGGTCCTTTACCTTCTCCGTAGCCAAGATGGCACTCATTGAGGGTTATAATTGTCCATCATTCAATACTCAACTTTTTGACCAACATCATTACACCATCACTCAAAATAGTGACCGCCATTTTGACATCCATACACACTCAAAATAGTAAGTGTAAGCAAGGTGTAGAAGCCATATGTAAGGTCTCTTGATGTTTATTTATTATGTGGTGTTTTTCAGTTATTTAGGTGGTGGGCGTGAACTGAAGCTTGGGGCGGGTTAGTGGTTGTTTAACCGTGCTGCTTTAACCTGCTCCCTTGGAGGTTTTGGGAGGCAACATTTTCTGTTGGCCACAATCTTTCACTGCAGTTTCTACAGCACTTTCCAGCACAATTTCCATTGCAATATGTTTCATAATCTCACATCCATTGCTGGTACTGGATTTGTATTTTTTGCCTGTGTTTTGAAAGAATTGTCAAACGAACGGAAGGAATGGGGCAATTGTTACCATACGGCGTACTTTTGGACTGCCTACAGCCACATTACAAGGAGTAAGACATTGACACGCAGCAGTGGTTATTTCATCCATTGTAAGAATATTATTATTATTATATTAAGAATATTGATAACTGCAGCAGTTTGTTGACCTCAACTGATGGAGTGTTGGGGCGTTGGAAGGAACACTTTGAGGAACTCCTGAACCCGACAACTCCGCCCTCTATGTTAGAGGCAGAGCTGGAGTATGACGGGGGATCAACACCAATCTCCCGGGGGGAGGTCACTGGGGTCGTCAAACAACTCCACAGTGGCAAAGCCCCGGGGGTGGATGAGATCCGCCTGGAAATGCTGAAGGCTCTGGGTGTTGAGGGACTGTCATGGTTGACACGTCTCATCAACGTTGCGTGGAAGTCGGAAACAGTACCGAAGGAGTGGCAGACCAGGGTGGTGGTCCCCCTTTTCAAAAAGGGGGATCAGAGGGTGTGTGCCAATTACAGAGGCATCACACTACTCAGCCTCCCCGGGAAAGTTTACTCCAAGGTACTCGAAAGGAGGGTCAGGCCGATTGTCGAACCTCAGATTGAGGAGGAACAATGCGGATTCCGTCCTGGTCGTGGAACGACGGATCAGCTTTTTACTCTCGCAAGGATCCTGGAGGGGGCCTGGGAGTACGCTTATCCGGTCTATGTGTTTTGTAGACTTGGAGAAGGCGTATGACCGAGTTCCCAGGGAGTTACTGTGGGAGGTGCTGCGGGAGTATGGGGTGAGGGGGTCTCTACTCAGGGCCATCCAATCTCTGTACTCCCAAAGCGAGAGCTGTGTCCGGGTCCTCGGCAGTAAGTCGGACCCATTTCCGGTGAGGGTTGGCCTCCGCCAGGGCTGCGCTTTGTCACCAATCCTGTTTGTAATATACATGGATCGGATTTCGAGGCGTAGTCGTGGGGGGGGGGGTCTGCAGTTCGGTGGACTAAGGATTGCACCACTGCTTTTTGCAGATGATGTGGTTCTAATGGCTTCATCGGTCTGCGACCTTCAGCACTCACTGGATCGGTTCGCAACCGAGTGTGAAGCGGCTGGGATGAGGATCAGCACCTGAGGCCATGGTTCTCAGCAGGAAACCGATGGACTGTCCACTCCAAGTAGGGAATGAGTCCTTACCCCAAGTGAAGGAGTTCAAGTATCTCGGGGTCTTGTTCTCGAGTGAGGGAACAATGGAGCGTGAGATGGGCCGGAGAATCGGAGCAGCGGGAGCGGTATTGCAGTCGCTTTACCGCACCGTTGTGATGAAAAGGGAGCTGAGCCAGAAGGCAAAGCTCTCTGTCTACCGAGCCATTTTCGTTCCTACCCTCACCTGTGGTCATGAAGGATGGGTCATGACCGAAAGAACGAGATCGCGGATACAAGCGGCCGAGATGGGTTTCCTCCACCGGGTGGCTGGTGTCTCCCTTAGAGATAAGGTGAGAAGTTCGGTCATCAGGGAGGGACTCGGAGTTGAGCCGCTCCTCCTTCGCGTCGAAAGAAGCCAGTTGAGGTGGTTCGGGCACCTAGTTAGGATGCCACCTGGGCGCCTCCCTAGGGAGGTGTTCCAGGCACGTCCAGCTGGGAAGAGACCAAGGGGTAGACCTAGGACCAGGTGGAGGGATTATATCTCTTCGCTGGCCTGGGAGCGCCTTGGGATCCCCCAGTCAGAGCTGGTTGATGTCGCCAGGGAAAAGAAAGTTTGGGGCTCTCTGCTGGAACTGCTACCCCCGCGACCCGACCACGGATAAGCGGGAGAAGATGGATGGATGGATGGATAACTGCAGCATTAACGAATTGAAATGCTTCAATATGTTTACATTTGTCCTCAGAAAGCCATCACTCACCAGTTTCTGTAGGCTGACAGGTAAGATTGCAAGGTAGCACCTGAGGAGAAACACATTCCCCATCTTTCTCTCCTCCTCCTCCTCCTCCTCCTCCTCCTCCTCCTCCTCCTCCTCCTCCTCCTCCTCCTCCTCCTCCTCTGTGTGCTTTCACTCTGTTTCTCTCCCCCCATCATGCAGTTGAACGATGAGGTAATTTGAGTGACAGCCAAAGCGGCCATTTGAAACAGCAAGAAGGGGACAGAAAGGCCCCGAGCAGCATCAACAGCTCATGTGGTGGAATGGGGGGGGGGGGGATTATAAAGATTTATTCCTGGGGCACTCCAATGGCACTGGCATGATTATGATACCATAACACAAGGTGCCATAAAGAAAATTCTGTCAGCTAAATGAAGAGCAGAGTGCCGAAATGTGCTCGCCATTATGTGATCAATCACACCTGTCAAGCTCGTAGCCCTCGATCAAGAAAAGCTGTCACTGTCAGCTGTTGCCCGTTTCTCCCTTTCCCCCTGAATGTAATTCTTTTTGTGTTTGTTTGCTGCGCATCTGTATGTGTGTGAGTGTGTTTCTGGGTCATTTCGCCTCTTTTCCCAGGTGGCCACAAGTCTCCCATCTACAATACCTCATGTGAGCGCTGATAAGAGGTGAAGAATCACCAAACACGTTGGCCGCATGCTGCCCGAGATCACACACTGAGCCCCCCTGTAATATTTCACAGGGAGGAAGAAAGGGATGCATGCATCATCCTGACAGAGCCAGAATGGAGAGAGACGTCCCTCTGTTATCTCCACACACACACGCACTGTCAGAGATTTATTGTACAAGGCTTTAATGGTGCCCTCACACACACCTCTCTCTCTCTCTATCCTCACACAAACACACGTCCATCCATCATTCACCTTCTTCTTCCTGTTTTCCTCCCTCTTCCCTGTGTCCATCTCACATCTCCCTTTGCTTCTTAGTCCTCTCCCCCATTTCCCCCTCTCTCCTCTAAAGACTGCTCCCGATTCCTGTTTTTTTTAGCGCAGGTAATTGAAATACAGTAAATATAAAGATGTCAAAATCATCAAAAGTGGGAAGCAAGATTTCTGTCATCCTAGGGGTGAAGAGGAGTGTAAACAGACTGTAATGTGTTTTGGTTAATAGCTAAATGTTCCCAATAAACACCATGCTGACAGCCATACATGACTCTTTAATAGGAAGTGGTTCAACCTTAAACATAGAGCATTTATCTTTGTGATTTATAGAGCAATGCTTGCTGCCACTAGCAGAGCCTGTTTACTCCCTGTCAAATGCTTGTTGCCTGGCTCTTACTGTATATTGCATTTGTGAACGTTTTAGGTTTGTAGGTATTGTGTTGTAGTTTAAAGAGATGCATTCGGTCCCTTAAGAACATCTGGTCTAAAGTGAATTTTTAAAGGAGAGATATTTGATGCAAAAACATGGTCAACACAAGTCTTTTTGAGAATAGGCTTTTTGTTGCTTCCATAGCATTACTTATTTTAGACTAATGGAAAGAAAACATCCATAACACACATCATGGTGTTTATTTTAACATTCTGTCGCCTATACATTAATGGTAGGTACACAAAACGTTAACATTAGATAATGCCTATTGCATATTTAATCCAAACATTTCATATTGATTTTGCAAAATGAATGTATGAAATTTGAAAATACATACCTTTAACGGTCTTTTTCTACGTTGGCCGACCCGTGCAACAGGCCACAAGGGCCAAAAACACTTTTATCAGGAGAAACACGCAATTTAAGAATGAAATGTCAATATAAAAACACAAATGTGCTAAAACAAATGCAAATTAATTAACATCTTCACGAAACATGTGCAGCGTTTACTAAAAGCGCTGCATAAATGAACTGCTGCAAATAAAACAATTGCTGCATAATTGCATCAAAACACAATGGAAACGGGGACATTAAAAAGTGATGCACCGGACCATTTTATGCGGCGGATTCAGTAAGTCTGCATGTTTTGTCAAGTTGTTGAAGATGTTTCTTCATTTGCATGTGTTTTGGCACGTTTGTAATTCTTTATATGTATTATTTTTGAGTCTGCAGCGTGTTCCTCGCAATGGAATTTATTTGGGCCGATGTAGCGTGTTTGCACTTGTCGGGCACCGTAGTTTTCAGTAGCTTTTACATTCACTAGACTTTACAGTTTCGTTATTAATTTGTTCAAGTTTTTCTTTTTTACAGAGGGGCTTAATCATTCATAGCTTGATTTATAGAAGATTCTATTTCTAAAAACATGGCAGAATTATGTTTAGACTGGCTTTATCAAATGTTTAGATTTCTGTTTTGAAATGATCGGCAAATTGGCACATTTTTTAACAAGATAATGTTAATTTGCTATATATAACTATTCATTTGCTTATTTAAACATACCATTTTAGAATCCAAAAGATATCTACCATATTGTATATAATTAACAATTCAAGTTTCATGGTGATATCTGTTTTAGTTTTTTTTTACTGAATTCACCTAGTGTCTCCTTTTAAATATAGTTAAATAGGCCAGACACCACCAGTGAGCAGAGAAGCAGACATGTTTAGAGGAACACAGAAGAGAGCCATACTGAGAGGTTATCATGTGGAACAGCAGAGTGAGGGAGGAGTCACACCCACACTCCTGAGAAGAGGCCTAATTAGGCAGAAAGTGGAAACACCTGTGAGTGGGGCTGCAGGCCAACATGTCCTTTAAAGGAGACCTATCATGCTATATTTAAATGATATAGTGTATGACCATACCTATATAAGGTATATTTATACAGTTTATTTTTCAAAATACCAAACAGATCATTTTTTAGACATGCCTCGTTTCGCTCATTTTCGCTCTATTCCAAGCCCGTCTTTGACAATTCTGAGCAGCAGCTGACCACGCCCCCCTGCAGAAGAGCAGGCATGAGCCGGCGAGAGTCACGTTACCATGCTTGCTGTGATTACGAGTGTGGAATAAACATGTCATCTCAGAGCAATGCATGTGTTCAAGCATACTATCAATTTGATCCAGAAACTGACCCTCAAGCAGCGGGGGTTTTGGTGGAGGTGCAACAATCTCGGTTGCAGCAGGACGTTTCTGAATGGTTAGCTGACAAGCTGTTGTCCCTATTTATTTTACTCTGTTACGATGCTTGCTCCTTATTCCGTTCATATTTTGGCTAATTGGCAAGAATGCAATGTGTACAGTTTGTAACGCAAAAACAGCGATATATATATATTTATAAAGGGAGACATTCATATTTTCAGCATATATACAATGGCCTCATTGCGTTTATTAATAGTTGACAGTCCTTTTCTTCCAACATCGTGCAACAACCGTTGGAAAGTTGAATAACTTAGGATGATAAAAAGTATAACTCCAACAAGTTGTCAGCAATGTGTGTAGTTTCATGTGTTTTTAAAAGCTCAGTTATTGACTTCTTTGTGCAAATTGCGCCACGATGCCTTCTGAAAGGAGAATGTGTGCTGCATGGAGATACCACAGGTAACATGTTTGATAGCTTTACTAAGTTGTCTGTTTAAATACATTTTTCACATGTCATTCAATATATGTTTATCACAATGTGTCAAGACGGATGCAGTAACTTGAGGACTCTGTAACCTGTATGGTGGACCATCCTGGATTGGAGCCTGTGTGCCTAAATGTGTTCTCCCTGCAGAATGCGTTGAATATTTACAGAGCTGAACATGGTGGACTACAGTTGAGGCAAATAGAGCAGTGAGTGGTTTGTTTGTTTTGCCTGAAATTGTAAAACGAATGCTAATATTGTTCATGGAAATAAATACTGGTGTATATGGCTTTATGCAATCTTTCATTCTATCATTGTACATGTACTATTATATTATATACTACACAGCAATGGCATAACACACCCATGTGTACGACAAAAAGTTCCACACACACACAACCTTATGCTTTTGAAATCAGAATATTCTTTACCCATCCAAACATGAATAATCACGACACATTTTGATATCAACTTGGAACTTTATTGTCAAAATCAACGGTTAAAAAAACCCATAAAAAAAAACTAAATGTAGCCTACTAGTATTTTGTATAAATGACACTAAATATTTTTACAGAAGCTTTGTGAGCTGGTGCTGGGGCTTCCTTGGACGCAGGATCAGAGTGGTGATTCCGGCCGGCGTTGTCCTCAGGATACGCAGGGAGTTTCCTGATCCGTGAAATGTCGATGTTGGGTTCAGAAAGCAGCCAAATTGAACCGTGTAGCATACCCGGCGATGACCTCCTCCCTGTCAGGTCGCTCATAATGGTGCAGGGTCCACAAAGACTTGGTCGAAGATGAGGTCCATCAAGTTGGCCACGTAGGGCTGTGCAATGGTAAAAAAAGCACAACAACAAATGTGGTTTAGATTAGTATATGCATGTAAAAAACTGAAACTTCTTTCTAATTTTTTTATTTTATATTTGTAAATAGTTGTATAATAAATATTTTAAACACTTACGGAATGTGGGGTCAGTCTTTACTGGTTTTGCTCTGCATTCTCCCTTCCTGGCCTTTGGGAACTGCAGTTTATACAGAGGGTTTCCAGTGGATGTAGTGGCTTGTGCACGCTCAGCGTTTTCATTGTAGTGCAGGGCTGCCAGGTACAGTCTTTCATTTCCGCCATGATAAAAAAAAATGTAAATAATAGCAAAGGATGTACAAATTGTCACTAATTAGTAAGTATGTGAGGTGCTGGCTTGTAAAGAAGAACACATAGTTAGAATCATCTCAACTTAGTATTCAGGATGAGAAAATACTATTTGGATAAATATAGTCTGAAATCCCAAAGATGGGGCTAAAACTCTCTATTTAGCAAAACTCTCTATTTAGCAAAGCTCTCTATTTAGCAAAGCTCTTTGCTTAGCCTTTTCCAATCTGAGTTAGTTTTGAACCGTAACGTGCATGCTGTGTTTCTGACTCAATGCAGGTGATGTGTTGGAGAGGGGCTGAGCTCAGTAGACTGACTGTAATGAGTGCTAGCCACTAATTAGCCTGTTGCTAGAGGTAAGGCCTTGTCAACAACAACAGACCGACGGGGCTTTAGCTCAGTTTTACTCGTGGTGTGTGTGTCCCCTCGCATACATACACAGTGTTGTACCCCCATTTATATTAATGTGCGCAAACAAGTAAACACAAAAAAGCTTTTACATATAACGCTGCAAAAAACGGCATGTCTCATTAGCGTAGCGTAGCGTAGCGTAGCTTACAGATCGATGATATCTGATCGTTCTTACAGACTACAATCACAAAAGCGTTTACATATAACGCTGGAAAAAACGGCATTTGCCTACAGAAGATTACGTTTGTTATTATAACTTACTCAATATGATTGTAGAGGATACAAAATACTAATAAATAGGAGAATAAATACTTGTGTTATCGCCTAGGGCGTGGCTTTACAGCCTTCACACAGATCGCCATTACGGCAGTATGTCTGAACATGTTAGCAAATGCCTGATAATTCAAATGACAAAGCAAAGACTGCGGAGCGTACAAAATAAAATGCTACAAAAATATATAAACACCTAACCGATTACTATTTGGGTTTGAGGCGACATTGATACGGCGAAGCTACATGCTACATGCTACAAGCTAGAGATAGCTTTATCAGGAAAAACACCGCTAAATAAAAACTTACAGCTTCAAAATTGGATGTGTCCTCACTGGCCTGGTCCCGGATGGTTGGTATTGATCCCGGGTTTAGCATTACTTTGGAGGCATATCCGTGTTGGACTTGAGACAAGTTCATAAACATGTCCGTCGTAAAATGTTTGGAACACACAAACACAAATCTGCCGTGGTCTTCTGGCACATGTCCCTTGTAAATGAAGTCCTAGCCACAGATTCATTTCTTTTTCCACTGATGGCATTGCATGCAGTCCCCTGTCCCGAGTCTTGCGACCAACAACAGCACAACGTTTAACTATCTTAGACATCCTGGCAAGAGCAGGCAAAAACACAGATGTGGGTTGATTTAGCCTGCCGATAGCCTATATGCGAATGAGAGGTTTGGCAATGCACGTGGCCGTGGCTCATTCCCCTGATAGGTGGAGAGTTGACCAATAAGCCGAGGACTTCTCTGTGACGTAGAAAAGTATTGAAATCTGGATCCGTTTTTTTCAGATCCGTTGCAGCCCCTTTTTTAGAGATTTGGCGAAGGAGGAAAATAGAGAGGGTTGTGTTTTCTGACACTTGGTGAGTTCCCTGGAACACTGGGGACACATATTCATGTATAAAAGACGTACAAAGGTGCATTTTGCATGATAGGTACCCTTTAAATGAGACCTATCATGCTATATTTGAATAATATATTGTAGGGCCATACCTATATAATGTATATTTATACGTTTTCTTTTTCAAAATACCAAACAGATCATGCATTTTAGCCATGCCTCATTTCGCTCTATTTTGCTCTCCTCCACCCATGTCTTTGCATGCGCTGCAGCTGACCACGCCCCCCTGCAAAGGAGGGGGCCGAGTTACGAGCGTCATGTTACCATTCTGTTACCATGCCACGCCAACCTCTCATTCCCCTGATCGTCACTGACGTCAGACTATTTTCAAATCTGTATCAGTCTGTCTCATGCCCCTTTCACACCAGCGCCTTTTCAGCTCCGGCTCGGAGCTAGAGCCTGAAAAGCGCCGGGTTTTCCAGTTCACACCGGAGCTGCGCCGGCTCTTAGCTCCGGAATCCGCTTCATTTCCAGCTCCAAAAAATTGTCGGTCCAGAGGCAAGAGCTTTGGAGCTAAGAGGTGACGTCGCTTACGTCTCTCTTACGTCGAGGCGTGCAGGAAACTAAACCCACCTCCCATGGGTCGACTGTTATGCCTGCCTACAAGCAGTAGTGCCTATAAACACACTTTATAAAGTCAGGCAACACTAACCAGGCTTCGTGTGATTCTGTTTATTTGTGCCTTACTTTGACCATCCGTTCGCTGTTATCGATCATTGTGGAGAGAGGCAGACGTGTTGTTTTGTATTATTGCAGCTATCGGATGCAAGTAGTCAGTTTAGCTTCGGTTGCTATGCTAACATCACCCGTTTTATACCAGAGAAACTTTCATAACAGCGTTGTGATACCAAACAGTGTCAATTCAGACTGACACACATTCACTTAGGCTAAGGGGAACTGGGGATATGCATCAGCTGCTTGTGTGAGTCGGACAGTGAATACTTTAGAGCGGCCGCTGCAGTGTGAGCTAACCGGGAGCTAACGGGAGAATAAACTCCTGTGGAAGAGCACCACTGCAGCGGTCGGTAAATGCTGCAGAAACACATTAATAAACAATGAACCACGGCACTCTGGAGAAAAGTATAAGGTTGGAGAAGTCGTTATTCAATTTATTCTGGCTTCGTGTGATTAAAAGCAACACGATCATCGACCCGACGCAGTTGTTGTTGTTGTTGTGAGCTGCCGTTGGGGGGCAAATCAGCGATGTAAACGGTGACGTCATGACGCAGCAAGGGCAGCTCTGGGGCGCCAGTGGGCGGTGTGCACAGAGCGGGAGCTGAAAAGGGAAACCGGAGCTGAACCAGAAATGCTCCCGCTCGGAGCTAGAAACTGAAAAGCGCTGGTGTGAAAGCCGCATCAGATCCATTGCAGCCCCGTTTTTTGGGTATGGAGGAAAATAGAGAGGGTTGTGTTTTCTGACACTTGGTGAGTTCCCTGACACACCGGGACCAGTGGCGGATTTAGGATTGTATGAGATCCGGGGCTTAGCCCAGGAGTTGTTGGGGGGGGGGGGGGGAGTCGTTTTTGCAGGGGTAAAGTGCTATTTTTTTACAAGTGGGGGGTGGACCGAACAGGGCTCGAGCTTAAGGACGTCCCGTCGTCCCGGGGCCGAAAAAAATAGGATCAAAAATAATTTTGGGACGAATTTGGGACGAGAGTTAAAATAAAAATATCCTGCTAACTCTACTACAAACGGCGATGAAAATGAAACCGACTGCACGTTTTGTGTAGCATACAGTTATTAAACCTCCTTGTCAACATAAACACACACGCACAAAACATTTAGCAACCCGCGAAATACACGCACATGTAGCCACTGCTGGGCCGCTGGCTGTCAGCCAGCCGCCCAGCTGGCTGTGCCCGCGAATTCCTGGTCCGCAAATTCGCGCTCTCTATGGTCTAGCCAGATTAATATAATATGGCTCTGGGTCTAGCTATGTACTGAGTGTGTGTATTTCGCGGGTTGAGTGATGTACAATGACAATGGCATCCCGTGGAGGAATTCTGAAATGTTTTACCGTTACATCACAAAAACGCACAGCAGAACCAGACCCTGGAGCGCCGGCCTCTTTATTTACTTACTCCTCTTCATCCCTATGAGTAATAAGGCTGAGATGAGAACCCTCCATCGTATTTAGTCCTTAGCAATATGCTGCCTCTCCCCATGTAGGGATGGGTACCGAGCCCCGGTATTAAACGGGCCCCGGGCCGGAATTATTAAAGACAGTGGTAACGTTAAGCTCCGACGTTACCAGACTTTTTATCGGTACAGGAGACATTTAAAAAATATATGTTATATGTATTATTGCTACATACACATTATATCGCAGTTTTAGTTTCACCAACTCCGTTTCTAATATGCAATAAGGCTAAAACATGCGTCTATGATGTATTTTCGAGCTTTCCCATCCAGATGAGATCTCTCTCTGTGTGCGAGGGGGCGGGGCAGTTTGTAAATGTCTCCTGACTGTGTTACAGACTGTCATCCTGGTTAGTGGTTACTCTGGGTTCTGTCTTCAGGACACAGTGTTGGATTTTTTTTGATAATTGGATGGGACTTGATTGGATTCAATATTAGAGTAATTTTCTCGTTTGTGTGTTTGTTTAAATATATTTGGCCTTTGTTTATGTGATTGAATGATTTACTCAAATAAAAAAGTTGATGAATTATCGTCTAATGATTTGTATGATGTTTTATTTATGTTTAAGGTCACTTTGAATGATTTGAATGTAGAACAAAATTCGGGACGGTCCACATTAATTTCGGGAAGATCTTTTTTTTAAATATTGAAGTTAAAAGCATCAATCTGGTGCACTTTGAGAGCAACATTAACCCTACCTTAATAATACCTTAAAGCGGACAAAAGGCACTGGAGAACACTTATTCATTAACACCCTTTAATGAAGCAAACTAATGCCTTAACTCACTCAAATACAGTCGTTTACTAATTTCGGTGAAACGAATGTGCGTAGAGTTTTAAAGGATGCGGATAGTCTCATCTTGATTCTGGCGCATTGCTTATCGTTTTATAGATCTATTCTCATCCACCATCTTTGTTTGTGACGTAAAGAGTGTAAGAGTCACGTTTCTGACTGTTGCCTGTCAGTTCCGTTGCTATGGCTCCGTTGTTATGTGTACTGAAACGAGAGCCCGTATAATTCCACACGCGGAAACAAAATAAAAATTGGAATACGTTATTTTAGTGTCTTAAAAGTAGACTGAGGTATGAAGGGTTAACGTTACATCTTAGGATAATTTGTAGTCATGTTCTGTATACATACTAGCATATAAGGGTATACTTAGTGTGGTTACTCCATGTTTACTAGCTACAACATTAATGTTACATCACTCTTTTTCACTTCTTACTCAGTCAGCCAGAGTGCAGATATCACCATTAGATTCACAAACCTGAAACATCATCCATGTATTCACTGCTGGTGATGACATTGTTGTCAGCTGCTGATACTGCTGCTGCTGCAGCTTGTGGCGCCTGCTTCGATGAAAATAACTTTCTAATATCCATAACTGTATAGGCTATTAGCTTAAAACATGTCAGGCACTAGGAAGGATCACTTATTCTTCTTCGGGGCAGGGAAGGCTACGCAGTACGCAGGCTAATGTCCCGCAGCGGCTGCCTCTCTGGTGGACTCCGGACTTTTTTTTTTTTAAGTGAAACATCCAGGGCTTTTCAGAAAACATCCGGGACTTGAGCCCAAGTAGCCACCCCCTAGCGCCGCCACTGCCAGGGACACATATTATGTAAGACGTACAAAGGTGCATTTTGCATGATAGGTCCCCTTTAAGGGACATTTTTGAAGCAAAAGTTGAATTTGTAATGCAGTTGTTTTAAATGTTATGCATGCAGGAGTGATTTTACTGGAAAATATTGTGATTACTAAATATCTTTTTGGAAAACGTAATTACCAACAATATGATTGAAGGTCAAAAATAGCGATCATCTTAAAGGGATAGTTCAAATGTTTTAAGTGGGGTCGTATGAGCTGCTAAATCATGGTCAGTGTGTCCCTACAGTAGATTGTGGTCTGCACGCAAAGAGGTTATCGGTGCTGAGTTGCTGATCTGCCGTTGCCTTGATCACTTAGTTTATTCATGTTATTGAGTGACTTTGTTGAATACGAAACTAACCCTTTACACATTTTATGCAAGTTAAAATGGTTGTTTTTGTCAAAGGAGTCTGGTCTGTTTATTAAGGAGACAGTACATTGAAATAACGCCATCAGTTTCCCATCAGAAATGGCTGCCGGACAGCAAGGTAAAGCAATGAATATATTCTAAATATACACTTAAATTAATATATAGGTGGGCGCAGCGCCGTATAGATGGAAGAGTTGCGACAGCGGAAGTCCAAAATGCTTGATCTTCACGTTGGTTCAGAGAGACTCAGAAAGTTCCCGGAAGTTTGTGGCGGGCCATTTGAATGCATTAATAACAGGAGATAGAACTGCGATTTTTGGTAATTAGTGGTCAATAAAGGTTTTGATTTGCAATATTTATACAACATATCAATATGTGTATGTAGTTACATCAATATGTTTTTTTAAAAATATATATAATTTGCTAATATTTGAGGATTAAGATAAGAAGTACTTTATTGATACCAATTGGGGAAATGTTTGCATTTTAGCAGCAAAAGACAAGGCATTGTACATTAGAGAGTTAAAAGACTAGCATTAAACAATCGAACATTTAATCATCTTAAATAGAAATAAAATAGCATTAAAAAAAGTAGAAAATATATATAGATAGTGTGAACAGCTATCTTACCTGTTAACATATACATGTTAGGCTAACGTTGCCTTGGTTAAAGAGCCTGTTGCTATAGTTTATTGCTTTGAATTCTGTAAAACAAATATTATCTTCTTAAACCTGTATGGTCAGGAGCATCACATCCTAATGTTTATTGATATATTTAGAGGGATGGGAAGGAAGGTTTTCAAATTCTGATTTGATTCATTTCTACCATTTCTTTCATTCATGGTGGTTTCAGTAATCCCATGGTAAGTGAGGACATAAGTAATCTAAATGACTAATGTAATCTTTATGACTTTCAGAAAGGACAGGAGACCCACAGGCGCCAATCAATGATTATCAACTGACAGCACAATGAGTCAAAGGACTAGCAGCAGCAGCACGATGATGATGTTAAATGTGTTGTTTTAGGAACATCCATTGCAAATACAATTCCATAAACATTGAATAGCATGTCATGCAGTTTGTCTGTGCCTTTTCCTCCGTGTTGCCCTGGCATATAGTCTCCCCCATGGTTTGCTGTGCTGCCTGGGGATGCTCCAAGCGCTCAGAGAAAGGAGTATGAATGTAAGGTTTCCCCACTGACACAGAGAGGAGGAAAGAATGGCTGGCTCAAGTCAGCAGGAGCAATTTAACTATCACAAAAGACAACAACAGCAACAACATATGTGAGGTAATCATATTTTCCACAAAACGAAGACCACACCATTGGGAAGCTTAACGTCTGTTTAATAAAAATAAGGAACAGGGAGAGGCTTGCAAAGCTCTGGTAGTTGAGACTCAGGCTCAGGGTGAGGGTCTCATTGCAGGTCTTCAGGCTCCATTGAATCCCCCTGGGGTTCTTGTGCTGAAAGAGGGAGACAAAGACAGGAGAAAGGGTTAGATATACATAGCAACCTATAGGATGGGAAATTGCTGACCTATTTTTAAATTACTTTGTGTTTTCACTCTCACTTAAGTCCCTCTCGCTTTGCCATCAATCCAAAATCAGCTGAGCTGCAACATAATACAGACAGGTAATAGAGTGCCACAGTGACGCGTCCTAAAACCCGGAAGTAAGTTAGCATTCCACCACTTCCGGTTCCTTCGACAAAAACCAATGCAATTTCTCCATAGGATTTTGGAAAAAAGCTCAAAATAAGGTCTGTGGACACAAATTGAAGAGACAGATCACGTTTTGTTCAGCCGGATAATATCCACATGTCTACCCTACTTTTATAATTTTCGAATCATAAATCTAATCGATAGATTTACGATCGATAGATTTATCTATGGGCCCATGTACGGGTACTTCTGCTGGCCTGGCAGGACATTTTGGCGTCATAGCCAAATTCATTCATTCAACTGTATCCAGTTCAGCTGTATCCAGTTCTCTTTATACATCTGCACATACAACTCTCCTTTAAAACATCCAAACTTGTGCAGATATATGAAAGAGAATCGGAATTATGATTGAGTCCATCGCCCAATGTTGCATGCTGCGTAAATGACTGGAAGGGAACAATCAGTTCCTCTTGACCTTCTTTAAGGTCAGAAGGACAGAAGAATCACTGCGTCCGCCCAAGCCTCTCCACTCGGGGATTGTATCACTGAAACCTATCTCTGTCTCTCTTCTCACCTGTACACCCTTTATCGGTGATGGTATTGCAAGGTCGCTGGAGGACACTCTTGTCTGTCTCCATTCATTCACCCTTAAACAAAGTCATAAAACATCAGATCTGCCCTCTGGGAGGACATGCATCTAAGCACACTTTGAGTTTTAGAGTCTAATAACTGGTGTTAAGGATCCAGGTTGTGTGTGTCTCTTTGTCTGGTGTGTGCTAGTTTGTGTGTGTTTGAGTGATGCTTTGTCTGACAGTGATTTGCCGCAAAAAGATAATCGATCCATTTCTGCTTTTCATTTTCACCTGAACATCAGCTTTTGTATGCAGGAGAAGTTCACACTCTCCTACAATCACACACGCACACACACACACTTTACACTCTCACATACGCAGACGCTCTAGCCCTTCAATACAACCCTATAATTTGCCAGATGCGGTGAATTGCTGGTTACTATGGCAACTACAGGGGGGGATAGTTTTTTTTCTTCGTTTATCTCAATTTTGGCAATAGCCCTGCACACACACACACACACACACACACACACACACACACACACACACACACACACACACACACACACACACACACACACACACACACACACACACACACACACACACACACACACACACACACACACACACACACACACACACACACACACACACACACACACACACACACACACACACACACACACACACACACACATATTGGCATCATGTGATCATGGCTGAGGCGCAGAATGGGGGAATTAATCAAAAAGCAGCTCCAATGGATGTTGACGGCAGTGAGGATTGGTGATGTGACAACATCCCATAATGAAGTGAAGGGTGTTCATGTTCAAGCGCAGGTGGACATTTGAGTTTTTGCTGAATTGAAACAGACGCACACACACGCACACGCACACACACACACACACACACACACACACACACACACACACACACACACACACACACACACACACACACACACACACACACACACACACACACACACACACACACACACAGACAGACACTCACATACCACGGAGGGCTTCACAAATATAGATGAGGAAAGCAGATTCTCAGGCTAGTAGAAAACAAAATGAGCTGAACTGACACTAACACTCTTAGACAAGCTCAGCGAGTCACTATATATGCTAACACAAAACACACACATACAAACACACATCCACACATTGATGCTCTAATACAGTCGGCGGATACAGCAAATACAAAAAGGTTAACCAAGAGTTAACAGTTCATAATGAATTTTCAGTAATGCCGCTCTAAGATGTTTCCTGATGTAATTACCGCTATGCCATTTAAAAGAGACAACCTTTAAAATGCTAAATGAAATACGGCTCTTTCTAAAATAAACCCCAAGTCATCAGCTACTTCCAAAAAACGAGTTAGTGCTGCTGAGCCAATGGAAGCCAGGCAGGGGATTATCCTCACACACACACACACACACACACACACACACACACACACACACACACACACACACACACACACACACACACACACACACACACACACACACACACACACACACACACACACACACACACACACACACACACACACACACACACACACACACACACACACACACACACACACACACACACAGTGCTGCATCTGGTTGCGACTGATAAGAGGAATGTTCCTCCCTTCAGGGAATCAAGCAAAAGGAAAACACGAAGGAAGGAGATGTGGAGTGAAAGGTCGGCACGCGGGTGTGGGGTGTGGGGTGACAGTAGAGAGTTGAAGCGTCCTCGTCATCATTTACAGTAACACCAGGTCAGACATGATGTTTAGTTTAAAACCCATGAGTGTATCAGTGTGTGTGTGTGTGTGGGCTTCAGGGTGCCTCTATACTTTACAGGCTGGTTTAGGGAAATGGCAGCTAATCAATAAACATCATGTAGAAACACACACACATGCACACGCACACGCACACGCACACACACACACACACACACACACACACACACACACACACACACACACACACACACACACACACACACACACACAGTCAGCTGATCAGTTTATTCATGAGCTATACAGATCTCAGCTTTTTGCCAAAGAACTGGGTTTTATTTGGAAAGGCCTTAGTGGAGGTCATATCCAGAACAACTTGTGTTTAGGGGGGAAATAACATCGCCTTAAGGTTTGGTTATAAGTTGAGGTGATTCTTTCTAAGGCAAAGGACAAATAATGTCTAATGTTTAACATTTTAGAAAAAAAAAACAGGAAGCTCGGGGATTGTCCTTGATTTGACCTTCAGAATCCATTGCAGGGACTCAAAGCTTGTGCTATTCTGTACATGTTTTTGTCTGAATCATACGTGGGTGTCTTACGTATGTCTGACGCCCAACGACCCGGGGACGTCAGCTGACGGAAAGCCGCTCCTCTCTGCCTCCCCTTTTGCTGTCAAGATATGCAAATCTGGGATTTAGGCTCTGAGTGTGTTTTGCGGGGGTGTGAAGCTTGGGCCAATCAGAGGCAAAACTCTGCGGCAGGAATTTACATAAATCTACATGGCTAATGTACTGTGCAAATTGACGGAGTGACACTGTGACTTCACCTTTTCCTCAGCCGTAATATAATACAACAACTGACCTTAAACTTCAAATGTAACCGCCCTGATAGATCCATTCATTTGCCTTCCAGTCGGACTGAGAGGAAAACAAACTGCATTTGTTTGTGTAATTGCCCATGAGCAGAAATAGAGAGATGAAAGAAGAAACCGTATGAGAGAAACCAGTGAATAAACAGAGGAGATGGATGAGTCTATTAAAGCAGAGGCTAATCCAGGCTATTAGGGAGGAGAGAGAAGGAGTGCTGAAGAAAAGAATAAATACGTCGGGTTAATGGCGCTAAATACAGACCTAAACGGAGTAGAGGACTGTTGGAGATTATTATAAATGTACCCGAGGGTGCTGCTAGGAATGATGGGCCTTCTGCACTCGAGATGACTGAACTGCCCCCAAGGTTCCTCTGTTTTACAGTCTTATATGAAATATCTGGCAACACATACACACCATCCTACTTTTATTACCGATCAATTGACCCACAAACACTTGCCACTAATGTTTGCTCGGCTTGAATCTATGTTAACTTAAGATCCAGATGTTCACAAGGTTTTTACCGGGAACCAATTGATCCACATCGGTCTTCTCCTCTCCAAACCAAATGTACCTGGTGATAAATTAAGTAAAAACACTGAAAAAAGCAGTTTCTCTGATAACTTCTGATCAAGAAGTCCGGTGACTCAAATCCTTCATTCTGTTTAACTAGTTTAGAATGACTAAAATCTAGAATGGTAATAGTTAAGTTAAGTTAAAGCCTTTTATTTTAATAATAAAGGTATTAATTAATGACTTTATTATGATGTCTCTACGACAACTACAAAGCTGACGCATACTCAAATGGGACCTTTGACTAAAATTACCGATTACTCTAGGTTTGAAAATCAAGAAAATCAATTGTTGTTACTCACATTCACTAATTTACGAAGGCTTTTCATGCCTTAAGTCTCTTTCCACACTTCAAGTCAAGTCCACAGACTTGTACTGCTCAGGGCGTCTCCTCTTTCCTCTAGGCAACAATGAGGGCAGATCAAGGTGCAGGAAGTCAGCTCTTCTTACTAGTTATTAGCCGAGGTTTAAGGTCAATGTCAATGGTCTTGGAAAAGTTAAGCCTTTGTCTCCAATTTAACCACTTTTACAGAATTTTCCATCAGTGAGAAACCTTCCACCTTCAGCTCTTTGGAGGCCTTGACAAGGGAAACATGCTGACGGGGCAGTAACCCTGAGAGTAGGGTGCTTAGTGGACAACCAGGAAGCTCAAACCAAGGTAAAGTGACCACCAAACAAGAAGATGAATACTTCAGCAGATACATGGTGGTTGTTGTTGTTGTTGTTGTTGTGATGATTAAGGGTTACAAATTAATGTAATCATACTCTTCATTTCAATGTATTATTTCAGATAAGTGAAAAGGTTACACATTTAGGTTTCTATTTTATAAACTTTGTGTATTTGCTCACCTACATTTCTCCTAAATTCACCAAAAGGTAGCATTAGATAAAGCCTTATTTGCATTTAAATATCAAATGTCAGACAACTTATTATACATTTCTTAGTGTAAGTAATGATTTGAGGAAGTTTAGGGTTTCCCTGTAACAGGTTTATAACTGATTTGTGGGATTTGTGATGACATTTTGTGAGAATTCCTTATATGGTCTTCGAAGAAAAATTCCATGCATGGATTTATGGGAATAAATGTGACTGCAGAAATCTGAGAATGGAAAAACACTGTTAGTTTTACGTCACTGTGATGTGTGGGTGTTGTAATTCTGATGCCACGTCACATCCAGCCTGGATGCTGATTGGTGGAGGTAGGCAGGTTCGCAGCTCACGTCTGGCCAATCAGAAAGCAGCATGCCGCACTCATCGTCGTAGTGCTGAGTCCCCGTTGTCAGAGCTGGAGGGTGTGAGGAGCATAGAGGGAGAGGGGGCATGGTAAACAAGTAGGACACACACACACACACACACACACACACACACACACACACACACACACACACACACACACACACACACACACACACACACACACACACACACACACACACACACACACACACACACACACACACACACACACACACACACACACACACACACACACACACACACACACACTAACCATAGTGGACGGGCCTTCGCTTCCCATTAAGTTCAGTGCTGCCCTGAGGATGGGGTAGAAATACCTCACCACAAAGAGAGCGACCAAAACAACCAGTGTGTGTGTGTGTGTGTGTGTGTGTGTGTGTGTGTGTGTGTGTGTTGTCACCTTGCACTGATTACCTTGCACCATTGCACTCTACAAATAATTAATCGAGGAAACATTATTACCATAATGTTGATGGTTCCAATTGAATAGTGGATTTTAAAGAATAGAATCATTTAAAATGATTCTGAGAACAGAAACTGTAACCAGTATAATTAGTTGGAAGCATAAATCGCACTTGTGTAGTCGCATCATTTGCCAACTGTACATCGATGACAGGATTTCCAACCATCTCTGAGTCATTCTCCATAAAATGGAGTTCAATGTATTTTCTGGAGTAAAGGGAGCAAAAGGAGATATGGTGTTTTCCTCTATCTAGGACATGTGTGGGTGTTTCAACCCTTCAGAATGAATGCAGCTTGTGCCTCAACACCCCCCCTTGACTTCCATTAGCATCACACTGACAATGTATTGCCGTATCATGAGCTTAAAGGTATAGCTTGGCAATTCGGGAAACACGCTTATTCGTTTTACATGTTCAAGTTTGAACATAATATGTACAGCAATATTAAGATATTAATCTTAAATTCTCTAAACAATGATAACGGGTGATTTAAAAGGGATCAAAACACCAAACAAAGCAGATGACGTAAAAAGAGAACCTAAGGAAATGAGCAAAGAGAAAGTAAAAGACAATCAAATGAAGGCTCAGATAAATAGCAAGACAAACAGTATAAATACTTCAACATAAAAAGATGTCAATACATTTCACAAATATCGGAAGAAATGTATAACTGTTTGTAGATTCAAAATGGAGCTAAGCCAACAGCTGGTTAGCTTAGCTCGGCTAAACTTGAAAGCATGAGCTAGTCTGGCTCTATTCAAAGGTAGAACATGAAACCAAGAAACTAACAGGTCTAAAGCTCTCTAACAACATGTTTTACATCCTTCGTAATCTTTACTTCAAAAAAGTTTTAAAAATCATAGGTTTCTGTTTCTACTTACTTAACTAAGCTAACTTCATGCTGGCTATTGCATCATATTTAAAGAGCTGTAGGCCTACACTAAATCACAGTGAGAGTGAAAATTGTTCAGGCCGTTGTTGGGAGGCCACATTTGTTACGCTTTCACAGAGCCAAGCTAGATGTTCTACCTTTACCAGTTTTGCTAAACTACATTAGCAAGCTGCTTGCTGTAGCTTCATATTTAGCAGGTGAAATCAATCTGCTTTTCCAACACTCAGCAACAAAGAGAATACGTTTAATTCACAACATGTCAAATTCATCATTTATGCTAGTTCACATTATCCAATATGCATGTGAACTATATAGGGTTGTTTTGTACAGTTTGCACAGTTATGTAACAGCATAATGTTTCTATCCCCATACATCCTCTGTCACATAATGTACTCTCTCGTGAGTCACCTTAACTTACTGTCACACACACACACACACACACACACACACACACACACGCACGCACGCACGCACGCACGCACGCACGCACGCACGCACACACACACACACACACACACACACACACACACACACACACACACACACACACACACACGCACGCACACACACACACATGTTTTTCTGATGAGAGATTTGCTGGGATAAACACCAGTCAAGTGATGCTCAGTGACATTAATACGATGTTTCTGCAGTCAGTCAGTGCAAAACAAGCGCTCCCCATTTAGCTGACACACTGCACTTTTTGCCAGACGATGAAAACAATCAGTGCTGCAAAATAGATTGAGAGAATGTTTTGAAAAGAGCTGATTTTTGCAGAGGTAATACAATATTTCTCATGTCATCACATCTTTCCCGCACAAATAAAACATATACTCCTGAAGAGCATGTCTGTGTAGGACCATGGCCAACCAAATGTTGAATAAAGCTGCATGAACTCTCACTCCCTTCTCCTGAATAACACAACTGTATTCCCTTTCGTTCTTTTGCTCACCTCCAAACACAGATATATCCCTCCTCTTTATCCCAGATCTGTTCCCAGGCTGCTTTTGACAAATCACCACATTAAACGTGGCCATTTTTAGGTGCACCACACTTCCCTCTGCTTATTGGTTTCAGATAAAACTGCAATATTTCCATTTGTCTATTTCCGTTTGTCGATGCTGTGTGTACCATTCGTCTGTGCACGTGCCGCACACACTCACACACAGTGCACAATTATACACTCACTCCTCTCTCTCCTTGGTCGTTAATAATGTACTGATGGCGATACTGGGGTTACTGACCCATAGCAAACCCATTCATCAAACAGTACAACTAGCATATGATCATAATAAATATGCTCTTGATGAATGTCTTGCAGTCAGGACAGTAGACCTAATGCTTTACAGAAGCTGATGCCAGAAGGACAAATGTGATAGGAAACAGATAAGATGAAGTCGAGGTATTTACCAAAGCAATATATTCTTCTTAGGAAAATCTGTTTTGATAAGCAGAGCACACTCAGACAAGCATTTCATTTATTGAGAATCAAAACCACACACATGTGTTCACTATTTGTTTCAAACCTGTCCGTTTCCCTAATTAGCTGTATAGATAATAATAATAATCATTCATTTGATTGTTGAGTTCATTGATTGTCCTACTTGTCCTACATGTTATATATATTTTTTAAATATAGCTCTGAAAGAAATTAAGAGACCACTGCAACATTTTCTGTTTCTATTTATAGATAAGGGTTTGAGTAAAATCAGCATTTCTGTTTTTGATTTTATATCCACTAAAAACATCAAGGAGCCTGTTTTGAAGCATCCTCACTGCTCCTGTTACACAAGCTGGCGTGATGACTTAATGTCATCCTACGATTGTTAAGTGACATTTGAATTATATGAACACCATTGATCAAGATAAAGATGGATGCCAAAACGAGCCAAAACTAAGTCAAGCTGCTTGAAATGTTGCATTAGGAGTGGCATAAAGTCAACAGCAATGTGATAGACAGGCCTTAAGAAGAATAAGATGAAGAAGATGCACCTTTATTAATCCCTGAAAGCTGTGATCGGGGTTATTCGACCAAATATTTATTTCTAAATTCTTCATATGCTAATTCACAAGTATTGTGGTGTTTAAATAGAATATGAACTTGTCTTCTTTGCATTATTTTAGGTCTAAAACCCTGCATCCATGTTATTGAACCAGTTCTAATTTTTGGCAAATATATTATGTAAATAATGAATGGAATTTGCTAGAATTGCTGTCAGTAGACATGGAATAACAAGAAATGTTAACTTCACTTGAAATAGTAGAAAATAGTGAAACTGAACATTATGCAGCGGTATCTTAATTTTTCCAGAGCTGTCAGTGTCGGTCAGTTACAATCACAAGAGATTATTATGGTGTGGTTCTGACCTCTAGTGGCAAAGAGATAGAATGACAAGAAAATAGTCTGCAGGCAAAGAGGCCATGAAGGTTTCCCATTTCTCTTATTTCCGACTCCTCGACTCCTCGATCCCCGGAGGACCGAGGAGTCGAGGCTTCTCAATTCTTAAATTTCCCCTCCTCGACTCCCCTCCTCGACTCCCCTCCTCGACTCCCCTCCTCGAAACTTAGTCCCGTCCACAGGAGATGCGAGTGGAGGACCGAGGAGGGGAACCGAGCAGAGGGGAGGGGAAGCAGCAGACGTTTAAATAAATGAGAACTCCTCTCCTCTGAGCGGTCATATTAAAGCGACGTCCGTTCATTATTACGTGGCAACAGCTGCGTCATAGCTGTATTTTATCATCTCTGGCCCATTCCCAAACCGCCCCCTACACCCTACCCCTTTGCGCGTTCACGGGGAGGGTCCGCCATATTGAGGGCTGTTCCAAAGCAACGAGTGTGGAGGGGGAGTGGGCTATCAAGCCCTCCAACAGCGAGTCTGCAGCGGTGCTGACTTGAGACCGGTCTCTACCTGACCGGAGTCACGCTGTGTGTGTCCGTCAGGAAACACGCTGTTTGCAAACATCCACTGATAAACTCACTGCGATGTTAGCAACCTCATGATGACCTCATATGTTTTTAACTTAGGATCAAACCTGTGTTTAGTCTAGAAAAAGGTAAATGTGTGCATTTTATTATAAAGCTGTGTATATTGACAGACCGTTGCAAAAACTAAGAAGCTTATAAACATCAGGTTTAAAACTAAAAGAGCTTTGAAACACAATGAAAGATGTTTGGAGTTTTATTTGAGTTATTCATTTAAACTTTTTGTCTAAGAGATGCTGATTTGAAACCGTTGTTACATACAGTTACGGCACTTCCTGTTTCTGCCAGAGAGAGGGGAGGCCGTCCCAAAGCTTGCTGCTGTATTTACTCCCTCCATTTGACAGGAGGGAGCCTCGTTGAGCTGCGAGTGTGGCTTCAGACGGAGTTCACTCCGTCACGGAGGGGTAGGGTCTATGGGTAGGGTCGAGGGAGTGGTTTAGATCAGCTGAACATTGTTCCCCCACATATTTACTTTGAATTCATTGAGAGTGCGGTATAATGAGACAATAACAGGCTACAGATGCGGACACACGCACACACAAATATATTTATATAAATATATACAATTTAAAGTATGAGAGCTCAGCACTCTCATAATAACACAATCATAGACTGGATATATCCCCCCCCCCCCCCCCCTCTCTCTGGTCGCTGAAATGGGGAATTGAAATTACGGGCCAAAAGTTGTATTTACAAGTATTAAAAGTAAGCAGAGGACACCAAACCAACTGAGACCCGTCTGTCCGCCGCATCTACGCACAGTACAAAACACACTGTACCACACACACACACCTACACACAGGGCCGCCTTAATGCACGGGCTGACTTGGGCTGAAGCCCAGGGGCCTACGGAGATCAGGGGCCTATCATGAGCCAATACATTTTTTTTTTTTTTTAAATGTTATTAAAAAAAAAAAGTTTTTTATTTCGGATGTTTTTAAAAAACATTTAAATAAACAAAGTCTTGGCTTTCAGAATATGAAACTTTTCTTTCCAAAATCACACGATAAATACATTTTTGAAGCTTGTAAAGGGAAGATGACAGCTCTCACTCGCCACTCACTCCTCCTCCCTCCGGCTGACATTATGAATGTAAGGCGTATAGTAATCATAGATAACACGGCAGGGTTCGTTACAGTTTGTTTTCATCTGGTTTCAAATAAACAAAGTCTTGGCTTTCAGAATATTAAAATTGTTTCGGCAAATTCAGATGATAAATACAACGTTGAAGCTTGTAACGGCATAATTACAAGCGGAGAACGGAGTAACTTGACGTCACAGCAGGCATAACAACAGCCTGTGTTTCTCATGAGTGTTTTTCCCGGGAAACAAACAATACACACAAACGCAAAAATACACAAACACACACTCGCGAGCTTCCCCCAGACCAGTAATCCAAACGAAAATATCTTCCCTCCGTAGTATTATGATCATTTGCTCAGCTAATCAATCAGATCGATGGATTCCAGAGATTTTTCTCAAACATGATGACTCCGAAACAGTCAGTGGGCGCGACTTAACAGCCAATCAGAATGAGAATATGTTTCACATGTGACTTATTCAAATTGCGAGTGATTGAGTGACAGATGAAGGTTGTTTAGGAGAAAACGTTTGAGAGTGTCGCTCGGGAAAGGAAATTGTTGAGGGAAAAGGAGTTTCGAGACAAGCAGCTATTACAAAAAATGCCGGTTATTTTAAACCTGTAGGCCAGGATGAGGAGGAAGGACAGATGCGTTCTGTACCGAGCAGTAGCGGTGCCGGCCGCGGGGCCTCGGAGCCAAGTAGGCCGCCTGGTTCTGATAGCGATGGAGTAGCGGGAGAGGAAAAACAGATAGGGGGGACATTGGAGGAGATGGAGAGGATGACGAGGACTTGCTACGTGGAGGGGAGCCAACGGCAACCGGACAAATACATGAGGGAGGCCCGATACGTCACACATCTGGAGGAGAGGACCAGGCGCGCGTAGAGCAGAGTGGAGAAGTGCGATCACAGAGCCTGCCGAGGCTATAAATGACTTTCATTTGTTGTTTAAATAGGGGGCCTACAAAACCCATCAGCCCCAGGGCCTGATGGCAGGTTAAGGCGGGCCTGCCTACACACTGTACCACACACATAATGCTCCTAAAGTATATACAGCCGTTGTGTATTTTATTATGTGAATCACTAAATGGTCTTAGAAAAATATCGACTCTTTGTTTGTAGTTATCTATTAAACTAAAGCAAATAAAGAGAGTAGGCCTGAGTGGTATATTATACACACTGCTCTGCTTTCTGCACGGACCTCACCGCTGTTCTCTCTGGAAAGCAGTTTCTAAAATAATATCCAGGGGATGCATGCAGAGCTGTCATTGGCTGAGATAAGTCCGGCCGTGCATCACCCCTCCACCATTCCCGGAAATGCATCCGCAGAGGAGCCGTGGAGGAACCATCAGTGTATCCCATAGACTGTAAATGGACGTCGTGTCCGTGACGTCACCCGTAGGATTCTGCAGAGTTGCCGTGAAGCCCTTAACGGAGCGTCCACACTACAGCTTCAAAAAAAGCTTGGAGCTGGGCGTGTCTAGCTTGGGGATTTTATTCAAGCAATGCGACCAACAACCAATCACATGAATCTCCCGCCCCCGACATACAAAGCAAAAACCCCCGGGGATTTTATGGGAGCAATATATAGCCTATATAAACTTCCCAAACAGGCGAAACCCTACCAGTTTCACCCACTGTCTCTGCCACCTCCCTCCATGCCTGGTTCCTCCGGTTTGTATCCCGGTAGGTGAAGAGGGTCTGGTCATACAAATCCGGGTGATTTGCTACAGCGATAATTAGTTTCTCCTCCAACTTGTTTTGAAATATAGAAATGAACGGCGGGATATCTCTCCCAGCTTAGACGCGTTTTGATTGTCTACGGCTTTGAGCTGTCAGATTTTAGTGATAGATTTAAGGCGTAATGGACTGGAGAAATAAGGGAAGAGTGCCTTGTGACTAAACAAGTGAGTATAGTGACTGTTGGAGAAATGTAAAGTAATTGACAACAGTTTATTTTCAAAGAACACATTCCTGTTTATGGAATACATTCCTCTTCTCCTTTAGTATTATGAGTGGGAATACTAGTCAACAGTGTTTCATTAGTCACTCATAGTGACCTCCAGGCAGATCAAATGGTTGAACATTTACAGCCTGAGACAAAGGGTGTCAAGGGTCAGTGGCCTTGCACTATTGCCTATTTTGGAGCAGAATATGGTATGGCCGTGACACACATATGATTTATTATTATCAATGACCTCGTCCCAACATGTCTCAAATATAAAGCCAGTAGTTTTCTGACTATATATATATATATATATATATTAGGGCTGTCAAACGATTACATATTTTAATCAGATTAATCACAGCTTAAAAAATAATTAATCATGATTAATCACCATTCGAACTATTACTGAGTTTAAGCACGTTAATAACGTTTTAATGAAGTTGACTACAGTATATTCATATTTGTCAGTGCTTTCATGTCAATTCGGCGAACATAAACATAAATGATCGTGGTGAAGATGATGATTAAATTAGGATTAAAAATCGGTAGTGAGAGCTGCTGAATTTCCTCCAGTAGGATGTGATATAAAAACTAGGGCTGTCAAACGATTAAAAATTGTAATCAGATTAATCACAGCTTAAAAATTAATTAATCATGATTAATCACCATTCGAACTATGTCCAAAATATGCCATTTATTTATGTATATTGTTGTGGGAATGGAAAGATAAATGAAAGAAGGCGGATATATCCATTTAACATACAGTATATGTTTATTATAACGTTTTTATGTGTGTCAAAATGAAAGACAACCCACACACCTATCAATCATCAAACCGTGGGGTCTTAATTCATTACGTGTTGATTTCTGTGGAGGACTTCGTGACCACAGTGTGTGAACGTTGTGATCAGCTGTTTTGTGATCAGCTGTTTTGTGATCAGCTGTTTTAGCGCAGTTCTCCAGTGAAGGGTGGGGGGGAGTCTCCCTCCGCAGCCGGTTGGCGTAGTTCTGGCACAATTCCGTTGTACAGACCGACGTTAACAGCAGCCCTGTCTGTGCACACGGAGACCGACTCTGTCGTCCGGTGATCGAACCGCCTTCTGGAAAAGCTTCACAAGTACGTCGGTACGCAAATGCGCTTTGTGACACAAGTGACGGTAGCATTTCAGATTACGCACATAACCTTATGTGCACCCCTGTACTACAGCAAAAGTATTCTCCGTCGGGACTTCCTGCAACAACACGATGCCGTTATCTTGATTCTGATTGGCCAGAAGACATTATCAAAGATGTTCTATTGGGCAGTCGATCACTACGTGACAAAAGTTTTCAAAACCGTGGCTACTGCAATTTACTCCGCGCGAGTTGGCAGACTTTATTTTGCTTACTTTAACATCATTTTTCATGGTGGGGCTAAGCCATTTCTTGGTATGGGTGTAGCCTACCCCAGCCATACCCTGGCGCTGCCACTGGTGGCACGTATGGGGCGGGCCATTCTGCACATGCGTTAAATGCGTTAAATATTTTAACGCAATTAATTCAAAAAATTAATTACCGCCGTTAACGCGATAATTTTGACAGCACTAATATATATATATCATTTGTTTATTCTAATCTTTTAATGATTTAAATCATTCACAATAAATCTTAATAAATCTTACTGGTTGGTTTCTGATATTAATTTGTACATGTTTTATTCTTACCCGATAGTTTTGACTCACATGTCTGTATTATTTGTGTGACTTATGTTTAATTTATTGTAATAATTGGCAATTGTTCTAGTACAGGATATAACTCTTCTGCACCAGACTCTCAGGCTACTACAACAAACATACAATACAGCGAAATAACAGCTGAATACATTTTTAAACGGGCCCTATTTAGCTTTTTCCCTCTCCTGTAGTGGGTTATAGGTTTTTGTACATAAATGGTTTTCTACCCTCACCTATGGTCATGACAACCTGATCTCACCAGAATGCGTGACTCCACCACGACTCGTTAACACCACAATGCGGTGGAGTCACGAACTTTTTTACATTTACGTGTCGGCACCACGCAAACAACCCCAATGTAAAGTGAATGAGGTTCCTTTGTCGTGGTGCACACACACATTTCTACAACGTCCCGCAGTGAGCTTTTATTCTATACAACGTTTTATAGCTTGTAGTAACTCACGGGAGGCTTCTTTTATTTTATTTGTATTCATAATTATTTTTAATTTTTCGTCAGAATGTAAAAATTACATTAGTTACGAATTTGTGTTCTCAAAAAACAATGCATTGTGTGTAATGCAACTGTGATTTTTATTAAATTAGTTAGTTTTTAAGGAAGGCCAGAGCTTCAGCTGTGTCAAATAGATTGTTCCCTTTAGTTAACGTTATTTAAAAGATAATGATCATGTCCCCTGTATTGTATTACGAGCGTCCATTCCCATTGGATAACGGAGAATTTTACACCCGGAAGTAAGTATTCTCCTTACTGTCGATTGATTTTACAGTGATATCTGCACTACTCATCGACTAAAAAACACCAAATTGTCCTTGTTAATTACACAACATTGATTGGTTTGAATTGTGTACAATGCTTTTGTATTTTCCCCCTTCGATTCGGAGAAACAAATATTTTTTCTGAGTTTTTGGACGGCAGAAGACACTACACTACCCAGAATCCTCAGCTATCGTTTGGGACTACACCATGTGCTTAGCTTACATTCTGACGAAAAATAAAAATAATTATGAATACAAATAAAATAAAAGAAGCCTCCCGTGAGTTACTACAAGCTATAAAGTAGATTTAAAAAACGTTGTATAGAATAAAAGCTCACTGCGGGACATTGTAGAAATGCGTGTGTGCACCACGACAAAGGAGCCTCATTCACTTTACATTGGGGTTGTTTGCGTGGTGCCGACACGTAAATGTAACAAAGTTCGTGACTCCACCACGCATTGTGGTGTTAAGGAGTCGTGGTGGAGTCACGCATTCTGGTGAGATCAGGTTGGGTCATGAAGGATGGGTCATGACCGAAAGAACGAGATCGCGGATACAAGCGGCCGAGATTGGTTTTCTCCGCAGGGTGGCTGGTGTCTCCCTTAGGGATAAGGTGAGAAGTTCGGTCATCCGGGAGGGACTCGGAGTTGAGCCGCTCCTCCTTCGCGTCGAAAGGAGCCAGTTGAGGTGGTTCGGGCACCTAGTTAGGATGCCACCTGGGCGCCTCCCTAGGGAGGTGTTCCAGGCACGTCCAGCTGGGAAGAGACCAAGGGGTAGACCTAGGACCAGGTGGAGGGATTATATAGGGTATTGTTGTAGACTCATCTTTATAAGACCAAGCTTGTTGTTGAATTATAGAGCTTAAGGGTGAAAACGGGCACGGGCTCTTATTATGCCTTCACTCCAGCAAACCATCTTTAACGTAGGTAAAATGTATTAAACAAAGCTGGATTGGACTTGTCCCGCTGAATATGTCATGTACATGTTTTGTTTTTAGTAAAGAGACATTTGTATAGGGTATGAATATGTTTTCCTCTATAGCTGTGGCAGTCATTTTAGATAAGGCGTTTTGAAAGTCCACTGATAGGACAAAATATAATCTAGCAGATTATACTACTAAATCGTAAAGGATTGTACAGAAGTAAATGTGGTAGCAAGCGAGGCATCACCCTATAGTTTCCTTTGTAATAATGATAGAAGATTAACATGGTTATTCATGATTGCTTAGAATAGCTTTTTCGTACGTGTCACCAATGTATCCCACTGCATAAAAACCTGACTCAGAGACATTACACTACAAAGTGCATTTTTATTAACCATGTAGCAAGTTTAAGTTTTCTCTTTGATCCATCTAGGAAACAAAGGTTGACCAAACCTAAATACACAATGACAATGAACTCAAAACACCCACCCAGCTCTCCAAAAAAAGTAAAAGTACCAAATGACAACCCCCATACCTCCCTTCAAATAATTTGTGCACAGTCCCTAATAAAACCCTTCATTTGCCGTGTAGGTGAGCATTGATATAATAAATATGTCTTACGTGTTTTTCATTGTTGTTCCAGAAGTAGAACGCTCCGACTGCCCCCAGTAGCAGTAGGAGAGTCCCGGCGATGAGCACCGCGATCCCGACCTTCAGCAGGCAGCCGGTGGCGGCGGGCTTCACGGCCACGGCAGAGTATGCCTAACGTTAAACAAACACACCGAGAAAATGACCTCGTGTCAAAAGCCAAAACAACCTCATGCTCTGATATAACACAATCAACATTAATTTGTCTCGTCTGTCCATCATATGTAAGATCAATGTCAGAACGACGTGGCCTCTCTATTACCCTTTGCATGTACCTAGGCACCTTTTTTATTACATAACTCCATATCCCGGGATAATCCGGTCCCATTGGTCCTGTATGAAAATTTACCGGGGGCATGAAGTTATGCAGATCCTCTGGTCCCGCCGAGGCGATCGGTACTTTCTCTGTGTTCCCGTCCATGACTGAAGCTAAACACCTAAATGAACCCCAGTCCACTAACTTTTCTTCCCCCCCCATTCTCTCTCTCTCCCTCCCTCCCTCCCTCTCTCTCAGGAGGAGGAGGATGGGCAGTCCGTGTTTTGCACTCCACTGTTGGAACTGCGCATCCAACTTGTGAAACCGTGAAACATACAGTAAACTCCAGCTGGTCGCTCACAGTAGCCACTAATTAAAGCCAAAAGTGTGTAGCTTTCTGCCATAAAAGCACTCATCGTGTTTTCCCTTTGAAGAGCTGCTCATGCGACTTCCATGACTTTGATTCCTGCGAATATCCTCAGGAGTTTTTCATATCATTAAGCTGTATGGCAACCTCAGTGTGTGGACTATAAGATCTATTTGGTAATTAAGAAAAAGAAGATGATGAAGGGTGAGGTTGTCTCCTCAACTCACCTTAGCAGCCCCCCCTTTCCTTTCTCAATGCCCTTTTGTGACCGTTTTGTCACTCCCTCTATAAAGAGTGTTTCTTTGTTTTTTGATCCATTAAAGTTTATTTTTCTTCAAACCTTTTCCTCTCCGGGTTGTGCAATTGAGTCCTCATATCAGTGAGTCACGGTTCCTAACACTATGTTCCACAATCATTTAAAGTTGCAGTAATAAAACTTCTTCTTAAAAAGCACACCCTCGATCCAGAGGTTTTAGCCAATTATAGACCTATTTCTAATCTCCCATTCCTCTCAAAGATTCTTGAGAAAGCGGTCGCAAAACAGTTGTGTGATTACTTAAAAAACAATGATTTATTTGAAGATTTTCAGTCTGGCTTTAGAACACATCATACTGTAGCACAGAGACAGCTCTGGTTAAAGTCACAAATGACATTCTAATAGCCTCAGACAAGGGACTTGTCTCTATTCTTGTTTTGCTCAATCTCAGTGCTGCATTTGATACTATCGACCATGATATCTTATTGCAAAGACTAACTACATAACCCTAACCCTAACCAGCACTTAGTTGGCATACAGGGAACTGCTTTAGGCTGGTTTAGGTCCTATCTATCTGAACGCTCTCAGTTTGTACGTGTCAACGATGAATCTTCCATGCAAACCAAAGTTAGCCATGGAGTGCCACAGGGCTCAGTGCTTGGACCTATTTTGTTCACACTATATATGCTTCCGCTTGGCAATATTATAAGGAATCATTATTTAAATTTCCACTGTTATGCGGATGATACTCAACTATATTTATCCATCAAGCCTGATGAAACCAATCACCTAAATAAAATTCAAGACTGCCTCAAGGACTTAAAAACGTGGATGACCTTACATTTTTTGATGTTAAACACGACCAAAACTGAAGTTATTGTACTTGGCCCGAAGAATCTACGAAACAAACTATCTAAAGATATACTAGTTATAGATGGCATTCATTTGGTCTCCAGTGAGACTGTAAGGAATCTTGGTGTTATATTTGATCAGGATTTATCCTTTAACGCCCACATAAAATCTATCTCAAGGACCGCCTACTTCCATCTATGCAACATTGCCAAAATCAGGTATATCTTGCCTCAAAACGATGCAGAGAAACTAGTCCATGCATTTGTTACTTCTAGGCTGGATTATTGTAACTCTTTATTATCAGGGAGTACCAAGAAGTCAGTCAAGTCGCTTCAGCTGATTCAAAATGCTGCAGCTTGTGTACTAACCAGAGTTAGGAAAAGGGACCACATTACTCCTGTTCTGGCTGCCTTACACTGGCTCCCTGTAGAACACAGGATAGAATTTAAAATTCTTCTTCTCGCCTAAAAAGCCCTTAATGGGCTGGCGCCATCTTACCTTAAAGAACTCATTATACCCTACTGTCCGTTTTTAAGAGTACGCTTAAGACCTTCCTTTTTGATAAATTCAATTCAATTCAAAACCTTTATTTATCCAGGTAAAATCCCATTGAGATCAATTATCTCTTTTTCAAGGGAGACCTGCAGCAGTAGGTTCCACAAGAAGACATAAAAACATAAACAACAGAACAACAAAAGGACATCATACAGCAAAATGTACAGGGATTACAATTTACATATTTAACCACATGTACAGGTACACTACCAACAGCATCTGATTTTGTAGCATCCAACCGAGCTTTAAAAACATGTAGTGGTACTAGCTTGGTAATTTTCCATTCTTTTTGCAGACTGTTCCATGTTAGTGGAGCTGCACATCTAAAAGCTTTCTTCCATAAGACAGTCCTAGCACTTGGCACATTTAATAAAACCACAGCATGCGATCTCAGGCAATAAGTACTTTCAATTCGCAGAGAGATCAGGGAGCAGATATAAGATGGTAGTTTATCCAACATGGCTTTGTAAATGAAAAAGTACCTGTGACTGAGCCTAACTGCCTTGGTATACAGGGTATAGTGATGCGTAAGTGCTTTACAATGTGTCAAAAATCTCAGTGCACTGTGATACGCAGCATCTAACTTGCTCAGGTAATTGGCAGGTGCATTCATATATAACAAATCACCATAGTCCAGCACAGGTAAAAAGGTCACGATAAAGCTTATAGTGATAAAATAAAATAATCTAATAAGAGTGCATTGACGTAGATAGGTTGTGCCTCTTCACCTATACATTTTAGTTCTTACTCTTTCACTTAAATCCTAAAAACTTAGATCTTATATTTAAAACTTTATCCAAACCTTTCCCCTCTATGACCTCTCGAGGTTTATTAGAGGGTAACAGGTTGCTGAGAATGCCTAGCCCGGCCGGGGAGTGTGGAACGTAGTCACTGACCCACTCCTACTTCTGACAAATTCAGGTTCCAATGGGGACCTTTTTCCCTGTGTGTGCCTCTCCACCTCTGCTTCCTACTTACTTCTTACTTGCTACCCTTTTCCCTCAACCTATCCTAAGGGAGTCCATGTATGTAGACACGTTAGTTTAGCTGCTAGGACTGTTGAGGGGGGCACCTTATCCGTCTTTCTGGCTGTTTGTACCTGTGTACTCTCATGTTCCGATTAACCCATTTCCCCCCAAATCTCTTTTTTGTGTCCATATATACGCCGGGATCCTGAGTCGAGGCTAATCATGTTGCTGTGGTCGTGTCCCCTGGAGCCTCTATCCTGAGCACTGGATCTGAGTCCTGGACTTCGAGTCGTGGCTGAACCTGTCTCTGCGGTCCTGCCAGACTCTCACCATACTACTTCACTGATGGCTCCCACAAGATTGCTGACATCTTCGTGGATTCATCTTCTTATTATAGACACATACATTTCCAAACATTTGGACTACCTATGTTGTAAATGTATTATCTTTTCGATCCTGTCCGTCCTGGGAGAGGGATCCCTCCTCTGTTGCTCTCCCTGAGGTTTCTCCCATTTTCCCCTTTAAACTGTGGGGTTTTCTCTGGAAGTTTTTCCTTGTACGATGTGAGGGTCTAAGGACAGAGGGTGTCGTATTGTCATACTGATATTCTGTACACACTGTGAAGACCACTGAGACAAATGTAACATTTGTGATATTGGGCTATATAAATAAACATTGATTGATTGATTGATTCAAAATCTGAGGTTTATACATTGACCGGAAAACCAATATTTGATTAGTCTTAGGTAATTACTGGGGAGAAAAAGCAAAATAAAGGAGTGTTATGAAAATAGCACAAAGCAAATACATGTTTGTGATAAAGTCAAATGTTATGATTGAGGTATGTGTGTTTAGCTACATTTGGTGAATATGGGAATGAACAAAAGTTTACAAGTCATTCAATCTTGCCACGGCTCTTTAAATGTAAATGTAATAATTCAGGCTTACAAGCAAGCTAGAAAATATAAAGCTACATTGCTAGTGTGGTTCTCTTAATGCAAGACACATCTTTGCTGAACTATTTTTCATCTATTTCTGCTATTAACCACTTCTTACATGTGAGCGTTCAAATGACACATTCCTATTTGAATGTCAAATTCAATGCGATATGTTGTTGGTCTTTTTGCAATCGTAAACATTATAATATAGATAACCTTATTATTTACGAATAACTTCAATCCCAGTAATGATAGAGAATGTCAAGCTATAACATCTAGATACAAGGCTTTAAGCCCATATTTAGTTGCATTAAATATTTTCAGGATTTTCAAAATATTTACTAATTTTGCTTTCGAATTACTTGTGACAAGGTGTAGGCTATAACTTTAATATCCTCAATCAAGCATGATGGATTTTTACGTAAAAAACAGAGAAGTCGTTCTCCTCAAGTAAAAGATTATATGCAACAGCATATTTCTAAATCCATCAATTGAATTAAATGTCATTGTAACTGGGGTTAGTGGAATATATAGCAACTACGTATGACGTAGTGTCATACATCTGAGGAAATAGATGTAGGCCTACACATAGTTACAGGTTCTTCATTTATCTAGGAAAACCCAATTGTCCCATTTCCAAGGTGTAATTTGTCTAACAATATAATACTATGTTTTTTACTTGGGATATTTGCAATCAAAAGTCAAAGAGCAACATTGGTTTTGATGTGGCTCGTTTCTTGTCTGGTCTAGTTGCTTAGCAACAGGCAGTGGGCGGGGATCATTAAGACAGTGGGCGTGGCTTAGATCAAGACTGGCGAGACAGGCAGCAGAAGGGAGGGAGCACGAAGGGGACGCACTCAAACACCGGTAGGGATTGTAAACGCAGCTGCACCACCGAGGCATTGGCTGCAGACTTAACACATTTATCTCTCCGATCGCCGGGTGGTTTCCTCTGTGATTCGGTACACGGCAGGAGGAAATGTCTAACGGGAGCTGGAAGCCCTTTGTGTTCGGCGGGCTGGCTTCTGTGACGGCGGAATGCGGTGAGTGGCGAGCGGAGAGGAGGCCAAATGGCGCGGCTTACTTTTAATTATTTAACCCTCTGGTGTAATTTACAGAAGTATGACATGTTTTGTGTTGCAGGGACCTTCCCAATCGACCTAGCGAAGACACGTCTTCAAGTCCAAGGCCAAGTAGGCAGCAAATACCGAGAGATCCGGTACAGAGGCATGCTCCATGCGATAGTGAGGATAGCAAGAGAGGAGGGGCCCCGGGCTCTGTATTCAGGGTCAGTATGCTGGATGCATGCTTTGTTGTGTGTCTATACTATCCCAGTTGTACTCACTACATACAACTGGAGATACTCTTTGTTTACAGTCGTACTCTGTACAGCATACCTTCTAAATGTTCACACTTCCTCATTTTTGTGCACTCATTTTTCTTCCTATATGCTGTTTAATGTCTTTTTCTGGGATTTGCACCACAGTAGTATGCCTGTAAAGCCTTCTGAGTTATTGTGAGCCAGGATATTAAAAACCTTGATTTGACTTTTACAGACTAGCTCCTGCTATGCTGCGCCAGGCCTCCTATGGGACTATAAAAATTGGCACATATCAGAGTTTAAAGCGGCTGCTGGTTGACAGACCCGAGGGTAAGTCACACTTTCTCCTTTTTACACAGAAATAAACACTTCTGCAAAAATGTTGACAGGCGGGTTACCTTCCCCCGTCGACATATGCATGTGGCCTATTTAAGTTCGTCTCTTTTTTCATAATTAGGCTTCCGTTTTTTCTACTTTAAAACACTATTTGCATGGTCTGAAACGTGTTTGTTCACACAGTCTGCCTCCCACTCTTCTCCTCTTTCAGATGAGACATTGCTGACTAATGTGGTGTGTGGGGTTCTCGCTGGAGTCGTCTCCTCCACCATCGCCAACCCCACTGATGTGCTAAAGGTAGCTATTTGCACACATCAACTGCAAGATTCTGATATATCTCCTTGTCGTTGTTAGTCATTCTCCAAAAGCAGTAGAGCAGGTATGGTAATCTCCTAAAGGTGCCTCAAGGCTTGTGGTAAATCTTCTAACTAAAAACCGAGCTTCTTGGAGTGGTTGTTAAATAAACAGCTTTGATACCCTGTGCAGCCTTGAACAGGACTGTGATACAGTTATTATGGGTGTGAAACTTTTAGAATTTCACAATTCAATCAAAATAGTCTACAAACAATCACTGACACAGTCCATTGGGGGGCTTATTTCAGGTTCTACTTTAGTTTGCATTGTGCTAATAAGGACTGTGTGACAGATTATTGAGTAAAGTGAGAGTTGGATAATGGAGTTTAATATTTGAAAAAGTTATACATACTGATAACACACAAAGGCAAATTAAAGACAAAAGTTACGTTTATGTATGCTAAACTTGCACAACAATTCTCTTGATATTTGTTATATTATATGGGACTTTTAGAATAGCTAGTTCAAGTTATACAGAAAATAGATAATGCTACATAAATACAACTTTTTTTCAAAAACAAATTTCACAAAAATAATCGACAATTTTTATTTAGTGTCTGAGATTAGTCAATCAGCAAAGTTGCGGATCTTTAGATTGTTTTTGTTTCTTTAAACAAAATAAATGTACACCCCATCCCTAACATCAGTAATGTTTTAATAAAAATAAACTCCTTAGGTGTTGTCTGACGGTAGCATGCCGATTGTGTTAAAGGGCATCATAGCACGACCAAGAGCCAACTTGTGGATTATTTATAGACTGAAGCCTCCGCGGCTTAACATAGTGTTCTGTAAACGATATGAGTGTGCACATGCTTATCTGTACTCGTCGTGCTTCGACCGGCCCTCACCATGCCCCGTTAGGCATAATGTCCAGTGCAGATTGCTTGTTTTTTAGAGGGTTAACGGTCTAATGGGAGTGCCTTCAGGTCTGGCACATTGCGTTTCCATCATGGTGTTTTTCTGGCTGCGACCACCAAGTCATTACGCAGCAAGACACACAGACAAACCGCAGCTGGTCTGCAAACACACGTCACAAAAACAACTTGAGCAGGGAGAATTCCTGGAAATAACAGAAAGACAATACTTTAGGACATTGTGCTTGGCAGAAATCCCTGCTTAACCTTTTGCCCTTTCATTTCCCAGATTCAAACGCCCCTGTATTTGGCGTGGTTGGCCTTCAGCATTCCACTCTGGTTGTGTACTTTCATTGTCTCTAGCAAGTTTATTGAGCCAACCTCTCTTATCTTCCAGATCCGCATGCAGGCGCAGGGCAGCCTGATCCAGGGCAGCATGATGGGCAACTTCCTCAACATCTACCAGCAGGAGGGAACGAAAGGACTGTGGAAGGTACAGAGAGTCTGAATTGCTCAATTTGCAATTCTAAACGGGCTCGGTTTCCACGGGTTACAGGTAGCACTGCTCTTTAGCACTCAAGTCACTCTCTCTCTCTCTGCTTCAGGGCGTCTCTCTAACGGCTCAACGAGCGGCCATCGTGGTTGGAGTGGAGCTCCCGGTCTATGACATCACCAAGAAGCATCTGATCCTGTCGGGGCACATGGGGGACAACGTGTACACACACTTTGTGTAAGTTTGCATCTGGAGATTCTCCTGCCTCTAATGTTCACTCGGAGGCCAAGACACTTTTCAATATCTTGAAGTGGAAAACACAGCCCTGTTTTCAAGTCTTTGTACTTGCAACTAAGCAGCAAAACATTCCGTTTGTTTTTGCAAGTCTCTCAATGCTCAATTCTGGGTTTCCTCAGGTCTTTTAAAAAGTCTTAAATTGAATTGTCTTGAGATCTAAAAAGAGAAAGGTTTTAATGGTCTTACTGTAGGGTTAACTGCAAATGTTTAATGTCAGAATCTTATTTTTGAGGGAAGTAACTACAATGAAAATAGAGGTTTTCCACCTGGTCAGAATCTACCTGGACATATCCATAAGGGCTTTTTTCTTCCCATTTACTGTAATGCTGTCCCACAATGTAGTTAAATTAAGTTGTATTAATGCTTCACTTTGCCGCAATGTTGAATGATTGTTTTTGAATACATGACTAAGGCCAGTTGATTCCTGTTTCTATGAAGACATTACAAATGGGAACATTAGAACACTTTGAAGTCACCCATGAAGCAGCACATGTGTTGTACCTTTACTACCGGCCATCTCTTAATGTAGTTTGCTAATGGGCGATGCTTCAATTCTACTAGTTTATTATTAATCGGTGATTAAATTAACTTTAATTTCTCATCTTTGCAGCATTTCATTTGTGTTACATTAGTAGCTGCAGCACACACATCGCAGCAATTGCTAAATGTTCAAATAAGGGACTAAATTAAAAAGTCTAAAGATGCTAATTAGAACCTGTGTCTTGTGGTCCCACAGCTCCAGCTTTACGTGCGGCTTGGCGGGAGCTCTGGCCTCCAACCCAGTGGACGTAGTTCGGACACGCATAATGAACCAGAGAGGAGGGCTTCTGTACCAGGGGACACTGGAGTGTATACTGCAGGTCAGTCACCACATTCAGATTAGAGGACATTTGAAAGGAACATTTCACAAATGACATCAGTTTTTTTCCTTATGGGCAATACTTCTTAGCTCATTGCATAATGTCTCCTGTGGCTCTGAAAGAGGCTTCAAAGACTGAGATAATACCTCCTGAAAAAACTGTGTTCTAGGCAGGGGGGGACTAACAAAATGTAACTACTGGTTCCGTTCTAAAAAAACTAGCTGAATTCTGCCCCTACAGTCTTAACAACGGGTTGACTTATTTCAGGAGTGAGGTCTCAATACAACAATATTTTGTTAACTGAATGCCAAAATATTCAGAGCTCACTCACAATTACCTCTAAGTTTACCAAATGATTGTTTATTAGGAAGCAATGTAGAAGGCTATTTATTATTAAAAACAAATTGTAAAGGTACCAGGACGCGTCTATCATTTCCCAACCCAGTTGACATTTCACCACGATGGGAGAGTCTGCGCTGACGAGCCACATGAAAGGCACGCCGTAGTAGAGCATTTTGGATTAGGCTAACGTTGCTTGTTACGTTTGTTTAAGCTAACGTTAGCGAGCTGAATAGCGAACTCGATGAGGGATAATAACAATAATTGCAGGGGACAATCATTTCAGAGGAGTGTACCTACGTTAATATGTGCGTTACAGTCGCCATCCTGTGGTCTTCAGAGGATGAAGCACTCACTGTTGTAATTAATTCAACCCAGTCTCACTGCATTTCGTGCATTTGTTATGCGCAGGAGGGGGTAGGGAGGCGGCGAATAACGCAAGTAAAAAGCAGTACAGTTTGGGATTAGCCATTGTTAGTCCAGTGAAGGTAGGAAGCAGCACTCACCCAGAGGTCAACAGTCCTTTGTTGTCCAAGTCCTTGGTTGTTTATAGCATAAAGAACATCTGATTTAATGTGAGGTAGGGAAATAATCATTTGAGTATAAGTATGTGTATATAAATATGTAATTTACAACAGCTGTAAGATGCTTGAAAAGTTTGAAAACGCTTCTTGAAAAGTGCTTGAATTTGACTTTGGAAAAGGTGTAAGAAACCTGTATTAGGCACATTGTTCTTAAATAATCCATGGTGAATTAATATTAGAAGATGAATCAACATTAATGCAGTTATGCATAACTGTGATCTTCTTTCATATTAAAAACACCCTATTTTCATCAATCTATAAGGTCAAATGCATGTGATGCAAATCACTACAAAGGCTGGTTATGACCTATAGGCAACATTAACTCCCCATAACTTGCTAAACTGACTTACGCAGGTTAGATTAAATAAACTCTTGCTGTTACAGGCATGTAATAACAGCAAGACTAGCGAACTCACCACAAACACCAGCTTTGTTCAAGGACTCCAGCCTTCTTTGTAGCTCAGAGCCGTACTGAATGCAGACGGGGAATAGATAGTTGGTGTTTCTTTTCTGGCTTTAAAAAAGTTAGTTTGGCCTTTTGGGGGCGCTCGCTGGTCTTTGCATTAATGGGCGAAGACTGTCTTTAAAGTCATCTACATGACTTCCATCTGTGAAGGACCATGTAGAAGTTTTCCTTTTTTAAAACAGCCAGCATAAAACTCATTAGATTCTTAGAAACACTGTCCTGTTGCTATGAAGAAGTGCATTTGAGTGTTTGTTTGAGTTTTGCATTCTGAATGAATATTTAATAATGTAGTCATTAAGAATATCTAGATCAGCCCTTAATGTCACCGATTTCAAGGTCCCAGTTAAAAGAAAAAGCCTGGAGAGGACATTGGTGTGATCATCAGAGGATAATGAGATGAAATGGGTTTTTAAAGTGTTTGTTTTCCCCTTATTTCAGACGTGGCGCTCCGAGGGCTTCTTGGCCCTGTACAAGGGCTTCTTTCCCAACTGGCTCCGCCTGGGACCGTGGAACATCATTGTATCCTTTAACCATCTCATTAGTGCACCACTCTGTTTACATTTAGCCTCGATGATGCAATATCTGTAAAGCTGGGGAAATCAGAGCGGAGAATTTGATAATTCTGTTACGCATATGGTAAAGTATGGCATTAAAAGCCATGCGCCAGTGTAAGAATGCTAGCTAACTCTTTTATGTAACTTTTTAAGCCTTGGTACCCCACTGCCCGAGGTTAGAGAGGACTCAGGGGGGGCTTAATGGTGGGGTAGGAGAAAAATGAGTGGGGAGGGAACTTCAGCGAAGGCCAAAGAGTTGCATGAGGGAAGAGAAGTCATCATCGTGCTCCAACCAGGCCTGAAAAATGTAATGAGATTATTGACCTGTTCCAGCTGAGCAGTATGAGGTAACAAGGCAGGCTTTGAGCAGAAGCACACAAAGAGCCTCAGTTAGCTTCCAACACATGGCAACAAAAAAAATCACTTTTCTCCTTCACTCTCTATCCAGTTCTTCCTCTCTTATGAACAGCTGAAGAAGATCGACGTGTGACCGGCGAAACGAGGCGGTCAAGAAGAGACGAGGATGTGCTCACGCTCAGACACGAGCTGAGAGGACCAAAATCGGAGAAGGCTTGGATTGGGATGGATCCTTTATGGACCTGCTGAAAGGGGTGGTGATGTAGACCCCATATGAGAGAGGCGGTTTGAGATTTTGCCTGATTCCTGTTTGGGCTACATGTCTCCTGAAGCTTGCAGCAAGTGTGGAAGACACTCATGTTTTAGCTCATCCACACGCTACATTAAGCTTAACCGTGCATTTACATTTGAAAACGGCCACTTAAATCTTGTTTACGAAACTGCTTTAAACTATGTCTCGAATATCACAAGGGTTTTCTACACTTTAAAAGTGGTCTTCAAATTGAGTGCCTTAGTTTGCGATACAAGCCGTCTTAAGACCAAGAATGTCGGATAGAGATGACCATCGCAGCGAGCGATCATTCCCTTGTTTGCTTAAGGACAAATGTTTGTGTGCACGAGTCAAACATCTTGACTAGGATGTGTTGCGTTTCTTTCTTTCTACATTTTTTATTTATAGGTCGGGTGTGTGGACAGGTGGAATTATGTATTACTCCAAGAGTTTCCCTGGAGTATTTTTTACAGAGTTAAGAGCTAAGAATATACACCCCAATGTACTGTTATAAATAACAGTCATATAAACACCCAGTGGGACACACACACACATCACATGCCCATATGTGGCGAGACTAGTGGTCCCCTGATGGCAGCGAGTGCAGACAGTAAATATACCCGGGGGCGATGGGGCTTCCCTCTGAAGCCTACACCGCATTAGGTTTAGACCACTGATTAAGATTAGGGCAACCAAAGTGTGACTTTTTATTACTTGAAGGCACTGACACGAATGATGTTTTATCTCCAGGAGTATTTTCAAATACTGTATTTGCACGCTTTATACTTTTCATCCTAAAAAATGAATATGTTGCCCGCTGTTGTGTTTGTGTGAGCTGCCATCGCTGCCAAAGTGTATGCTTGATGTTGGGTGTAAAAGCTTACTGTATATTTTAAATAAAAGAGGGGGAAAAAAATCAGCCTGTCTGTGTCGTGCTTTGTTTTCACCACAGTGTGGCGCTGTGGAGCTTTCCACCACAACACGACCCAGTTAAAAAACCTAAATGCTGTTTTTTATGAGTTTAAAAAAAAAAAATCAAAGCCTCCACTTTGAGGCCAAAGATCTAGCACAGTTGTGTTGTTTCTGAGGGATTGCCTGGTTCCTTTCAAACACACATGTTCACGCAGAGTCCCACAAACAATGACTTCAATTATTCAGGGAAATCTTGAGATGTAATTGTTCTTATATATTTCTGTTGATAAATTCCCAGTTTTCCTTCATCAGAGCTGTTTTGAGGATGGGAGCTCGGGGGAGACAAACAGCAGTGTGTGTGTGTGTGCGCCTTGTTCTTTTATTTAGGGAGCATCATCATGGGACTTATTACTTGGTTGACAACTGTCATTGTATCAGTCTTATCGAAGCTACCATGAGCTGCACTGCCATGTTATTGTTATTTTGTTTGCATGGTTGTGCTGAATAACTCGAATCTCAACAATGCCACAGAGCGTATGCAGTACATTATGAAGGGCACTTTCCCCAAACCGGCTGACGTCTATGTCAACTCAAGTCACAGAAACATCCCTCACTGCCCATAAGGCGGGTTGAAAGAGAGAATAATGTGTGCTGTTGGTGCCAATGTTCCATAAGTTGGCATTATAGGCCGCTGCCTGGCATCCCGTCTCTGGCACAGCCCTCTACAAGCTGGACAAGTACGGCCATAGGGGATTCCACCAGTCATAGACATGCTGCATTATGGGTATCTTTTGCAGCCTGGCCCAAGGGTGTAGGAGGGCGGCTCTATTGTGTTCCAGGGATCAGAGTGAGCTGCTGTCTCAGAGGGATAAGGCTCCAAACACTCTCCCTTTTTCTGTCCCTTTTTTTGTTCTTTCTCAGATGAATACGCAGCTCGCACGAGTCAATAAATGGACGGATAAAAGCATGAGCGGATGGAAATGCAGACAAGGAGATAAATGTATCGGCGTCTGTTGATCCATTTGGAACAAGGAGCGTGTTGACAAAGAATAAAAATCGCAGGCCTATTGCTATTTCTTTTTACTCAATATTGCATTTGAGATATGGGCAGGGGCGGACAGGGGGGAAAAAGTGGCCCGGGGATTAATTGACAGACAGGCCCACTTAATGCGCGGCATGTATCGGCCGGCCGGCGACGAAAGTATGTTACTTAACAAAAAACCCTATGCATTTTATGTTATTTTGGACAATTATTCATATAGTAATCACATTACCTGAGCCCTTGAGTTGCCTAGAGCAAAATAGTTGCGGCATATATTTAGTGATTTTAATGTTAACAGATCATTGATGCAATAACATTTTGACCCAATTTGCCTGACTTGACACATGGAATAAAACATGGTGATAGTAGGCTGATTTAGTAACTGCTCAGCGCTAACTTTTATACATTCTGCCTTGGCTCCAAAAACCATTACCTCAGTTTTATCTTTGTTTAATTGGAGAAAGTTCTGACACATCCAGTCATTGATTTGTTCAATGCACTTACTCAGTGTTTGAATTGGAGCATAAGTCTCCTGGTGAAATTGTTACGTACATTTGTGTGTCATCTGCATATCTATGGTAACTTATTTTGTTGTTCTTCATTATCTGAGCCAGTGGTAGCATGTAGACGTTAAAGAGAAGAGGCCCCAAGATGGAGCCTTGAGGTACCCCACATGTCATATTTGTCAACTCAGATGTGTATTTACTAGGGCTGTCAAGTTAACGCGTTAATAACGCGTTAAAGCAAAAAAAAATTAACGCCACTAATTATTTTAACGCGATTAACGCATGTGTATTTTTTTCCTCGGCCGCCCCGTAGTTTCAGAGAGCATCGAGTTTAAAATACCATCTACAAGCTGATGCTGCTGACAGCCCCGCTCCTGCCGCCCGCTTGTGGCAGACCACACTTCCACGCTCACCGGCAGGCACCGACTGGCCATCGGGAGGACCGGGAGGGTGTGTCTGGCCCGAGCGAGCGAGAGAGAGACCTTACGTGCATTACCGTACCGCAGTGTGAACGCGGCTATTGTTGTTGTTAGCATCTGGTGCTAGCTAGCTGCGCTAACGGATATAAGGAGCTGTTTAAATGAAAACAGAGGAGCGCTCTATCCACACAACTGCGCCGAGCACTTGACTTTATGCAGGAAGCCAGACAGCGGGACATTGTACGAGAAGTCAGCACACTCATGATTGCAGCAACATGATTGCAGCGTCCAGGCAGCTCCCGTTCGAGCATATGCCTTGAGTTGCACATAGCTCCAACGATCACACACACACACTTTGGATACGTTTACTTTATTCTTTTCCTGTTATTGGTCACCCATATGTAACTAAACACACACACACACACACACACACACACACACACACACACACACACACACACACACACACACACACACACACACACACACACACACACACACACACACACACACACACACACACACACACACACACACACACACACACACACACACACACACACACACACACACACACACACACACACACACACCATTTGTATTGTATGAGAGAGGTTCCAGGTTGTTGTGTTTAATATTCATGAGAATATTTGTCATTGTTCAAATGATAATAAACATTAGCATAAAGCATATTTGTCCACTCATATGTTGATAAGAGTATTAAAAACTTGAAAAATATTCCTCTAAGGTACATTTAGAACAGATCAAAAATGTGCGATTAATTTGCGATTAATCGCGATTAACTATGGACAATCATGCGATTAAATATTTTAATCGACTGACAGCCCTAGTATTTACCTATAGAAACAAAGTTGTTTCTGTCCTTTAAGTAGGATTCAAACCAATTTAGAACTGTTTCCGAAAGTCCCACCCAGTTTTCCAGTCGGTCCAGTAATATGCTGTGGTCAACAGTGTCAAACGCAGCACTGAGATCTAATAATACTAACACTGAAGTTCTGCCACTGTCTGTGTTTAAGTGGATGTCATTAAATACCTTTACAAGAGCAGTCTCAGTGCTGTGGTTTGGACGAAAGCCTGACTGGAACACATCAAAACAGTTATTTAAATGCAAGAAATTACTCAACTGTTGAAAAACTACTTTTTCAATGATTTTACCTAGAAATGGGAGGTTTGATATGGGCCTGTAATTGTTCATTACTGAAGCATCCAGATTATTCTTTTTTAAGAGCGGTTTAATGACTGCAGTTTTCAGGGCCTGTGGAAAAATACCTGAGTGAAGAGATTTGTTTACTATATGAAGTAGATCTGAGGCCATGCAAGGCAAAACATCTTTGAAAAATCCTGTTGGAATAATATCAAGGCAGCAGGAGGAGGACTTCAGAAGTTGTATAATGTCCTCTAGGTTTTTATCATTAATCTGATGGAATTGTGTCATGGTGTTTGAATTGATGTTAAGTGGACCCAGAGACAACACATTTGCTGTACCTGATGCAGAGGCACTGACTGCTTGTCTGATTTTCTGAATTGTGTCAGTGAAGAATGTGGCAAAATCATTGCACGCCCTGGTGGATAGAAATTCAGAGGCTACTGACACTGGGGGGTTAGTTAGTCTGTCGACGGTAGCAAACAAGGCACGTGTGTTGTTTTTGGTAATGATGTCAGAGAAGAACGATTGTCGTGCGTTTTTCAATTCCAAATTATAAAGGCCAAGTCTCTCTTTATAGATTTCAAAGTGAACCTGGAGATTTGTTTTCGCCACCTGCGTTCAGCTTTTCGACACTCTCTTTTTTCTGTTTTCACGGTCATGGCCTTTCTCCATGGAGATATTTTCACACTTCCTTTACCTTAGTTGGAGCAATGGCATCTATAACATTTTTAATTTTTGAATTAAAATGATCTACTAGCTCATTTACTGAGATGTTAGCAGGGGCAAGTGTGGAAGAAAAATTCTGAGTAAACATTTCCCTAGTATTTTCAGTTAAACATCGCTTTGTGGTTATCTCTTTTTGAATAAAAATGTGTGAACAGAAATAGAGCTCTCAAAGAAAACACAGGAATGGTCAGAGAGTGCAACATCAGTCACCACAACCTTAGAGATATTCAGACCCTTTGAGATAATTAAGTCCAGAGTGTGCCCCTTGTGTGCGTGGGCTCCGTCACATGCTGAGTCAGTCCATAGCTATCAAGAACACAAAACAGTTCTTTAGCCCCTCTGTCCTGGGGGTTGTCAACATGGATGTTAAAATCACCAACAATGACTAGACGGTCAAAGTCAATACACACTATAGACAGCAGTTCGGTAAAATCATCAAAAAAGCTTGCACAGTATTTGGGTGGTCTATAGATATGTAGGAACAGAGCTCGAGAAGAGCATTTCAGCTGAAGTGTCACATATTCAAAAGAAGCAAAGTTCCCATAAGATGTCTTCCTGCATTGAAGGGAATCATTGAACAGAATAGCAACTCCACCCCCTTTCTTATGCATTCTTTCCTGACTCATACAACTAAAGTTGGGAGGTGTTGATTTGATAAGAACAGCTGCACTGTTATTTTGTTCAATCCAAGTTTCTGTTCAATCCAAGATGCAGAGAAACTAGTCCATGCATTTGTTACTTCAAGGCTGGATTATTGTAACTCATTATTATCAGGGTGTACCAAGAAGTCAGTCAAGTCGCTTCAGTGGATTCAAAATGCTGCAGCTCGTGTACTAACCAGAGTTAGGAAAAGGGACCACATTACTCCTGTTCTGGCTGCCTTACACTGGCTCCCTATAGAACACAGGATAGAATTTAAAATTCTTCTTCTCGCCTACAAAGCCCTTAATGGGCAGGCGCCATCTTACCTTAAATAACTCATTATACCCTACTGTCCTACTAGGCATTGCGTTCCAAGAATGCAGGGTTGTTGGTTGTTCCTAGAGTCTCTAAAAGTACAATGGGAGCCAGAGCCTTTTCTTATCAAGCTCCACATTTGTGGAATCAGCTTCCAGTTTGTGTTCGGGCGGCAGACACCCTATCCGTTTTTAAGAGTGCGCTTAAGACCTTCCTTTTTGATAAAGCTTATAGTTAGGGCTGATTAGATTCAGCCCCTAGTTTTGCTGATATAGGCTTAGTTTGTCGGGGGAAGTAAGATTACTTCTTCCTTCTCTCTGTCTGTACTCTCATGTTCCGATTAACCCAGCTTCCCCAAATTTCTTTCTTTTTGGTGTCTATATACGCCGGGATCCGGAGTCATGGATGATCCTGTTGCTGCGGTCCTGTGTCCTGGATCGCGAGCCCTGGATCTTGAGTCGTGCTGTGGTCCTGGATCATAAGTCCTGGATGGATATCCTCGTGGATTCATCTTCACACACATGCATTTCCAAACATTTGGACTACCTATGTTGCAAATGTATTATCTTTTCAATTTACACACGGCATCTATTGCACGCCTGTCCGTCCTGGGAGAGGGATCCCTCCTCTGTTGCTTTCCCTGAGGTTTCTCCCATTTCCCCTTTAAACTGTGGGTTTTCTCCGGAAATTTTTCCTTGTACGATGTCAGGGTCTAAGGACAGAGGGTGTTGTATTGTCATACTGATATTCTGTACAAACTGTGAAGTCCACTGAGACAAATGTAACATTTGTGATATTGGGCTATATAAATAAACATTGATTGATTGATTGATTGATTGATTGATGTTATAGTTAATCTCAGAGAAAGTCACATATCAATGTTAGTCCCTGCATGGATAATTTAAAGTAATCAAGAAGAAGCACACATATTAAACAAACAAGGTTTAACATGTTAAATGAGCTTTAGATGTTCTGGTAGCTAGAATTATTTGTATTTTATTTAGTTCCTAATCGTTAAGCTAAGATAACCAGGTAGCTTATATGTGTATATGTGTATGTAGCATAGTAGGCTAAGAGAGTACTGTCAGTCTTGTTGGAGCTATATATTAATTTGATATTAAATGGTTAATATATATTTTCTAGCTGTTTTGTTTCTAATACATTTACTATTATGTAGTGTAATTATTTAAAAGTGGGGTAGGTAATTTTGGAGAAACCAGCTCGAGTGCGCTAGAATTTGAAAATACACAGCCGGAACAAATCTGCCACTTCCTTACAGAGCCCCTCCTCGAACACACACGAACGCGCACATGACCAATGAGGGCACAAGATAAGTTTGTGCACAGATGGAAGGCTGACAGGCAGGTAGGCCATCCAGTTATTTTAGCCGGGCCGGCTCAAATGATTGGTCGTGCTTTTTACAGTACTACGGCTCCCACAGATGACATTTTTTTATGGATTTTTTGTCAAAGCACTTAAGATATTTATTTCTATCGGGATGTTAAGAGCATTCCATGGAATATAACAAAAAGTGTATCTCGAGCCGGTTTCTCAAACTCAAACTCTCAAACCCCACAATTAAAGTAATTCTTTATGATTTTATTTTGAAGGCGGTTTTGGGAACTCAGTTATTTGGGCACCAGGTGATTATTATATATTTGAGACAGGTGGTGGTGCATTTTGCGCACCAGATGAACATATGTTTTTTTCTAGAGAACATATACAGGAGAGCCACAGGAAAGGCATCGGTAAAACCATTGTTCTGTAAATGTGTATTATTGGAATACAAGAGAATAAACAAACAAACACAACGTTCTTGCCTGGACATTGACTATTCACCTGCGTTAGGATTTGCTTTCTGGTTCCCCAGAGGCAGTTTTAGTTTAAGTTACGTTTTCTATTGAACTTCTTTGTTTAGCCTCTACAATTGTCATCAGGTCCCCAACACAAAAACTGAAAATGAAAATGCACCTTGTCAAAATATTTCTGTCCCTGTTGAATCAGAATCAAAATCAGATTTGGGGATTTTTGCTTAGTAGGTTTACCATACAATTCATTTGCTTTGGTGTTGAGAAACCACAGCAACACAATAGTTAAGATTCAGTTGAATAGTAATACTAATCTGGACAGAATTTTCCAGAAAGTCCATCTTATAAAATGCATATTATGTGCATTGCCATCCACAACTTTAATGCATATATTAGGAGCTGGTTCACTGATGGTGCCGTTACAGAAGAGTAAATTGAAGTGTGTCCTTATTAGTGTATGAACTGTTGAGTTATTGCCAAAAGAAAGTGTTGTTTTAGGTCACAGTGACCTCTGACCGCCACAATATAATCAATTTGTCCTTGAGTCTAAGTAAACGTCTATGCCAAATTTGGAGTTATTCCCTTAACGCATTCCTTAGATACTGCGTTCTTGAGAACAGAGTGGACTGACGTGTTTCCGCAGCTTCTACGGAAGTTATAAACAGCCATGGTTGAAACGTTGTGCCTCAAATACAAGATATACACATTTTGGGATTTTCTTTTTATTTACTTGAAAATAATCAGTTACCTGAAGAAAACAGCCCTTAAATGAAATTAACTTATTACATGAAAGTGAGGAAATAAATGACCAAATAAGCCTTGTTTAGAAAAATAATATAAATATGGCATTTATATTTGTCTCATGCATATCATTTACCTTACATTTAGTTTTTAAATGATGTCTACATCCACCTAAACCAAGCAGAACAAAATCTACTTTCTAACATTCAAAAATGTCACTTCAACAGACTTCACGAGTCAGCGCTCTCCTACCTAACTGTAGCATCTTTAAATTGTTTCCGGCTGGCTGTTTATCATCATAAATGAGAGATTATTTTAAGAAAGGAGCCTCTAGTTCTTGTTTGTTACACCTGTAAACATTCTCAAGTGCCTGAGACGATTATTCCTCTCAACATGAACTCCTGATCCAAACGAACAGAAGCCCCACCAAATCACAGTGCAGTCGACCTACATTCACACACCACTGGAAGGGGACCGGGACCCCGGGGAGACAGGATCACAAGGATGAGCCGCTGCTGGTAATGCTGCTCATTGTTCTATTAAGACGGGAACAGGCCAACAGAGTGAATGTTAAAGGAGATAAAGGGAGGGGAGATTTGTTCTTCTTCTTTGACTCTGTGACTCCAAGAGTCAGCTAAACTTAAGTTGTGTCATTTGAAGACGCTTTAAAGTTCCTGTGACATTTATTTATTTTAAATGACCTTTTTGGTGCTTTTTTGGTTCTAATAAGAGATAGCGTATAACTTAAAATACGCGTTCTCTCTTGTTCCATGAAATACCCATATTCTTTGCCTGCAGGAATCTATTGCCCAATTGAACAGGGCAAGTAGAAAGACAAATCGGGGTAATGAATCTAACTCAAGTGGTGAAAAAAAGTATAAAACACAGTTTTGTTTCTGAAGCTAATGAGGGAAATAGCTAAGGAATTAGCTATATTGCTTTATTTACATCTCTGTTGTTGAGAGTAGCCAAGCATGTTACTGGAACATTAGCAAGAAAATTGTGTTGATAAAGACAACTTTTATGAGCCAAAGTGCAAGTAAGCATTCCAGTTATTTTTGTTTAGTTGGGGTAGTTAGGATGTGGGCGAAACTATTGCAAATATGTCCGTAGTATGTTATCAAAGCTTAGGTTAAATACTTAAAGAACAATGTTAAATTATAGGTCTACGTGTTTAATGTGAAGAATAAGCAAGGGAAATATTAGCTTAGCTCAGTTTAGCTTAGCTAGAAGACAAGGAAACAAACAGCTAGCTTGGCTCTGTGAAACACATATAACACATTATACACCTACCGATTTAAAGCTCAGATTCCACCTCGACATTATTTTTCATATTTAAAAGTTAAAGCCTTTTATTGTCATTATACACAGAGTATAACGAGATTCAGAGTGCAACTCTGTCCCGGTGTGCAAAAAATACAAACAAATACATAACACTAAAAAACACAGCAATAGGACATACAATCATACGGGGAATAAATAGTTAAAAATATTGTTAAAAAAAAAAAAAAAAAATAGTACATAAAGTGCAGTGTGTGTATGTGTGAGAATGGTTACAGTTATTGCATTATGTGTGGTGGTTGAGCAGCCTGACGGCCCAGGGGTAGAAACTGTTTTTGAGTCTGCAGAAGGCAGGAGAGAGAACAGTCTGTGACCCGGGTGAGAGCTGTCCTTTATAATTGTATTAGCTCTGCTGAGGCAGCGGGAGGTGGAGATGTGTTCCAGAGAGGGCAGGGGGCAGCGGATGCTTTTCTCTGCCATCCTGATCACTCTCTGCAGGGCTTTCTTGTCCGCAGCTGAGCATCCTGCATACCACCCCGAGATGGAGTATGACAGCACGCTCTCGATGGTCGCCCGGTAGAAGGACACCAGCAGCTTCTTGTTCAGTCTGTTTCTCCGAAGCACCCTCAGGAAGTGTAGTCGCTGCTGGGCCTTCTTAACTGCTGCAGTGGTGTGTGCTGTCCAGCTGAGGCTCTCCAAAATGTGTACCCCCAGGAACTTAAAGGTCTAGACCCTCTCCACTCTCTCTCCATTGAGGTGAAGGGGGGCGGGTTCTGGACGGTGTTCTCTGAAGTCTATGATGATTTCTTTTGTTTTGCTTGTGTTCAGATACATTGTTTGCTGAACACCACACAGACAGCTTCAGGATCTCGTCTCTGTATGCCGACTCGTCGTCTCCCTTATATATTTGGCCGACCACAGTGGTGTCATCTGCAAATTTGATAATGGAGTTGGAGGGGTGATTGGGAGAGCAGTCGTGTGTGTAGAGAGTGTAGAGTAGAGGGATCAGCACGCAGCCCAGCGGGGAGCCAGTGCTGAGGGTGCGGGTGGAGGAGCAATAAGGGCCTATTTTCACTGTCTGAGGACGGTCTGTAAGGAAATTATTAATCCAGGCGCATAAGAGGCAGGGGAAACCTAGGCTCGACAGTTTTTCCACTAGTATGTCAGGTATGATGGTGTTAAAAGCTGAGCTAAAATCGACAAACAGCATCCTTATATAGTTGCCTGGGCCTTCTAGGTGGCTCACAGCTGTGTGAAGGACTGTGGCGATGGCATCATCCGTGGATCTGTTGGCTCTATAGGCGAACTGATGAGGGTCGAGGGAGGGTGGGAGGCTGGCTTTGATGTAGTCGGCTATCAGTCTTTCGAAACATTTAATCACCGCTGATGTTAGGGCTATGGGCCTGTAGTCGTTGAGCTCTCTGACTGGTGTCTTTTTGGGGACAGGAATGATGGTAGCCGTTTTCAGACAGGATGGAATGCAAGCTTGTGACAGGGACAGGTTGAATATCCTGGTCAGGACCCCTGAAAGCTGGTCAGCACAAGCTTTGAGTACTTTTCCGAGTACTCCATCGGGTCCTGCGGCTTTTCCAGGATTCACAGACTTCAGCGTCTGCTTCACCTGATGTTCTTTGAGAGTGAGAGGTGGTATGGAGCTGGTAGTTGGCAGGGACAGAGGCAGAATAGAAAAGTGCTAGCCTCAAAGCGGGCAAAGAAGTGGTTTAATTCCTCTGCAAGGTGGGCGTCAGCTCTAGTAGTGCCAGATGTTTTGCCCTTGTAGTTGGTTAGCTGTTGAAGGCCCTGCCAAACACACCGTGTGTTGTTATGAGCGAGATTCTCCTCCACTTTTCCCTTGTAGTCCTCCTTTGCAGCCTTGATGCCTCTCCTCAGATTCGCCCTTGCCAAGCTGTACTGGGCTGCATCCCCCGACGTGAAGGCTGTGTCACGGGAACTCAGAAGAGACCGCACCGCTCTTGTCATCCATGGTTTTTGGTTAGGGTAGACCCGAATGCGTTTTTCCACAGTTACAGTGTCTGTGCAGAACTTGATGTAGGATAAGACAGCCTCTGTGTGTTCCTCCAAGTCTGTCTGTTCAAATATGTCCCACGCTGTGTGTTCGAAGCAGTCTTGTGAGAGTGCCCCCTCGGGCCAGGTTCTGATGTATTTGACCACCGGCTTGGTGTTACTTCTGAGAGGGGTGTAAGCTGGGATGAGAAGCAGTGAGAGGTGGTCAGATAGTCCTAAATGGGGGAGTGGGACCGCTCTGTAAGCATGCTTCAGGTTAGAATACACCCGGTCCAGTGTGTTCTTTCCTCTGGTGTTACATCGTACATATTGTACAAATTTGGGAAGCACATTTTTTAGACATGCATGATTGAAGTCTCCAGCAACAATATGAACTCCGTCCGGATGGGACCTCTGTTGTTTATTTATTAAGCTCTGGAGGTGGTCAAGTGCAATGCTGGCGTTAGCATCAGGTGGGATATAATAAACAGTGTTAATTATCACCACCGTCAGCTCTCTGGGCAGGTAAAAGGGTCTGCACATGATAGACATTACTTCAATCAATCAATCAATCAATGTTTATTTATATAGCCCAATATCACAAATGTTACATTTGTCTCAGTGGTCTTCACAGTGTGTACAGAATATCAGTATGACAATACGACACCCTCTGTCCTTAGAGACCCTCACATCACTTCAGAAGAAAACCCAGTTTAAAGGGAAAAATGGGAGAAACCTCAGGGAGAGCAACAGAGGAGGGATCCCTCTCCCAGGACGGACAGACGTGCAATAGATGCCGTGTGTAAATTGAAAAGATAATACATTTGCAACATAGGTAGTCCAGATGTTTGGAAATGCATGTGTGTATAATAGGAAGATGAATCCACGAGGATATCCATCCAGGACCGATGATCCAGGACCACAGCCACGACTCAAGATCCAGCGCTCGCGATCCAGGACACAGGACCGCAGGATCATCCATGACTCCGGATCCCAGCGTATATAGACACCAAAAAGAAAGACATTTGGGGAAGCTGGGTTAATCGGAACATGAGTGTACACGGGTATAGACAGAGAGAAGGAAGAAGTAAGATGTCCCCCGACAAACTAAGCCTATATCAGCAAAACTAGGGGCTGAATCTAATCAGCCCTAACTATAAGCTTTATCAAAAAGGAAGGTCTTAAGCGCACTCTTAAAGGTCAGGAGAGCAATGTGTATGTGTAACCCTGCTGTCCATGCACCAGTCTCATTGTGGATGTAAACACACAGACCACCCCTCGGCTCTTACCGGAAGCGCTGTTCCTGTCGTAGTGGTGGGTAGAGCGGCCTGGTAGCTGCACTGCTGCGTCCGGAATCCGCGGGTGTAGCCAGGATTCTACGGACAGACATGACAGTAGTTTCAACCCTCTTATTTAACTCTTTCTCTTCCCAAGTGTCTTCTTACGCTAGGGATTATAGATAGAGAATATAATATGTCTCTGGTGGTTATCAATCAATCAATCAATCAATCAATCAATCAATCAATCAATCAATCAATCAATCAATCAATCAATGTTTATTTATATAGCCCAATATCACAAATGTTACATTTGTCTCAGTGGACTTCACAGTTTGTACAGAATATCAGTATGACAATACGACACCCTCTGTCCTTAGACCCTCACATCGTACAAGGAAAAACTTCCGGAGAAAACCCTTTAAATCTGTTTAAAGGGAAAAATGGGAGAAACCTCAGGGAGAGCAACAGAGGAGGGATCCCTCTCCCAGGACGGACAGACGTGCAATAGATGCCGTGTGTAAATTATGAGGGATAATACATTCATTGTATTTCATAAAGTTTCTGGGAAACAGCAACCTTTTCATATCGCTTTCTAAAATTGGAAGGTTTTCCCATCTTGTTATAGAGATTGCAAGAAAAAAATAAACTGCAGATGAACAGGGAATGCTGCCGTCAAAACATCCTTACGTCCTTGTCAGGTGTGTTCAGTCTTATGTAATTCCAGAGGATAAACACTAGGCAGAGCTCATGAGCTAAGACATGAAACCAGAGGAGTAAACACACCATTTGCCTGTCCCTGAACGCCAGACTCGGTCTCTATTTCCATAAACCGCTCAGTCACAGCTACCCTCATTAATATCCCAGCTTCTGACAAGGAATACATATTCAAATATACAGCGCTATCAGTTTCCTTGGACGCCTGATTTAAAATTCCTTGCCCTGAGGCACAGCAGGCACAGCATGCACAATCCATGCAAACACACAGGGGCCATCTGATGTGTGTTGGTGGCGTTATTGGGATTGCTCACTGACACCAGGGTTCTCCCTCTAAAGGTCCCTACACACCAATCCGACACCAAAGAACGCGTCCCAACTGTGTCGCCTCACGTCTCCTGAAAATTATATGCCCTCTCTGTAGATTTGTTCTGGCGCCGGGTCTTCTCCTGCGTCTTGGCCAACAGTCGCACTGGAACACACCGCAAAGACTTCAGCCGACGGCCAAGTAGCACGTACGAACTGAGTGGCAATAACTCTCCTTACCAGCAGGCGGCGGTAGTGTGTATTTTTCATTCAGAAGAGGCAACAACCGGAAGACAGACTGCGTGATACACCGAGAGAAGAAGAACAGACTGCGTGATATAAACAAACAACAAATAGCGTGTGCGTTCCATTTTCACTCTACAGCGAGAAGCTCATGGGTCTTTCCCGAACCTGTGTCGAGAGCTGGAGTTAAATGAAATCTCAGATTTGTCTCCTTAATCATTTGTTTGGGTCCCTCACTTCCGTTTCGCTTCTCATGCACTGATTCACTAAGCTGAACAGCCAATCAGAGTGATTTCTTTAGCCGACGGCCTTTTACCGACAGCCTACCGATTCAACATGTCGAATCGGCGGTGGAAGATGTTGGCACGGCCAAAAAGACACAACGATGCGGGACACACCAATCTGAGTAGGGCGACAGGACACTCATCGACGGCCAGACATCTATCGATAGATGTCTGGCCGTCGATGTTGAATCGGCAGCGGAGGCTGTCGGCAAAATAAATCACTCTGATTGGCTGTTCAGCTTAGCGAATCAGTGCATGAGAAGCAAAACAGAAGTGAGGTACGCAAAACAAACGATTAGGCGCACACACAGACGGCTATTATTTTTCATTTTCATCTCACCTGGACGCAAGAATTTATTTTACATCATGGCGATCTGGAATGAAGAAACCGAAGACCAACTCAGTTGCCACGTAATGTGCTGCCACACTTCCTGCATGAGGTGGACAATAGCTTCTTCAAGTATTTAATGGACAGGACCCTGGACGATGTGGCCAATTTAGATTTTTATTGTATTACTTACTAGTTTTATCTTATTGTATTTTAGTCGATTCTTTACATTGTACAGTTCTACATTTGATAATAAACCACTTTTTACGGCTACTGCAAAATACAAAACTTTATTTCGTACCTTCATACTACAGCCATTAGATAACACAACATTAGAATGAGGATACAATTAGCTATAGAACAATAAAAGTCAGAAGATACAGATGTACATGATGATAGGCTACATCATTTGACTGTCAGTGTTATGATGTTGTATATTAATATAATCTTGGATTATAATTACTGATGCATGGAATGTGGTAGCTGCAGTACTTTAAGGTTGCCGGCCACAATGCTTAAATAGTTTCTTTCTGCTTCAGAGAGCTGAAGTTTGTAGCACGCAGTCTGTCTTCCGGTTGCCTCTTTTGAATGACGAATACACACTACCGCCACCTGCTGTTAAGGAGAGTTATTGCCACTCACGCATGCGCAGTGCGTACGTGCTACTTGGCCGTTGGCTGAAGTCTTTGCGATGTGTTCCAGTGCGACTTTTTGGCCAAGACGCAGGACACGTGAGTCGACAAAACAATCGGGTCCGTCGGGACGTGTTCTTTGGTGTCAGTTTGGTGTGTCAGGGCCTTTAAACACTAAGGTCTGAAGCTGCTGTTCTGCACTTATGTTTAAATGTCACTCTCCCATTTTTTTTTTTAAAGAGTGAAAGGGATATAGGATAAAGTGGAGAGAGGTGAAAGACTGAGGTGGAGAGTGGGGATAAGAAGGAACTGATGGAATGAAATATTAGATGGAGTCAACAGGGAGATATGTAGAAAACTTTATGGGAACTGGGGGCTGAAGTTGAGTGTCTGAAGAAAGAGAATAGAAGATGACAAGAAGAGAAGGGATTGGTAGGAGAGGGGAGAGGATGCAACACATGTCCTGACTCTCTGCTGCGCTCCAATTAGCATCCATATGAAGCCTCTAAGACAGTGGTTGTCAACCGCTGTGCCAAGGAAATGATTTTGCCAAGGAAATGATTTTGGATATTTGTACTTTGATAACCATTAATCTGCCCTTCAATGTTGACCATTTTCTGGATCTTCTCGGGGATTCTTCAAGTCCCGCCAAATGATGGGTGACGTTGCGGGCACAGCGCTCCAGCTGCACGGTTCAGGATCCCAGCATCTGCATGTAAACGCACGACGGCGCACACAGCAGCAAGCTCAGACAGCGATGACAGGTTAATGTTGAACGTGTCTGAGAGCTCATATGAGGCTGAAGGATCGGTTTATGTTGTATCTGTTAGAAGTTTAGGAATGAGGTGCGTCAATATGGGCGATCATATGGTCATGTAGCCAGTGGTGGAATGGGACTAAAAATCAACCCGGGACTCTCGACCGGCCCACTTCGGTACCGCTAGTAAATTGTCAAGGGGGGAGTGGGGGACTCAGGGGCGGCGGGTGCTGTAGGCTAGGGAAGGCTAAGCCTTCCCAAATATTTGTGTCACTGCATCCTGGTAAATACAAATATAATGTATAATGTCTGTGTCTTTGACATTAGCGCTGCTAGCCACCTGTGCCCTGCACTACGAAGCCAGTTCAACAGACCCTGGATATGTTTGAGTAACAAACAAACTAACAACAACAAACTAACAAACGAGATCTCGCTAAGCGGTCCTACAATGCTGGTTATCAACTCGGTAAATCAAGCCAGGGTTTCTCTCTCCAGCTGAGAGCACGTTCACGTGAAAGGGGCGGGGTTAGCTACATTTGACCAATCACAAACAGGGACAAGTGTACCGACAGCGCAGCGTCACACTTCATTAATGAAAAGTAAACTAATATTAGACAAATATGAGCTTTAAACATCCATGACTTAAACATATACTCCAGGATACAAGCCACAGAGTTGCACCTGCAAGGTGAATACAGAACAACTGGTTAAAAAATAACTAGGCCTACCGAGTGTTTGAAAGCGTATAGTTTTATGATATCACTGCCCCATCTAAGAGACGAGTGGATCTGACTTTAATTACATTTGACTCGAGTGTTTCGTCAACATAATGTGTTGCTTAAAATTATACTTCTGCATACAGTATGTGACACTGTAAGTGTTGCACGGCCAGATACGGCTGGAGAAGCTGACTCAGATAAGGAAATATATGATATTATATGATCGATGATCTGATTGATGATGTAATATGAATGATAAGTGCGACACGTCGGCGTCTTCTCTGCATACGGCAGTTTAAACTAGTATTTCCTTTATCCTGTAATATGACTTGAGAGATTTAAACTCTGCACACTGAGTTGATCTCAGGTAAAAAAAGTCAGGTAAAAAAAGTTATTTAGCCTTCCCAAACCTGAGCTTCACGCGCCGCCTATGGGGGATGTGCTAGTGACTTATCCGACTGGCCCACTTCGGTACCGCCACTGCGCCACTGCACCCAGCCCACGTAAACTGTCAACGGGGGGAGCCTCGCTGCGGGGAAACGGTGGACCTAGTGTCCCGATCGGAGTGGGAATAATAATAATAATAATAATCTGTGCATTTTATCCATTAATTTCACAACATTGTGATAAAAAAACCACACGTTTAATCCACGTTGGTGTACTACAACTACAAAAAGCATCAGTTTGTTTCCTCATCAGGAAATGCAGACCGGCTCAAACAAACGATTTTTAATCATCATCCTCACGATCGTTTAATGTATCATATGTTCGCCGAATTGACATGAAAGCACTAATAAATGTAGTTTCATCCACTTGAGTTTACAACTACAAAAATAATCGATTTGTTTTTATATCACATCCGACGGGAGGAAATTCAGCAGCTCTCACTACCAATTTTTAATCCTAATTTAATCATCATCTTCACCACGATCATTTATGTTTATGTCGCCAAATTGACATGAAAGCACTGACAAATATGAATATACTGTAGTCAACTTCATTAAAACGTTATTAACGTGCTTAAACTCAGTAATTCACCATTTCTACGCATGACAACACACTTTGTCCGTGTTTGGCTCTCTCGCCGCACAGTGACGCGTTCCCGCATTGACGTCACTTCCGGCTTCCCCCAAAACTTCAAAATGAGTCGAAGGAATTTCCCCGCGATGTTCGAAATTATTGATATTTATCGGAACGGTATCGCACCTTCTTTTTTAAACTGACGGTTCGAGATGACTAGTAGCCCAATATTTCATTGCACAACAGTTGTTGGGAGGCTGTCACAGGCTCTTTAAGTCTCTAGCTGACACTCTAGGATTCTTCTTCACCTCATTGAGCATTCTGCGCTGTGCTCTTGCAGTCATCTTTACAGGACGGCCACTCCTAGGGAGAGTAGCAACAGTGCTGAACTTTCTCCATTTATAGACAATTTGTCTTACCGTGGACTGATGAACATCAAGGCTTTCAGAGATACTTTTTGTAACCCTTTCCAGCTTTATGCAAGTCAACAATTCTTAATCGTAGGTCTTCTGAGAGCTCTTCTGTGTGAGGCATGGTTCACATCTGGCAATGCTTCTTAAGAATAGCAAATTCAAAACTGGTGTGTATTTTTTATAGGGCAGGGCAGCTTTAACCAACACCTCCAATCTCGTCTCATTGATTGGACTCCAGGTTGGCTGACTCCTGACTCCTGACTCCAATTAGCTCTTGAAGAAGTCTTTAGCCTAGGGGTTCACACCCTGCACTGTGAATGTTTACGTGGTGTGTTCAATAAAAACATGAAAACATATAATTGTTTGTGTGGTATTAGTTTAAGCAGACTGTGTTTGTCTGTTGTTGTGACTTAGATGAAGATCAGAACACATTTTATGACCAACTTATGCAGAAATCCAGGTCATTCCAAAGGGTTCACATACTTTGTCTTGCAACTGTATACAGCATGTTATGTGTACCGAGAAAAAAAATCGAATAAAATCACAACATAGACAATCCAAGTTGCAGTTTGCATCCATGTCTGTCCAAAATGGCCTAAAACATTTTTTGTGAGGTCAGGTCATAGTGACCTTGATGCTTGGCCACCAAAATCTAATAAGTCTATCCTTATGTTCAAGTTGATGCTTGTGCCAATTTAGAAAGCATTCTGAGATATTGCATCCATGAAAATGAGGACGGACAGACAACTGCAAAATAAAATGACAAGGTAGAGAGTGAAAGGGAACATTTACCAATTTCACAAAGGAAAGTCAGTTTAACTAGCCATGCTACTCTGGCTATGAAAACATTTGAAAACAGCCTGAGTGCTTTGTCAAGTAAACCTAATGATGGTATAGTGATGTCATCAGGGTGAGAGCAATTTAATGGATTCACTGTTTATCCGACAATAATATTTGAGAATAATTAGCTAGCTAGCGCACACTAACCCACGTCACTCCCCACCGCTAGGAGACTAGTTCGTTAATAGGAGACAACTCAGCAACTCCATACTCTCCTAGCAGTGAGAAGTGACAGACTAGCAGTTTAGACGGACCAAAAAGCTTGCTGTTCAATATATCTCCTGAAACCAGTATAGTAGTGTGTGATGCTAGCTAACTAGCCAATTCAACAACTGAATGACCAACAATCATACCACTTTTCCACCACATGACTTTTGTTCACAACTTCTGGACCGCTTGAGTTATGCCTTTGTAAATCAAACTGAACCAGTTGGGAAGTTAAAATAAGGTATCCTCCAATACATGCATGTGTTTGATGAGAAAGCGGACGGTTAGCTGGGAACGGGCCCATAGCGAATCTAATTGGCGTAAAATGCCACAACACTTTGGATACGTTTACTTTATTCTTTTCCTGTTATTGGTCACCCATATGTAACTAAACACACACACACACACACACACACACACACACACACACACACACACACACACACACACACACACACACACACACACACACACACACACACACACACACACACACACACACACACACACACACACACACACACACACACACACACACACACACACACACACACACACACACACACACACACACACACACACACACACACACACACACACACACACACACTGGTGCAGCCCTAATATCTGAGTCAGATTCGTCACTGTACTTGACATATTTTTTACTAAATCTGTCTGAGCTCCATATAATCTGAGAGTTTGCGGGGAAAAAACTCAGAAAGACTAAGCGCACTCACGGTCTCTGAGTAGATAAGCAGCCACCTGCCTGCCAGTCAATCGAGGTACCTCCTGAAAGAGAAATTAAAGAGTTAAGAGCTTATTCTCAAAAAGCATTTTAGTCGTAGGCCTACTGCTAAAATTAGCACTTGTGCCACTTTCACAATTTCCTGTCAAGAAGACATTTTACACTGTATGGCTTCATAGGTTCAATCCCACCGCGGCAAAAGACTTAGGAGGCAACCGTAGGGGTTAGTAGATCAACAAAACACAACCACCAACATTGTGGTCTGTTTTTCACCTTCAATGTGTACACTACACATTGAAGGAGAAAAACAGATCCACAGTCTAACTCTTTCCCTATCTAAACCAAATAAGAGTCACATGTCTTGTGAAGGCATGAGGCTTCATATCACGCAGTAATCTGCTGAGCGAACAATCATACCACTGTTGCTGCAGACTGTCAGAGGTGAGAGGCCAATCACAACTCTCTTCCTCTTCCTTTTTCTCTTGAAAGACACACACTCCGCTCCACTAGTACAGTCTGACACAACTAATGGCAGCTTGCAAGGAAACTAACATTTCAAAGAACATGCCAAAGTGTGATCTTGGCTAAAGTCTTCTGATTATAACCTACTTATCCCATTCAGAATGTGTGTGTTATGAAGACAGCTCATTGTATTGTGAAACAAAAAAAATACTACTTGTCATGCAACAGAGATGATCAGATTTGTGCACATCAATAGGAGCATTAGGAATTGATCTTTTATACAATGGTGTCTATAAAGTCTATAATCCACCCTTTAGAGGTGCGCAGCTCTGAAATGCAAACCAAACAAACCTGTATTAATTCAGACAGAACGACACACGCAAAGTGGAGTACTCAGTGTAATCAGTGTAATTTCTCTTACTAAGATCCCATTTTCAATAAAATGGTGGTCTTACCTTGACTTGAAGATGAAGTCCATTTGCCTATCCTTCTGGACAAAAATGTCTATTACTTTTAGATTCCTATCCATGTGAACATGATTTAAGTGTGGGGGGGGGACCTAACCTCCTCTAGGGGGCTCCGGCTCCCCCTTTTTAAATGTTGAAGTTCAAAGCATCAATCTGGTGCACTTTGAGAGCAACATTAGGAGTTCTATGGATACATCTCTCAACACCCATACGAAACAGAACTGTAAGCAGATTTTCTTTTTCTTTATGGATATTTTACAAATCACTCCCCTTTCAAACTGTATTCTTGTTTATTAATAACTACTTTTTTTTTACTGTCATAGGCCTATAGTATTTTATTACTGTTTACTTTATTCTCTTGTTTTTTTTATAACTATAATGATCATATAAAGATGTGCCTTTACCTCACTGGTTGTAGAAAAAGCTTCTTATATTCGTTAGCGTAGCTAGCTAACCAGATGATAATAACAACAAAGTTATTGACTGTATGATCAGTATGACAGATGAACAGATCGCCACTGGGTTTACAACTAAGACACAGCAACGCAAAAACTGCGGAATGTGTACGGCTCCTTATGGGTAAGTGCAATTTCTGAAGTGCCGGAGCCGCGTTCTGGTGCTCTCTGTCAGAACTGCACCCCTGTCAGACGAGACATATACAACGTGTTGTGTTCAAGGACCCTGACCGTGGCCAGGAAAAACAGGCACTCGCTTGTTTAATTATTTTGCGGTCTAGATTTCTTTAATTTTTTTCTTTTTTGCGTGTGTTTATAAATTACCTCGAGGGCCGTACCAAATAGTCTCGCGGTCCGTATACGGCCCGGAGGCCGGAGGCTCCCCACCCCTGCCCTATAGAGAGGCGAAATCCCGCCCATCTACTTCCGACCCATGGGACCTTATTTCGGAAAAATTATGTATTGAAGTCAATGGGGAGATAAAACGTATATTTATATCCCGTTTGAATTGTGCCATGAATTACACATATGATGATGAAAACATTCCATGTTTGTCGAAAACTGTTGAAATATAAGACTATGAAAATGCAGGGTTGCCAACTTTGGGTACCTGGCTGGAGTGAGATTTTGATATCATGGGTTTAATTACACATATGTGCACTAAATGACTGCTATCGTGTCAGTAGTGGGACCTTAGCATATAGGATATATACAATATATACAAATTAGGGCTGTCAGTCGATTCAAATATTTAATCGCGATTAATCGCATGATTGTCCATAGTTAATCGTGATGAATCGCAAATTAATCGCACATTTTTGATCTGTTCTAAATGTACCTTAGAGGAATATTTTTCAAGTTTTTAATACTCTTATCAACATATGAGTGGACAAATATGCTTTATGCTAATGTTTATTATCATTTGAACAATGACAAATATTCTCATGAATATTAAACACAACAACCTCTGAACATTACAAATATTCGCCTCAATTCAACCTGGAACCTCTCTCATACAATAATACAATACAAATGGTGTGTGTGTGTGTGTGTGTGTGTGTGTGTGTGTGTGTGTGTGTGTGTGTGTGTGTGTGTGTGTGTGTGTGTGTGTGTGTGTGTGTGTGTGTGTGTGTGTGTGTGTGATGGACAGTACTCGAGTTGAGGGGGGATTGGGGGGATGGGGGGGGGGTGGCATCCCCCCTGAAATAAAAACGGTCAAAATCATCCCCCTTCTAAAACTGCCATTCCCCCTTTCCATCCCTTATGTCATTTTATCAATGAACGGGGCACTGGTATTACTGCTATTTCAACATTGCGCATTTTGAGTAAAATACTGTAGGCGAGGGAGCACACCAGAGGCGGATTTAGGATTGTAGGAGATCCGGGGCTTAGCCCAGGAGTCGTTGGGTTGGGGGGGTGCAGGGGTACAGTGCTATTTTTTATAAGTGGGGGGTGGACCGAACATCCTTTAGGGGGGTCGTCACCTCCTCTCAGGGGGTCCGGGGGAAGATTTTTTTTAAATATTGAAGTTGAAAGCATCAATCTGGTGCACTTTGAAAGCAACATTAACCCTACCTAATAACACCTTAAAGCGGACAAAAGGCACTGGAGAACACTCATTAACCCCCTTTAATGAAGCAAACTAATGCCTTAACTCACTCAAATAGTCGTTTACTTATTAAGGTGAAATGAATGTGCGTAGAGTTTTAAAGGATGCGGATAGTCTCACCTTGATTGTGGCGCATTGCTTATCGTTTTATAGATCTATTCTCATCCACCATCTTTGTTTGTGACGTAAAGAGTGTAAGAGTCACGTTTCGGAATCGGACACTCTGAGTGGATGCAGTCACAGCCAAGTCTGATTCAGAGGGTTGCCTGTCAGTTCTGTTGTTATGTGTACTGAAATGAGAGCCGGTATAATTCCACGCGCGAAAACAAAATACAAAATGGAATACGTCATTTTCGTGTCTTAAAAGTAGACTGAGGTATGAAGGGTTAACGTTACATCTTAGGATAATTTTTAGTCATGTTCTGTATACATACTAACATATAAGGGTATACTTAGTGTGGTTACTCCATGTTTACTAGCTATAACATTAACGTTACATCACTTTTTTTCACTTCTTACTCAGTGCAGATATCACCATTAGATTCACAAACCTGAAACATCATCCATTTCTTCACTGCTGGTGATGACATTGTTGTCAGCTGCTGATACTGCTGCTGCTGCTGCAGCTTGTGGCGCCGGCTGCTTCGATGACAATAACTTTCTAATATCCATAACTGTATAGGCTATTAGCTTAAAACTCGTCAGGCACTAGGAAGGATCACTTCTTCTTCAGGGCAGGCTACGCAGTACGTAGGCTAATGCCCCACAGTGGCTGCCTCTCTGGTGGACTCCGGTACTGCACATTACTCCCGAGACGTTTTCAAACAAAAAAAGAAAAAACTTTTTTAAAAACTTTTTTTTTTTTTTTAAGTGAAACATCCGGGGCTTTTCAGAAAACATCCGGGGCTTGAGCCCAAGTAGCCACCCCCTAGCGCCGCCACTGGAGCACACACACACGCAATGACATTTTTACCAAGTCACTGACGCTATACTATGCGAGTGCCCTAGAGGGCGCCAGAGCGCCGTGATGCGCCTGTTTGATCGATGCCAGAAGCGCAGGTAACGGTCATCACAATGGCCAAGCGACCAGGAGGACAACGCGATCTGAGGGACTTCATATTTAAAAATACTAAAAATAACATTTCAGGTAAGTCAAGAGTCAGTAATCTTAGTCATTACTCATTACTTTACTCACCAAAGGTGGAATCTATGGACATAAGCAGCAATAACAACTTAGTTTGGAGTTTAGCTACATTTTTCTCTCGTGTTAGCTAGCTGGTAAGACTCAAAACTGTTGATGAAATGATACCACCAGCACCAGAAGAGCTGAAACCCCTCCTTCAAGCAGTGAACACTCTGGTCATCTCCACAGCTGAGTGTGAACGTGGGTTTAGTCAGATGAACATTTTAACCACAACTAGAAGCTCCCTAGAGGTAAAAAGCATGTCAGCCTTGCTTTTCATCAAGTGAACCCTCCACTGAACAAGTTCAGACCGGAGGTATATGTCAAGACTTGGCTTCAAAGCCATTACTTAGCTAACAATCCGAAAGCAAGAGCCAGAAAAATTGAGACCAAAATACATGATTATGAAAATCTTTGGAAACTTCTATGAGATGGGGGAGAGTGGAGTAGGCAGCCATTGACAACATTGGTCCTATTTTGTATTATCTGTATAATCTTTTAATATATTTTCATATTTTGTAAACAATTTCAATTTGCACTTAATGCCCTGTTAAAAAAAGTAACATTGGGAATGTTAACATAAAATATTTGTATTTGAACTGCAATAAAATGATGACGGATCAATATTTTTCTAATTTTTTTCCTCAATTTTTTCATAAAGTGTTTAATTTACATAATGATTTAATTAATTACGATACAAATGTAACCCTTTAGATACCAGTTTTGATCGTATACCAGTAACTGCTTTTTTGAAAAAATACACTTCAATATTCTAAAAACTATTTTGACTTTATTATTAGTATAATCAGTTGATCTATCTGAATAATAAATGAGGGACTGTTAACATACAAGATTTGTACCATAGACTTCCATTGTAACCACATTTTTGTATCCCCTCCCCCCCTTTAAATTAAAGTGAAAAAAAGATTTTGCACTAATTGTCCTCTGCATTTGACCCTAAATGTTAGTGGTGCCATGGCAGCCCGGGGACCGACTCTAATTCTGAGGTGCCTTGGTCAAGAGCAATGAAAGGAGTATCTGAACATCCATAACATGCATGTTGTTTTAGGTGTATAATAATTATCTTTATGCTGGTTGGTCTCCCATCCTCTGCGGGTTACCAGCACAAATTATGTCCCATCCATCCATCCATCCATCTTCTCCCGCTTATCCGTGGTCGGGTCGCGGGGTTAGCAGTTCCAGCAGAGAGCCCCAAACTTTCTTTTCCCTGGCGACATCAACCAGCTCTGACTGGGGGATCCCAAGGCGCTCCCAGGCCAGCAAAGAGAAATAATCCCTCCACCTGGTCCTAGGTCTACCCCTTGGTCTCTTCCCAGCTGGACGTGCCTGGAACACCTCCCTAGGGAGGCTCCCAGGTGGCATCCTAACTAGGTGCCCGAACCACCTCAACTGGCTCCTTTCGATGCGAAATTATGTCCCCATATGATAAAATCCACCATCCTCCTTGATTTATTTTTACAACTTGAGTACTGGTGATGGATCGTTGGAGCTATGTGCAACTCAAGGCATATGCTCGAATGGGAGCTGCCTGGACGCTGCAATCATGTTGCGCGCACTATCCGTGCTGAGTGTGCTGACTTTTCTTACAATGTCCCACTGTCTGGCTTCCTGCATAAAGTCAAGTGCTCGGCACAGTTGTGTGGATAGAGCGCTCCTCTGTTTTAATTGAAACAGCTCCTTATATCCGTTAGCGCAGCTAGCTAGCACCAGATGCTAACAACCACAATGCACGTAAGGTCTCTCTCGCTCGCTCGGGCCACATATACACACACCTATGGAGTCAGATTTGGGTCAATATTCTAGCGCGCAAAACAAGCTACTCACGAGTGGAACATGTGCTTTTACACGCGCATGAAATGACCCCCGCGCGCAGATTAAACCCCAGCCCTTAGAGACAGCCCTCTTGCTCGCTCGCGGGAGTGTCAGCCTCACTTGCTCACTGAGTCTGTCTACGCTCACGTGAAAAGTTTCTGACACTTTGGGGCGGAGCCACTGGACTTTGATTGACAGCTGCAAGGAAGCCCGGAGTTGCCAGGTTTGATAAATGCCTGAACTACCAAGATCCGAGGAGTGACCGCTGCAAGATCAGTTGGACGAGACTGAATGGTAAAGTTGTCCATAAAAAACTATTATAATCGTTAAGTGTACAGCTAATATATATATATATATATATATATATATATATCTTAATGAAATTATATAAAACAATATATTTTTGAGTGGGCTGTATCTCTCGAAAACTGCTGTCTGCTGTATGCACCTCCCTTACGAAATGAACTATAAATGAATTATAGTATTACTATAGTATTTAATAAGAGTTGTATAGTGTCCTTTAGTAAGTTTGTATTTTTCACCAGCCATTGTATTACTATAGTTTTTTCTGTAGTGCCATTTTATTAGCTATAGTAGCCCTATAATATTTCAATAGTAATACTATGCATCTAGATCTTTGTAGTATTCCTATAATATTTTAAATAGTATAACTATAGTATAATATATAGTGTTTCTGTAGTTGTTTTTTGAACACAAGAACACTCCTATAGTAATAGTATGATGTTGTCATAATGAATGCATATTATTACTATAGTGTTTGTAAAAGCATTGCACTCCTACGGGGTGGCCGAGGAAAAAAAATACACATGCGTTAATCGCGTTAAAATAATTAGTGGCGTTAATTTTTTTTTGTTATTAACGCGTTAACTTGACAGCCCTAATACAAATACACAATATTGAACACAGACTATAAAGGGCACAAAGTTTCATTCATAATGAAAGTCAAACACATGTTTGTTTCCACTGTTTTATTGTGTGCATAGGCCTGTCGCGATAAGCAATTAATTGACTTATCGTACGATAAATAAAAATGAACTCGATAACTTTTCTGACCTTGATAAATTGCCATTTACATGAGGATGTGACTAGCAGTTTGAAAGGATGTAGGCCTACTTGAATTATTATTATTATGTCAGTGGTCTAAAATTAGGGCTGCACGATATTGGAAAAAACTGACATGGCAATTTCCCCCCCCCCCCCTGCGATATATATTGCGATATGAAAACATACAGGAATTGAACTTTCATGCTATACAATTGGTATTTTTTAAACTATATTTAACCGGATGAAGGATTTTAGTCACGGGCGTCTGGGCTAGCAAGCTGAGCTAAACAAGCTGAGCTAGCTGGGTTAGCAGCGCCGAACTGCCCTGGAGAAACACATGAAACTACTTTATTCAATGTTTTTACCTTTAATCACGGGGTCCGTTTGCTTTGGAGATCTGATTGTGGTTTGCTGTGCATGCAGAGCCTGCATGTCACTCACTCACGTACCCCTGACATGAGAGCCGCGCAAGTTTTCCTGTTGTAGCAGGCAGAAAAATAATTGTAACATGACGTGTTTGAGTTAGTTTGCCTAATTAATTTCGCAAGTCCTAAAAAAAAAAAAAATCGCACGTCCACGTGATATGAATATCGCGCATGCGCATATCGCGATTATCGTCACGACACAATATATCGTGCAGCCCTATCTAAAATGGCCATACAACGGTGCCAACAATATTATCGTTTATTGCAATAATTTCCGGGAAAATGTATCCAACAAAATTAATTATCGTGAGAGGCCTATACATGACACACAAACAAATTTACAGACTTACTCCAAACTGCCAAATATATTGATTAACACACTCACTCCCATATACCCTTTGACTCTATTTTGGCCTAGTAGAACAATAAGCAGCAGACTTTTACTTTGTTATCATTTCTACTGGATCTGGATCATTCGCAATACGGGTCGGGATTGACCAACCGGCTCTCACCGCTCTGCTGTCTGTTAACGTTGTTAAGAGTGGTGGGGGCGGGAGAGGGAGCGGATCGACAGCTTGAGCAGCTGTCAACTCAACATTGTAAATAACCAACCAAAAATGATCGCCGGTTCATCTTGTTTTTGTCGTGAGAATAGTTTGGACAGCGTGAGAGCGTGAGATTGAGAGTGAAAGTGTGTGTCACACGCCAGATGCGTGAGAGTTGGCAACCCTGATGAAAAATACGCAACTAGAAAGACTACAAATCCCAGTCGCGTAAGTGATGTCATAACTGATGTCATAATTGTTCTCCTTCACTAAATATAAGAGATAGCTAAGATAAGATAACTTTAACAAGATGCCCGTGTGCTTAGCAATGGGTCTTGCTCGTTCTTTTGCTTCCCGTCTGATGAAAGGACCAGGAGTGGCTGGTCAAGTTAGCTACCTAGCTAGTAGCAAGCACGTTAGTTAGCATTACAGCCTTAGCCTTGTCATTTTTATTAGCGTCAACATGAAGTAACATTAAGTAACCCAAAATGTTAAACAGTAAGAGTAGTAGTCATATTTCGTGAACCCTTTGAAGAGTACTGTCACACCGGTGTGATCATAATACACCGTTTAAGCCCGGATGCTCCCGGGGGGAAATGCTAACGCTAACGCTACATTAGCATCGGCGATCTTTTCTACTTCATGTTATATCTGCACAAATGGTTAACATTGAACATTAAAAATATCAGGCAGTTCAGGGAGAATTGAAGGAAGGCAGGCAGCCAGCTTTGCATGACATTCTTCTGGACCTGTTTCATTGTGGTGATAGTGAGGGTAGTCAATCCCTTTTTTGGCAAGACAGTAGTGACGGCCATCTTGGTGACATGTGTTGTTGTGCGAGACCAGAGATGTAGTTCATTGAGCGGTTTCACACTTGCAAAATTATCTTTTAAATTGACAAACATCATATGTGTAATTCGTGGCACAATTCAAACGGGATCGAAAGATAACTTTTCTCTCGCCATTGACTTCAATACATAATTTTTCCGAAATAAGGTCCCATGGAGGTCCACCGGAAAGGGAGGGACTTCGCCTCTCTATGGTGATTATTATTTTGCCGCACACATTGAATAGAAAAAGACTCTGAGCATGCGCAGTGTAGTTTTTACAGCACCCATTCACTTATAACGCTAGAGTGAAAATGGAACGCACACGCTATTTGTTGTTTGTTTACAGTATATCACGCAGTCTGTTCTTCTTCTCTCTGTGTATCACGCAGTCTGTCTTCCGGTTGTTGTCTCTTTTGAATGACAAATACACACTACCGCCACCTGCTGGTAAGGAGAGTTATTGCTACTCACGCATCACGCAGTTATTGCTACTCACGCATCACGCAGTTCGTACGTGCTTCTTGGCCGTCGGCTGAAGTCTTTGTGGTGTGTTCCAGTACGACACATGGCCAAGACGCAGTGACGCGAGGCGACACACAGCCCGTCTGTGTCAGTTCTTTGGTGTCAGCTTGGTGTGTCCGGGCCTTTACGCTATATGATTAAAAGAATAAACACAAATAGCAGGATAGGCACACATATTTGTTATATCTTTCCCCACTGAAAAAGCACCAATACTGTTAAAATATTGGCATAGTTCATCCCTGGGCTGCTTGGCTCGAGAGTGCGCCGGACTCTATGCCCAACATTCGTTGTGTCCAAACGGAGGTACTGCAACTTCCGTATCAGTCCGTGACGTCACCCGGCCCAAAACAACTTTTTCCCATTGACTAACATGGGGAAAGAGACGTCTGTAAATCGGTGGATACTTTTTTTTCCACTAAATAAACTACCCAGTATTAACTATTTTATAGCCCTTATTAGAATCATTCAGTCCATAAAGTTGTAAAATGCACTAAAAGCCGAATCTAGATTTATTTTCTCTCTCCATTCATTCTAATGAGCCTAGAGTGGGAGCTTGGGGGCGGGGTTTAAGGGGTGCATGCTCTGTGAGCGCACATACGGGTCCTTCTGCTCGGTTATGGCTAGAAAGGATCCGTCTTGTGTAAATATGACGTCACGTTCTCGTTGTAACTCTCGTTGTAATCGGAGCGGCTCGGAAACACATCTACAGCAGTAACATGCAACATACACATTAATGCAGCAGCAATATTAATGGAGAAACATCAGACATAATAGTAAAACACTGAAAGGGAACATTTTATTGCACCAGGAGCTATCTTGGGACTTTGTTGGTGATCTACAGTGTTGTCATTGTTCTTTGAACATCAAGACCGCTAACACCCTATTTCAACAATCGATAGTTTCGCTTCTCACCATCATTTGCTTCTCACCATCATTTGCTGTGGCCCACTGATGTTAACGATCGTAACTGAAAGGCTGCCTGCCAAACGTAAACATTCAGCCACGTGACTTGCAAACTCTCGCGAGAGTTTTACACAAGATGGATCCTTTCTAGCCATAACCCTTCTGCTCTGGCAGCCAGGCATGACGGGTAATCTGTGACGTTTCACTCTCTCAAAAGTTGGGCCATTTTGACTTCATGCGCCAATGAGCAGTTCTCATAGGAAAGAACGAGACCTCGCCTCCCACGCTGTATCCAGTTATACATCCATGGTCCCGCACCGTCGTGCCGACACCTTCCGCCCTCGATTCAACATGTTGAATCGGGAGGCTGTCGGCAAAATAAATCACTCTGATTGGCTGTTGAGCTTAGCGAATCAATGCACGAGAAGCGAAACGAAAGTGAAGAAGGCACACACAGACGGCTATTATTTTTCATTTTCCAGTACCGCACTAAACATGTTTTCGTCGTTATGTGAAACAGTCTGTGATGGACGAGAGTGAAAATGGAACGCACGCTATTTGTTGTTTGTATATCACGCAGTCTGTCTTCCGGTTGTTGTCTCTTTTGAATTCAAATCAAATCAAGTTTTATTTATATAGCACATTTATAAACGATTTTTGGTCGAGCCAAAGTGCTGTACATATAATAAAAATAGCCAACAGTAGAGACACTTTACAGCAAATACAACAGCACAGATTGTTCAGAATTAAGAATACACACTACCGCCACTTGCTGGTAAGGAGAGTTATTGCCACTCACGCATGCGCAGTGCGTACATGCTACCTGGCCGTCTGCTGAAGTCTTTGCGGTGTGTTCCAGTGTGACTTTTTGGCCAAGACGCAGGAGACGTGAGGCGACACAACAATCAGGTCCGTCGGGACGTGTTCTTTGGTGTCAGTTTGGTGTGTCAGGGCCTTTAGAAAGACTGAGGCACCAGAGGTTGGGAGACTTCATTGATCTCAGAGAAAAAGCCCTTTGAGCCATTTTACTGAATCGTTAAAGGTCAGTATTTATGTTATTTGTTTTTCCCTCCTATTACTTTGCATTCAGCAAAATCAAACTACTATTGATGTATTCTCCTTTTTTTTATTCATAAGTTGTGCAGTGCAAATGTGTTCTTTTCATGTTTGTTTTGTCATTTACATGTGTGACAGCTAAAAATAATCTCACATTTTCACATATTTTTAAGACTGAACTGCACCTGCTTTTGCAAAAGTAAATCAATAGCAGAATGATGTTACTGACCTTTTATGCATTCAGTTTATTAAACTCCCCTCAAAGGAATGTAGAAACTGCCCCAACATTTGGTTTGTATTTCTTCAGTCCCACATGATTACCATCTGGGTCAGGCCAATCTCACTACTCTTCACCCAGGCTTGTAGTTAAAAACATAAAAGTGCAAGGACAGCAAGAACATATATGTGGAGCATTACTGCATACAGTTTAAATACTTTAAAACACATGCTCAAGCCAAGGCTTAGTCCACACCAAGCTGCAACCTCCAAGTCTGAAAAGGGAAGCCAATGCAGAAGTCTCTTACACTTACAGTATAGTATTGTTGATGGCTAGCAGGGGGCAATTTAACTAGTTGCCAAATAAGTCTCATTGCATAGAAGTATATAAGAAAAATAACCTATTCTCACTTGATTTATTACCTCAATAAACAAATGAAATTGCTAGTCCGAAGCTTTCTTGAATTCAGCAAGATGTTCTTCGAGTTAATTATGGTGCAAAAGGTAAAAGAACAGGATAAAGCATCATCTGCTGTAGGACCTTTTTATCTGGCGATAGACAGGCTGTACCAAGGATTGTCCGGTTTGGGTGTTCTCCATGTGTTTTCAGGTCTTCAAATATAATTGTAAACTTGTGGGTCACATAAAAAGACTTGTTCAGTGCATGGTTGAACAAGTCTTTGAACAAAGTAGTTATCATGCTCCGGTTAGTACCATAAAAAAGGAAAAGCTGCGGGCCGTTCTACTCAATGTTGCTTAGTTAGCGATTTCCCTGCGCTTGTTTATTTCCATGTTTACCCCTTATTATTGGGTACATTTTTTAACTGTGAAACCAAACCAGACTCAAAAGAAAACTATAGTATCAATTTAGCTCTCATGGACTAGATTAATAGACTCTGGCTTTTGTAAGCGCCCTTGGGCTACCCATTTGTAGCGAGGACGACAGGGACTACAGGGAGCTGACACAGGACTTCACCCTCTGGTGCCAGAGGAACCACCTCCAGCTCGATGTCGCCAGGGAAAAGGAAGTTTGGGGCTCTCTGCTGGAACTGCTACCCCCGCGACCCGACCACGGATAAGCGGGAGAAGATGGATGGATGGATGGATGGATGTAACTTTTTATTTTTTTAATATATCTTTTATTATATCATAACTTAGTACTTTTTAATGCATCTAACATATATAACATATGTAACATTAAGCTGTCTGTGGCTCTTTTTTCTGCTGTAACTACATACATTTCCCCTCTGTGGGACTAATAAGGAAGAGCCCCCTTTGTGGCATACTACATGTACTAAGCTGCTCACTGTGCACTGCTTACACCATGTGCACACTATCATGCGTTAAGTTTCACTGCAGATGAATAGTGTTATACTTATTTTTGAACCGCCTTAATTACTGTGAGGGTGTCACTAAAGGACAAGGGACAGAGAGGGAGAAATTGAATTAGGGAAAGTCACATTCCCCTGTAGATAATCCTTTATAAGGATTGCAAGTCCTGGGCTCTCATTTATAACGCCGTGCGTAGGATTCACGTGGGAAGATTGCTTACGTAGTAGAAATCCAAAAAATAGTTACAGAAATGTTCCGATTCACCAAACATTGCGTACCGGCGAGGAAAGTGCGTACAGCACTTCCTACGCCGGTTTCCCTTTATAAATCACAATCGACTCGAAATGCGGTGCAGCTTTTGCGGTTTTGCGGTGCAGCTTCACGTAACGCCCATATAGAGAGGCGAAGTCCCTCCCTTTCCGGGAGCCTCCATGGGACCCCTGAAGCGTAAAATGATACATTGAAGTCAATGGAGAGAGAAAGGTTATCTTTTGATCCCGTTTGAATTGTGCCACGAATGACACATATGATGTTTGTCAATTTAAAAGAATATTTTGCAAGTCAAAAAAATTAAAATGTGTCGTAAAACTGTGAAGTTACACATTTTTTTGTGTGAAACCGCTGAGTGAACTACAGGTCTCTGGTCTCGCACAATACGCGTCACCATCACAAAGACGGCCGTCACGTTAGCACGTTTCACCTGTTTCTTTCAGAATGAGAATAAAAGTATAAAACGAGGTGACTACAAGTCTGGACACGTTGAGAGCTGTACATACACGAAAGGGGAGTTAGTCGGTTCTGTAAGAGCAGCGGGACCGGCTTTACAAGATGTTGGTGAGTAATATGAGTGCAATGTGTAACGTTAATGTCAGCGAGCTAACATTAGCTAACAAGGTACACTAACGTGTTTTGTTTCAGTAACTAGTGTTCTCCTTTAGAACTTCGTGGTCTGTGTGTATGCTGTGGATAACATTAGTGTTCACAAGAACAAGGTAAACTCCCGTGTTTTGTTTGTTAGTTGCTCTTCAGATTGAAGCGTCCAGTTTTATATCGACTATACTGTATGTGTGATCTCCTTTTACATCTCGTTGTGTCATTTGAGTTTATTTGCTGTGTGTAGATTCAAGGGTTTTGGTTATCTTGTCAATTTGTTTGGTTATCCAGGCACAGCTGTGTGTGACTCCCTCTGGTACACTGGTATGTGTTTTCCTAATGTAGAGAGCATTGATTAATTAATAAACTACACACTGAGTCTAGATCCTGACCAAATCCTTTTTTATTGTTGATCAAATGTTTTTCAAAAATGTATTCATACACATTTAGAAAAATACAATGTACAATCACAACCAGTACAACACACATTACAAAAAATACAGAGAAAACAAACAACAATAACAACAATCAGACAAAACTATGGAAAAATAACCCCTCCCACCCCCAGATCCGGACCATCCTTGTATTATTGCTCATTCAATCTATTATAGCATGCTAACAAACATGGTACTTACTTTATTTGTACAGATCTGCATGGGAGACGATGGCGCAATGCAGAGCGCTGTCTGTGATTGTGCACGGGGGATGTACAAATGCAGCCACGCTGCAGCATTGGCAATATGTGCCATGTGGCAGATCAGCTCCACAGATGTCGAGTGCCAGTGGAGGAAGCCTGGCACTTCCAAAGTAGTCCAGCCGGTGTCTCAACTTTACCAACAGTGAGAGGAGATATACAACCCACTGGCCAGAGACATCGCCACTCAGGATGTAGACTGGTTCAGGTCTGCATTGAGGCAATTCTTGCCTCAATGCGACTGAGCAGAGACCAGCAAGCTGCCATCCAGACAGCCACCGGAGGACAGCGGACAAAGTGGCAGTTACACAGGCGGGGCAGGTTGACAGCCAGCAAGTTTGGTGCTGTGCTGCGGTCGGGACTTTCATTCACTCCATGCGCGTCCCTCATGAAGAGGGTGCTCGGGGGGTACAACTTGGACGGAGTCATGGCTGTCAACTGGGGGGTTGTAAACGAGGCCGAAGGGGTGAAGGCTTTTGTGCAGGCCTATCAGGAGACAGTGTTCGAGTCTGGTCTCTTTGTGAGTGAGTCGGTGTTTTGGGAGCATCCCCCGATGGACTTGTGCAGCCATCTGCCCTGCTGGAGGTGAAGTGTCCACCATCATTATATAGGATATATATATATATATTTGTATACATATCTGTAAATTGTATAATTTTATTTGATTTAAAAGTATTTTTGATCTCTGTCTATAAACACAAACTGAGTAAGATTGACAATAAAGTTGACTTTGAAAAATATATATATTCTTTATGAAAATAGTTGACTGTTGGAGAAATGAATCCAAATGAAACGTTGGACTGAACTACAACTACGCCTTTAAATCTCTACGGACTGTTTTTCAGTGGGATGGCAAGTTCCTATCTTTAAACATTTATTAGTTTTTTCTCAGAACAGATTTGATTTTCTGAAGTTAATTTAACTTAACCATGTAAGGTCATTATTAAAAAGGTACAATCAATTTGTTTAGGGTTGAATAAAATAATGATAAACATTTCATTTGGATAATTTACTGACAGAATAAGAAACTCAATGATGCTCCACTCACCTGTTCCTTTTTATAAAGTGAAACCGTTGAAACAATAGATTTTAGTAAATTTAAAAACAACCTTCTCCAAAAGCTATCAAGGAATATACCGAATACTTGTTTTAGAACTTTATTACATATTTTTATATAAATAGTTTGAATGATCCATAATTGACAGAAGCTTGTGTTTACACTGACCTGTCACTCATATATTAATGTCTTTGTAACTTCAGTAAACCACGACCTCACTCATTTCTTTCATTCATCACGGTTCAGTAAACTAAGTGACACATGAACCAGTTTAATAATTATAATAACGTAGGATTGCAACTCTTTGAAACTGTAGGTGGCTCTTAAAAGAGCCGTTGTGTTTGGGTGTGCTGGTCTCAGGTCAGTTTAAGCCTTGGGCATGATGGTGACCCTCTTTGCTTGGTTCATCTTACTGGGGGGCAGCTACATGGATGTCGGTGCAGTCCACAGTCATTGTGCAGTTGAAGGCAGAATGAATTTATTATTGACTCCGAATGAAGCACAACTTCATGTCATACAATACATTGACTTTGTTTGTAATTGTGTAAAAAAATAAAGCATTGATTAGCAAGCAGGACCTGCAGGAACAGAGCACGGTGATGGATGGAGCTGGGAAGAGAGAAGAATAAAGAAAACAGATCAACTTCATTATCGGATATTAAAAATTCAATTTCAAAACAAGTTGCCGCTCCTACAGTTTTCTAGTGTGTAAAGATGATTTCACTTGACCTATGCACAATATCACACTCAATACATGTGTGTCTCTGGGGGGTGCATTGTGCCTTTGATGTATATAAATAATATACCATAACCAAATACTATTACGTACAGTGGAAATCAGGTTGCCAGAGCAGGTCAGTCCAGTGTGCATGTTCCTCAGTGTCTCAGCAGTTACAGGTGAGGGAAAGGAAATAAAAGAGAAAAAGGTCAGTAACAACACTTTAAAGTAACAACACTTTGAATAATTATCTCTTTTAATAATGTTCTATCAGTAATCACTCAACTACTGTCTTTCCAACAAACAGATTGACTCACTATCATCACAATGAAACACGTCCAGAAGAATGGACCACAGATAGAAATTAGCTATTAGCTATAATCTGGCATATTGCATCTCTTCTCTTTGCTGAGATTAATGTTTTTGTATGCATGGTCCTTCTATAAATAAATAAATGTCATGCAAAGCTGCCTTCCTTCCTTCGACTCTCCCTGAACTGCCTGATCTTTTAATGTTCAATGTTACCCATTTGAGCAGATAGCATTAAGTAGAAAAGATCGCAGATGCTAATCTGCCGTTAGCCTACCTCCCTCCGAGGGGGCGATAGGCTCCTCTTCAAATGTTTCACAAAATACTTACCATCATGACTACTCTTACTGTTTAACATTTGGGTTCACTTCATGTTAAGGCTAATACAAATGACAAGGCTAAGTAATGTGATGCTAACTAACGTGCTCGCTACTAGCTATGTAGCTAACTTGACTATGTTCCATGCACAACATGTGTATTACCTGATGTCTGATCCAACGACTCCTGGTCCTTTCATCAGACGGGAAGCGATAGAACGAGCTATGATCTATAAGTATGATCACTTATGTGATTACAACCTGGTACAAAGCACACAGGCATCTTGTAAAAGTGAATTTATTTTTAGCAATCTCTTATTTATTGGAGGGAATAAATCAGTTATGAGATCTTCTTCTTCGCTTTAATTACGAGTCGCAACCACTTGGAGCATGATCGCCTGTGACATCACTTACGCGAGCCAGAATGGGATTTGGGATTTGTAGTCTTTGTAGTCGCGTATTTTTCATAGTCTTATATTTCAACAGTTTTACGACAAAATGTGACTTTTTTGACATGGAACTTATTGTTTAAGATTGACAAACATCATATGTGTAGTTCGTGGCACAATTAAAACGGGATCAAAAGATACGTTTTCTCTCTCCATTGAATTCAATGTTAATTTTTCGCTTCCGGGGTCCCATGGGCCGGAAGTAGATGGGCGTGACTTCGCCTCTCTATTTGCCTATAAATAGTCAAAGAAACGCCCATTCATTCATTCATTTTGACTGACTTTATGAAGAAGATCGCAGGAAATGACGACAGAACAGCTAAAAAAGACATCTCACACCGTGTCAGATTTTGGTTATTTTGGGGAGGTCGAGATTACATTACATTACATTTCATTTAGCTGACGCTTTTATCCAAAGCGACTTACAATAAGTACATTCGACCAGGAAGACACAACCTTGAAGAAAACAGAATCATATAAGTACATCAGGTTTCATAGAGCCAAGTATTTCAAGTGCTACTCAACTGGCTTTAGATAAGCCAGTCCTTTATTAGTATATAAGTGCTCTGTTAGCAGTTCTTTGTTAGTAATTCTATCGCTCGAGGTGGAGTCGAAAGAGATGAGTTTTCAGTCTGCGCCGGAAGATGTGCAGGCTTTCTGCTGTCCTGATGTCAATGGGGAGCTCATTCCACCATAAATCATATTGTTTGGTGGATGCCGTTTGAACCAGAGTAGCAGCATGGAGGTCGGATCGTCACCAAAATAAAGAAATAAGTGGTCCGAAAAAGGTTCATGACAAAAAAAATACACATAGCCTTCCTCAGGCAGTGTGTTTGTACCGGGGACAGGAGACACCCCCTTGATGAGAAACTGTAAGAAATGATCGGGGAATCCCTCCGGAGTGGAGTCATGACGACTGGATTTTAATTATGTTTTCGTATTTGGTGGTTTGTGTCCCAGCTGTCGATCAGCTGTGCGCAGCGTCTCCACTGCAGCAACTCTATATCCACCAGTTAAAGGAAATACAACTAATGTGTTGTGTTATATTAGCTGTACGATTTACCACATATGGTGTTCTTAGTTTCCATACCTCCGGTGTTTTATGAGCGACTTATCAAGTCTTAGCAAACGGCATAACGCATGATTAAACATGGTAGTATATAAAACCATGCTCGTACAACCTATAGAAATGCAAAACCGCATCATTTATGAGAAAACATTTCATAACATTAACACAACATATTCGAGGTGGTTTTAAATAACATATCCGTATTTATTTATTTCTCCAAGTTATGTTTTTGTGTGCACTGAGGAGTCTCAAACAGGCGTTTGTTTAATCATTTTAAGATTGGCTTTAATCAATGTTTGAAAATGAATTCTTCATATGATAAATGAGAGGTAACATTTTGTTTATGGTATTATTTCCACATATTTCTCTCCATTCTTCCTTCTGCCAACGGTGTCGCAGTTTCTCGTCTCTCCCGTTTTTGTGATTAGTGCGTACGCATGGGTTAGAGTTTGCGTGGAGGACCGCATGTTTTCCCGTCAAGTTAGTATTTTATAAATCGCAAACATTGCGTAGAAACTGGCATACGCCATTTTTTGAGCGTATATCCCTTTATAAATGAGCCCCCAGAGCTTTCTAGCACATGTTGTCCGAACAAGCGTGTTTGAGCGAGTCTCTCCTGCTTCTGTGCGACCTTAGCATGTTATGCACTCAGAGTAGCCGTGTTCCATGTGCAATATGTGGGAAACTTATACATATATCATATACAGTATGTAGGTCATGTCATATGGCTTCTCTGAAGATTCTTTAAGAAAATTGTTTAGTGGTTTTGTTATTTCTCTAAATAAAAAACCCTACCAGAAGAGATCAAGAAGAAATGTGCTTACTTATTCCTAGTAATAAGGGTATAGCCTACGGGTAATTACACAAACTACATGGAATTGGTCAAGATCATATTATCAAGCACAAGTACGGGCACGAGCAAAAAATAGGACTCAAGAGCACAACCAGGCAATAAGGTCTTTTAGTCAAGCATTTAATCCAAAAGGTAAAAATAAAACAGGCAATGATCAAAAAATGTACTGACTTGAAGTAACGAAAAACAACCAACTAAGTTGGTGGAAAACTACTAGAGAAGCAACAAAAAAACAACCAACTAAGTTGGTACAAATGCTAAGCAGCTAGAACAATAGCTTACGTCAGAAGAGAAACATGGAGAACTTTCTGCTATACAGACAAGACGAACTGGCACTGACCAAGGAAACAGCACAGACTAAATACACAGGTGAGGAGTGATCATTAGGGACAGCTGAGGCTCATTGAGACCAGGCAGGTGATTAACAGGGAGCGAAAATACACAGGTGAGGGAGTGAGGCGATCAGCCAGGGCCAGGATGTGACACATATCTAAACTTGAAATGAATGGCTCTCTTAAAGGAATGGTATGCTCATGACACTCATTTTTAAATAATTATCATCCGATAAAACAGACCAGTCTCTGCCAGTCTTTTTTTTTTTTTTTTTAATCCGATGACATTATCAGTGATTTTAAACCGAAATAACATCAACACTGTGGGCGCCGCCATTTTCCGGACGTGACGTAAACCATGCGTTTGGTTTTCAAAGACACGTTGATCTCCATGTTATTTACTGTAGTTTCTCTCTTCAAATATGCCTCACTGTATCGCGAAATATTGCCACAATTCTGATAGGAACAATCCACGGAATGCTCGGTTCCATCTGTTGCCAAAAGGTAAGCGTAAGAAGTACATTCAGAGGCAGTGGCTAGCGAAATGTGGCCGGCCCGAACCGAAAGATTCACAGGCTCATGTATGCAGTGAACATTTAAAATTTCCGGACGACTACTCTGAGAGTATGATAAAACATAACATGGGATTTATGGAAAAACCATTACTTAATGGAGATGCAGTACCATCGGACTTTTTGGTGTCATCACCGACCAGGACACCAGTTCGGCCAGTTGAGAAATCGCCCTCTGCAAGTGTGAAGCGACGGAGGAGCAGAAGTAGTGCTCGGAGTAAGAATAAGGTATGTTATAGCGCATTTCCATTGCAGCGGCTAGCTCCGTTTTAACGTCATTTAGCGTCCAGGCCAGGACAGTTTTTGGTGGCCTTTCCATATAGCGTAGTACCGGCTAGTGTGTATTTTCCCCCAGTTTTTTCCGGCCCCATAAAATCGTGATTCTATGGCCAGGGACAACGAAGCTGAGTATGCTAAACTAGAGAGGGAATCGCTAGCAAGGGTGGTACAGTACTACATGCATACATATAGTATCTTATATCATCTTCCTATTATACACACATGCATTTCCAAACATTTGGACTACCTATGTTGCAAATGTATTATCTCAATTTACACACGGCATCTATTGCACGTCTGTCCGTCCTGGGAGAGGGATCCCTCCTCTGTTGCTCTCCCTGAGGTTTCTCCCATGTTCCCTTTAAACTGGGGGTTTTCTTCTGAAGTTTTTCCTTGTACGATGTGAGGGTCTTAGGACAGAGGGTGTCGTATTGTCATACTGATATGTATGGCTGAATTCCCCCATCCAATCTCTTCACATTGGTCAAAACTTGTTCCTCTGCTGACGAGTCCGAACTCAAATACTCCGCCATGTTTCCGTGTGTTGACAAAGTGAACGCATGGATGGCGTCACGACCATCACGTGACTACTGAAAATGGCAAAAATGGCGGCGGCCAGACGGAATATACAGGTTTTGATAAAAAAGAGCTATAAAATCATTATTTACCGGGGAATATCGCAGATTTCTTCAGGGTATGATTTAAACATAATGTTTCACTAAATACTGAAGTTTGGATTAATTATCTAATGAGTGGACCATTCCTTTAAATGGAATGAAAAAAAGTTTCTAGGAAGATTTGAAATCAAGTTTATATCTTTGAAGAAGAGAAATTAAAATGTGATTAAAAAAGGCCTTTTCATCCAAAAAAGGGCAGTTTTATGCTCATTTTTAGGTTTTATAATTGAATGTGTGCCTTTACTGTGAGATGTTTACACATGCGTAAATGATCAAACAGTGCTTTTTCTTTCTCTGGAGGGATCTTTGGGATTTTAGCCTTTGTATTTACATGCACGAAAACCTATATAGCACACTACAGGAAGAGAAAACCCCAGAAAGCATAATAGAACCCCTTCAATGAGTAGCGCTAAATAAAAGTGTCTATTTCTTTTCAAACCAACAATTTATCAGACATCAATAAATGGATCCAAAAGAGGAATCAATCATTTAATCTATGCATGCTTCGATATGACGTTTCATTGTTTAAAGTCTAATGCATTTTCATGCATCAAAGAATCTAGGATGCTTTAAAAGTGATTATTGTGTAAGATGCCAATACATTAAACACTTCAACATGAAAATGAATATATAATGTTGTAGACATTGCAGTGCATGAGAAAGCACTATGTGTTCATTGGTTTTAAAGATATCATTTACTAAAATGCCCTCATAATGCACTAAATGTGTTCTTCAAAAAGAGTGTTATCTAAATGTATCTCCATCTTTTCCTTTTTCTGTGTTGCTAATGAAAAACGATGTCTGTTCTCTTTTGAAGATTTAGGGAAAGACTTTGAGAAATTGACACGCACATAAGAGTGTATTGTGTTGATTTCTTGACTTAACTGCTAGGACTGTCTTAGGGAAGATAGCTTTTAGATGCGCAGCTCCTCTGTCTTGGAACAGTCTGCAAAAGGAATGGAAGCTGAGCAATTTGGTTCCACTAAATGTTTTTAAAGCAAGGATAGATGCTATCCAATCGGAACTGTTGGAACCCGTTTACATGTAAACTGTAGTCGCTGTAAATATGCTGTATGATGTATTTTTAGTTTTTCTGTTATGGTTATGTATTCATGTGGAACCTACTTGCAGCAGGTCACCCTTGAAAAAGAGATCAATGATCTCAATGGGATTCACCTGCATAAATAAAGGTTTGAAATTAAATGAAATTTCAAGAAGGGCTCAGAGTCAACGGCCCATTATCACAGGAGGACAGCCACACAGAGAGAAAAGAGAGAACAGAAGATGGCCTGAGGGGGAATAAACCCGCACAATGACATACACACACAAGCACATGCAGCGTTGCATCCTGGGTGCAGGGGTAGCCCGAGGGCTGCAGCTAAGTCGTTTCATTATGTTTCATCGGTTCATAATGTTGATGTGAAGAGCATCGGAGGGGCACAACGTCTCCTTTTTGTCTCTCAACAGAGGGGAAAGTCAAACCGTGGAGATGCTAAAGGACATCTCACAAATACATGTGGGGACTGCAACTGCGCCTATCATTGTAAAAGAGCTTTAATTACCGTCTGCTAGCCTTTCAAGTTAAATCATTCGTAATTTAGAGAGGAGGGGACTGGCTCCGTCTGTGATGTATGTATCACTTAACATGCTGAAATATACCTACATCCAGGCCTTTTCTTTCCTGCCTACATCTGGCACTATTTCTGGCACTTTGACTGTGCAAACCCCCATCTTAAAAGGGTATATGAAGAATAAATCACACACAGTATAGTGTGGCATGCAATTACATATTTTGGAAAGCTGACCCAGAAGATAGCATCGTAAGTGCTCCCTCGAAAAAAAGTGATAAACTCTGCCGCAAACACACGTTTTTTTATATGTACATTAAAACCACTTTACGATTTTTTTTAAAGCATAAATGCAATAGCCTAAATCCCCACGGCTAAGCTAAAGGCAAATTAGTTTCGGTGTGATGATGCTTATTCGTTTATTTACTTGTTGGTAACAACCGTTTTTAAGACACATTGAAGCTTCAGACATTCACGGTTGGGGTTAATTACTGATGTATTTTATGTTAAAACGTTAATATGTCTTAAGCCTGCATTAACCACAGATCATTTCCGACACCTAACGAAGACCTAGTCAAAAATCTATTGACTTTCGTAACGAGTAAACGTAAAATGCTAACTAATTTGCGATGTTCTTTTATTTATCATGTAGAACAGTGAGTTTTGATCTCAGTATACATTTACCCGTTGGCGGTTCTAGTGTTAACACTAGAACCGCCAACGGGTAAAATGCTAACTCAAATTTCACAGGTTTTAAGACTCATTCCTGTATCACTCTATGCTGCTTTTGCACTACACTCTGTGGCTTTAAATTCAACACCTTTCACTTCTGCCCGTATTGCAGGCAGTGGAAACAAGTGCTCTGCTCTTGACGCAGATGTTAAACACCTTGAAGAAATTCACTTTTATATCAGAAAGATTGATATACTGTATGTAAAATGTCTGAGCACGGCATTCTCTTAAGACTTACATGTATTTTTTTCCCCGTCTTTTGCCCGAATTATTTTACAGCTGTGTGATGAAGATGAAGTGACGTTCACATAAAGCACAGAACCTTCCAATAATTGCGATCACAGGGAATCAGGGGTTCATTTATTTCCAGGATTAAATATGTATTTTATTTTAAACAGAAGCTTCTTCCTTCAATATGCAATTCAATTCAAGGATCCAGTGGAAATAAATGAACAAAGGCACTTCGGGAAGCAGAGGGAACAAAGGATTAATGGAGTGAAGAAAGAACCAGGACTGGAGTTCCTTTTTTATGGATGTAATAAAGTGGAAGCTAATTACTCTCTATTAACCCACCGCCCAGATTACAAGGCTACAGGGCAAATTTCTGCCTGTTCTGACACTCGGAACAAGGACACACACAAGATGTATGCATAACAACACACCGGCAGGCATAATTCAGTATGTCCTGTGTGTAACAGGGTGAACTCAGAGGGAGTATTGTTAGGTGATGTGTCCTCTTGTTGACACCCAGGGCGATGAATCCCCGCTTGTTCAAAACAACTCAGCTCTTTGTGCTCGTTAGATAACTGAAGATAAGATTCTGCTTTTCCCGTAAAATAGAAAAAAAAAACTGCAAAAAAAACCCATAAAAAGAAAGCGTGAGCCCCTCTTAGCTTTAAATTGTAAATGTCAAAGGAGAGCAGTAACAATCGTTCACAAAAATGGGAGATAGTAAAGCATTGGTTTCAGTGACAGTTAACCCATTCATCTTAGGCTCATTTTAAGGTAGTAAACTGTTTCAGTCCCATAGGCCATTGTAAGCAGTTAATTAGAATACATCTAATTTCATTTTAGTCATTAGTATTCATTAATAGAAACATTCCACAGCAACAGCATTAGCCCCATTGCATGAAGTCCCGTCAAACATGGGTAGGCTATATCACACAAATGATATAGCGTTACAACGGAAATAAATTAGGGGCGAAAAATTAAAGGAGGAAGTGTTGACATTCTATTCTGAACATTTAGATTTATCCTCAAAATGTTTGATTTATCCTCGAAATGCAAAGGAGAAAAGATCATCCCCCTCTGGTCTATGGTAATGATATATGACTTTATTCTTAAAGAATATCTTCCTCCTAATGGTTTTACCCTTATTCCTGGCCCTATTTCCCTTCCATGCTTTACTTTGATTATAGAGGTAAAAGAACATGAAAAGGGACCAGGCTAATTTCTGGTCTTTCAGTTGTTACTCCACCCCTTTTAGCCCCTGGACTAATCTAGCATATTTCTAGTGGACATGTTAGACTTTTTCTGTCTTCAAATTATAATCTAGCACACTCAGTGTTACTGAAAGAAGTTATTGCAACGCATAACAACGTAATGCACTGCCGTCCAATTCTGCTCCAGGGTAAGTAACATTGAGCCCTTGATACCAAAACATGTATATGAAGTGTTTAAAAAAGCCCTTTTTACAGTATCCAACTCATTATTAGAAAAATAATAACAAACTGTTAACAACATTAGGTTTTTTGTCTCATTGGGTCCCATTACTGTTAACTCTATTAAACCCCTCTCACTCAATATCCCTTTGTTATGTTCCATTTGTTGGAGGTTTTTTGAGTCTGTATATGATCCCCAATAAAAAACGTTTCTGTCTCCATTGCAGACCAAACTTTTGGAGTCATGTAGGGTTTCAGTGTTCGATGTTTGATGCCTCCGGGGGCTTGAACATGAGCCAGAGGACTGTCTCAGTACTCACAAGGCTTGCCTACTGCTCCTCGTATCTTAGGCGTGATATTGAGATAGCTTTGCCATCACATGGCATGGGGAGCATTTCACAGTTCTACATGCCATTTTGGGAAGAGAGGCACACGTGTGGTTGACGGACAAATAGGGATATTGTTGTCGAAAGGAAGAAGGGCGGGTATGAGGGAACGTTTTTGACTAGCTGTGGGATGTAGTTGATCTACAAATTTTAAAAACTGAAGGATTAAATAAACTTCCAATACAATTACAACGTAATAGATTGTGAAGGGTCTGAAATCTTTCTCCATTTTTAAGCATTCAGCCACATTTCTGGGTTTAATCAGATAATTGAGTCTTCAGATTTGTTCGATAAACACCATTCAGATATCAATAGCTTACATCTATACTGTACTGTATATTAGACAATAGACTAGCAAGTGTTATAACATTTTATTTATTATTAATGCATGAGGAAGTACTGTAGTATGTTGTTGGTCTAGCCAGTGATAATCCTAATTAGTTTGTATACTGTTGGACAATTAAATCTATAACCTGTATGCATATTATAAAAAAAGTATTACATACTGTACTGCATATTCAAAATATATATTTCTTAAGGTACCAGTAAATACAGCTGTCAAAGGAATGTAATATATTCAACTTTTCTCGTAAAGTTGCAATTCATCTTTCCCTGCCCTTACATATTTTCACTGTTACATTACTTCCCCTTTTCTAACCCCGCAATCATTTTCATACAGTCCCTTCATTTATCACATCAGCTGTAGAGGGATCAAGTTGAGCATACCATGCAGTTCAAGTGAGTAGAACACCACTGTAACAACGATAAGAATCACTTTCCCCTGAACTCTCCTGCTGAAGTGCCAGACTGCAGTAAAACAGAAGAAAAATACATAATAGAAGTTTTTAGGGCTCCACTGAGATGGTAATCTATCACCAGAGAAACACATCTGGTGCTGAAGGCTGTCTGGCCTGTGAGTAAGAGTTTTCAGAGAAAATATGTGCCTCACAGGGAGGATCAGCACAATGCCAGCACAGGTGTGGTCCAGACAGCTTAAAGGACACACCTAAAATCATTAATATAAAGTTATAACAAATATTTGTAGCAGGATTACTGTCATAAGGCAAAAACAAAGGACTATAGGCAAGGGTGCTACTGTAATGTAAACTGAATTTTACACAGTGTGTCATTGGATCCATATGTGACCAGAAAATTGTAGAGAATGGATGTAGAGAATGGAAGAACTTAAAGGGTGACAGCAAAAACATACAAGTCATCCATAGGAATCCCGAACCCAATAAAATACCCAATATTAGCGGTGTGTGTGTCTGCCCAAGGACAATTTAAGGTAAAACCTAATAGAGGTGTCATACATAATAACCTAATAAAAGTAAATGTAACAACTACTACAGTGCAACAAAACAGGAAGATTAAATGTGGTCTCTTAAACATAAGATCTCTAGCATCTAAAGCAATATTGGTAAATGATTTAATATCAGATTATAATATTGATATATGCTGTCTCACTGAAACTTGGTTGAGACATGAAGAATATGTCAGCATAAATGAGGCCACTCCACCCAGCCATGTCAACACTCATATTGCTCGAGGCACGGGCCGAGGAGGTGGAGTTGCAGCAATCTTTGACTCAAGTTTACTTATCAATACTAAACCAAAATGTAATTATACCTCTTTTGAAAGCCTCGTTTTTAGTCTTATGCATCCGACCTGGAAAACTTTGCAGCCAATCTTATTTGTTACAGTGTATCGTGCACCAGGTCCTTATTCAGAATTCTTATCAGAATTCTCTGAGTTTTTATCAACTTTGGTTCTTAAAACAGACAAAGTAATTATCGTAGGTGACTTTAATATTCATGTTGACGATGATAAAAATAGCCTTACTGTTGCATTTAACTCTATATTAGATTCTGTTGGTTTCTGTCAGAGTGTAAATAAACCAACCCACTGTTATAATCACACTCTCGACCTTGTTCTGACTTATGGTATTGAAATTGAGCAACTATTAGTCGAACCGCATAATCCTGCTTTATCCGACCATTTCTTAGTAACTTTTGAAGTACTGTTACTAGACTACAAAGCATTAGTCAAAAGCTCTTGCAGCAGAAACCTATCTGTTAGTGCTATAGCCACATTTAAGGAAGAGATTCAACCAATACTTAACTCGATAGCATGTCTGCATGTAGGGGAGGAAACTTATACAAAATGTACACCACCCCAAATTGATCATGTTGTTGATAGTGCTATAGATGCGCTGCGAATAAAATTAGACTCTGTTGCTCCTTTGAAAAAGAAGAAAATAAAACAACATAGATTAGCTCCATGGCATAATGCCGAAACCCGCAAAATAAAGCAAAAGTCTAGACAACTTGAAAGGATATGGCGTTCCACTAAACTTGAAGAATCTCGTTTAATTTGGCATATTACTCTCAATGAATATAAGAAAGCACTGCGTAAAGCGAGAGCAGCCTACTACTCTTCATTAATAGATGAGAATAAGAATAATGCAAGATTTCTTTTCAGCACTGTAGCCAGGCTGACAGAGAGCCACAGCTCGATTGAGCCTTCTATTCCCATAGCACTCAGTAGTAATGATTTTATGTGCTTTTTTAACGATAAAATTGTTACTCTTAGAAACAAAATTAATGACCTCTTGCCTTTGACCAGTATAGTGTTATCAACAGCTCCCGGAATCGTAAGTTCTAATATTACACTAGATAGTAAACTAGAATGCTTTTCAGCCATTAACCTTGAACAATTACATTCAATGATTCTCTCTTCTAAACCATCCACGTGCATGTTAGACCCAATTCCAACTAAGCTGTTGAAGGAAGTTTTTCCATTAATTAGCACTTCTTTATTAAATATTATGAATATGTCTTTATTATCAGGCTATGTTCCACAATCATTCAAAGTAGCAGTGATACAACCGCTTCTTAAAAAGCACAACCTCGATCCAGAGGTGTTAGCCAACTATAGACCTATTTCTAATCTTCCGTTCCTCTCAAAAATTCTTGAGAAAGCGGTCGCAAAACAGTTGTGTGATTACTTAAAAAACAATGATTTATTTGAAGATTTTCAGTCTGGCTTTAGAACACATCATAGCACAGAGACAGCTCTGGTTAAAGTCACAAATGATATTCTAATAGCCTCAGACAAGGGACTTGTCTCTATTCTTGTTTTGCTCGATCTTAGTGCTGCATTTGATACTATCGACCATGATATCCTATTGCAAAGACTAGAGCACTTAGTTGGCATACAGGGAACTGCTTTAGGCTGGTTTAGGTCCTATCTATCTGAACGCTCTCAGTTTGTACGTGTTAACGATGAATCTTCCACGCAAACCAAAGTTAGCCATGGAGTGCCACAGGGCTCAGTGCTCGGACCTATTTTGTTCACATTATATATGCTTCCGTTAGGCAATATTATAAGGAATCATTCTGTAAACTTTCATTGTTATGCGGATGATACTCAACTATATTTATCAATCAAGCCTGATGAAATTAATCATCTAAATAAAATTCAAGACTGCCTTAAGGACTTAAAAACGTGGATGACCTTAAACTTTTTGATGTTAAACACGACCAAAACTGAAGTTATTGTACTTGGCCCGAAGAATCTACGAAACAAATTATCTAAAGACATACTAACTATGGATGGCATTAATTTGGCCTCCAGTGAGACTGTAAGGAATCTTGGTGTTATATTTGATCAGGATTTATCCTTTAACGCCCACATAAAATCAATTTCAAGGACCGCCTACTTCCATCTACGTAACATTGCAAAAATCAGGCATATCTTGCCTCAAAACGATGCAGAGAAACTAGTCCATGCATTTGTTACTTCTAGGCTGGATTATTGTAACTCTCTATTATCAGGGAGTACTAAGAAGTCAATCAAGTCGCTTCAGCTGATTCAAAATGCTGCGGCTCGTGTACTAACCAGAGTTAGGAAAAGGGACCACATTACTCCTATTCTGGCTGCCTTACACTGGCTCCCTATAGAACACAGGATAGAATTTAAAATTCTTCTTCTCGCCTACAAAGCCCTTAATGGGCAGGCGCCATCTTACCTTAAAGAACTCATTATACCCTACTGTCCTACTAGGGCATTGCGTTCCAAGAATGCAGGGTTGTTGGTTGTTCCTAGAATCTTTAAAAGTACAATGGGAGCCAGAGCCTTTTCTTATCAAGCTCCACATTTGTGGAATCAGCTTCCAGTTTGTGTTCGGGCGGCAGACACCCTATCCGTTTTTAAGAGTGCGCTTAAGACCTTCCTTTTTGATAAAGCTTATAGTTAGGGCTGATTAGATTCAGCCCCTAGTTTTGCTGATATAGGCTTAGTTTGTCGGGGGACATCTTACTTCTTCCTTCTCTCTGTCTATACCCGTGTACACTCATGTTCCGATTAACCCAGCTTCCCCAAATGTCTTTCTTTTTGGTGTCTATATACGCTGGGATCCGGAGTCATGGATGATCCTGCGGTCCTGTGTCCTGGATCGCGAGCGCTGGATCTTGAGTCGTGGCTGTGGTCCTGGATCATAGGTCCTGGATGGATATCCTCGTGGATTCATCTTCCTATTATACACACATGCATTTCCAAACATTTGGACTACCTATGTTGCAAATGTATTATCTTTTCAATTTACACACGGCATCTATTGCACGTCTGTCCGTCCTGGGAGAGGGATCCCTCCTCTGTTGCTCTCCCTGAGGTTTCTCCCATTTTTCCCTTTAAACTGGGTTTTCTTTGGAAGTTTTTCCTTGTGCGATGTGAGGGTCTAAGGACAGAGGGTGTCGTATTGTCATACTGATATTCTGTACACACTGTGAAGACCACTGAGACAAATGTAACATTTGTGATATTGGGCTATATAAATAAACATTGATTGATTGATTGACAAGCATGTTTACCATTGTCAGTCAAAGAGAGAAAAGAAATGCACGTGGAAAAGATCAGGGTGAAGAGAGGAGAAACCACCCTTAGGAATCGAAAGCCCTGATCATCTTAAACCAAAAGTAACAACGTCTAAAAATCCACCAGTTTGGTCCAGATTGAAATATCTCCAACAATATTGGATGGATTGCCATGATGAAAGTTTTGTAATGCTTATGGTCCTGTTGACTTTGAAATCCTTTCACTTTTTATAGAAATGATTATTTTTGACAATGTTTGGTTTTAAGTAATGTGTTTCAATGGCATGGAAATTGGATATAAACTCTCATTGTCCAGCAAAAAATTCTCCAAATGTAGCACCTAGGTTTACATATGTCAAATTTGGGTTCCTTTAGCTCAAGGTAAGTACAATTATAGAATTTGTTTTTTCTTAATGCCACTTGAAATCATATACATTTGTTATGGTAAATATTGCCTGAATGTTAATGGTAGCATAACTATAGGTTACTTACGTAACCCCAGTCTTCAGAGTAACATGAAGTGAGATGTCTCACTATGGGATGCGCTTCATCGCGGAGCAAACAGAAGCATCAATCTCATTACGCCAATCCTGATTGGCTGGTGACGTCAGGGAATTCACCCCCTATAAGTAGCTTGCGCCACGACGCATGCGTCATTCAAAATAAGCACCTCTTCTCACCATAGCAAGGAGGGCCGTCTGGTGAGACATCTCACTTCATGTTACTCTGAGGCCTGGGGTTACGTAAGTAACCTATAGTTCTCATTCATAACACTCCGTTCGATGTCTCACTATGGGAAATTGTAGCTCCTGTATTGCCAGACGAGCTTATCTTGAAAATCACCGATCAACCAGAACTTAACAGGTAGAGTCCCGACTCAACAAGCTGCCCAGCACTGCTCGGGCCACGCTTGGAGCGGAGACGTCTAGCCTGTAAAAGCAGACAACAGTGAGCGGCGAGGACCAGCTCGCCGCTGCACAGATGTCTTGGATGGAAACACCCTTGAACAAAGCCCAGGATGTAGCCAGGCCCCGAGTCGAGTGAGCCCGCAGACCCGAAGGTGCTTGCAAACTCTGACTCGTATAGGCCAAAGCAATTGCCTCCACAATCCAGTGGGAGAGCCGTTGCTTAGTAACAGGCTTACCCTTGTGAGGGTTAGACCAGGACACAAAGAGTTGGTCATTAAGACGAAGCTCCTTTGATCTGTCCATATATGTTTGTAAAGCCCGGACTGGACACAACAGATCCTGCTGCTGCTCCCCGGAGGAAACCAGCGGCGGAGGAAATGCCTCAATGTCAATTGGGGTACACGAACCAACCACCTTTGGTGTAAAGGCAGGGCTGGGCTTCAACAACACTCTCGTTTGCCCTGGGGCGAACTGAGTGCATGAGGGATGTACAGACAGTGCATGAATATCACTGACCCGCTTGGCGGATGCCAGGGCCAGTAACAGCACTGTCTTGAGTGACAGATGTTTCATGTCAGCTCCTTCCAGGGGTTCAAATGGGGTCATTCTGAGCCCATTCAAAACCACTGCCAGGTCCCATAAGGGCACCAGTGACCTGGAGACAGGGAGGAGCCTGCGAGTTCCCTTCATAAAACGGCAAACCAAAGGATGTTGGCTAGCCGTCTTACCCTCAAAGCCCACATGGCATGCAGCAATAGCAGCCAGGTATACCTTGATCGTGGAGAAAGCTCTGTGTTTATCGATCAAGTCCTGTAGAAATGATAAAATCACCCCGACAGGACATTGAAAAGAGATGTGCCCTTCTTGAAGGCACCACTCCTCAAACACCCTCCACTTACAGTCGTAAAGAGACCTGGTGGAGGAAGCTCTCGCACTCTGAGTAGTGTTTATCACCTTCTGAGGGAGCCCCACTGTATTCAGATTGTACCACTCACGGGTCAGGCCCATAGTGCCCCACGCTCTGGGCGTGGGTGAAGGATCGCCCCCCCCGCCTGAGACAATCTGTCCTTGCGTGGTGGGGGCTGCCATGGCTGCCCGCACAACAGCTGATATATCTCCGCCAGCCCGTACGTTGCGGGCTATGGCGGAGCCATCAGGATAAGTGTGTGGCGTTGCTCCTTCACTCTGGCCAGAGTTGGGGGTATCAGAGCCGGGGGTGGGAACGCGTACAGAAGACCCGGAGGTCAATCGTGTACGAGTGCGTCCCCGCCTAACAGTGCGTTTCAATCGTGCATTAAAGAGAACAGCTGTCATTGAGCATTTTTTCTTTATGCGAACAGATTTAACGCGGCTCTGCCGTAACGCACCCACAGCGGACTCACGATCCTTGGATGAGGAGTCCAGTCTGCATAGAGTGGTGCACCTCTGGACAGTAGTTCTGTCCCGAGGTGCATCACTCCCGGTACCTGTGTCGCTCTCAGAGAGAGGAGACGTCTGCCGCTCCAAGGGATCTGTGTGTGTGACTAGAGACAACGCAACCTCCCCTGGCGGTTCATACACGATATCGTGTTGTCTGTCCTCACGAGGACATGGTGTCCTCTGAGAGAAGGCAGGAAGCGTTTTAGGGTGGGGAACACCGCTAAAAGCTCCGGGTAGTTTACGTGCGCCCGCTGGAGGTCTCTGCTCCAGAGACCCCTCACCGGGCAACCTTCGTAAATACCCTATCAGCCTGTCTGACATGCGTCCGTGGTGACCACCTTCCGTGAAAGGACAGCACCCGTAGGCGCGTCCCGTATTAGAAAAGTTGGGTGTAGTGCCACTACGCATTACATAATAACCAATACTCTCCGCACGCCGTGGCGCGCGGGGTTTAGTTTTGTTATGAGACCCATGTTGAGCGGGTGTTTTACGAGGACATTTGTCTGCGTAATCTGACTCTGCTCGGCGGGCATTACAGATAAAACCCTCCTTTCTAGGAGAGAGAGAACCTCCCTCTCCAGAATATGGGTTGACTCTCTCCGGGCTTGTGAAAACAGATAGTGTGTAACTGTTTTGAGAAACCCAGGAAGATGTCGTGAGTATCTCCTGCTGTATGCTCCTTAGAGCCAGCTGAGATGTCACGCTTACGGCTCCAGCCGGCACTGCGCTCGGGAACGATGGGCATATCCAGCACATCCTCTTTTTCCCGGTCAGGGAGGTTGGTGAGGTTGAGCCATCTCGCTCTTTCCTGCACCACCATGATCCCCATTACCTTGCCTGTGGCCTGGACGGCGCAGCGTTGGACGCGGAGGCAAATGTCCGTGACCGCTGCCATCTCGTCCAGAGTGGCTGCCCCCGGGTTACCCAACAGGTCCTCGCAGAGCTCCGCTTGGTAGGCGGTTAGCAGCGAGGACACGTTCAGGGCCCTGGCGGACAACGCTGCAGCTTTGTAGGACTTTTCAGTCATTGTAGACTGAAAGCGGTCCGACTTTGCTGGCAGCGTGGGGTTTCTGCTCGGTGACGGGCCCACCTTCGGTAGGAGGTGGGCTGCTACCAGCGGTTCCATGGGCTGTATGCGGAGCAGGCCGAGCTTCTCCATTCCGTCGCAGTCTAGGGAGGAGGCACCCTGGATTGGGACCTTGTTGCTGAAGGGCCGGTCTCTCCACGAGACCGACACCTCATCTCCGGGAAGACCGGAAGGAGTTGCCTCTTTTTGCCCGCTGCTTGGGGAAGATGTTTTCCCTCGTAGCGGGACCTGGAGGTCTCCTTGGCCATTTCAGGCCACGGGACGTTGAGTCTGGACGCAGCGCGTTTGCACAGGGCCTGCAGGTCCATGCTCAGCCCGGGCGAAGCTGGTGTGCTATCGCCCGGGAGAGCAGCCCTCGCTCCAGGCTTTGCAGCCTGGGCCGATGACACGAAGGTGTCCTCTTCTTGTTCATCCGACTCGGACAGGAGGAACGCCAGGGCGTCCTCAGGTGTGCAACAGGTGTGCTGCTAGCTTGAAAAAATCGGACCTACCTTACTTTCTCGGGTAAGAGAAGGGCGAGGTCGATTTTAAATACTAACAGCGTTAGTACTACCGTCTTCCAGCAAAGCAGAAGGAGTAGCCGGCGAGCGCCCGTCGACCAAAATGGGTATTTGGGTTCAGTCTGTGGACAGTGAAGCTTGTCCGGCTACTATAGAGATGTGCTCTGAAGCGAGAAGAGGTGTTTGAATGACGCATGCGTCGTGGCACAAGCTACTTATAGGGGGTGAATTCCCTGACGCTGACGTCAAGATCACCAGCCAATCAGGATTGGCGTAATGAGATTGATGCTTCTGTTTGCTCCGCGATGAGGCGCATCCCATAGTGAGACATCGAACGGAGTGTTATGAATGAGAACAAATGTTTCCATGAACGTTGTAGCTAGCAGACAACCATTGCTGATCTTGTCACCAAAATGAAAATACTATTTTTGCTACCTACATTGTCTGGGCATTTTTAAGTTTGAAAGATTATTAACCATTATAGCCTTATTATAAGATTTTATGAATTCAATTACTTTTAAGGTTCCGCAGGAAGGAACTGCTCTATATGTGTAATTATGAAGCCCAATGCTTTTATAGGCGAGTTACAATGCTACGCAGGGCCAAGAATAGCAATGGGATTTATAATAACGCATACATTATGTAAAGTGCTAATTAGCTAACGTTAACTAGCTAACAAACAAACATTCTTGTAAACATTCAATCTAAATAAATATTAGCTTGTTAGCAACCACTGCTGTGGCAAAGTCCTAGCTAGCTTAGCGCTTGTTAAGGATTCAAGGTGCACCAATCTTCACAGCTTTATATTATAAATGAGTGGACAAAGACATTTATTTTTTCAAATGTGTTTCTTCCCTAAAATGTTCAACTGCCAAACCGTTACTTTTTGAGGTTGTATATTCAAAACTACTTTTCAAATATTTTACTTTGACTACTCAATTTATGTTGTGTGGTCTCTTTTCCAGACATTTGAAATACATTTTGATAACAATTATTTGCAAATACTTAAGACTTACCGGATGAAATGTTCTAGTGTAAAGACTAATGTGTTTTCTGCCGCTTTCTTGATGTGATTTTTCACATTACAATTAGTAACAGCTTGGCCTACATATTGCAACATCCTGCCTGCCTTCCTCTGTCTTCCTCCACCCCCTTCTCCCCATCAGACGAGGAGGGGGTGGAGGGCAGGGATCAAACTCAGCAGACTCTTGAGACTGTGTACACTGAGACAGTACCGGAGAGCAGTGAACTACGAGAGGCCGACTGGAGCAGAGAGCCGCAGCTTTTTCCCTTTGACACCAGTGGCAGAGAGGACAGCTGCTGGTGGAGATGACTGCACTGTCACTTCAGAAACAGCATCCCTCCAATTTGGGAACTTTTCTCTGTCCTAAGAGCTTGAAAGTTACTGGGAGTGTTTAAACGAAGAGGCACAATTATTGGAGGATTTCTACCTCAGCTTGGAGTTAGGTAAGTAAGAGTTTAAACGGCGAACTGGAGAACATTGATTGACTGGTTTGGGGACTCCAATAAAATGATTGAGTTGGTTAGGGGGGGCGGTTGTTTCAATTTAAAAAAGGTGTTTTCCCAAGTTACTTAACCTTCTTCAGGGTTATTGATGTTTACTTTAACCTGTATTGACTTGAAACTGCGAAACCCAACCTACATGTCAAGGACAATATAACAGTGGTTATGACTTCTTTAATCATGTACCTATCTTATTAGAACTTCTAATGAACGTCATCAGTGTAAACATTAATACAACTGTTATCAATACATTGAATTTGTTTCCTTTGAAAAGGTGCACCTTGACAAACTATATAAATGTGAAAATAAAATATTTGGATTTAATTTTTTACTTAGTGGGGAACCATTTACTAAGGGAAGTTAAAATAATGAAAATAAAGATCTTCCCCAACACTCCCAAAAAAGCCGAAACTCTAATAAGCATTCATTCACAAACCAGACTTACTCTATTTCAAATAGAGTAGGTCTGTCCAGCAGGGAATCGGCTCTATGGTATGCACCAAAACATTTGTCCATGGTGTTGTTTGTGCCTTACGGCTCTTAATTTAGCGTTTAAGTGAGTTTATATAAGAATGTCAGCTGCGTTGGCTGTACTCACATAATAAACCCTTGAGCCTAATATCCCTACAACAGATTCAATCGGTTTTTTTATGTTCCTGAAGACAAATTATAATAAAGTACTTTCTTGCAATTTGTGTTCCAGGCACACTCGAAGAGGGTCAGTTTCAGACGTGTTGGATAAAAACATATTGACAACCATCTTCCAGGATGAAGACTCATCTCCTCTGCTTGGAGGTGCTCCTCTTGGCGGGTTATGTCCTTGTGGTCAGTGGGCAGTTGAAGCCAAAGGAAGTAGCGCCCCAGGACCTTTTTGCTGTCACCCAAAGACCTGAGCTTGTGGAGAGAGATGCACAAGGTGTGGTGAGACCCAACATTACCATGCCCCGCCGCCGGCTACCTCCTATGTGCACCGGACCCACGGAAATCCGAGACACGTTCAAGTACATCAACACGTTGGTGTCCTGCCTGGTGTTTGTCGTGGGTATTATTGGCAATTCGACTCTGCTGAGAATCATCTATAAGAATAAGTGCATGCGTAATGGGCCGAACATCCTGATCGGCAGCCTGGCACTGGGAGACCTGTTGCACATCATCATCGCAATTCCCATTAATGTTTATAAGGTGAGCTGGGTTTATTATTTTGGCCTTAAAATGTTTTTTTAATCCAGTAAGTTCAAAAGTCCCTTGGATTTTCAATGGAATGTTGGTTATTTAATGTTCTTAAGTTCATTATAGTATATTTTAAAGTCATATGCAAATGATTGTGCTGCATATTGGATATTAAACCCTTAACAAACAGACACAACCTTTCCTAATGCACACAACATGTGGGTGCTCACACAGTCTTTGAAAGGGGGCTTTTGCAATGTTATTACTTTACTGGATTCTGAGCCCCTCCAGATCCCCTTATGTCTCCGGTATGTTATTATCTGTTGGGCTCATTTTGTGTGTGTGAGAGAAAAAGAGGGAGTGAGAGAGAAAAGTCCAAAGTATATTTGGGTAAGGGGGCAAGCATGTTAAAACAACTGGCTGCTGTTGCATACCAGAGCAGAGACAGGAGAGACACGGTGGTTTGGGGAGATACCACGCTACATATGATTCCAATTGATCTATACTCACATTCCAGTCGCTCATCCAAAGTAGACATGAAAAGTCTTAAGACTGTACGGGTTTAGCATTGTTTTGTTCTCGAGGACCTACTGCACCTGTCTGGGTTACCTTGCCTTGAGGCTAAACAGAGGCCTCACTTTGTTTTCATGAAAAGATCAGAAGTATGTAACCGAAAAACGAGGGGAAAAAAAGTGCGTGGTCAACACTGGATGCCTGAGGGATGGGGAGAACAGTGTGTAGGCCAGACAATTTGCTTCACTCCCTCTCATGGTTTCAATCCATCATCAACTATTCATGCCTCTTTCTTCAGCTCTTGGCAGAGGACTGGCCTTTTGGAGTGACTCTGTGCAAGCTGGTGCCGTTTGTCCAGAAAGCCTCAGTGGGGATCACAGTGCTGAGTCTGTGCGCTTTGAGTATTGACAGGTAATCATTACACATGATACTTCCTCAGGTGAAATCAACAGTAAGGAAACATTGTCAGACAAATTACTTTTGACCCGAGTTAACTTTGCTGTTTACATTGCCACTTATTTTATCGCATGTGTTAAGATTGTCTGTATTTAACTGCCAACTACATTCCTATAGAAGGCCTACTTTAGAAATAGCTGTAATGTACAGTACATATCAGTTTTGTCTGTGGAGAAGGATGTCTGATGCTATAATTACTTAAAGGGGACCTATCATGCAAAATGCACTTTTGTACGTCTTTTATACATGAATATGTGTCCCCGGTGTGTCAGGGAACTCACCAAGTGTCAGAAAACACAACCCTCTCTATTTTCCTCTATACCCAAATCTCTAAAAACGGGCCTGCAACGGAGCTGATACAGATTTGAATTCTTCTGATGTCAGAAAAGGGGTGCTCCGCCTATATGGGCAACTCACCTATCAGGGGAATGGGGGGTTGGGCCACGGCCATTGCCGCTCGAAAACGCTGGAGACGCTGTAGTACATATGCCAGGCCTGTAAGTTGCGCTGTAGTCTGCCACAAAAGCAGCGAAGAAGACTTCTCACAGAATCAGCCCTTGCAAAAACAGGGCTGGAAAAGAGCAAATAGAGCGAAATGAGGCATGGCTAAAATGCATGATCTGTTTGGTATTTTGTAAAAAAAACTTCACAGACATGTTTTATATAGGTATGGCCCTACAATATATTATTCAAATATAGCATGATAGGTCCACTTTAAAGAATTAGTGCAAACATTTTTTAAATACACAATACCTTTCCGACTACCCTCATGTCAGTATGGTACATTTAACGTTATCCTTTTTCGGAACATTGTCGATTGGTCTAAACGTTGCTGCTGCTAATAAACCATCACATTGTGAAAAAAAGGTCCAAGCCAAGACCACAAACTTGATATTCCCTTCACCCAGACAAAGGCCGCCTATACCAGATTCATCTCTTCCGTTCGTGCCTTTCACGAAAAAAAGCCCAAAACAAATAAACCACACAACTGTTTACCAGAGGGAGCTCAAATTCACTCATATTTGATATAGCTACAACAGTTAGCCTTGGACAGACTGCTCTGGGTCAATATGATTCTGCCAGTTGGTCTGAGCAAATCTATTTGATTGTTTCATTGAAGAAACTGTATGAACAGTTTTTTTTCGGGTTGCTTATTTGTCATGAAGTAATCAATCAATTCACAAATTGTATCTGGTTTCATAAGCAGGGGTCCAAAAAAAGGAATAAATAGCATGTAGTGGTTTTGGGTAGCTTGAATGTGCTAGTTAGCTCAGTTAAGCTAACTCACTGCTGGTTTATGAAACATTTAATGTACAGAAATGAAAGGGGCATCGATCTTCTGAGCTATCTCTCATGAATTAGCTCAGAAGAGCTGAAATGATTATTGTTTCCCAAAAAGTCAAACCATCCCTTTAACTTCTAATATTAGGAAGATTGACTGACTGCAAATGTTGAATATTCCAGGTATCGTGCAGTGGCCTCGTGGAACCGCATCAAAGGGATCGGAGTTCCAAAGTGGATGGCTATCGAGATCGCGCTTATCTGGATAATATCCATCATCCTAGCTGTGCCCGAGGCAATAGCCTTCGACATGATCACCATGGAATACAAAGGAGAACACTTGAGGATCTGTTTGCTGCACCCCATGCAGAACACGAATTTCATGAGGGTGAGCTGTGACACACAGACCCTATGAAGCTTATAATTCAGTGTGGGGAAAAAACGGTGTGTGTTGACACAGCTGTGTATGCCCCAAACCTGCACATGTAATACATACTGACACGTAAAAACGCAAGAGGAGAAGTGCAACCATGCTGATTTGTGTGTGAATATATGTGCATATTAACTATACTGGGAAGGAGTTCCTGGCTAGATCAGGGTTAGACTGAGTTGAAAGACAGTTAAGCTATGTAACATAAAATAATGTATTCCAGCAGTTATCGCTCTTTTGGCTGACATAAAACAGTGCAGTTCCTGTGAGGGTGCGTAATGTGTTCAAGAGGCTTCCATCCTAAAATAAGAACAATGATCCACTGAGGTACTTTAATGAATTGATTTTTGAATGCAAGTGAATTTAAGATACGCCCTTGAGTCCCTTAATGCGGCGCAGGACAGACTGGGGATACACGCTGTTACATTTTCCTCTGACATGTTTCACCTTATGCTCCCTCCTACAAATGCTTGTGTATAACTCATTGCTGTTCTCCTATTTCTTCCCTGTAGTTTTATAAATCAGCGAAGGACTGGTGGCTGTTCAGTGCATATTTCTGTCTGCCGTTGGTCTGCACGGCTATTTTCTACACCTTGATGACCTGTGAGATGCTGAGGAAGAAGAATGGAGTCCAGATTGCTCTCAGTGACCACCTCAAACAGGTTCGCTGATGGCTTTTTATCTCATTTAGTCACCATTTTAGTCATCACTAACAGTCTTCATATCTTGTGTTAAAATATTACATTTATCAACTATAGTGGAACAAAAACAATCTTTTGTGTTCAAAACTTGACAGAAGACCATTCATACACTCTCAGTGTGTTAAATTAGAGCTACAAAATACTGTTGTGTCTTTTTCACTACCCCAGCTTAAAACTTTAATGACCTTTAGGCAAAAATATCTCAACGATGTTAGACTTCTTTGTCCCTACATTTCACCATGTCCCCATCTGGCTTAGAGCTGTCAGGACAAACTGTACCGATTGATGTGTGTTTGTGTGTGTTCAGCGAAGGGAGGTGGCTAAGACCGTGTTTTGTCTGGTTCTGGTCTTCGCTCTGTGCTGGCTGCCGCTCCACCTCAGCCGTATCCTGAAGCTAACTATCTACGATGAAAAAGATCCAAACAGATGCGAACTGCTCAGGTATACAAGACAACACATAATCTGCAGTACACAAGAAAATATGGGACAGAGAAGACTGGAGAATTCAGTGGAATAATGATTCACCCTGCAGGAAGGCAGAGTTATGGTATACTAATTTGTCTCTGTAACCCTTTTAGTTTCTTTTTGGTGTTGGACTACATTGGCATCAACATGGCGTCTGTAAACTCCTGCATCAACCCAATCGCCCTCTACATTGTCAGCAAGCGCTTCAAGAACTGCTTCAGGGTAAGGGTGTACCATATGCAATGAGTCAAAACGTCCAAAAGAATAGATCGACATTTTGAGAAATAAACTCAAAACAGATTTCCTGCCAAGTTTGCCAACAGACACAGAAAAACAGAGGTGACTCTCTACTTTTGAGGCAGTCGTTAAGTCTGAATATGTTTCCATGAGAATCCTCTTTGTAAAATAATCAAGCCATTTTTTATAACATTTAATCCAAGTTGTGAACATTGTCATGTGAAGTCCATTTCTCTCAGCTGACTGAAAAAAATAAATTCTCATTCTAGTTCATTTTTTTAAGTATATTCTTTCAGATTTTTTAGCGATGGAAACACATTCAATTATTTCTATGCTAAGCTAAGCTAACCAATTGCATACCCTATATTTATTTTGAATTTTCTTGAAAAAACTAACAAAATACTTGTATTGGTACTTTTAGCTAACTTTAAGCTTTCAAACTATTTCAACTACCTCTAGGCCTCAAACCACCAAGACACACAAAGTGCGGTGGTGGTGTTTCGATGGTAGATGTGTTAGGTCTAGCCAGCAGCTAGCTTGTTAGCAGCTTGACCTCGCAAGAGCTACAGAGTATGAGATAGGTAATTATTATCTCATGTTGTGATAGTGTTGTTTGAGCCACTGTTGAGAAATAAAAGGAGGGAAAGATAGAGAGACAGAACATGTTAAAAAATTACGTTTGTAGTGACGCAAGTCGGAGTAAACAGCATCAAAAGAGAAAAAGGAACCACTTGCTTTTCTATTAGTTCTGAACAATGTATGCTAAATTATTTCTCTATCAACGTGGCTCCCTCCTCTAGTCATGCCTGTGCTGCTGGTGCCTACCAGCTGAGATGTTGATGGATGAGAAGCAGTCGTGCATGAAGCTGAAAGTCACCGATCGAGCCTCCGACCAGAGCCACTCCCGCATGACCAACAAGTCCACTACGGCCTGAGGAGGGAGGTAACGTAAAAGAGGAGTAGATATGATGACAAAAATAAGTATGGATGACTGAATGAGGATACATGCCTATTCTTGTCTCGTCAAAAACATCATATAAAGTCTCCTCCATTTTTAGAAGACATCCTTTGGAAATCAGAGAGGGGAAACTCCTTTAAACAAAAAACTCGGAACACTTGCCATTATGGACTGCTGCACACTCTCCCTGTTCAAGAAGAAACATGTGCTCTCCAAAAGCGGTATTTTTGGATATAAGCGTGAGATGTGTATGAAGCAGGCAAAAGAAGTGTTCGAAACGACAAAAATCGAAAACTAAATGGTGGGGGAAGTTCAGCACAAGTGTTGTGTAAAATGTGAGAATCAAGGGTCTATTAGCCAAGACAGCTCATCAGCCTTGCAGCTGAATATTACTTTGACGTTTTGAATCTTGCAATAACTTCTGCATTGTACGGATGACATTATAGTGTTACGCTGTGTTGCTACCACTCACTGCAGCAACTTTGAACATTTTAAACAGTGAAACTTTGCTCTTCTTCGAGATTTGTTTACGTTTTTGTTGTATTTCCTTTATATTGAATACTTTTCCGCATGTGACATTATTGCTTTTAAATGCATCGTATTTGTAATTTTTCCACCAGTTATTGAACTACTGATGTTGATGTGATTTGTGTGACCATTCCGCTATTGTATGATACTGTTCAATATTTGGCCTGTTCTTGAGGCTTCATGTGTTTTGTGATAGCATTTGCTCCACATTATCTTACTCTGACTCCTAAACTATAGCTGGTACAAGACATAAGGGTTTCTTTTTGGAATAAATTTACAACTGAATATAATAAAGTAAAAATTAGTCACTTGTCATTTTGAAATAAAGAAAAAACATACATTTTCAAGCAGATTTGTGTTCAGACACACCATCGTAATCATTGATGACTGTGATTGTTCTAGCTTTGTCTTTTATCTTGGCCTGACTCTGGTTGTGTATGAGAGGGTTTGATTTAAGTGTGACGGCAGGCGGCATCATGTGATGGTGCATGCTAACACAGAACATTACTGTGATCACTCCATTTTTTTCCCCACACACACACACACACACACACACACACACACACACACACACACACACACACACACACACACACACACACACACACACACACACACACACACACACAGCTCTGACCTGGGAATGTTCCTTCAGGCTAAACCAGTGTCACACATGTCACTTTAGCTCAAAGAAGCTCTCTGTCCTGTGATCTCTAACCACCTCGCCTCGGTTCATGTCTTCGTCCGCTTTCCATGCCTTCTCACTCTCTCCACATTGATGTCTTCACTCCTCCCAATAAACTCTGTTGCCTCCGTTCTTCCATTATGGTTTCAAACAATTCAGTGTGGTTGGACATCAAATCAAACCCAGTGCTGTAAGCAGACTTTAGTAAAATCAATCAAATTCAGTACATTCCTCCCTTAACTCACTCCTTTCTTCTCTCAACAGAGTTATTGATGTATCTGCTTGTGGGTACTGGCATCGGCTCTCTGCTTATGTGATTGATTTTCCTCTTACGATCCCTGCTACAAAAAGAAAAAGGCCTAGAAAGTTGCAAACGTTGCTTAGTGAGCTACTTACCGAACGGTCTATATTTCAAAGTGTAATTAGTTCAGAGTCAATTTAGAATCTCTTAATTTGCTTTACAAAATGTGTGACTGGTGATTTAGAAAGCAGTAAGAACAGTTAATCTATTATAAATTAATCTATGATAGAGTGCTAATGCTTACAGATTCATTGGGTCAATTTGCATTAAATAAATAATTAGACACGTTTACTAGAAATGTGCTTATTTGCTTTCCGGACGAGATAATACATCAGATAATGGATACCACAAATGTATGTTCTGCTACACCAGGGGTGCCCAACCTTTTTTGAACCGAGAGCTACTTTTAAAGTTGCCAGTCTGCAGAGATCTACCAGTCCAAATAGAGAGGCGTAGCCATTACTGACAGCCTACTGCCAGGTAAATACACACTTCTACTTGTATAAAACTGACCTTTGTACGATTAATACTTCATAAAATACTGCAGATTCTTTATTTCACCTCTTTCTAATCTACACACATACAAGTATTTAACTGAAGTTACACAACAGTGTTGTTGATACAGAATTGGAGTTTATTCACACGTCACATACTACAGTGGGTAATGTTTTCAAGAAACATTGAACAGTGCTGCCACATATGACACAGGAAAAAAAGAAAAGACTCTGAACCCTTTCTTTGCCATTATATAAAAACAGTGTTGCTACAAAAGTATACATTCGGCTTACTAATAAGACAACTCAGATCTGAAGCTACACAGGAATCTGCTGCCAAAGTGCAATAAAAAAGACAACATTAATAGAATCAAACCCTTTTTTGTTGCATTTTAGTCGAGTATAAAAAGAAATGCCTTTTTAAAATAGGATGCAAGCAACACTAGTTTCTTAACCTGAATTGATAATAGACTATAATCAATTTAAACAGAACAGATCTTAATGTTTGCATTCTTATACCATGTTGTACAATAATTATAATGAATAAGTTCAAACAAACTAAAACTTACAGCTGATTTAATAACGGTATCTAACTTGAGTTTTTATTATATCAAAAACCTGTTGAAATGCTACTGTTATTTTTACTGTCCCCCAAAAGTCCGTCGGCAGCCTCCAGGAAAGCTTCTTTCACAACTTCGCCGTCTTTGAAAGACTTCATGTGTTTCGCAAGAACGTGACTGACACGATAAGATGCTATAGAGAGGCGAAGTCCCTCCCTTTCCGGGAGCCTCCATGGGACCCCGGAAGCGTAAAATTATACATTGAAGTCAATGGAGAGAGAAAGGTTATCTTTTGATCCCGTTTGAATTGTGCCACGAATGACACATATGATGTTTGTCAATTTAAAAGAATATTTTGCAAGTCAAAAAAATTAAAATGTGTCGTAAAACTGTGAAGTTACACATTTTTTTGTGTGAAACCGCTGAGTGAACTACAGGTCTCTAGTCTCGCACAATACGCGTCACCATCACAAAGACGGCCGTCACGTTGGCAAATTTCACCTGTTTCTTTCAGAATGAGAATAAAAGTATAAAACGTGGTGAACATCACTACAAGTCTGGACACGTTGAGAGCAGGGTTTCCGTTAGCCGGTAATTACCGGTTTTTAGCTGGTAACATTTATAAAAAAAACGGTAAATTCAAAACCTGACGGTCAAAATGTCTGGTAATAATTAGGGAGGCTCCGATCGATCGGCCGCCGGTCATTATCGGCCGATATTCACTCTTAATAGTTTGATCGGTGCTCTCTATAAAGGCCGATCAGGAGAGCTGGATCTGATCGATATGGACATAAACGCGAGTGAAGTGTAACCGGAGCGAGAGAGAGATCAGATCAGCTGCTGAGTCTGACCGAGACACGCAGCTCTGCATAATCACCTGAAGCCCCGCCCTCTGTTTAGCGAGCTGCAGGAGCTGCTTGAGAAACTGACGTGCTGTCAGGAGAGAGAGGGAGGGAAAGAGAGGATCCGTTTCTCCCGTGTTATTATTCAAAGTTGATGTAAACTTCTGAATAATGTACGTTATCTACTACAAGTAGTTTGTTTGAATGTAATAATTATGTTGTTTGTGGAATCATTTATTGAAAAATGAATCAGAATTTTTCGATCTGTTACGATTATAAACTGAAACAATATACAAATGAGCCCCGTGAACTGAGTTTTAAACTGAAGCATATCTGCTCATAGTCCGGTAATTACCTGCTAACGGAAACTCTGCTACACAACTATTATTATTATTATTGAAATATGACCGGTAAGTTTCAAATTAGTCCGGTAAAATAAATTCTGCCCGGACATTTGACCGGCGAGAAAAAATCCTAGCGGAAACCCTGGTTGAGAGCTGTACATACACGAAAGGGGAGTTAGTCGGTTCTGTAAGAGCAGCGGGACCGGCTTTACAAGATGTTGGTGAGTAATATGAGTGCAATGTGTAACGTTAATGTCAGCGAGCTAACATTAGCTAACAAGGTACACTAACGTGTTTTGTTTCAGGAACTAGTTTTCTCCTTAAGAACTTCGTGGTCTCTGTGTGTATGCTGTGGATAACATTAGTGTTCACAAGAACAAGGTACACTCCCGTGTTTTGTTTTAGTTGCTCTTCAGATTGAAGCGGACAGTTTTATATCGACTATACTGTATGTGTGATCTCCTTTTACATCTCGTTGTGTCATTTGAGTTTATTTGCTGTGTGTAGATTCAAGGGTTTTGGTTATCTTGTCAATTTGTTTGGTTATCCAGGCACAGCTGTGTGTGACTCCCTCTGGTACACTGGTATGTGTTTTCCTAATGTAGAGAGCATTGATTAATTAATAAACTACACACTGAGTCTAGATCCTGACCAAATCCTTTTTTATTGTTGATCAAATGTTTTTCAAAAATGTATTCATACACATTTAGAAAAATACAATGTACAATCACAACCAGTACAACACACATTACAAAAAATACAGAAAAAACAAACAATAACAACAATCAGACAAGAGGACAAAATTATGGAAAAATAACCCCTCCCACCCCCAGATCCGGACCATCCTTGTATTATTGCTCATTCAAGCTATTATAGCATGCTAACAAACATGGTACTTACTTTATTTGTACAGATCTGCATGGGAGACGATGGCGCGATGCAGAGCGCTGTCTGTGATTGTGTACGGGGGATGTACAAATGCAGCCATGCTGCAGCATTGGCAATATGTGCCATGTGGCAGATCAGCTCCACAGACGTTGAGTGCCAGTGGAGGAAGCCTGGCACTTCCAAAGTAGTCCAGCCGGTGTCTCAACTCTACCAACAGTGAGAGGAGACATACAACCCACTGGCCAGAGACATCGCCACTCAGGATGTAGACTGGTTCAGGTCTGCACTGAGGGGCGCACAGTGTGGCATGGCATGGCTTTTGTCACCTGAGCCAGAGCCGCAGCCTCAACATCAGGCCATTGTCACCGTGCCGGAGCTGGTGAAGGGGCATGGGGGTCGGGGGCTTGAGGCAATGCTTGCCTCAATGCGACTGAGCAGAGACCAGCAAGCTGCCATCCAGACAGTGAAGTGTCCACCATCATTATACATGATGGTGTATATAGGATATATATATATATATATATATTTGTATACATATCTGTAAATTGTATAATTTTATTTGATTTAAAAGTCTTTTTGATCTCTCTGTCTATAAACACAAACTGAGTAAGATTGACAATAAAGTTGACTTTGAAAAATATATATATTCTTTATGAAAATAGTTGATTGTTGGAGAAATTAATTGATTTGATTTTCTGAAGTTAATTTAACTTTGGTGACCATGTAAGGTCATTATTAAAAAGGTACAATCAATTTGTTTAGGGTTGACTAAAATAATGATAAACATTTCATTTGGATAATTTACTGACAGAATAAGAAACTCAATAATGCTCTACTCACCTGTTCCTTTTTATAAAGTGAAACAGTTGAAACGATAGATTTTAGTAAACTTAAAAACAACCTTCTCCAAAAGCTATCAAGGAATATACCGAATACTTATTTTAGAACGTTATTACATATTATTTGTATATAGTTTGAATGATCCATAATTGACAGAAGCTTGTGTTTACACTGAACTGTTACTCATATATTAATGTCTTTGTAACTTCTGTAAACCACTACCTCACTCATTTCTTTCATTCATCACAGTTCACTAAACTAAGTGATACATGAACCAGTTTAATCATTATAATAACGTAGGATTGCAACTCTTTGAAACTGTAAGTGGCTCTTAAAAGAGCCGTTGTGTTTGGGTGTGCTGGTCTCAGGTCAGTCTAAGCCCTCTCTAGCGGATGCAGCGGGCCCTCTTTGCTTGGTTCATCTTACTGGGGGCAGCTACATGGATGTCGGTGCAGTCCACAGTCATTGTGCAGTTGAAGGCAGAATGGATTTATTATTGACTCCGAATGAAGCACAACTTCATGTCATACAATACATTGACTTTATTTGTAATTGTGTAAAAAAATAAAGCATTGATTAGCAAGCAGGACCTGCAGGAACAGAGCACGGTGATGGATGGAGCTGGGAAGAGAGAAGAATAAAGAAAACGGAACAACTTTATTATCGGATATTAAAAATTCAATTTCAAAACAAGTTGCCGCTCCTACAGTTTTCTAGTGTGTAAAGATGATTTCACATGACCTATGCACAATATCACACTCAATACATGTGTGTCTCTGGGGGGTGCATTGTGCCTTTGATGTATATAAATAATATACCATAACCAAATACTATTACGTACAGTGGAAATCAGGTTGCCAGAGCAGGTCAGTGTGCATGTTCCTCAGGGTCTCAGCAGTTACAGGTGAGGGAAAGGAAATAAAAGAGAAAAAGGTCAGTAACAACACTTTAAAGTAACAACACTTTGAATAATTATCTCTTCTAATAATTTTCTCTCAGTAATCACTCAACCCTTACTGTCATCACAATGAAACACGTCCAGAAGAATGTCATGCAAAGCTATCAGTACTTGAGATTATATTGGCCCCAAAAAGAACCTTGAAAAGGACATGTGTGTGTTTGGTAAGATGAAGTGTGTGTGTGCGTGTGCGTGTGTGTGTGTGTGTGTTGGTCAGGGAGTGTATTGTGTGTGTCAGGGTGTCTGGGAAAGTGTATGTGTGTGTGTGTTGATATCTTGGTCAGGGAGTGTTGTGTGTGTGTGTGTGTGTGTGTGTGTGTGTGTGTGTGTGTGTGTGTGTGTGTGTGTGTGTGTGTGTGTGTGTGTGTGTGTGTGTGTGTGTGTGTGTGTGTGTGTGTGTGTGTGTGTGTGTGTGTGTGTGTGTGTGTGTGTGTGTGTGTGTGTGTGTGTGTGTGTGTGTGTGTGTGTCAGGGTGTCTGGGAAAGTGTATGTAAGAAGGTTTATATATATAGGATTACTTTAAAACAGTCCCAAATAATACATGTTCACTTCAATACAGTTCAAGATAATACCGGTTTACTTTAATACAGTTTAGAACAATATCTGTTTGCTCTAGTTTACTTCATGTAATAAAATAATAATTTCATGGTAAGGCTACCATTACTAAAGTAATGTAATGCTAACTAACGTGCTCGCTACTCGTCGCTACTGGCTAGGTAGCTAACTTGACTGTGTTCCATGCACAACATGTGCATTACCTGATATGTCTGATCCGGCGACTCCTGGTCCTTTCATCAGACGGGAATCGATAGAACGAGCAAGTGGTATGATCACTTATGTGATTACAACCTGGTACAAAGCACACAGGCATCTTGTAAAAGTGAATTTATTTTTAGCAATCTCTTATTTATTGGAGGGAATAAATCAGTTATGAGATCTTCTTCTTCTTCTTCTTCTTCGCTTTAATTACGAGTCGCAACCACTTGGAGCATTATCGCCTGTGACATCACTTACGCGAGCCAGAATGGGATTTGGGATTTGTAGTCTTTGTAGTCGCGTATTTTTCATAGTCTTATATTTCAACAGTTTTACGACAAAATGTGACTTTTTTGACATGGAACTTATTGTTTAAGATTGACAAACATCATATGTGTAGTTCGTGGCACAATTCAAACGGGATCAAAAGATACGTTTTCTCTCTCCATTGAATTCAATGTAAATGTTTCGCTTCCGGGGTCCCATGGGCCGGAAGTAGATGGGCGTGACTTCGCCTCTCTATGGGAGCAGCCTTGCTCTTGTTGTTGGGCCTGGTGAAAATGGACTGCTGTGCATTTAGCTGTCCTCTCAGGCCCCTCCCCTTTTGGGAGCGTAGGGCAGAATTAGGAGGGAATTCCGTCTCGTAGCGTTTGTGCACTGTTTTGAAATGCCGCTCCTAAATTACCCTTCTTCGATAAAGCCACGCTCGCATTGCAGATGAGACAGATGGACTTTCAATTGGAATAGATACAAAAATAATCATCCTCCCACTCGGAGTGAACATTATATATTTTGGGCTTTTTTGCTTCTGCCATAATTGCGATATTGTGTGTGTGCGGACTGTCACTCCTGTTGGACAACAACGTCAGCGAAATAGTGCCCACTGCCCACCAGCCACGCCCCGACACATGGGGTCACGCCGGCCAATCACAAAGCTTTGATGCGTTCAAGTGCATTATTCTGGCACAGGAACATTATGTTACAGGACATTAACGATAAAACAGAATGTTGTTGTTCTATTTTTAGACACATCTCGCGATCGACTGAGAATCTCCTCGATTGGTTGGGCACCCCTGTGCTACACAGAGGAGCCATTAAGCCTATAAAGGTAACATATTTTTGCATTTCATACATTTGAACCCTGATTAATCTGTACTGAAGATATGAGTTTGTGGTTTTAATGAGTTATGTCACCATTTCTTGGATGGGTGCAGTAACTGACCCTGAGCCGCCGAATCCCTCTGAACATCATAAAATCCATTTTCAACGGTTTTCTGGTGAAAGATTAACTAGGCTACTGGATGAAATAATATGACTGGTATAGGTGCAAAAAATAAACACTTTTTGAAAAAAATATTATGATAAAATATTTGTATATATTTATAATTCTGCAAATATTACGATAAACTCACAGCTATTTTGCGGCCCGGCAGTAACACCTCCGCGGCCCGGTACCGGTCCGCGGACCGGGGGTTGGGAACCCCTAGAAGGCCCGCTAGTTAACTGGCTCGGGACAGAGGATCTACATGAATGCGACGAAGCAATTCATGCCATTTTATTGTTTTTAACGTTAAAGTGACAAGTGCAACAGGTGAAGATGAAGTTGTTGCGGAAGGGGGGGCGGGGTGTGTGTGTGTCTACAGAAGGTACAGTTGTGATAGACACGGTTCGCCACTGGTATACACTCTCCACAAATCAGCCAAAGCTAACATAATGTTACAGCAGTCTTTGTAGGGAGTTAATTTCACTTTTATTGCTATTGGGAGAAAATAGAGACGAGACCTTGCAGCGGATCAAAGCCAAAAGGTTAATGACATAAAGTGCTATATAATTAGCCATAAAAACTACTGTAAACTCCTCCCCACGGGTATAGAAGCTAGCATAAATCGCTCAAAAGGATTGGATGGTAGATAGTTGTGGGTTGTGTGTCTCAGGCGTTGGGGTGTGTACAGACCTGGTTTGGCCCTTTTCTCCTCTCTCTTCTCCAAATATTCTTTCATGTTATTGCACCACAAATAAATAATTTCTAATATTTGGCAGTATAGTTGCTCCTTCTCATGGAAAAATCCTGCATGGCAGACCCAGATATGCAGATATAAGACACGTATAGTTCTATCGGTTATTTAGGAAAATATCACATCCTCTCTTTTTACCTAATTTGAACTGTGCCTGCTAGAAATGTATGTTTTTAATCTTTTAGCACCATCTGGAGTCCTCATTTTTGTATTCATTTATTCTGGATTAATAGCACAAGGAGTCTGGATTAGCTTCGTTTTGGAAGGCCCAAAGAAAACATGCTTTAATAACATTGAAACAGAGTGTGTGTGTGTGTGTGTGTGTGTGTGTGTGTGTGTGTGTGTGTGTGTGTGTGTGTGTGTGTGTGTGTGTGTGTGTGTGTGTGTGTGTGTGTGTGTGTGTGTGTGTGTGTGTGTGTGTGTGTGTGTGTGTGTGTGTGTGTGTGTGTGTGTGTGTGTGTGTGTGTGTGTGTGTGTGTGTGTTTGGCCGTGTGTGTATTTGGCCATGAAAAATCTTCATGGGAAAATGTCAAACCAAACTGAAGTGAAGACCCTCATGCTGCCTACAAGAAAGCAAAACAAAACAAATGGTATGCGAGTGGGGGTCTCTGTATCAGTGCGTCACTGAGTGTGTGTCGACACCAAGGTCTCTGTGCATGCTTGTGTGCACGTTTGTGAAAAGCCTTTCTGCGTATTTGCCTCATTTGATGTACAGTTTATGGTCACATGCCATTGATTTCACACTTGAAGGAATGGCTGATAAATGACACAAAATCACGACTCCTCACTCACTTTCACAGATGTATAAATGTCACACGGTTGCATACATGGATAGAAAACACACCCACACTTGCACACACACATGGTGCAGCAGTAGAAGCAACAGAAGGTGAGCAGACGTGGCCAGCAGAAGGAATTTCTTTCATCTACTTCTCCCTCAGTTTTACATCCAAACATGGTGTCACAATCTTACACTGTTACTGTTCCTTCTATGTATTGCTTGTGGGACAGTATGATGACAAATATATGGAGCTGTGTAGCAGTGTGTCTGTTAGTCCTTATTTACCAGACTTTGATCAGTAAAATCTGTTGAATTCCGAAAAATTTAAATAGTTTCCCGTAAAAGAAAAGCACAGTTTGAATCGTACTCAAAACATTATAATGTATTTTTGATTATTAACAAAGCACTTTTTATTCTATTTATTTGTATCTAAAAATATTTAGTACGGAAGTTGAGGGAAATTATTTGTATTAAGAGTTTGGACGTAGCCCTTTGTAATATGTAGTATTTTGTAATATAATGTTGTCTTTTGGATGTTACAATCTAACCATTTACTTTATTGTAGGGAAGGTTAACCTGTTAAGCCCTGAGCCTGTTGTTCAGGTCCAACCCTGTCTCCTAAAAATTACGTTCCCACAGAACTAAACTGCATTCTCAATTACGTTTAGCTAGAAACGTATTTTCTCCTACGTCACATTTGTTATGAACGTATCTCAAATACGTTTATTTTCTACATATCTTTGCCATTTATTGTCTTGCTTATAATAATGATAATAGTCATTTATAAATATCATATTAGAGCACACATTTGAAATCGAGAATCGGGCTCGATATATGGTTAAATTAAAATCAGTAGGCGAGGCTGTAATTTCTCCAGCTGTTCCTCTCATGAGCGAGGCAGAAAATAATAGTTTTAACATGACAAAAATCTGCTGTGTCGTTTATTGCACCTCAAACATTAAAACAAATCCAGAGTTACGTGTTTCTGTATTTCCTCTATAGAAAGGACAGTAACAGAAGATCTCTGTGGATTCAGGCTTGATCGCCGTTCAAATGACAGCGTTGGTTTCCCCAAAAGTGGGCTGTAAAGTGACGTAGATTTTACTCTCATCTATTATTCAAAACCATTCTATTTATTCTAACGTAAATTACATGCCAGTGTTTTAACTTTTTATTTATTTGTTTTTATTTTAAATCGTATAATGTCGGACTTTTTTTCCCGTCTATGAGGAAAAGAAATGGCTCAGAGCCTCAAAATACTGAAATCTGTATTTTTTTTTAAATCTTTTCCTTCTAATTTGTTATTCTTTTCTAAATAACACACTGTTATTTACTCAACAATAACACACAATTATCCTTGTTTTTATTTATTCATTTAATTCTATAATCTTGGGCTTTTTAGCCGTAAATAAAGTCACCGGAAACAGACGGGACATTTCGAGCGATACACACCACAAACCCACCAAACTGATTACCCAAGATCCTCAGCTTGAAGCTCGTTGATTGGATGTTTTAGCCGCAATGCACGCTGGTATATGGTGTTAATAAGATATGATATCCGACAACGAAAAATAAAATAATATCTAATTCAGAGTGTTCTTGCTTTTCTCTTTGGAAGTCATCACATCACGGCATTGTAATACACGGTTCGGCTGCATTAAATATTACACATCTGCCGTAGTTCTTTATTTATAGAGCCCTGATGAGAATATTGCTTTCCTGCAATGTTAACTATGTTGAAGCACTTATTTTAACTGACATTATACACATTAATTATACTCTTATGTATGTAGTAGATAGTATAAAAAATGTGCAGAATATGACAGTTTAATGGTGGAGGTACACACATATTGATAGATGTCTTGTAATGCACTGTTGAGGAACCTGCGACCCAAGTTGTGTATAAGATCAATAAACCTTAGAAAATCTTGAAATCTTGAAAGGGATGTGCAAAATAGCCATTATACAGTTTTTAATGAACTATTAGTAGAGAATAACGAGTAATGAATATACTTTATAAAGATCTGAAGATAAATGTTTAGTCTTCTCAAGCACCAACTATCAAATATCTCTCCTGATTGTTGGCACTTGACAATCACCTTCCCTGCATTTTACTCAGGTGTAACTAAAGTCTGCTTTAAGGGTTGTTTATATTCCACATCATTAATCAGAATCTGCAAAGTAACTAAACTAAATGTAGTGAAGTAAAAATACCAGGTTAACCTCTGAATTGTAGTGGAGTAGAATTACAAAGTAACAATGAGCTGTCATGTGGGTATATATTAATGCTGCCCATTATGGATACAAGCGATTTTCACCCATTTAGTAATTACATGTTTTAAATGTGTACACACCAATGTGTTTCCTATCGCCTAAACCTCCAGGGCTGTACACCGTTTAATACTGTCAACTTCTAAATTTGGGAAAAACGTCTTTTAAAACTACAATTCCCAGTAGAGACGTGCCATAGAGAACATGTTGCGAAACACAATAGCCAGCATGTGTAGTTCTCGGGGGGCGTTCGAGTCCAGTTTTGAATAGGTTTCGTTCCATTTTCAAAGAGCTTGAAGCTCGGCGTAACCTTGGCGCAACATCACGGGGTTTGTCAACGGGACTAGGGGTCGACCGATTATCAGCCAGGCCGATTATCGGGGCCGATATTCCTCATTTGACCGATTATCGGTATCGGCCTTTTTTTTATAAAATTGCCGATAACACTTTGGCTCTGATGCGGCCGTTTCTCTGTCTGCAGTCACCACTCTCTGTACACGAGCAATGTCCCGCCCACAGCGCTATCTGATAGGCTATTACTGAAGTGTCAATCAACACTGAAGATTTTCCGGGCGGGAGCCAGCCATAGAGGCGGGACCTTCTCAGATTACAGGCAGGTGCGAAGAACGCAGACACAGACTGAGGCAAGCAGCAGCGCTGAGCGGCAGAGCCATACATGTGTTTTGAAGGTAAATCAGTTGAAAGCCGAAGTTCAATAAACATCCCAATCCCCTATGCTGAAGTTGCAAAAACAGCACGACGGGAAGTCAGTCAGCGTGCAGCGTCTCGCAGCGGAACTGTGGTGCGGAGGGGGGGCTGCGAGTGAAGCCTCGCAGTTTTTCAGGTTGATATGTGAAGCTCATTAGCTAGCCAACATGTATCTTGCTAATGTTTAGCAAAATATTAGAAGTGAGGCTACTAGTCTAACGTTAGGTCTACTGTAATAGCCTCACTTTTTTAGTTTGCAAAACATTAGCTAGCACTAGTGTTTTGCAGTTGCTAGCAGCTTATTGGGATTTTATGCTAGATAGACAGGCATTGGTTTGATATAATAAATTAAGCATTATTGTTAGTTAAGCATGTCAGCCTGCAGCCCTACTTCTTGTCTCTCTCTAACTCATAGCAGATGGCTGCACTAAAGAAAAGGGCACAGAGAGGAAACCAGTTGTAAGATGTTTAAAAGTTCATTAAACATAATATAGGCTATGCTTAAATGCATTTCAAAGAAGTTGTGTTGAGTTGTGTTGGAGTTTGTGTTATTCTACATTTTGACACCAAGATTTTCTGATTTTACTGCAAATGTATATCGGTTCCAAATATCGGTTATCGGTCTCCTTGATTACTAATAATCGGTATCGGTATCGGCTTTGAAAAAGCCATATCGGTCGATCCCTAAACGGGACCCAAACGAGAGCTGGGGATTATGGGTAGTGTAGTGTCTTCGGCCATCCTAAATCTTGAAATGTCCCGTCTGTTTCTGGTGACTTTATTTACAGCTAAAAAGCATGCTAAAAAGCATGCTAAAAAGCCCAAGATTATAGAATTAAACGAATAAATAAAAACAAGGATAATTGTGTGAAAGAGATTTAAAAAAATTCAGATTTCAGTATTTTGAGGCTCTAAACCCCATTTATTTTCCTCAAAGACGACAAAAAAAGTCCGACATTATACGATTTAAAATAAAAACAAATAAATAAAAAGATAAAACACTGGCATGTAATTTACGTTAGAATAAATAGAATGGTTTTGAATAATAGATGAGAGTAAAATCTACTTCACTTTACAGCCCCGCCCACTTTTGGGGAAACCAACGCTGTCATTTGAACAGCGATCAAATCTGAAGCCACAGAGATCTTCTGTTACTGTCCTTTCTTCTTAGAGGAAGTACAGAAACACGTAACTCTGGATTTGTTTTAATGTTTGAGGTGCAATAAACGACACAGCAGCTTTTTGTCATGTTAAAACTATTATTTTCTGCCTCGCTCATGAGAGTAACAGCTGGCGAAATTACAGCCTCGCCTACTGATTCTAATTTAACCATATATCGAGCCCGATTGTCGATTTCAAAGGTATGCTCTAAAATGATATTTATAAATGACTATTATCATTATTATAAGCAAGACAATAAATGGCAAAGATATGTAGAAAATAAACGTATTTAAGATACGTTCATAACGAACGTAACGTGGGAGTAAATAAGTTTCTAGCTAAACGTAATTCAGAATGCAGTTTAGTTCTGTGGGAACGTAATTTTTAGGAGACAGGGTTGTCAGGTCTCAGACTCGAAAATGACATTCCCAGAACAAATGACTATAACTTCACTTCTAAAAGGGGTAAATTAAAAATCTTTTTTCTCAAAGCAATGATAAACCTGTGAGTTGGATGTAGAAAAGTCAGAATCAATATAAATCTTTTTATTTTAAAGTAAATTCAGATTGAACATTTACAGATAGTAAACAAATAAAAATTATAGTGTCTGTCAAAAAACATTACTCATAGTGAAAACCACCCTTGAATGATGGAATAGTAGACTAAAAGCTTTAGGAATCCAAACTATAACATATAATAACCCTGTATCAAGATTGAAGCAAAACAAATTTGACCTTTTTAGAGAGATTTAGAAGAAGAAAAAAAACACTTTGGGGTCATTTGGGTGGATTTGCCATTTCTTTGGAACCCATTTGTCGATTTTGGTGATTGACATCTCTTTTGAACCGTTAGAGCCAATAGAATCGAAGGGGGAGTTCCACATACACACACACACATTACCATTGAGGAGTGAGAGTGACGCGCACGCAGTCGAAAGCTATGTTACACTCTGGAAAACTGAAACCTAGACTCAAACTAGTAAATATGAAGATGGATTATCAGTAATCATTATCAAGTGACACAGAGACATTGAATTAACCTTCAGCAGCGTTTTTATCGTTTTGATGCCATTGAACACAACTGTTGATCAGAAACAGCAAAAGGTAAGACAAATTGGCCGTGTTTGCTCCGTAAAGCTCCGTGTTGTGATGTCTGTATTTGCTTCCCCTGTCGCGATTCTGGAATCTGTGGAATCTTAGCTTGCTAATCAATATCTTATTTGTGCAGATCTGATATGTAATAAGGGTATTTATACCTAGAGTTCTGTGTTAAGTGTGTTAGCATTTTTCCGCTCAGGGCTCATTTAGACGCTTCTTGTGAGACTTGTGTTTTGTTTCGGTAAAAATGGTTCGTATCGTCAGTTCAATCAGGAGAGACGTGATGTATGAAATACATGTTTATTATCGGTCACATTATATAAATGAAACATAATGATGACAGTTTATAACAAGTGAATGAAATGTGTTTTGGCGACTAGGCCCAGGTTTTGTAGGACATCATTCGGGAAGGGAAAGAACCGTTTCCGATGAACCCCCCTGGGTCTAGACCTGGTGGTGGTGATAAGTGGTTAGGTCCGGTTGGAAGGGAGAAGGTTGAGCTTGGCCCTGAGTTGGAAGCAGGAGGCGAAGGGGTGGAGGAGGGTTGCGCGTTGACGCCTGAAAGACAGCTGATAGCAAAGGGGAGAGCATATATAGAGGGTTTAACAGGTGCGATAATTAGGCTTGTGAATGAAGGGAAGTGATATGTTGGCTAAGGAGTGGCGCTCCCTGTCATCCAGTGGAGGGAGCGAGTATTGCCATGACGAGCAATACGGAGTGTTAGGTCTTCCTGTCTGAACTTGCGCTCAGCTTCATTTCAATCAGGAGAGACGTGATGTATGGAATACATATTTATTATCGGTCACATTATATAAATGAAACATAATGATGACAGTTTATAACAAGTGAATGAAATGTGTTTTGGCGACTAGGCCCAGGTTTTGTAGGACATCATTCGGGAAGGGAAAGAACCGTTTCCGATGAACCCCCAAAAGAATGAAGTATGAAGTACTGAACGTGAAGACATCTTACCTTGTGGGATGCAGTGGAAATCTATGGATGAAAATGAGAGGTTAATACATGTGGGAATTTAGACGTACTGATGCCTCCCAGGCGTCCTTCCTGGCCGTACGGGGCATCCCGGCCGTACGGGCAATAATATTAAACATGAACACAGACCCGGAGGTCACAACCTGACGTGCAGGGTTAAACATGAACACGAACCCGGAGGTCACGACCTGACGTGCAGGGTTAAACATGAACACGAACCCGGAGGTCACGACCTGACGTGCAGGGTTAAACATGAACACGGACCCGGAGGTCACAACCTGACGTGCAGGGTTAAACATGAACACAGTGACACGTATGCTGACGTGCTATGAAACCACCACCACCAGTATAGGCATAATTACCATTCTTTTAGTGTTTGAGAGACCTTGGATAGCCAGCACGCGCTGATGTCCGGCGAATGTGGGATGTGAAGGCGGAGGAGGACCACCGCCCGAGTTGCAGGGATGAGGGAGAAATGCCTGATTGCAGCAGAGGTGCTGCGCCTATCTGAACGAAAGCCCTGATATGCTATTAAGACGCCACAACCAGTTATGCATTATTTACCATCGGTAAACTGAAGAGCTCTTAGATTGCAGCACGAGCCGATGTCCGGGCGAAGAGGGAGATGTAAATAAGTAAGCACGAGCTGTTAGCTGGAGTACAGTAATGCATGAATATCATAGCCTGGATTGATGCGAGCCAAGTGAGCAAACCCGAGAATATGAATGAAGTGCAGAATGCACGCAGAAAAGACGTACATTTAGTTAAATGCTGAGACATGACCCACGATATAGTATAGCTTAATAGCAGTTAAGTGCGCCAGGATGAGTCATAGATGCTGATAAACTGATTGAGTGATTAAGATTGTCTTCCATCATCTGAGTGAGGATGGTGGGAGGAAGGGGAGAGCAGATTTAAAGGGGTTAGCAGGTGCGATGATTGGCTACCCGGGGCGTAATGCCCCTGATCACTTATTGAGATAACGTGTGACGCCCGATGATGTTGTCTTCCTGATTGAACTTACGCTGAGCTACATTTCAACCAGAAGAGACGTGATGTATGAGTACATGTTTATTACCGGGACACATGATATGCGGGAATAGTGATGACGTATTACGATAAGTAACTGTAATGATGTTTTGGCGATTAGGCCCCGGGTTTGCAGGATGATCATTCAGGAGGGAAAGAACCGCTCTGATGAACCCCCAAAAGAAGTGAAGTATGAAGTACGGAGCTGTGAGCAATCCTTACCTTGCGGCTGGCTGCGGAGATCTATGGATGAAAAGGAGATTAACATGGGGACATGATGAGCGCCGGAATCGCTTCCGGGCTGCGGGGTTAGTCATGTGCGGGACCACTGCCCGAAACCTGCACGCAGGTTTAACATGGCGCAGACCCACTGGACGCAACCTGCGCCCACAGGGTTAAACCTAAGCGCGGACCTGTGTCCGCAACTTGGCTCAGACCCACGTTCGCGACCTGCACTTGCGGGATTAGCATACGCAGATCCGGAGTCATAGCCTGACAGATCCGGAACCGTAGACACGTATACATGCTGACGTGTTACCACACCAGTTATAGGTATATTTACCATCTTTTAGTGTGGATGGACCTTTGGATAGCCAGCACGGCACTGATGTCCGGGCGGATGTAGGATGTGAAGGCAGAGGAGGACCATCGTCCGAGTTGTTGCAGGGATGAGGACGAGACGCCTTGATTAGCAGCGGAGGTAGCTGCGCCTATCCTGAACGAATGCCCCGAGAATAATTTTAGTTAGAGTTAAGGGAATATCCCCTGAAATAAGAAATAGTGGTGAGAGAGGATTAATGAAAAAGGTCTAAAATGCAGAATTTGATCATGGATTTATAAGGGCAGAACGGGGAATCGTTGCGATTTTCGTTTTTTAGCAATATACATGACATGGCCTATTATAGATGTCTCCGGTACCGATAAAAGACCAATACGTTGGAGCTTAACGGCGCGTAAAACACACGTGATGACATCACCAATGAATCGACGACTGAATAAGTTGGCAACTAATTTGGTAATCAATTTTGATCGATTAAGACGATTAGTTGTTGCACCCCTACTGCCGAGGAGATGTTGTTGTAGCAGATTCAGCCGTTGGTGCACCGAGAAACGGAACATTATTATTATTATTTATTTATTTTTGGGGAAGAAAAAAGAGAAAAATACGATCATTTAGTCAATAATCATTAAATTAATATTGGGAGTGAATTCCTAATTAATTTAGTATCTGGTCGTGTCATAACCAGGATAATGTGCAGCGACTTGTCATTAAGGAGAAGAAGCCCTACGAAACACCATTCATTTCAGGTAATATTGTGTTGAAGCTTGAAACTGCGTTAGTTACTGAGCATTGTAATGGGTAGTAATTACCCGAACTGCATTAGTAATGCATTACGTTCTTCGTACGCAAGTAATACGTTACTGCAACTCCATACTGTAACACGTTACACCCAACACTGCCTGGAACTCACCTTAACTAAAGTAGAAATGTATAGTGTTGAATTTCCTGTCGGCTCCCAGACCGTAGTCGTGGAAACGGGGGGGGGATTGACTCTCTGTCGTCTCCCAGCAGAAGCAACACGCTTCGGGTTCAATAACCCATTTTATCGGAAAGACTGGAGAGAGGCGAGCTCTTCTTGGGAGGTCGTTGCATTTATTTAGCTCTTCTGTTTCGCGAGATAGATTCGCAAGATCACAGACCTATCCTTTTTCTGCTGCCTTGTTTACTAATAGAAAACATGTATCCCGCTCGCTCGCTCTACCATACCCACGCACACATGCACGCGTCACGCCCCTCTCTTAAAGGGGTAGCGATCTCGCTCTGCATGACCCTAATGTCATAACAATATAACGAAACATCTCGTGAATTTGTTGCAACTGCCTTTTGCCAGCGCTACCCTGACGCCTGTTTTAGAGGTGAGGCGCAGGAGGAAGTAACTTCAATGGGATGTAGCTTATAGTGATGGGAATTCCGATTCCCTTCGGGGACACGAATCTTTTGATTCAGTTCACTTGAAAGATTCGTTCACTGATTCGTTCACCGGTTCGCGAACGACATCTGGTGATTTGCACGTTCGCGAACGATTCGTCTTTGTACTTAGTGAGTCTTCACTACTGCCGAAGTCCGTACAAGAAGTTTGCTGGCGTAACATTTATGATATTAAAACACATTTTACACCTCACCTTGTTGCCCCATGAATTATGCTCTGGGAATAGGCTACATATTATTTAAGAAATATAATTGGCCATTGTTAAATCTCTCATAAATGTGTGCCTGACTATACGATGTATTACAGCAGGCTAGCACGTTATACTTTCAAACCCATGCATGGACTATGTGCTTAAATCCAAAAGCATTAAACTCCATTTGGGCGAGTTCAAAGTGAATACAAAAATATATCCTCTACATCGGTGACGATTTATTCATATTCTATAGTATGTACCCATCTATGTTTACCTTTAGCTAGCGGCTAAGCTAGTGGGACGCTACGGAGCCCAGATATCCGCCCTCTGAAGCTTTTAGGGCCGACAGGGAGAGGAGAATGTCCCGCTAACGCGGTGTGTGTGTTTCACATGAGCGGGACGCTATGGAGCTCAGGTATCCGCCATCTGAAGCTTTTAGGGCCGACAGGGGGAGGAGAATACAACGCTGTGTGTATTTATTGCTAAGCTAGCGGCTAAGCTAGCTGGACGCTACGGAGCCCAGCTATCCGCCCTCTGAAGCTTTTAGTGCCGACAGGGGGAGGAGAATGTCCCGCTAACGCTGTGTGTGTTTTTCACATTAGCGGGACGCTATGGAGCTCAGGTATCCACCATCTGAAGCTGTTAGGGCCGACAGGGGGAGGAGAATACAAAGATGTGTGTATTTATCGCTAAGCTAGCTGGACGCTACGGTTCAGGTATCCGTCCTCTTTATTGCGGACAGGTTGAGGAGGATGTCCCGCTTCTCTGTGTGTGTGTGTGTGTGTGTGTGTGTGTGTGTGTGTGTGTGTGTGTGTGTGTGTGTGTGTGTGTGTGTGTGTGTGTGTGTGTGTGTGTGTGTGTGTGTGTGTGTGTGTGTGTGTGTGTGTGTGTGTGTGTGTGTGTGTGTGTGTGTGTGTGTGTGTGTGTGTGTGTGTGTGTGTGTCGGAGCTCAGGCTCTGATTACAGTAGCTACACTGTAGGAAACAGTTCTGAACTGTTTCCGCCAGTTCTTTAAGTTCGTCGTTCGCGAAAAGCGAACGAATCGTTTTGTGGGAGGAATCAGTTCATCTCGTTCACTTCAAAGATTCGTTCAAAAAGAACGAATCGTTCGCGAACGACCCATCACTAGTAGCTTAACCCCTGCCTGCCTGCCTGCAGGAGGGGTTGTGGTTGAAGCCAGAATGGGTAAAGCTTCGCTTGCGATGAGGACCGTTCCGCGTGAAGCCGGAAGCGCCGCATTTGAGCCAGTGATGCCCTCTCGGGAGACTGAAGGCGTGCGTCAATTGTTTGCGTGAAGAAGCCCATTTCCATTAAGCCCGGAGGAACTTCCGTGGAGCCCGATTTCCTTGTTTTTTCCTCCCGCGTCCGGGTTTGCGGGGCGGCCGGCTGGACCCGCTAGCCGAACTGGGGAACGCCGTCTGTAGCTTAATCCGCCAGACTGCGGAGCTGATGAATAATGCCTGGAGCTGGGACGAAGCTCTGCTGCTGCTTGCGCGTTGACGCCTGAAAGACAGCTGATAGCAAAGGGGAGAGCATATATAGAGGGTTTAACAGGTGCGATAATTAGGCTTGTGAATGGAGGGAAGTGATATGTTGGCTGAGGAGTGGCGCTCCCTGTCATCCAGTGGAGGGAGCGAGTATTGCCATGACGAGCAATACGGAGTGTTAGGTCTTCCTGTCTGAACTTGCGCTCAGCTTCATTTAGCTGAGATTCTTCCCGTTAAGTGGGTGACACATTACATTACATGTTACTTGTTAGCAGGGGTTAAGTTGGGATTTGATATGTGGGGGGGCTGTGTTTTTTTTGGGGGGGGAGCAATATATGATGCCCAATCCTAAAGCAACTGCTCCTGTATTAGATGCACTATTTCATGCCACCAATCAAGAAAGTAAACATAGAAAGTATGTCAAATAGACCGTCTTTTTATTTGCATTATTTAACTGGAATGAATTTACATTTGAAATTATTAATATATACACAAACGTTTTTCACAAATTACAGACCTTTAAATTGCCATTTTAAGTCAACATTTATCTGCACACTTACTCAAAAACATTCAAAAACAACTATGTGAGTACAGAGCCATATTATCTGAATTGATTGAGGAATGAAAGTCCACATCAATATAAGCAGTTCAACAACATTACTGTATGTACGACCAGCTACTTCATCAAATCCCCGATGGGCTGATAGGGAGAAGCCTGTGTAGTCGTGCATCTTTGTCTACAGGCTAAATGGTCTGCAGACCTTCTGGTAGCTACCCACTTCCTCACATATTTTGTGGGGTCCCAAGAGGTAAGAGGAGGTCCAACCATTTGAATGAACATTAGAGCAGAGACATTTTGAGTTTTCAGTTGTGAGCGCATTGATGTTACAACTGCATTCATTTCTGAGAAACCCCTCTGACACTCTGCATTGCTCACAGCAATGGTTCACTTCATTCTTAAGCTTTAGAAGGGACATGTGCATCGGCACACTGGCATTCTCCTTAAAATCCTTAAAGTAAATATAGGATAATTAACAAAGGAACTTATGGTGAATAAATAAAAGATACAAATGGCTTTGACACGCGAAGTAGCAGTGATGTCTTGCATACCTTTTAAAGAAGTCTGTAAGTTTCCTCCTTTTTGCTTCACTCATTTCTGCATCATGCCTTACTTTAAACTCTGAAACTTTCAAAGAGAAAGGAAATAAATATATGCATATCTCAGCTTTATGCACTCACATACATAGCATCAGGCTGGGTCCAGTTATTTCAAGAGAGGGGTACAATAAAAGCGGGTTAAATTGACAAAGACAGTATAAAGTAATTTTGTAAAATAAACATAAAATACAATAATTGGTATTTGTTTTGGTAAATTTAAGTGACAATTTAATTAAAAAACATAAACAGTATTTGCTTTTATAAGGTAATGAACAGTTTAATCTCCACTGTACATCCGGGTCTCTGATTTGATTTAATTCCAATAAATCGTGATATTGTAAACTTTTTTTGGAGGGGAGCCATAGGGGGGGCACTGGCCCCTGTTTATTAGGATTAGTGTGAACAACTAGTTCAAAAACTAGTACATGTTAGGCTAACAGTGCCTTGGTTAAAGAGCCTGTTGTTTATTTATAGCTTTGAATTCTTTAAAACCAATATTATCTTCTTAAACTTGTATGGTAGTCAGGAGCATCACTTTCTAATGTTTATTGATATATTTAGAGGGAGGGGATCTAAAGTAATGCTTTAAAACTCAGATTAGATTAATTTCTACCATTTTCTTAAATTCATGGTAGTTTCAGTAATCCCATGGTAATTGAGGACACAAGTTATCTAAATGACTAATGTCATCTTTATGGCTTTCAGAAAGGACAGGAGACCGACAGGTGACTATCAAAGGACTAGCAGCAGCAGCATGATGATGATGTTAAATGTGTTGTTTTAGGAACATCCATTGCAAATACATGGAATTCAATAAACATTGAATAGCATATCATGCAGTTTGTCTGTGCCTTTTCCTCCGTGTTGTCCTGGTTTGCTGTGCTGCCTCCTAGTCGCCACCATGGTTTGCTGTGCTGCCTGGGGATGCTCCAATCGCTCAGAGAAAGGAGTACGAATGTACGGCTTCCCCACTGACATAGAGCGGAGGAAGCAGGAGCAATTTCACGACCAACAGCAAAAAAATATGTGATTTATATACAAACACTGCATTTGCACTTTTTCACAAAACGAAAACCACACCATTGGGAAAGCTTAATGTTTTGTTTAATACAAAAAAAACAGGGAAAGGCTTGAAAAACACTGAGAGTTGAGACTCAGGGTGCAGGGTGAGGGTCTCAGTGCAGGTATTCAGGCTCCATTGAATCCCCCTCTGGTTCTTGTGCTGAAAGAGGGAGTAACAGACAGGAGAAAGGGTTATACAAACCTATATAGCACACCTATTGGATGGGAAATTGCCTTGGGGAGATAAGGTGTGGTCTCTGTTCCCAACTGAAGTTATGGAACTTTATTATTTGTGAGTTTAACAAAGTATGACAAATGGCATCAGTAACAGATGTGATATGAATTTATATAAAGTTGTCTCACATTCTTGGTCATATTTTATATACAGTATGTAATGAGTATAACATGTCCAGTAAGTATAAAGTGTTTCCTAATACTGTGTATTCAACCACTATGGAATATGTATGTGGGCAGACAAAACTGAGTTGTTCTGTGTGTGAAGTAACCTCAAGTCACTCGTTTGTCAAGACAAAAAAGGGCAAGACTAGGCTGAGAGCAGAGGCTATACCCACCATCTTCGTGCATTGCCCTGTGGTCAAAAAGAGAAGGGCCCCTGTATCTACAAAGCCCATAGCTCATGATCACAGTGATAGTGTGAAAGGTGACACAGGTATAATAAGTATGAACTCTTAGTAACAAAAGTAATATTTCTTATTTTTAAGTGGTATAATATTTTAAATGTTCGAACATTTACAGTGCCATGTCTTCTACTTACATTAGTCTCAAAGATTGAAGGAAGAAGGGAAGGGATCACTGCCCTCCACCTGCCAGCACCCAGCCAGAGGAGCGCAAACAACAAAAACAAGCAAGGTGTCCCGTCATGTACCTGGAAGTTTGGGTTGGCAAAATGGAGTAAGAGAGGGACTTGAAAAACCTTGGTGGCTCTCTACTCATGTTGTTACAGTTGTCTTGGTTACAGCTCTCAAGTTTTTTTTGGTGCCATTTCCACATCTTTAGAAAATATGAAAAAATTGAAGTGAAATCAACCTCTTCTCTGGAGAACACACTTTGATTTCTCTGTCTTGTGAGTTTGCAGTCTTGCAGTTTTGCTCCTCCACCTGTAACATCACTGCCATACAGTAGGTTAGTAACAAGATTACTTATATAATACAGTGATAGAATACATGTTTAGTATGCTTACTTATATAAAACAGTAGTATTAAACTTACCTTGTGTTTTCACTCTCACTTAAGTCCCTCTCCCTTTGCCATCAATCCAAAATCAGCTGAGCTGCAACATTATACAGACAGGTAATAATCAACATAATCACAAGGACACAATATGGCTCTGCTAAAAACACTCACTCTTACACGCACCAAAGTTATATTTATCTAATATTTAACTCCCTCCACCCCCGCATACAATCCAGTTTAGAAGCCCCTCTTCTCTAATTCAACAACGTTGGACGAAATGACATTAAGAGAACGGAATTTACAATTGAAAGGCTGTTCAACGTGTGTTGCTAACTTGCTTCGGTATCCTAGCTTGATCTGTTATCTGTAAACGTTCCCTAAATCTACTAATTTAGGGATAATCCACTGACATCCTTTAATACACATGTTCATTTGAATCAGATGTACTGATAATATCCGCAATATAAATCTTTAAACTTCTTCTTACCTTTAAAAGTCCGTCACGAACGGTCTATTATGCTGCAACTCCACAGCTCTGCCAGCCTTGGCGCTAACTTCCGGGGAACGATTGAGAGGCTCCACGATCCGCAATTGCTGTAAAAAAGTGGTCCATTGGAGTGAACGGAGATGTCGTAACTCTTCTATTATATGGCTCTGCGACAAACTATAGCTGGTCGCAGAGATCTGCTATTCTAAAGTAAAGTCAACAATATCGACCATTGGCTGGTGTCTTTCTCTTAGTTTAAGAAACGCTTGATTTGATCAAAAGTTAGTTAAAACAAAAAAAACGTTATTTAACTTAATGGTAGTCGAACGTAAAACCAGAATATCAGACGAATTCATGTTAAGAAACCTGTCAGCGTATTACCTATTTTTCTCCACACTTTTTCCCGGATTCACCTGTCACTCTGCTGGCTGTCTGTGTCGCGTCATCTTATTTATGTTCCCAATAGCTAGAAAGAGTGTTTTATTGATTTTTCCAATTATTAAGAACCTTAAACATATAGAAAGAAAGGTTTTAACATGTATATATTTTTTGTGTAGACATATGATATAGGCATGCTGCATACATTGTTAAAATATGCGAGGGGCATGACGTCAGAGCATTTTCCTATGTGCCGGTGCTTAGCCCCGGACAGCCCCGGCCCAATTTAACCCCTGCTTGTTAGACGCTTTTATCCAAAGCGACTTACATACTCAATACTGTGAGCAATCCCCACAGGAGCAATTTGGGGTGAAGTGTCTTGCCCAGGGACACAACGACATGCTGACTGCAGTGTTTGAACCTGTGCTCCCCTGATCCGAACACCAACGCTCTATCCACTGCGCCACACGCCTCCCTGACACATTAATAGGTTTTTAAATGTTAAGAAGCCCTGAGACACAGTTTCGTGCGGGGGCCTCCGGGTTGAACAGATTAAAGAGATTACGAAATGAAGGACAATACTGTTCTTATTACGATAATATACACTATTATTAATGGAAAATCATTTGCCTTTAATGACAATGATACCTCTGTGACGAACCAGCACCTTACCGTGGTAGAGAGGTTTGTGTGCCCTGATGAACCTGGGGGCTGTGTTGTCTGGAACCTTGTGTTCCTGGTAGGGTCTCCCATGGCAAATTGGTCTCAGGAAGGGGCCAGACTAAGATTGGTTCGAAAGACGACACAGGAAGTGAGGATACCCGGCCCGGAGGAAGCCTGGGGTCCCCTTCTGGAGCCAGGTCCAGAAGGAGGACTCGTCGGCGAGCGTCTGGTGGCCGGCTTGCCACGGAGCCCGGCCGGGCCCAGCCAGAAAAGGCAACGTGGGCAACACCTCCGCTTCTTCATCCCGTGGGCCCACCACCTACGGGAAACAGCGATGGGGTCGGGTGCGCTGCCAGAAGGGTGGGCAGTGAAAGCAGAGGGTCTCGACGGACCAGACCCGGGCGACAGAAGCTGGCTTTGGGGACGTGGAACGTCAGCTCTCTGGGGGGGAAGGAGCCGGAGCTTGTGCGGGAGGTGGAGCGGTACCAGTTGGATCTGGTTGGGCTCACCTCTACGCACAGCGTCGGCTCTGGAACCTTACTTCTGGATAGGGGTTGGACTCTATTCTTCTCCGGAGTTGCTCAAGGTGTGAGGCGCCGGGCGGGTGTGGGGATACTCACAAGTCCCCGGTTAGGTGCTTCGTTGTTGGAGTTTACCCCAGTGGACGAGAGGGTCGCCTCCTTATGCCTGCGGGTTATGGGGGGGGGGGGGAAACTCTGACTGTTGTGTGTGCTTATGCCCCAAACAGCAGTTCAGAGTATACGGCCTTCTTGTAGACCCTGGAAAGAGTCCTGTATGAGGCTCCTGAAGGGGACTCCTTAGTCTTGCTGGGAGACTTCAACGCACATGTGGGCAATAATGGAGACACTTGGAGGGGCGTGATTGGGAGGAACAGCCCCCCTGATCTGAACCGGAGTGGCGGTTTGTTACTGGACTTCTGTGCTAGTCATGGATTGGCCATAACAAATACCATGTTCGAACATAAGGATGCTCATAAGTGTACGTGGTACCAGAGCACCCTAGGCAGAAGGTCCATGATCGATTTCGTTATTGTATCATCGGACCTGAGACCGTATGTTTTGGACACTCGGGTAAAGAGAGGGGCGGAGTTGTCAACTGATCACCATCTGGTGGTGAGTTGGGTCGAGTGGCGGGGGAAGCCTCTGGATAGACCTGGTAAGCCCAAACGTGTAGTTTGGGTGAACTGGGAACGTCTGGAGGAGGCCCAACTTCAGGAGGCCTTCAACTCACACCTCCGGCGGAGCTTTTCGGGCATTCCTGTGGAGGTTGGGGACATTGAACCAGAGTGGGCGGTGTTCAAAGCCTCTATTGCCGAAGCGGGGAGCTGTGGTCTCAAGGTCTTAGGTGCCTCTAGGGGCGGTAACTCTCGAACCTCCTGGTGGACACCGGTGGTCAGGGAAGCCGTCCAACTGAAGAAGGAGGCCTTCAGGGATTTGTTATCCCGGGGGACTCCCGAAGGGCAGCAGCCTCAGCCGTGGCCGAGGCAAAGCAGCGGGTGTGGGAGAAGTTCGGAGAAGACATGGAAAAGGACTTTCGGGCGGCACCAAAGTTGTTCTGGAAAACTGTCCGACACCTCAGGAGGGGGAAGCAGGGAACCATCCAAGCTGTGTACAGTAAGGATGGGACGTTGTTGACCTCAACTGATGGAATGTTAGGGCGTTGGAAGGAACACTTTGAGGAACTCCTGAACCCGACAACTCCGCCCTTTATGTTAGAGGCAGAGCTGGAGTATGATGGGGATCAACACCAACTTGGAGACTTGGAGAAGGCGTATGACCGAGTTCCCAGGGAGTTACTGTGGGAGGTGCTGCGGGAGTATGGGGTGAGGGGGTCTCTACTCAGGGCCATCCAATCTCTGTACTCCCAAAGCGAGAACTGTGTCCGGGTCCTCTGCAGTAAATCGGACCCATTTCCGGTGAGGGTTGGCCTCCGCCAGGGCTGCGCTTTGTCACCAATCCTGTTTGTAATATACATGGATAGGATTTTGAGGCGTAGTCGTGGGGGAGGGGGTCTGCAGTTTGGTGAACTATGGATTGCACCACTGCTTTTTGCAGATTATGTGGTTCTAATGGCTTCATCGGTCTGCGACCTTCAGCACTCACTGGATCGGTTCGCCACCGAGTGTGAAGCGGCTGGGATGAGGATCAGCACCTCCAAAGTAGGGAATGAGTCCTTACCCCAAGTGAAGGAGTTCAAGTATCTCGGGGTTTGTTCTCGAGTGAGGGAACAATGGAGTGTGAGATGGGCCGGAGAATCGGAGCAGCGGGAGCGGTACTGCAGTCACTTTACCGCACAGTTGTGACGGCTCATTTTCGTTCCTACCCTCACCTATGGTCATGAAGGATGGGTCATGACTGAAAGAACGAGATTGCGGATACAAGCGGCCGAGATGGGTTTTCTCCGCAGGGTGGCTGGTGTCTCCCTTAGGGATAAGGTGAGAAGTTCAGTCATCCGGGAGGGACTCGGAGTTGAACAGTTCCTCCTTCGCGTCGAAAGGAGCCAGTTGAGGTGGTTCAGGCACCTAGTAAGGATACCACCTGGGCGCCTCCCTAGGGAGGTGTTCCAGGCACATCCAGCTGGGAAGAGACCAAGGGGTAGACCTAGGACCAGGCGGAGGAATTATATCTCTTCGCTGGCCTGGGAACGCCTTGGGATCCCGGTCAGAGCTGGTTGATGTGGCCAGGGAAAATAAAGTTTGTGGCTCTCTGCTGGAACTGCTACCCCCGCGACCCGACCACGGATAAGCGGGAGAAGATGGGTGGCTGGATGGACAATATGCCCGTTAGATCATGCGGGCGAGTCTAACGTGGTGGAACCATACCAGTTTGAGCCACAGTATTCAAGTAGCGGTAGAAATACAGACTGGAGCGAACATGGGGATGATGATCCTGGATTTGGCGGAGATCCGGTGCGGCAACAGGAAACAGACTGGTATATACATTTGACTTTAATTCATAGAGATTTTCAATAAATAGTAAATCAATAATAATACATCGTAATGTAGCAGGCACACTTGGCTCAGGCAACAGAACACAGACTGGTATATACATTTGACCATAATTCATAGAGATTCTCAATAAATAATAATAACTCTTTAGCTCTTAAAGCTTACATCAATTTAGCTGGTCAGGCTGGTGTAAATTGACCAGCCAGTAGATATTAGGCTAGAATGGTTGGCTGGTTTAGAGGACTTTTGGACACTTTAGCTGGCCAGGATGGCTGGTTTATCCATCTATCACCAACTTATGTTTAATAATAGTATTAAATACACCATGCTGGGAGCTTACCAGGATTCCAGGTGACCAGCATACATTAAATACTGGTATGATTATTTAAACAAGAGAACATAAATATATTACAAAGATTCATTGTGTCATGTCTTCTGATATCTACCAAAATAAAGACATTGTATAGTGTTCATTACAGTATTTTTAATTGAATAAATAGCTAGTTAATATAATAAAATACACAGTACATTACATTGCATTTAGCTGACGCTTTTATCCAAAGTGACTTACAATAAGTGCATTCGATCAACAAGATACAAACTTGAAGAAAACAGAATCATATAAGTACATGAGGTTTCATAGAGCTAACACATTTCAAGTGCTACTAACAATACAATAATTATACAAATAACAACCAACCTACAAATCAAGCTACAGTGTATACATCAAAAATAAATATATTATCTAAAACCGGTGCATTTGATTTAAAATAAAATTAATACATAGAATTCAATATTTAAGTGGTAACAAAAACAGTAACACTATGATAAGAAAAAGGCAACAAAGAAAGTGTTTTTGGCTTTTCCTTGTTCATGTCCATAATGTTTCCTGTTGTGTAGCGTCCAGCCTTTCCCAATCTGGCCTGCATTTCTGTCTGCTTGAAGCAAACTGAAAATAAATGTACAGATATAAGTACACTGTAAAAAGAAAACTTGACATTTACGTTAACATTTGGGCTGCTGTGGTTGCCAGAACTTGACCGTTAAAGTATAGTAAAATACATTACAAATTACAGTCGATTGGCAGAGACGTTACAGTCAACAATTGCTTATGGTTATTTACAATGGCAAAAAACAATAGAGCTAGTGTACACTACACGGTGCAGCTGTATTATCTTGGAAATAGAAGAATCGGATCAGGATTCGGTATTGGCAGACAATCAATATAAAATGAATCGGATCATTATTAGCATCAGCACTTGATCACCTTTGTCGAGCCTAAATACAAAGATAACTCCACTCCTCTCCTACCACTCTTACCTCCAATAAGCCTTGGTAGAACTAGTGTCCGAGTCATAGGGTCCAGAATGGACTGAAGACATGTAGAACAGAGGACAGGCATGGTTCCATGTACAGGGAACTGGAACTTTGAACCTGCCTGAATATTCACAAGTTCTTGATCAGGTGTTTGATGTGGGCTGGCATGATCCTTTCTGCAGTGATGAATAAAGAAAACAAAGAAAACATTTTTAATAATACTAATGATGGTATCAACAATAATATTAGTATAACTATTTATATAGCACTGACACAATTGCAAAGTGATTCTCACAACAGAAATACAGAACAAAACAATAAAAAAACTAATTAGTATAGGAATGTTAAGAGACAAAGAAATGCTAAACATTCTGAGAGGCCGACTACAAAAGGTAGACTCAATGGCTTTTGATGACATCAATGAGCAGTCCCAATAGATGCTGTGGTATAAAAATAAATAGGTCAAGATTTCTTCTATTTTGTGTTGGATGGTTTGTTTTATTGATTGCGGATGGATGTTAAGATGTGTTTTACAATTATAACACAAATATTATTGTAATTGGAATCAAAAAGATTGCAAATCATAGTTTTAATAAAATCACTAGCAATATAGGGTTTATTCAACAGCAGTAAAGCATTAAATTGCTAGATTAACGTACATTGAACTTTCGAACAATTTACCACTATTTAAGAAAGACTGATCAGAAGGATTGACTAGTAGGACAGCAAAAAGATGGAGGAGGTCTCTGTCATAAACAACCATTGGTAGATGTGACACCTGAAAGAAAGATAAGGAAATAGGAGAAGACAGGAGGACAAACATCCTCTTAATTAAAAGAACAAATCAAGTCAAGCTTTAACCTGTTAAGCCCCGAGCCTGTTTTTTCAGTCATTACAATGCACTGTAGGAAATGACCTTCCAAAGGCTAAATTCAAACTCAATACCATAAATAACTGGGTACCAAAGTGCTTTACCTGATAGAACACGTTCCACACGAGCAGCAACCATCCGGTTGGGCCTTTTGCTGCAGATCATCTCCTCCCTCTCTCTCTCTGGTGTTAGGTTCCAGTAGATCTCTACTATTCCTTCTCCCATACACCCAGACCCTCTGGCAGAGGAGGTGGCACTGGTCTCCTGCTCTCTCCCAAATGGAGCTTTTCCCTCTTCAAGCTACCTAACTTCGCTCCTTCCACCTTTGAATTCCATGCCGTCACAGTAACCCATCCTATACAATTAACCATTGTTGTTCTCTACCGTCCACCAGGCGCCTTGGGGGACTTCTTGGAGGAATCAGATAATCTCCTCTCACACATCTCTGAATCTGGCCCTCCCGCTGTACTTCAACCTCCAGACGGGGACGATAGACGAACTAACATCTCTGTTAACCACCTTTGCTTTCTCACTGTCTCCATCCCCACCGACTCATAAAGCTGGCAATGTCCTTGATCTCATATTCTCAAGGAACTGCACTACTTCTAACCTCTCTGTAAACCCGCTCCACACATCCGATCACTTCTTCATTTCATTCTCTCTACCCCTTTCCAAACACAACAAACTAATCTCTTCTCATCCTGCACCTGTCCGCCGTAACCTTCGTTCCCTCTCCCCCTCTACCTTTGCCTCATCGGTGCTCTCAGCCCTCCCTTCCTCTGACTCGTTCCAACTCCTACCTCCAAACTCTGCTGCAGAAACTCTCCTCTCTACTCTCTCATCCTCTCTGGACTCTCTCTGTCCTCTCACATCTCGGCAGGCTCGTCAGTCCTCTCCTGCTCCCTGGCTAAATGACGCACTGCGTGCTAATAGAACCGTCCTTAGGGCAGCAGAGCGGAAACGGTGGAAATCCAAACACCATGACGACCTCCTAACCTATCAGGCTCTCCTCTCCTCTTTCTCTGCTTCGATCTCTCAGGCAAAAAGCACTTTCTTTCAAGATAAGATCCAATCTTCCTATTCCAATCCTAAAAAACTATTTTCCATCTTCTCCACCCTCTTGGACCCCCCCAAAGCCCCTCCCCCCTCCTCACTTCTGTCAAGCGACTTTGTTAACCACTTTGAAAAAAAGGTTGATGATATTCGCTCTTCTTTTTCTGACTCACCTTTTTACTCACCGCTGGGTCACCAGACCCTCCTTTCACCCACACACTGACCACCTTTTCCCCTCTCTCGCCAAGTGAGGTTCTTACCCTCATTACCTCTGCCCGCCCTACCACCTGTCCTCTGGACCCTATCCCTTCAAACCTCCTTCAGACTATCGCTCCTGATATTCTACCGTTTCTCACCCATTTCATCAACACTTCTCTAACTTCTGGTCACTTTCCAAACAGTCTCAAGGAGGCAAGAGTAAACCCTCTCCTAAAGAAACCCACTCTCAACCCGTCAGATGTTATAAACTACAGGCCTGTCTCTCTCCTCCCGTTCCTGTCTAAAACACTTGAACGCGCTGTCTTTAAACAACTCTCCTGTTATCTCCATCAGAACAACCTTCTGGATCCGCACCAGTCTGGTTTCAAGGCAGGTCACTCCACAGAAACTGCCCTCCTTGCTGTCTCTGAGGAACTGCACACGGCTAAAGCAGCCTCCCTCTCCTCTGTCATCATCCTGTTGGACCTGTCTGCTGCATTTGACACGGTGAACCATCAGATCCTCCTTCGCACTCTCCAAGAACTTGGAGTTTCAGGCTCTGCACTTTCCCTCCTCACCTCATACCTCAAAGACCGCACCTACAGGGTAACTTGGAGAGGGTCCGAGTCCGACCCTTGTCAATTAACTACAGGGGTCCCTCAGGGCTCTGTTCTTGGTCCCCTCCTCTTCTCCTTGTACACAAACTCGCTCGGATCAGTCATTAGCCCGCATGGTTTTTCATACCACTGCTACGCTGACGACACCCAATTAATTCTGTCCTTTCCCCGCTCAGAGACCCAGGTTGTCGCACGCATCTCTGCTTGTCTAGCTGACATCTCTCAGTGTCTGCTCATCACCTCAAGCTCAACCTTGACAAGACTGAACTGCTTTTCCTTCCGGGAAAAGATTGTCCCACTCTTGACCTAACAATCAACATCGGCACCTCTGTTGTTTCCCCGACTCAGACTGCAAGGAATCTGGGTGTGATCCTAGATAACAACCTGTCCTTCACTGCAAACATAGCTGCTACAACCCACTGCTGCAAATACACGCTTTACAACATCAGGAGGATACGTCCCCAGCTGACCCAGAAAGCGACGCAGGTTCTGGTCCAGGCTCTCGTCATCTCACGCCTAGACTACTGCAACTCCCTCCTGGCTGGTCTACCTGCATGTGCCATCCGACCTCTGCAGCTCATCCAGAATGCAGCGGCTCGTCTGGTCTTCAACCTTCCTAAATTCTCCCACACCACGCCGCTCCTCCGCTCCCTCCACTGGCTTCCGGTAACGGCTAGAATCCACTTCAAGACAATGGTACTTGCGTACCATGCTGCGAATGGATCTGGCCCTTCCTACATCCAGGACATGGTTAAACCGTACATCCCAGCACGTGCACTCCGCATCAACAAAACGGCTCGCTGCACCCTCGCTGCGAAGGGGACCCAAGTTCCCATCAGCAAAAACACGTGGGTTTGCTATCCTGGCTCCAAAATGGTGGAATAAGCTCCCCATTGACATCAGGACAGCAGAAAGCTTACACACCTTCCGGCGCAGACTGAAAACTCATCTCTTTCGACTCCACTTCGAGCGATAGAACTATTAACAAAGCACTTATATACTAATAAAGGACTGGCTTACCTAAAGCCAGTTGAGTAGCACTTGAAATGTTTTTGCTCTATGAAACCTGATGTACTTATATGATTCTGTTTTCTTCAAGTTTGTATTTTGTTGGTCGAACGCACTTATTGTAAGTCGCTTTGCATAAAAGCGTCAGCTAAATGCAATGTAATGTAATGTAATAATGTAATCAAATAAAACTGAAATTACCGAAAAAAAATCATATTAAAAAAGTTAAAAACAATAACTTGCTTTTGGCATTGAAATGGATTAGAATCTCACCTTTTTCCTTGATGCCAGGAAGGCCAGGAAGTTGTTCCCTTCAAGTCCGCAACCAGTCATAGGAGTTCAAATGCAAAGCCTGAACGATGACAAGAGCAGGAGACTTACATTTTACAATTATATTTTTAACTCATACCAGAGTAGTGTGTACAGGCCCTGTACGACATGCAGAGAACAGATAAAATCCCCTCACAGACTCACACACTTTGGTGATGTCCTCATCTGATAATGTTTCATTTTTTAGCAGCAAAGTAACATTACTCAAAGTATATGTCGGACCCAACTCATTTACAGTATGTTTTGCATCTCCTCAACAATTGTCTGTATCATTGAGTAGAAAAAAACTGTCCCCACAATTTCAGGTAGATTTGACACATTTGTAAGAAAAGTTTACAGTGTGTGTTAATCGCAATGAAGCACAAAAACCCTCTTTGTATTAAGCGTACAGCTTAACATGCTAACCTTTGGTGAGCTACAGTAAGCCAACTTCATGTTCAACACAAAACCATTAACGTGCATTACTGTACATTGACGATTTTAAACAAAACTTAACTCTCTCTCTACTTGTAAGATAACTTTTAGTTAACTTACCCTTAAATAACTACATCACGTTTTTCAGTGGAAGCACAAACTGCAAAAAACGTTAGCCGCTCACTGTTGTTAGCTAAGACAGCTAGCTATAGCCTCGTGGTAAACTTAAGGTTGAGTTAACATTAACGTAACGTTGTAAGAAAGCAAAACAAACCTTCGAGAAAGCTTTTACTCTCTCTCCTTAGCGGGCATTGTTGATTGTTCGAAACACGATCTCTTGAAGTGCTGCCCACAAATCGTCGGTTTCATCGACCCCGGATTACCTGGTACAGCAAAGTCCACCTCGTACGACGCACTTGTTTTGCAGTTTGCGAAATTTTACAATTGTTTGGCCACAAATACATCCCATAACCAGATGTTGAGACGGCCCCACATCCCCATACAACACATTGCTTGCCGATTATTCTTGGCGTCTTATTGCTGTGCATCCTTTGTCATAATATTTGGCCCTTCAATGCATTCAAACGGGACAGAGCTCAACTGTGTTCTACTCATGACGTCACCGCCGGAAATGACCGAAGTTGATGTTTCTGGCGCGACGAACGATTGTTACTAACTGACAACTTTTGTATGCTGTTATAATCGTGATTTATTAAAAATACATCAATAATAAAAAAATCATATGGCACATTTCACAATATAAATGCAACCTCTATCATATACCAAGCCTGGCATGGTATAATGGCATGTGAAATATAGGGTCTCTAAATAAAAACAAGCTTCAGAATTGTGATGATTACCTAAACTGAATATAATGACTGGACTTTAACTTGGGGTCCATTGGATTACTTGCAGGAAAATCATATTTTGTTCAGTGATGATACCTTTCTCCCTTGTACTCACACATACACACATTGCAACAATAAAATACCCTCTGCTTCTGTATAAAAACATTATGGGAGTTAACATTTTTGAGCCAAACCAGCACATTCTTGAAGCTGCCTGGTGTTGCAAAAGTGAGCGGGGAAAAAGGGGATACAATTAAGGAATGAAGCTTGATTTATTCTGCTTTATCACACACCACCCACCCACAGATAGAAAATGCTGTTCCCTGCACATATTCAAAAGATGAAAATGTTAAAATACTCAAAACCCAGTTTTGTAATAAATAAGTGACTATCACTACTAAAGATCAGTTTCTAGATCTCGTCATATGACACACTTACCACAGCAAAAATCATATGAGAAGTTTTAATAAACAAGTTCTCACACTACTACATCCATTCTTTATCTATTTGCGGACATATGACTGTAATGCATGACAAGCTATACAGTAGCTTCTCTTATATGAGGTTCACAGACAGGGTAGTTATATAACCGGTACAGCTATGACGGTATACAGAGACAGCCTGGCTGGCTGCAGAAGGGCCCATTCTCATGAGAGCGTGGTAGATTTTTAAGAAACAGTGTGAATCAGTGATCGTAAAGCCTGTACCAGACCCATGAGAAACACTTAACCACAGTGGCGGGTTTTTATATACGTTTTTTCATTATTAAAAAAAAAGAGGGAGGAAGCGAGGACATAGGAAGATTGCTCAACCTTGTTGTTAGGGTGTTAGTGCAGTGTTTTCCCACTAGGGTGCATCAGGGACTGGATAAAGACAGATGTGATTTGTACAGATGTATCTGTACCCTGAAGACTTTGTGGTTAAGAATAAACAAAACAAAAACAATTTGATCTTTAAATCAAAAAAGTACTGAATTTTCACAACAATATAACAATAAGAATTCTGTATTGATTTGGAGTGATAATATGGATGGAAGCAATACAAAAGTCCTGAATTTTGAAAGAAAATTGCGTATGTTTTATATATATATACGTATATACAGTGTTTCCCACAGATCTGAAATATACTTGGGGGGGTGGTGGTAGCGGGGGGGTGGGGGTTGAGGTGACGTGCCTTTGTGACGTGCAACAACATTAACACTAACCTTTCTGTTGGGCGCTTGTTGGCAGACCCTTCACGCGATGGCAGAGCGAACAGGTACAGGCAGGGTCCATAGTGATAGCCCTATAGTTTAAATCTACTACCCACAAATAAACATATGGACATGGGTTACTATTTAAATTTTTTTTTAAATGTATTTAGGAACCTGTCCATGTGATTTTAAGTGGGGGTGGACCTCAAATTCTCTAAGGGGGCATGCTCCCCCAGTAAGATTTTTTTTTTTTTGGAGTGAAATGCATCAATCTGGTGCACTTTGAGGGGAAAATAAAGAGGCTAGATCTATGGGAACACCTATATGAAACAGAACTGTATACATTTCAATAAACATAAAATCATGGCCATAACCAATAACATACCATTTCCAATATGAAAAAACACTGACACCCTCAAATGGAAATATGTGTTCCATTTGGTGACCAAACCATTTGAGACCCACTGAGAACTTAGACTAACTTAACTATCTAAACACTCAGAGTCCTTTACCTCACCTGAGCTGAGGTTATCCTGAGCTTGAATGACACACAGAGACCAATCAAGGGCTTTGATTTATGATCTGTATGACAGTGGCCATGTCGGCAGGCCACATCATGTAGACAGCCAGTCACCCTGTGTGAGGCAGGCCACTTAACAGGCCAGGCCATCGGGAAACCCCCCGGTCCTCCCGATGGCCAGTCCGGGACTGGGTACAGGAGGCGTAGAGCGAGGGATCATTGTCCACAAGTTAATCAATCGCAGATGGCGTCGTGGTCACGGACGAATACAATTTTGAAAAAAAATTAAAAAACCTAAATGGGCTTATATATTGGGTTAATATACCTGGGCGGCCCGCCCAAGTAAAGTCTATGTGTGGGAAACCCTGATATAGGTAATCCTAAAATGTGTGTATTTCATAATGAGTTGGTTTCTTTCTTCTTCTTTTTTAAATACATTAAGTTAATGAAAAGTAGAATGCAACACAATTGAACAATTGACTTTCTTTTAAATATGATTTACATAAAAAGCCCCATCTCTTTGATGTATTTCATTTTTATTTATTTTATATTTTATTCTCTTCCTAAATTACAATTATCGACTGTATTTGATTAATGTGTTTTGCACCTGATCCTATTAGTCTATTGTAAAAAATATTTTCTCCCAAAAAGTCTGCATGTCTTTTATTTCATATTTTGATCCTTATTTTTAACCCTTATTGTACCCAGTTTGTTAAGATTAACTGTCAAACATAACCCCTTCATATTCTATCATATAAGGCTTAGCTGGAGGTGACCAACTGATCTAAAATGATATGTAGGGAGGTCATCACACTCCACAGGGCTGTTTACAGATAGGTTGCTCTGCTCTCTGCTGCTTTACATTGCAAATACACCCGTGTTTACATTTGCTTCACACTGACAATGGTCACTATGGGTTACCTTGAGTCACAACACAGGTAACCAATCAGAACTCACAAGGGGGGCAGTTCTCTGAGTAAAAAAAAAAGAGGAAGCAATAACTGGCAAGGTCTGAAGGCAAGAAGGAAAACTAAACCTACACTGATCTAAAGCCAATGTGGCACCTTCCTTGATGACAGTGTATTCTCGAGAGGAAGCGAATCCAGGTCTGTACGCACATGAAGGTTCACTGTTTGCCAAAAGGGTTGAGAACAATTTCCGTTCCTCTTCTGGATCCTGCGGCCAGCTGCTGCTCTGTCAGACACATGCTGTAAACACAAGGTAAGCCCACTGCTTCTTATTCAATAAAACAGGCCCACTACTCTGTATAAAGAAGAATAAAGCTACAGAAAGTGCTAGTCGTGTGTTGAAGGCCTTGTGCTGAAAGGAAAGTGAAAGTATTTTTCAGAAAGTGAGTGTGAGTTTTTCAGCATGGCTTTTTGATACATTTGACCCACATGTGTTTTGGAAAAAAGTACAATTTCGCTTTCAATGACGGCTAAACCACAAGCATGTGTACACAAGGACCCCCCAAAAAAGCGAGGTGTGTTGTGACCACCTCCACCAATCTCCTGCTCTCCGCACACAGACACCATTTTTCACTGTGTTCATTTAACAAGGCCCTAGAGCAACAAGAAGGGCTTATCAGCAGCTCATTTGCTTGCCATACTGTTATCAGACTGGCCTAGTTCACACACACACACACACACACACCCACACAAATGTACACACTCTCTCCCCATTTCTGTCAAACACAGCCGCCGCACTCTTTCTATCGCTGACACTCTCTCACACACACATGTACGCGCAAACTGGGGAATGAATGTTATGGGGGGCTTATCAGTGTCCTTAGGGGCCTGGCAACCACTTCACAGACTCAGATCCCAGAGCCGAGGCCACAGAGAAGAACCTATGTGACCGGAGTGCTGATGAACAAAGGCTGTGTGCTGTTCAGACTCCTCCATAGAAGCAGCAGGCTGCAGGGCACGCTAACAATGCACATACTGTATGTACACACGGCACAAAGGCAGGCAGTAGTGGCTACCACTCGAAAAAAAGCCAAATATGCAAGCAGCTTCGTGTATGTTCATTGATAGTAAAAACACATAGAACCGGATTTACAGGTTATGAAGTGGAGAGTATAGCTGTTAATTAATGTTGTTTAACCAAACTTGACATTCAGAACACACAGGGAAACATCTCAGTTTCTGTTAAACATTAAAAACATGATTCATATTAAATAATCTCCCTTTGGGCTGCAACTTCAAAAACAAATCTAGAATAGATATTGACAAAAGCCTTTGACTTTCCCAATGCCCAAAACCCAACAAGTTAAGACGAACTACTATGTTAGTAGACTATTGTATTCACATTTTGTTCAGCTTCAGCTGTAATCTTTCCACCAGTAAATCTTTTTATACAGCATACAAAACATTACAGTAAGTAAGTAGTAGAGAACTCCTGATATGTCTTACCTTTAAATTAGAAAGACGAGACATATTGTGCACATTTTTAGGCTATTATTTGTATTTTTAGGTTTCAACTAGATCATGTTTACATGCTTTGTTTTTCTCATACTGTCCGTCTGAATATACCCGTAATCCCCCCTTTTCTGAAACGCTTCGTTCAAACGCCTGTCCATTTAAGAACTTGTCCGAAAAGCACAGTAAAATAATTCTCAAGTCATTAATGGAAATGAAGATTCTAATTAGCCTTCATGTGACATACGAAGTAAAGCCAAGTCTGAATGGCTTGTTTAATTGTTCTGACAGTGGCAGTCCATAAAAGAGTGTTGTCATGGGTGGGCACTCCAGAGAGTTGAATGGATGTGCACAAGCAGTGAAAAGGAGTTTATTCATAATAAGTTCCCCTTTTAAAGATTTAATCATCACGAAAACTGTTGCGGTTTACATTTTTCAGTTCTTATCTCTGCACTAATAAAGCTTTGCATATTGAATACATTACATTCAAACAAAGGTTTATTTATCCTCACTAACTTGAAAACAATGCTCAGAGAAACTATCCTCTATTTAACTTGTGTCCTAAATCATTGAGCACAAAAGTAAACACATCAGAGGAAGCTGAAAAATGTAGAAGGCCATTGCTGGCAGATGATGTTGGCAGCGGTTTGGCACAGGAACTCAGGAAGCGGTGCCTCCTAAACTGAGCTGTGCTTCCTGTGTGATAACTGACCCAAACATGTTGTGCCTCCATCTCTCTCTCACACACACACACACACACACACACACACACACACACACACACACACACACACACACACACACACACACACACACACACACACACACACACACACACACACACACACACACACACACACACACACACACACACACACACACACACACACACACACACACACACACACACACACACACACACACACACACACACACACACACACACACACACACACACTTTGGCTGCTGGTGTTATCTTCAGAAGAGGAAGGTAAGCAGGTGTTGCAACAGTGTTTACAACTTGAATTTGACAGTTGTGAGGGGGAGGGAACAGAAACAGTAAATTCACCCAAAGGTTAACTTAATATCAGAGGTACAAGCTTAAAGGGATTAATGTTATTTGAATTGTCAGAATAAAAAGGAATTGGCCAGAGGAAGTGAAGAAAATCAAGTGACGGGTAGGGAACAAGGAGGGGTAGATAACGTTTTTTTGTTCTAAACGGCCGATTCACAGTCATGTTGGAATGTGCTCATAACGGCCAGGAAACCTTGAACGTCGTGCAAAATGATGTTTTAAGTTCAACGCCAGCTGCCTCCCCCCTGCTCGTACCACACACACACAGACACATTGCAGTGCAAACGCTTCCTTCCTGTTGCTGGTTTAGCCTCTTTTAGAGACAAGATAAGAGCAAAAGCATGATATATATCAAGGGGGAAGTTTAGTGGGCTGTTTTCCCCGCCCTCTCAGATCAGAGTGACCAAATGTTTTTTATTCAGACATTTTGTTTGAAAACTGGCAACCACCTGATACTCACTGCAGGTGTGGTACGCTCACTTTTGACGTGTTTTTGTATCAAGCAGCTCACACATTTCCTCTTGTTCTCTCTTTTGCTATCTCGCAGGTTTGGTCAGACCACAGGGTTGTTTAGCAGCCCCCACTTCCTCATCGAGAGTCGAAGCAGAGCACCAGCTTCCTGTGACGCCTCTGAGTCTCTGGTCAATTAGTTTACGCACATCACTGCTGGATTGAGCCGCATGGAAGAAGATCGGCCTCATCGCTGCATCCTGTGTGGGGGTTTCTGCTAGATCTGCACTGGTATTTGAAGCTTCTCTTCAAAAGCTGGATCTGTCGGGAGTCCTCGGGACATACAAACACATTCATTAGTAATCTTCATATGACAGCTGTGATGCTGTTTTCACAGAGTTAAGGTTGTGTGTGTTTGGAATATTCGGCCATGCTACAGCAGTCGGAGCTCATCTTTGACTTTGCTAGTGACCATGTTAACATGTCACAGGTAAGCAACAGTTTCTCTTTGTGTATTGAAACTGAGCACACATCTAAATCCGACAAATTGTAATCTGATTAAATCTAATCTGATTGTCTTTTTGTTGCAGTTGGGGCCTTACTCGGATTACCCTGCGGTGATTGTGGAGCAGCTTCCCCATCCACACCTGCTCTCATATGGAGGGCTAGCGTGTGAACAGTCACAGCATCACCAGCAGCTGTTCAAAGGTCAGTACAAACAACACAAACACACACACACACACACACACACACACACACACACACACACACACACACACACACACACACACACACACACACACACACACACACACACACACACACAACCCCGGCCTTTCTTTACCTGTTGCTGCACATTTGTTTTTATTATTTTTAAATCTTCTTTTAATTTTGGAAGACCTATCATATATGCTATGTTAAGCTTGGAATACACCATTAGAATAAGGATAGCCTCAAGGTAACTGGAGGAACCTAACAACTCAAAAGGGCCCCGGAAGAAATGTGTTTATTCTGAAATCTATTTATGAGAATACAGAAGGACTTCCTCCTGTGAAATCTAAACAGAATAGTAGCCGTTAGAAAAACAATTAGGCAACCAAATCTTTCTGAAAAGACATGGTTCTATTTATCTTAGCTTCTGAGGTTACTCAGGTAACAGAAATAAGAAAAGTGTGGTGTTAAAATTGCATTTTAGCTAAGGTAAATCATTTGTAAATCTTGAGTAAATCAATTAAATAGATCTTTATCCCATAACTCAAAAAGTCATCAACGACTTGGCTCTAATACCACTTGTTGACTTAAACAGCATAACTACAAACAGTAATCGTGTCATCAGGGTGTCTTTAAGATGCCTTGTTACAACTGTGTGTCTTTTTTCAATCTCTAAACAGCATGCCCTGTTTCTGTTTCTGTTCTGATGTATTATAGGCAGTGGTGTGGTAACTAAGTACATTTACTCACGCACTGTACTTAAGTACAATGTGCAGGTACTCTTACTTTACTTGAGTATTTCCATGTTCTGCTACTTCTACTCCACTACAATTCAGAGGTGCAACGTGTACTCCACCACATTTATTTATTACCTTTAGTTACTTTGCACATTTGTATTAATGATGTGATATATAATCAACACTTCAATCAGACTTTAGTCACACCTGGAGTAAATACACAAGCTACCATGCATGCAGTATACAAAGTCATTCAAACTAGCTGCACCTTTACCATCTTTGATAAACACATCAATAATTATAATCAAAACCTGTAATGTATATTATTCTGAATCTGCATAATGACTACTTTTACTGTTATATATATATATATATATAAGTATATTTTGATGCTAATACCTTTTTACTTTAACTTGAGTAACATTTTGAATGCAGGACTTTTAACAGAGTATTCCTACACTCTGGTACTTCTACTTTTACTAAAGTACAAGATCTGAGTACTTTTCCCACCCCTGATTATAGGAGGCCTTTTGTAACACAGGTGAAAATAGACTTTAAGCTAATGCTGGCTTTCATTATGTATACATGTACCATTTGTATTTCCTCATTTGCATGTCATCCGATAGTCCAATTAAATTACTATTATCGGTCTAAACTTTATTCCTACTATATTAAAAGTCCCACTAGATGTATACCATGGATGTATGTATAATAACAACATAGAAGAGAAGCAAGGGACGCATATGCGCAGTCGCAACCCTCGCACATGGATGAAACACCCTCGGCAAAAAAATCAGGAAGTGAAACAAAACATTCCTGGCTTGTGTTTGGGATAGACCGTTAATGAATCACGACATAAGGATGTAGACTTGGTCATTTCGGGCTACAGCACACATGCTATAGCTAGTTCCTCACCCGTGCTGGAAATTAAAAGTAAGTTATATCACTATATCGTGTTGTCTTTCGACTTTACTCCAGTTAGAGCAAGCAGTTGAAGTTGGGCATGGCAAGGCTCGGATAACAAGCTAATAGTGAGTGTCATCGCTTGCACACCGTCATAGACAATTTACTTCAAGATTACTTCAAACATGTTTTTAGGGCAGCAACTTACCTGCCGTGTTTGTATAAACATGGCTTTCTGTTTTGACATATCGTATGCTGGTTTTATCGGCGGCAGAGCGTGTTAGAGCCCACGACACACAGCTGTTAGCTAGCATATGTTCACTAGCCCACCGCCTCCCAGCCTGTTCACGTCACATACATTAATGCGCAGAAAACAATTCACTCCCTTTGATGATATTAAGCTTCGGTGACATGCACATGCATGTGGAAAATAACTACGCTGATGTGTGATAAACTACAGAAGCCCAACTATGCCAATGTTTTTGTTGAAGTACAAACAATATAAGCAGTGGTGGAAGAACTATTCAAAATCTTACTTTAATAAAAGTAAAGAAGTATTATCTGCAGTAGGCCTATGTACTTTAAGTTTGAATTATTCAGGAAAATGCCCTCCTTGAATGCCCTATTTGAAACACTTAAACAGCTAGGCAATTTATTTATTGTTTGGAAGATGCATTCTGTTAACATTTCTGAAAAGTTGCTAAAAATGTTGAATACATGTAGTGGGGTAAAAGTACAATATCTACCAATGAGATGTCTTGGAGTAGAAGTATAAATTAGGCCACCTAAACAGGACACACTTACTTTCATACCGATATGGGCCAGTTTTAGCACCTCGACCCTAATGTTGTGATTGAGAATGTGTTAAAACTAGTTAAATAGCAGAAAGGTCTGACAAGTAAGCTAAAGGATAAACGGTGTATTGTCCGATTTCTGCCTCCGCCAAGTGGCAATTGCATTAATGCTAACTTGCCCAGGTCTACTGTCACAGAAACAATATATTTGATTGCCATCTTGCACGCATACATGTTTGCGCAACCGTAGGTACATTTTTGCAATAATTTTCTCTGTGGTGGACTACTCACTCTGGAGGTGGAAATCCCAACATATCAAGATGCTTCATCACATCAATGTTGCTTTCAACCTTTCATAAATGTAATTCAGTTCTACCGATTTGTATTGGGGTAGCAGGACAATGTACACAGCCTCTTGCGCTGCTTACTAAAACCACCTGCATTGCTAGATATCTCTAGCTGTGAGAGGATGTTTCTTGTAATTTGTCTCAACCTTAAACCTCTGTCCTGCCAGTTTTTCTCATGTTGAATTATTACTAAATGCCACCCTCCTTCAACTGGTAATAAAATGTTTTTGTTTGTCACTCCCTTCTCTATGTCCTGCAGTGGAGCAATATGAAAGTGGAGAGGAAGAAACCATGGAGACACTTGTTGCTGCTGACTTGCTTCTTAACATGGACTGCCCTGACACCTTGTCACTTGAACACTACTGTAAGCACACACACCTATGTTAACATACACATGAACAGAGTGAAGATGAATAAAAGCGTGCCGCTGCTTTTTGATGCAGGACATGTTTGACTGCGCGTTGTTATTTTTAGACATGGTGGTCACAGTGCTGTTCTCTTTCATTAAATCAGTTTGTGCCCCCCTGCAGCCCAGACCTTCCTACCGTCACTGGGTGATGTCATCACAACTCCTGTTACCCAGGTGACCGTCTCAGCAGAGGGGTTTGTGGGAGCTATTGACCAGCAGCAATGGCACTCGCTGCACACCAAGAAGCCTGTGTCACAGCTGCAGTCAAAAAAGAGAGGTCAGATACTTTCAAACGTTGTTGGCGTAATAATAAATAACTGGTATTATATAAAATATCTTGTAAATGACTTCTGCTTTTGTTCTTTCAAAAACTCAGCGAGAAAACCACGACATAGAAGGGCAGAGTCTCCAACACCGGATATTGTAGTGAAGAAGGACAAATACAACAAAGGTATTTTCACATATGACACCTATTATGATTTTTGGGGTTTTTCCTTGTGATATAAAAATTAAAATGTCACTAAGTCAGCCCCAGTAAAGTTTCCATAACACACCCGCCCAACATCAGTATTGGCCTTGTTAAATGCAATCGGCAAAAATCTGAAAACAAGATGCCATTCGCAGATAGCAGTGGCTGATATTAATCTTTTGTGTGGCAACATTTTCCACCCAGTAATGTTGTTTTACACGAAAGCGTGTGGTATTGGACAAAGCTCGCACACCTAGCTACTGAGCAGAAGCCACTCGCTGAACACGACTCATGCATGACCTACATCATATCCGGTGCCAGGTTGTCTGTGGCTTGTTTAGAAAATAATTAATGAAAATGATGGTTGGGTTGTATCAGTCAACGTTTATTTTTTTAGAAATGCATGATGAGAAGAGCAACAGGAAGAGATACTCACAGTGTATTGTATAGCTTGCTAAGCATAACTACTTGTAAAGCAGGCTAAGAAGAACTAATTTATTTATCAATTATTTTTAGAATCTTGTGTATGTATCTTATGTGGAAGGTTGTTTATACATTTGTATGATTGAAATAGTGGTCATACAAAGAATAATGTTATTATATTTGTATATAGGAAATGCCAACATGGGGATCATCCTTGATTTATACTGGCTCAAGTCTGAAATAAATGCTGCCTGTGTTACATTAAGGCCACTGCGGTACATGCTCAGTGAGATTAAAGAAACCAATGTGCATCCCAGGGGTTCAATAACATTTCAACAAAGCTTTTACAACAGTAATTCCTAATGTTGTTTCTTCGTCTTTCCTTTTCCATCATGTTTCCTGTGTTTGTGCTTCAGGAGGAAACACGCTGTACCTGTGGCAGTTCCTGATGGAGTTGCTCCAGGACCGACAGGTCTGCCCTCGCTATATTAAGTGGACTAATCCCCAGACGGGCATCTTCAAGTTAGTCAACTCAAAAGCGGTGGCCAGACTCTGGGGCAAACACAAGAACAAGCCAGATATGAATTATGAGACGATGGGCAGAGCTCTTAGGTAAACTACCAAAAGAAGTCTAATGCTGCTTAAAAATACAAACACATTCTGTGTCTCAAATTGCGTACTTCTGAACTTACATGTGCTGTTTTTAATACATAAGTGCATCCCAATGTTAAGTGTGGTAAATGCCATTGGTACTCGGATTGTGCACTCGTAACATTCCAAACGTTGAGTGTGGAACGCTGGACACTTCTTGCACTAAACAATCACAATCTTGGCTGTAGCAGAAATTACACGGCTATCTGCGAATGTGAATGCTTCAGTAAACACAGCACAACAAAAATAAGAGTTATGTATGGTTTTTATGTTTTTTAAATGTAAGTCACAGAACACCATACTGGTGTTGAGAGGATGCAACCTATATTTTTCTAGGGTTAATCGAGAAATCTGTAATGATTTGGTACCACAAACGATAGTTGCTAGCTAGCTAGCTAGCTAACAGCAGCAATCATCGCTTCCGCACACACTGCATAAGTGTTCACAGTGCACAACATGGTGATGTAGTAACTAAAGTATTCAATGTGAGACGCAGCAACGGTCATAACTCTACTTTATGGAAAATATTTGTGTTTATGCTTTATATGTTTTTGTTAACGGTAATTCTTTCTGTTGGTGTAGGTACTACTACCAGAGAGGCATACTGAATAAAGTTGAAGGCCAGCGTCTGGTGTACCAGTTCACCTCTCTGCCTAATCATATGATCTACATCACCGATGGAGATGGTATCAAAGAAGAAGAAGAAGACGATGAAGACATTGATGAGGGTGTGAGCGATGACTCAGATGACAGCACCGTGCCTTCTAGCGACCAATCGGTGGAGGATGAGGAAGATTCTCCCCCACCGCAGAAGAAAACTTCGAGCTATGTCCGACCCCCAGCTCCTCAGCGGACCAGGCCGGCTCCCCGATCCTCAGCACTGCGAGACGGTGTCACGCGTTCTGCCACCAACAGCATGATCCAGGAACAGCATTTGCCTATCGTGTCAGCAGAGATGCTGCGGACCCTGCAGAACCTGCAGAAGGTCCGGTCCCTGCACCCTGCTGGTCACGCCTCCGTCTTCAAAACCGCTCAGCTGCTGGGCAGTTTGTGCGAGCGGCAGGCTGCGGCTGAGGGGGGCGTGTACGATGCACCTGATGGAAAGTCATACCCGGGACTCAAAACGTCACAAGTGGAGACGCCACTGCTGGTGCCTTTAACTAGCTCTGACCAATAGAGTGGTGCAGCGAGCATTTATTTAGGCAAACCCGGGAATTAGCATAACAAGGGGGTCCCTCAACAACAAGTAATTGGATTTTTCCATTGGATTTTGGAATATTGCCAGAAATTAGATCATGATACTTTGTTCAGCAAGATAATATCCACATCTTAACACCACTTTTATGATTTTTGAAGCGTTAATGCAATCAGCAGAAGGGAAAAGCTATATTAGGCCATAAACTAACAACATCCATTCCTAAGACCTTAGGTTTGGTACTCTCATTTAGACACTTGTTAGCAACTGCCGTTTTTATGACACATAGAATCTACAGACATTCACAAGAATTATATTTCCTTACGTATATTATTTTGTGGAACAAAACCTGACTATCTCTTCAGGTTGTGTTATCCACAGACCTTATTTCAGGCCTCTACCCAACAAAAACTCCATAAAAACATGAAATTATTGAAGAAGGAACCAGAGGTGTTCAAATGCCTACTTATTCCCGGGTTTTAGGACTCACTCCTGCACCACTCTATTAAAATAAAAGCTTATACACACACACGCATGTACACTCCACTGACTCAGGACCAGTTACAGAGCTGCACTCCGCTGTGACGATGTGGCACTGATCCTGGATTATTTTTGTATTTTAGAATCCATTATATTACAGTAACAAAAGTAATTCTCGATCACTGCTGCCTCCCTCACATCCGAGTTTGCAGGAAACCAAAATTCCACAACATTTAGCAGTTTATCTTGTAAGAGACTTTAAATAAAAGCTTGTGCGCCTTATCTCAGCCTTTCAATCTCAGCAGCCGTTAATCATAAGACACCAAAGACGACATGCACTGGATCCTGCAGCCGCTCTGCAGACACACCCTCCGCTTGCACTCCACCTCCAGCGCCATGGAGCCAATTATCTGAGCAGCACACTATGGCCTCCTTCTAAGTCTTCTCTCTCGCTTTTCTTTTTTCTTTTACTATCACATGCTGAATCATTCCTCTGCCTTAAAAGTGGCTTTGCACTAATGTTTACCCCTGCTGTACGTTTCTTCTCCAAGTGCCTGACGATTCTCAGTCCATCCTGTCTCTGCATCCTTGTAATCGTGAGGTTATTAAGGGAAAACATTCCATATTATTATTGTTTTTTTATACATTTTTCTATCAATCTAAATTATGTTTGTATTGTGACATGTTGAAAACAAGGGATCACTGTTGTTTCTAGAATAGTAATTTAGACCGCTACTATTTAGCCGTGCACACAATCTGTTCTTGTTATTATTACACGTATATATATATATGCATATATGGACCTGTAAAGCCTTGATATCTGTATGTATTGTGTGTTATATAATGTATCTTGTCTGTGAACATGCTCGACGTTGTGCCTTGTTGCCATTTTCTCCCTCAGGTTCGTTGAAAATTAGTTTTACTCTGCAAGGAGTAAAACTGCAGACCCTTTTTTTATAATGAAATAATGCTTCTGTGTTTTCCCTTCAGTTGATCGTAGTTTAGCCTCACAAACCTCACTCCAAATTAAAGTGTGTGAGATTCAGGCCGACCGCTGTGAGGCTCAGCTTGATTCTGGAGATGCTTGTAATTGTGCCTTTGCCCCCAAGGGAACCCTATGCAAAACAGTTTTCACTTTATTACCGAGCAAACCATTTATTTGGAATCCGCTCTCTTTGCTTTATCTGCAGGCCTCTTGATACTGTAAGTTTTACTGCTATTGATAAGTGAGCTTGTAGCAGAGGGAGAGGTGGAGTTTCTTTTGCCTTATTGGTGTTTGCTTTCATACAGAAACGTTGAAAAGAAAATGTTCTGTTATATGAAATAAACTTAATTTTGTCATTGTCTGTGAGAAATTCATTGTCACTCATTTATCAGCGTATGTGGTTTATTTATGTTCTGCACATACCAACATTTTGAGGTATTTGTACTTTATTAAAGTATTCTGCTACATTATACTTATATTCCTCTTTACACGTCTATTTTATACTTTGTATTACATGTCAGTTCTTTTAAAGGTGAAGATACTTTGCAGATACAAATAAAATGTGTTTATACAAAATAATCAATGTATTAATTATTATATTTAAGTTATAACATTATAACTTATTTTGTTTGATTAAGATAATGTATTGATTCCTATGAGAAAAAGTAACTAGCCCCACCTCGACTAACTGCACCATTTAAAGTGATGTACACATGAATGCATCAATACATATAATCCACATTATTCATATTATTCTGAGGACTTTCCATCTAAGTTAGCATTTTACTTAAATTAACTTGTGAATACAGTGTTTTTATTTTATCAATCAATCAATGTTTATTTATATAGCCCAATATCACAAATGTTACATTTGTCTCAGTGGTCTTCACAGTTTGTACAGAATATCAGTATGACAATACGACACTCTCTGTCCTTAGACCCTCTGTCCTTAGACCCTCACATCGTACAAGGAAAAGGGTAGCAAGTAAGAAGTAGAAGTCTAAACTTCTGGCTTCTTCCACCACTGCTATTTTTTAACCAGTTTAACATTAATCAATTAAAATGTGAATTACCAAACAAGAACCAGCGTTTACATTATGATGTATTAATTAGACCAATGAAACTACGTTATGTAGGAGACAAATCAGTCGAAATTAGCTCCCCTTTTTCTCAAACTATTAAAACGACATACAGTCGAACAGTTTCATATGTAGGCCTATTGTTGAACATGTTTGTGAACATGTTTTGCCTTTTTAATATGTCTTCATGAATATACCAAGCAATATATCTGCTAAATTCGCTATTTACACCATAACCATGTCCGTTATTGTTGTCTGTAGACTAATGTGAATGTTGTACTATTATATTGTTTGTATTTTGTTATGTTATTTCATGGAGAGGTTTGCCTGTGGCGGCGCTGTGGCAGAATGGGCGCTGTGCACCCGGATGTTGACAGGCCTGCTGCTGTGGCTGCTACTGCTGCCGCTATCACGTTTCCAGAAGTCCCCTCATTTTACTAGAACTTTCCTGTCACTCCAGAAACACTGCACACACCCACAGCAAACCCATGGCAACCGAAAGGCAAGTTAAACGTAACATATGAATGAGCTTTTATTACATTTGATATCATTAGTTTCTCCTACTCTGGTTAACGTGTGGTCTCTCTTTTTGCTTTAGTAGCTTCCCCGATAGCTTCATTGACGAAGACCCACAGAAAGCTCTGGAGGTAAACATTACAGTTAGCGAATCATAAATATATACTAAATATCAGATACATATTTCTTATCACATATCCCTGTTCTTCTGACCTGCTGTTTTTCAAAGGAAATGAGGGCGATGTTATTGTTTCTGTCGGTAGCACCGGTTTTGACACTGTAACTAGCTAGCCCAGTTAGCTAACGTTTCCTGCTAGCATCACTGAGAATAACTTTATAGCAGTATTATTTCTACCTTTGCAGGACACTTATTTACTTAAAATTGAGCATCATTACAAATGAAATAGGTTTTAGTCATAAGGCGCTATTACTTCACACTGGTTAGTGATAAGCCTTCGTTTTTTAGACATGTCATTATGTTAGCATGATTAGCACACACTGTGAACAGGTCCGACTACAAGTCAGTGACCAACTCTAATTCCTAGATGTATTGACTTGTGAAACACCTCTGCTCCTTTGTTCATTCTGTCAATAATGGAGACTGTTGACTGTTGAGACTATGATATCTCATTGATGCTAATCACCTGCGTTTTGCCAAATAGATCCCAGAATAATACATTTTTTTTAAATGCTTGTTGATTGTTAGCTGTAATTGGCCCTGTCATAGTCTATATGAGATTTCTTTGAGTTTGTCTATGTTCTACTCTTTTTTTTAATAGTATTTATTATTTTCACATTATGTGCAATGCCTTGTTGCTGCTGTGACAACAACAATCCCAAATTAGGATCAATAAAGTAAACCTAATCTAACTGTCAACATAATGGTGACAGTGCAACACATATAGAACTCAAAAAAACATGTCAGCCCTTTTGTTAATGTTAGGATGCTAACATTGCGACAACTCTTTCTGAATCCAACAGTACTGTGAGCTGTCAACTTAAATCCCATGTATGTCCTTGTAGGAACTGAATGAGGCCTTGCAAGGAGACTCTGACAACGCTCAGTGGTTTTGCCAGCGTGCGTATGCCCACATACTCCTCAAAAACTACAGCTGTGAGTCTGAGATTACTCGTTTAAAAAAAAATACTTTAGTATGCATGAATGTTATTCTTTGCTAGGAATAAAAATGTCTTTATATTCTGTTGTAAACAGTATTGTTGTGTTTTTGATAACTGCCTAATGCAGACTTTAGAAAATAACATCACCTAGGAGATCCTTGAAATAATAATCTTATACCAGTCAGCAATCACTAGAGGAAATTAGGGTAGCATGAATATTCATTCTCTAAGTGACACAGGGTGGATGATCGTATCATAAACAGTGTTGTTTCCTCTCCGCAGGCGCTGTTGATGATGCCAAAAAAGCACAGCAGCTAAAACCCAGCCTTCCCCTTGCTTTCATGCGAACAGGGTGTGTACTATGATAACAAGAATGATCCATTTATAGGTGTTTCATGTATGTGTTCAACTTAAGCTGCTGTTGATAGACCTATGATACTAGTTTGTGCCGCACAATCCGAAATATATATTCACATTCCTGTTATGCACTTTTAAAGAAAAGCTAAGGTCAACATTTCTCTCCAACCAGAGATAAAGTTTGTGAACTGTAATTGCTTTAGTTATTTTTACTTATTTCACAAGGAATATGATCCAAATTGTGGCAAAATAAGTTATACCTGAGACTGTCTGATCTAAGTATTTGTTGTTTCCTCTCTTTATTTCAGAATAGCAGAATACCACCTGAAGCTCTTTGAGTCAGCACATGCAGCTTTCACTCAGGGACACCAACTGGATGGTAAGTACACTTCCCATCATCCCACTCTGGACCAAACCTTGTTTGCAACAATATCTTGTAGGGCTGTGCAATTAATCGTATTTTAATCGCGATTACGATTATGGTTTGCGACAATTATGAAAACAGTATAATTGACAAAATATGATTATTTTGCTGGGTGCGCTTTCGCCCCTCCCTAAAAGCCCACTCGGCCACGTGGGAGTGACATGTGTTGAGTGTTCAGCGCGAGCGAATATGTCAGAACAAGAGCAGCAACTCGTTAAAAAGAAGCTTACAACTATTTCCACTATTTGGAAGTACTTTGGCTTTCAGGAGTCCGACGTGGAGCAAAACAAAGTACAGTGCAGGATTTGTTACCAGGTTGTGTTGGCACCACACGCTAACACAACCAATCTCTTTAATCATCTGAAATACAACCACAAAGTGCAATGCGACCAGGCAATACTACAACAAAAAGCAGATGCCCGCTTGACATCATCACAGTCATCGATTCAGGACGCATTGTACAGAGCAACGGCCTACGCGACGAGCTCGCAGAGACACAGAGATATTACAGGTGCCATTACATTTCACATCGCAAAAGATATGTGCCCAGTTAGCACTGTTAGCAACCAGGGCTTTAAGCATCTTGTCAACACGTTGGACAAGCGTGACGCGATGCCGTCTCGGTATTATTTCAGCAGGTCTGCGCTGCCTGCGCTATATGACAAATGCCGTGGGGAAGTTGAGAGAGATGTGGCTTCAGCTGACTACCACAACCTATCCCAGGGGTGCCCAACCAGTCGATCGCGAGATGTGTCTAAAAATAGAACAACAATATTCTGTGTTATCGTTAATGTCCTGTAACATAATCTTCCTGTGCCAGAATAATGCACTTGAACGCATCAAAGCTTTGTGATTGGCCGGCGTCACCCCATGTGTCGGGGCGTGGCTGAGGGTCTTCAGTACAGGTGGCTTGTCACCTGCCTGCGCTCATCTCTGAAACCAGACTATGTAAACAGGCTGGTGTTTCTTACAAAAAATCTTTAAGAGATGACATGAGCAGCCCTACCAGCATTTGCCATGGTGGCCAACATTTTTTTATTTCGTCTTAAATTGTAGTTCAACATTTATTTCCTGTTACTTCTGGACCATGATGGTTGGCCAGCCTTCAACGTTTAACTGAGTGGAATATGTTGAATATGTTTTACCAGAATGTTGCCTATATGTTAAGGAGTTTTCAGTAGGTTGTGACACTGCATCATATTTGATTTAATTTGGTCTAATTTATTTTTATTTATCATATTAATAATATATGTTTAGTATGGTTTAGGAAGTGCGCTACAACATATTTGTTGATCTTGTTTATTGGTAAAATATTATTTGTTTTAAAGTTCAATAAATGGTCAATGAATAATCGTGATATCAATTATTGACCCAAATAATCGTGATTATGATTTTTGCCATAATCGCACAGCCGTAATATCTTGTCTGTTTCACTGTCCTCTTTTAGTATAAAATGATTAAACTCTGTCATTTAGCTTTACAGATTACAATTCTGTAGGAATCTCTAACATACAGATTGTATTTATTACTTTCACTATGACTATTACGTGCTTTATTAAAACTGTGCGGGCTGTGGGTCAAACTCAAGGCAAATAAATCTAGCAAATGTATAATGTTTGTTTTGATAGTTGCATTGTGGTAGTATTTGTCTCCACCTTGTCCATTATATTTGTATACCATAAAAAAACGGAACAAAAAAACCTCCATAGCATATAGAGTTCAGAAACAGTGCTTTTTTATAGAGGCTTTAATATTCTACATATTGATATATGTATTATGATCACACACAATAAATACTTGAGCATGTGTTGTCAAGCTAGATGCTGCTGAATGTTTGCTACTATAATATGTTACAGTTTGCAAACATTGACCTTAAGTTGGCCTTCTATATTGTGCAATCAGCTGCAACCAAATATTGATCATAAGAAGTGGACTTAGTCACTGTTACATTACCCACTGGTTTGTGGACTTTTGAAGCCTCAATTTAGCTTTTTGGCCGATGCGATATTGGTTTTTTGACCAGAAGTCAAACAAAAGGGTGAAACAAAGTATGAACAAACACTAGACGGCATATTTTTTGTTGATTGAAATGTACTTTCATGCATTAAAAGTACCTTTTGGAAAAGGTTTAAGTTAAGAATCAAAAGTGAACAAAAAATTATAATTTTGTTATGCAATCTTATAGACTTCTATACAATCAGACTTCTTGTTGTAATCAGTGGACTCGCCCCTTACTGCTGGACATTAGAAATAATTCAGGTTGGTGCTTCGGTAAAACCAACAATTATTTTCAGAAGAAGTCAGTGCGTCTCACTTTGGTTATTTTTCATTTCCCCGCTCCTCGGGCTCTGTATCACCGGAAGTGGATTTGTCTGCGCCATCTTGAGTAGCGTTCCCAGTGGCCTTATTTTTGCCTGAGGAGCGATAATCGAGGAACTACCAGACCATCCTCCGGTGAAATCCTCAGACACTCGCCCCACCCTCTTACTGTGTATCGCTCACTGATTGGACGATGCAGCGCATGCACTGATCTGGCTGCTGTCAGACGATCAGCTGTGCGGCATCATCACAAACGGACATCGCTTCACGTGACGCTCCGGAGGAAACGACGTCCCATTGCTCTTAAAACTCATTTCCCTGCTTCTCGTAGTTTCCTTGCGTCTCTCCATGCTTCCCTGGTGGGAGGGATTAGTCGCAGGGAAACGACGCAAGTGAGGGACGCAAGGAATCCATTTAACCGAAGTGAGATGCAGCCTTAGACAGCACTGTATTAGTGGACACGCCTTAAAGCATACCCTGCTTTATTGTCTATTCTTGCATAAATGGCACCATAGTCAACAAAATGAACATCATTTTGTATTTAAGACTTCAAATGAACAATTGAGACCATTAACTCGTTTTTTTCATAGACTTCTTTTTGCTACCAGTGGAGTCGCCCCCTGCTGGATATTAGAAATAATTGAGGTTGATAAAGTCAGATTAAAAATGTTTCACTACCGACTTTTAAATAATTGTAAAAAGTTAGATTATTTCCTAGCTGGAGGTATTGCATCAAATCCTTTAGCAGGACTGAATGGGTTTGATGGCTTTGTTTGATTTCAGTTAAGTAACATCAGGCCACATGACGATGTTATAAAAGAGCTGTTGTGCTATTTAGGCCTTAAGATCAAATGGAGCCAGATTGGGTTTGGCCCGAGGGATCCCTCCAAAATAACAGATAAGCTTTCAAATATGTTTTTTAGGAAACTAAGTGTATTAGTACACATCCAGATCATGCAAGCCAATAGAGCCTGTGTCTGTTTGTCAACACTGATAACAACTGTAGCCACGGTCAGCCTATACACTATAACTAGGGCTGCTCGATTATGGCAAAAATAATAATCTCGATTATTTGGGTCAATAATTGATATGACGATTATTAAAAACGATTATCCATTTACTTTGAAAACATCAATTTATTGAAAAGAAAAATCTTAACAGTATGTTTTTAACAGTTGAACTTTAAGTATAATTCAACTGAAAAACCAATACATTTTTTTATTTAAAAATAAAATAAATAATCGTTGCAAGCCAAAATCGTAATTGCGATTTAAAATATGATTAATTGAGCAGCCCTAACTATAACCACTGTTTTCAATGTCAATTTATGTCTTTGACTACAATTAATTATTCTCTGTTCATTAAACTGAAAACACAAAAGCAATGGCTGCAACATCGTCACTGTCCTTAGTCACATGAATACATTTTAATAGATATATATCTACAGAAATACCTCCATCCGTCCATCCATCTTCTCCCGCTTATCCGTGGTCGGGTCGCGGGGTTGCAGTTCCAGCAGAGAGCCCCAAACTTTCTTTTCCCTGGCGACATCAACCAGCTCTGACTGGAGGATCCCAAGGCGCTCCCAGGCCAGCGAAGAGATATAATCCCTCCACCTGGTCCTAGGTCTACCCCTTGGTCTCTTCCCAGCTGGACGTGCCTGGAACACCTCCCTAGGGAGGCGCCCAGGTGGCATCCTAACTAGGTGCCCGAACCACCTCAACTGGCTCCTTTCGACGCGAAGGAGGAGCGGCTCAACTCCGAGTCCCTCCCTGATGACCGAACTTCTCACCTTATCCCTAAGGGAGACACCAGCCACCCTGCGGAGGAAACCCATCTCGGCCGCTTGTATCCGAGATCTCGTTCTTTCGGTCATGACCCATCCTTCGCGACGAAAATGGCCCGGTAGGAACGAAAATGGCCCGGTAGACAGAGAGCTTTGCCTTCTGGCTCAGCTCCCTTTTCATCACAACGGTGCGGTAAAACGACTGCAGTACCGCTCCTGCTGCTCCGATTCTCCGCCCATCTCACGCTCCATTGTTCCCTCACTCGAGAACAAGACCCTGAGATACTTGAACTCCTTCACTTGGGGTAAGGACTCATTCCCTACTTGGAGTGGACAGTCCATCGGTTTCCTGCTGAGAACCATGGCCTCAGATTTGGAGGTGCTGATCCTCATCCCAGCCGCTTCACACTCGGTTGCGAACCGATCCAGTGAGTGCTGAAGGTCGCAGACCGATGAAGCCATCAGAACCACATCATCTGCAAAAAGCAGTGGTGCAATCCTTAGTCCACCGAACTGCAGACCCCCCCCCCCCACGACTACGCCTCGAAATCCGATCCATGTATATTACAAACAGGATTGGTGACAAAGCGCAGCCCTGGCGGAGGCCAACCCTCACCGGAAAAGGGTCCGACTTACTGCCGAGGACCCGGACACAGCTCTCGCTTTGGGAGTACAGAGATTGGATGGCCCTGAGTAGAGACCCCCTCACCCCATACTCCCGCAGCACCTCCCACAGTAACTCCCTGGGAACTCGGTCATACGCCTTCTCCAAGTCTACAAAACACATGTAGACCGGATAAGCGTACTCCCAGGCCCCCTCCAGGATCCTTGCGAGAGTAAAAAGCTGATCCGTCGTTCCACGACCAGGACGGAATCCGCATTGTTCCTCCTCAATCTGAGGTTCGACAATCGGCCTGACCCTCCTTTCGAGTACCTTGGAGTAAACTTTCCCGGGGAGGCTGAGTAGTGTGATGCCTCTGTAATTGGCACACACCCTCTGATCCCCCTTTTTGAAAAGGGGGACCACCACCCCGGTCTGCCACTCCTTCGGTACTGTTTCCGACTTCCACGCAACGTTGATGAGACGTGTCAACCATGACAGTCCCTCAACACCCAGAGCCTTCAGCATTTCCGGGCGGATCTCATCCACCCCCGGGGCTTTGCCACTGTGGAGTTGCTTAACGACCTCAGTGACCTCCCCCCGGGAGATTGGTGTTGATCCCCCGTCATACTCCAGCTCTGCCTCTAACATAGAGGGCGGAGTTGTCGGGTTCAGGAGTTCCTCAAAGTGTTCCTTTTGAGGAACACTTGAGGTCAACAACGTCCCATCCTTACTGTACACAGCTTGGATGGTTCCCTGCTTCCCCCTCCTGAGGTGTCGGACAATTTTCCAGAACAACTTTGGTGCCGCCCGAAAGTCCTTCTCCATGTCTTCTCCGAACTTCTCCCACACCCGCTGCTTTGCCTCGGCCACGTCCTTCGGGCCTGTCGGTACCTTGCAACTGCCTCGGGAGTCCCCCGGGATAACAAATCCCTGAAGGCCTCCTTCTTCAGTCGGACGGCTTCCCTGACCACCGGTGTCCACCAGGAGGTTCGAGGGTTACCACCCCTTGAGGCACCTAGGACCTTGAGACCACAGCTCCCCGCCGCGGCTTCGGCAATAGAGGCTTTGAACACCGACCACCACTACAGAAATACCAAACAAGCTGTTATTATGTTAAAAAATGTACTTTTTTGGATTGACATCTGGATAAGTAGTTAGACGTAAATCAATGATATTGTGGAAAATTCATTAACACAAATAACCATCACTTTCAAAAGAGCTGTGAATCCATTTTCCAACATATTTTGAGTTAATGCAGTTTGCTTGTAAATTGTGCATCGCCTTAGGCTGCTGATAAAACCAGTGATAAGGTATCAAACATGTCTTTGAGTAGTATCTGCTTTGTAAACAGACCTAGAAAATGTACGACTGCAGCATTCTCAAGCAATTAATAAAACCACTGTAGCCAGGAATAACTCAAATATTTATATTGAATACTCTAATTAAGCTTCTTTTTGTAATAAGATATATTGTAACCGTTATTGTTTTTGATGATTCCTGCAGTTTCTGACAAATCATTTGAGGTCTGGATCAAGCAGTGTGAAGAAATGATGGGGGGTAAGTAGAAAATCTGAGCTGCATGTATTTTTATTAAGGTTAGACCAGTATTTAGAGCCAATGGTGGTCCCATGAGGTATAATAAGATCATCTGAACAGGGTCCGATCTTATGTCAAGCTTTTATCACACACATGGAGGTATGGTATTGTGAATCTGTCCTCTGAAAGTCTGGTGACAAAATAAAATGATGCAAATATGTTACAGCAAGGACATTCAGGGTCTCCAATGGTGATTAAAACTGTGAATACAACCCTCCCTTTGAACAGAGTGTGAGAATGTAGAAAACAACCTGTAAAATTCCACGCCATGCAACATCTTCCATGCTCGCCTTCTATCGTGTGTGGAAGTGGACAAGTTGAAGTGCCATCCACATGTTTACCCATCACATCGTTTATTAGCATAATGTGTATCGAAGCGAAAGAGAGAGTGGCGATGGGTAAATGCCCTCAGAGCAGATTAGCTGTTGGCGAGTATAGCAGAGAAGAAATATGCTATAAAGTTGTGTTATTTATTAAATAAACAGTGTGTCACACAAGCACTACACACACATTTGTTGGCCCTGCCACTTTTTGGCATCTCTGATTATCAGAGAAATAAATAATGTGCGTCAATAGTAATAAAGACATCACAACACCAGTGATAAACAGTCTTCTTAAAGTTGATTTCAAATGTCTAAAAGTAATAAATATTGGTCGACAATATTGCCTAAGGCTCTATTAAAATAGTTTCAGACTTCCAAATCCATTACCAGTTGCTCCAGCTTCAATATGCTGTTTACTCCCTGTCATCAAACACTGCGCTAAATGGCCCAGTCAGGGAGCTCATCAGCCCATCTGATCAAACAAATGAGCTCGCGCACATCCACCAGATCCACAGTGCGAGTGTGTTTAGGCCGAGCTGCTCGGTCCAATAAAAGATGCATGCCACGTCTGCGGTGGTGTGTTTCTGTTTGCAGGCGATGCCGGGGCCCTCTGGATCATCTAAACAAGAGCACGAGTTTTGACAAACGAGCTTCACACCCGCCTGCACACGCACTCCCAGGAGCGGTGTGATTCATCAGAGTTAACGTTCCTGATGTTTGAACACCTCCCGATGGGACCCCACTCCTTCACAGACGGCATCCACACACACAGGAAAATCCACCGGGGTGCACATGACCCCCCTTAAAACTTTAAAGTACCCTACTTGCACTTGCTCACACCAGCAGCTGTTGTTTCTTCCGGTGACAGCATGTTTACTACACCTGGTTATTCCGTCACACGTGGCTCCCTGCATGTTTAAAAAAAAAAACCTCAGAAACGCAGTCGTTCTCTCAAAACAGCCCCTTCCTCTTCACCATTTCAAACGCGACCTCATTAAGACTACACTAACACTCCTCCCGTCATCTCTCCCTCTCTGTAATGAACTCAGTGAATAATGTATGATAGCATGCTGCTAAACGGTGATCAGGCCTGCTCGGGCTCACAGGGCTTTTAATGGGCGTGGATGGACCAGTAAACAAACTGGTGGAGGAGAGAGTGTATGTGGGGGGGGAATCTGCTATCTGTTGACAAATGTGTTAAAACGTATGTTCTTGCCATTTTGCCATCATCATATTTAAAGAGACTGCAATTAGATTCAGGCAGCTTAAGGGGCTGTATTACATGTTCCCACCTGCCACTCACAACAAAAACCTTTATTTTTCCTGTATTTCCAGAGCAGATCAGCAGCGGCGACGACATGGTGAGTGTCTCTGCGCGGCCACTAGGGGGCAGTGTTGCTCTCAGCATCAGACTTGTTTATGTTCAAAGAAGGGAGCCTTACTAAGCCTCTTTTGTTATGTTTTTCTCTAATTTTGTCCCTTTTTTGTTTCATCCCTCTGTCTTTTCGCCACATCCAATTGTCATCCTTTCTGGGGGGGCGGAGCAGAAGCTAGCAGCTCCACCTGTGAAGTAAGTGCAGAAATTGAAATACTAGGCATCTTTGTTTTTTGTTATGATTAACCAAGGCGTAGAGTGTCAAAATGGTCTGCTTTTTTTCTTTGAAGTTCTTTATGGAGTTTATATATTCATAGCAGTAGTGGTGGAAAAACAAAAGGTCTTCACACTTGCTAATCTGTTTTCTTTTGTTGTGTTTTTCTTGCAGACATGACTGGTACCAAACAGAGTCTCAAGTCATTGTCACAGTCATGGCAAAAAATGTACCCAAGGATGGTGTGTGTGTCAACTACATGGAGAGAGAGGTATAAACACACTTAGAGCAGAGAGTGTTCTCTCTATTTGTCTGCAGCAGAGATGGGTTAGCTTTCCTCAGGGGGGGGCCATTAGAAGGGTCTCACACACATGCACACAATAACACACACTCCCCATGGACCCAACTATGCCTCCAGTGGTGCCTTGTTAACATTGCCCCCAAAGTACAGATCTAAGAACAATTTACCATCCCCAGCTTCTCCAACCTCCTAATTGTCTGGAGAAAGACAGCATAACTGATCTAGGATCAGCTGCAGAGCCCTCCGGGGACCTCCCTCCCTTCTTTTGCGTTTTCTCTTTTTCCCTTCTCTTCTTCCCCTCTCTCTCTGAGGGGTAACTGCAGGGCACCCCAGGGAGTGCCTTTGTCTTTCCTAATAGAATAACAAACTGAGTTTACCCCCGTTTCAAACTAAATAGTTAACTCGCAGAGAATCCGACAGTCACTTCACAAGCTCCCTCCATGGTGTGAAGTACAGATAAGTTCATATATTCTTTACTAGGTCAGTATATACAAAAGAAATTAAAGATGAAAGGCGGTGGTTCCAGCTCTGCTCCCGGGTGACTGAGCATGCAGAAGCTGTATACCTACAGACGGCACAGGAATTCAACTGCAAATGAATATTACGCCTTTGATAGTTTTGTGCAATTGCCCAAAAGCTACTTTAGCTAACTTTCGAAGCTTTCATCCCCGACAAACTACTTCTTACATAAATGTAGTCCCAAATCAGAAAGTCTTCTACCTTAACTGAAGGTGTTAGAAAACGGAATGTTCCTCTGCGACATAAAAAAACCCAGATTTTGAGAAAATGGCAGTTATTCTCAAGTGGGCAGGGATTTTTTCTATATGAGGGCAGTGTTTGCCAAATGACAAGTGTGTGGGAGTTTGAGGATTTGGGCCACAGCCGAGTCCTTGTCCCTCTAAACCAACAATCCACCCACCCAGCCCCAGTGAGTGACAGGCTGTTAGGAGCTGTCTCACCCCCCCCCAACTCATCTCTGGTCACTCTGGGGCTGCAGGGGACAGGGCGACGATACTCCTGGCCGACAAAGCAGCCACATCAGATCATTATTCTCACAAGCTGACACCTGCACCCCCCTAACAAGTGCTACCCCCCCCCACACACACACACTCCTTTTCTTTCTTTTTCTTTTGTGTGTTTTCTTATGACTGCAGTTAAAGGGATGGATAAGATGTTTGGAAGTGGTGTTGTTGTTCTTATATGTAGTCAATATATTACCTACAGTAAAGGAAGCAAAGCAATGAAGTGCTGCAGTAGGGATCTTCTGAAAAACATATTTTAGCTACTTTAAACAATGACCACCTCAAAACTCAATATCAGTTTAATTGCAAGTGATTTTTTAGCCTTTACCTTGCTGTCAGACATCTCTTCCCACCACGAGGAACTGAAGCCCTAATATCCATCTATGCTCAGGCCAAAGCCACCAGACTCCCTTCATAAAAACTCATTGTAGCTCACTGGAGAAAGGGGTTGCTTGCCTCGATCGGCTATAGTTTGTTGCTGCAGCTTAATAATAAATGAAGCAGAATCTTTTAAAAAATGCTGATTAAACAGGGCTCAACGCTAACTTTTAAAAGTGGTTGCCGGGCTGGCAACCAGGCATCAGCTTTTGGTTGCCAAAACCGAAATACGGTTGCCATTTTTAGTCACCTTATATTTTAAATAATTAAGATACCATACAGTCATACATCAACTTAATAATGAACATGTGACACAAAAGAATGTTCAAATGCTTTACAATAAGTAATTAACACAATTATTTGAAACTTAAGTGGTAGTAAACTTGTCCACCCTCAATTGCTGGTATACAAAACACCAGTAGTGCAGTCTTGGATTGACCAGACTAATACATTTCTAATGTTAAATAAATGAAAACTATTCACAGTTAAGAATTAGATATTAATTATTAATGCTGTAAATTACCTTTAATATGTCTAAATATATAACTATATTTATTTATTTAGAAGTGATTATATTTGTATGCCAATATGTTCCTATGGTAAAGTTTCGTTTTGCACTTTTATTTTGGTAGTAATAAGATCGGGACTCTTATTTTGAAGGAACCTTTACCGGAAGTGAATGGACAATTGAGCAGAATGTTTCGCCTCCCAAGACTTTACACATTTCCTCTTTGCTTTTCGTTCGGGTTCACCTTGCGCTTTATCAGTTGAATCACTATGAACATTCGTTTGAGATGTTAACGGGTTGGCCGAACTTTTTACCGCACAGGACTTAATTTGCAACTTAACAACTTAATTTGCTTCTCCATTTTTTGTCAAACGCAAAACATGCACCGCTTTTTGGCGCGAGTAAGCATGCATCGCTTTCTGGCTCCGTAATCACACCAATGCACGTGCAACTTAAGTATCAGGTTCCGACTGGTCACAACAATAATTAAATATCACTCTTAATTAGGGGTGTAACGGTTCACAGAAGTCACGGTTCGGTTCATACCTCGGTTTGGTGGTCACGGTTCGGTACAACAAGGAAAAGCAAAAAAAAAGTCCCAATTGCATATTTTTTTTTGCTGTTATTTATTTTTAACAGTCGTGCAAGTTTTGGTATGAAAATAAGGAACTCTAACATTTTGAATCATTAACTTTATTACACAGTTAAAAACAAACCACAAACAGTAACACACACACTCAGATGGCCATATTATTTATATTGGCTGATGTCAAACAAAAAGGTTAAATAAGCTGTACAACTAAAAAGAATGTCTTGAACATATTAAAATAAATAATAAGAAAATGAAAATCTGTACCTTTAGGAGCAATGTCTAACATGTGTAATTAACTTGTGAGTGTTTGAGGCCATTATGCCTAAATAAAGGTACTCAAGCTTTACTCTATTTTCAAGTTTTTCTTCAAAAAGATGAGTTTGTCTACGTTGTCAGCAGTGAGGGCAGATCTGTTGGCGGTAACTATGTCACCTGCCGTCGAGAAAAAACCCTCTCGCTGGGGACTGAGACTGACTCGGATGTGATTGAGCATGTTTGACGTGTTACCACTAGCATACCGCACCGCTGTCGAACAACGCTGACACACCGTCGCCGTCCGATCCACAACTCGCACCCCATCATTGTTGTAGTCCACAGGGAACCGAAATGTTCCCACACAGCTGATTTAAAAGAAGCAGGTGGGTCTTCTAGCTGTGTGTTGTGCTACTACATTTTCTTCTTCATATATTGTGTTCATTTTGTTGTGTTTTGTTCTTGTTCTTCATTTGTTATTTACGGGCGGCTGGCTTTTAGGCGCAATACCGCCCCATGGATTATATATAGTGTAATACTGCCCTGAGTGACAGACTTTTTTCTCACTCGTAAAAAAAGGCGTATTCACCGTGTGACTGCATGTGCCGAACCGTGACGTCTGAACCGTGACGGTACGGGACGAATACGGATACCGTTACACCCCTACTCTTAATACAACAAATAATTAACATTTATCTATTTTGGGGTGCACATTTTGCTGTTTTGCTAGTTCTTTATGTTAAAAACTGGTTGCCACTGATGGCAACCAAAGGCCAAGAAGTGGTTGAACATTTTTCTGAATGGTTGCCAATGGCAACCTGGCAACCGTTACTGTCGAGCCCTGTAAAAGAACCAATGATTTCTACAATATGTTGTTTTACTAATTGCCAATGAGGCGTGGTGTCTAATCCCTGGTGTCTGTGTTCTCTTCAGCTCTCTGCCACGATGACGCTGGCATCAGGGGAGAACTACAACCTGGACCTCCACTTCCTCCACTCCATCATCCCTCAACAGAGCAACTTCAAGATCCTCACCACCAAGGTACCACACTCATTCAGCTAGTCTAGTCTGTAGAGGCTTCTCAATACTCAAATTACCCCTCCTCGACTCCCCTCCTCGACTCCCCTCCTCGATACTTAGACCCGCCCACAGGAGATGCGAGCGGAGGACCGAGGAGGGGAACCGAGGAGAGAGGAGGGGAAGCAGCAGACGTTTAAAGAAATGAGAACTCCTCTCCTCTGAGCGGTCATATTAAAGCGACGTCCGTTCATGATTACGTGGCAACAGCTGCATCAGCTGTCAGTGTTTTGTCATATTTTATAATCTCTGTTAGATCAGCTGAACATTGTTCCCCCACATATTTACTTTGAATTCATTGAGAGTGCGGTATAATGAGACAATAACAGGCTACAGATGCGGACACACACACACAAATATATTTATATAAATCTATGCAATTTAAAGTATGAGAGCACTCTCATAATAACGTAACACAATCAGAGACTGGATATATCCCCCCCCCCCCCTCTCTCTAGTCGCTGAAATGGGGAATTGAAATTACAGGCCAAAAGTTGTATTTGCAATTTAAAAGTAAGCAGAGGACACCAAACCAACTAAGACCTGTCTGTCCGCCGCATCTGCGCACACACTGTACCGCACACACACCTACACACTGTACAGGACACACCTACACACTGTACCACACACACACACACACCTACACACTGAACCACACACACCTACAGCTCCTAAAGCATAATCAGGCTACAGCCGTTGTGTATTTTATTATGTGAAGCACTAAATGGTTTTAGAAAAATATCGACTCTTTGTTTGTAGATATCTACTAAACTAAAGCAAATAAAGAGAGTAGGCCTGTTATACTGAGTGATATTTATTTTACACACTGCTCTGCTTTCTGCAGGACCTCACAGCTGTTCTCACTGTAAACATCGCGTTGCGATGAGAGCAGTTTCTAAAATAATATCCAGGGGATGCATGCAGAGCTGTCATTGGCTGAGATAAGTCCGACCGTGTGTCACGCCTCCACCGTTCCCGGAAATGCATCCGCGGAGGAGCCGTGGAGGAACCATCAGTGTATCCTCGGTTATAGCTCCTCCAGAGAGCCTCCTCGACGCTCGATCCTCGGTCCTCGGTGTACATTTAGAGAAATGAGACGTCCTTCAAAATGGCGCGCTGAAATTCATTTCCGGGTCACTACCGGAGGACCGAGGAGTCGAGGAGTCGAGGAGGGGAAATTTGAGTATTGAGAAGCCTCTTGTGTGTTGTGGAAACGTTCTAAATCAACAGGAAGTGCCATTTCTAGAAAGATAATGTTGATATTTTGCATTCTGGCTAGGGCTGCTCAATTAATCGTATTTTTATCGCAATTACGATTATGGCTTGCATCGATTATGAAAACAACGTAATCGAAATAAAACGATTATTTTTTTATTATTATTATTTATTTATTTTTGGTTTTCAGTTGAATTATACTTAAAGTTCAGGGTAATCAACTGTTAAAAACATACTGTTCACATTTTTTTTTTTCAATAAATTGATGTTTTCAAAGTAAATGGATAATCGTTTTTAATAATCGTGATATCAATTATTGACCCAAATAATCCAGATTATGATTTTTGCCATAATCGAGCAGCCCTAATTCTGGCATACATTTGTGTTAATTTTTACTGGTTTTTGACACATGTATAATAAATGTGGCCTTGAAAGATGACATGCTAAAACAGCAGGAACAATCACCAGTTGTGTTAAACCAGGGGTCTCCAAACTTTCTTCATCTGAGAGCTACTTTGAAAAACACATAGCACTCATCGGTTGAATTAAGCTACTTTAGTACATGTGTGAAATTGCAATACCCAAAGCTTATCAAAAATCTTAATTTCCCATCAAGGTCCCAGAAAACGATAATTTCTCACATATTATTATGGCCCACATAGTAAATACATCACTGAAAATTCACATAAATGTCCTTGATCACCACCTTACAAGCATCTTATGGCACATGTGTAAAATAAGTGGCATTCACTCAAAAAGAGTGACACACATCTCACAATTAGTGAGATGACTGGCACTGCATGGAGTCAACCATAGAGTGTGTGCTGGAGTGTACCCACTTAGGTTCACTCTAATAGTCATTTACATGTTCATCAGTCGGTCTTGTTCTGTATTTAGATTTCATGACATTCATGTCAGAAAAAGCTGCTTCACAAAGGTCTGTAGAGCCAAATAAAGCAGACATTTTCAGTGCTGCTTGGTGATGTTCTTATCGTTTTCTGGGTCTACAAGGTTCCAGAAATGTTGTGAGTTTTGCTGAGACTTAAGCTGAACATGATTTTGGAGATTTATAACCTCCATCTCCACAGGATTGACACTGAACAGTTCAGCCATCTTCTTCTTCGTCTTGACATGAAATTAACTATAATAAATCAACTGTATAGGTCTAGCCTCCCTATATATTCAAGATGAGGGCAAGTGTGTAAATATTGAACTTACTCTGTGTGGAGTCATAAAATAACCAGGGAATTTAACAAATGGGTCATTATACAGATCTCATATATATTGTATGAGATGGAGGTTTAAAGATATTTACAGCCCAGCTGTAGTGGAATATAGAACTATTTACCACTTTCTGAACTAGAAAACATCAACAAACAGGAAATAAACAACATTTTTAGGTCATCGACGCACTCCAACTTAGTTTTTGAAAGACGACAGTTATTAGATTTTACGCAGAATCACAGCGAGGAACACCGCATATAGCCTTGGCGTCTCAACAATAAAGGAGCAGACTATTAAATATGTCAGGGAACTGTTTTTACATCCCTATAAAGAAAATATAATGCAGTAATGTCACACACTGGAGAAACGCTGGTACTTTTCTGACCATGCTTCGAATCTCTGAACTGCAGTTTTGCCAGAGAGTGTCAAATGTCTGTAATATTATATCTCTGTGTATCTGGGATATCATTGTCTTAATAGCTCATCATTGATCATTTTTGTGTCTTCGTTACCAACGGTAATTACTCAAAATGTCACATAATAGTAAAAAAGGCAGCGCCAATGCGAATTTAAGTAGCTCGCTGATCATTACTCGGGTTACCACTCTGAGATTAACTCCTTAATCTCTTCAATAATTTAAGGCAGCGTAAAGTAGGCTGCCACTACCTATAATTCCTTAATGCTAGTAAAGCTTACTGTAGAATGGAAATGAGGAAATCCACTCTCGCTGTATACAAAGACGTTAGCGCAGTTCATCTGAGCGGCTAACAGGAGATTCAAACACATTTATTATAGTCGTACTCTCTTACAGTTCTTCAGCACTCTTTAATGTGATTATGGGCCTAATGAGTAGGAAGGGCACTCCTTACTATACACTAATTAGTGTGTATTATAGATGATGTGGGCTAATGAGTGTATACGGGCAAAGTGTGCTGATTCAGGGTTTAGACCACTGTCAGGTTTTAGCCCGAGGATCAAGAGGCAGGTTTTTGTGTGAGTTCTTTTGATTGTTTTTGTAATCGTTAAGGAGCAGGGATTAGGGCTGCACGATTTTGGGAAAAAATCTAATTGCGATTTCTCTGACAAATATTGCGATTGCGATTCGAATTGCGATATTTATTTTTAAGCGACCCAACGGAAGTTTATTGTAAAATGCAGCCATAACTCCGGCTAGGAAGGTCGTATCAACGTACTCCCGTCTCTAGCACCCCTGAGCTACGAGTGAAATAACTAAACTTACATGAAACTTCCGTTGGGTTGCTTTAAAGTCAAGCTTCAGTTTAAGATTCACCCTGTAATAGAAACATGTGATGGAGCATCACTAACCTGACTCAGATGGTTTGTTTCACCAAGCCATCTAGGAAAGCTGCATTGGAAGCCATTTGGAAAGGGCAGGCACTTTCAAAAATACTTGGCAGGTGATTGGATCAATCTGTCTATCACCTTCTATCATGGGCCACTTCTGATTGATTAACAATGGCTGGTACATGTGGAGCACAGCACTTCTGATTGGTGTGGATGACAGACACACAAGAAGAAAAGTTAAAAAAAATCGCAGGCTTTGCGATTTGATAATCGCATCATTTCAAATCGCGATTTCGATTTAAAATCGATTAATCGTTCAGCCCTAGCAGGGATTCATCTTTAGAGGCATTGATCATGCTGCTCTTGCCAACTGGAAAACTGGAAAGCTCTGCCTTCTTCATTAGGACTCTGTGTATTCCTAAGAACTAAATCTCTGATGGTGATGGATTAACTTTCCACAGTTTTTTGGACAAAGCCTCTTCCAAAACATAGCAATTCAAGAAAAACTCATTAGATTGGAAATTATAGTTAGTAAAAGCATAATAAAGGTAATATCTTACACACGTTTTACATTACTGTTAGGGGTGTAACAGAAGTCACGGTTCGGTTCGTTCCTCGGTTTGGGGGTCACGGTTCGGTACGGGTTCGGTACAACAAGAAAAAGCAAAAAAAAGTCCCAAATGCATAATTCCAGGTTTGTTGTTATTTATTTTTGAACAGTAGTGTAAGTTTCAGTTTAAAAATAAGGAACTCTGACATTTTCGATAATTAACTGTATTAAACAGTTAAAAACAAACCACAAACAGTACCACACACACTCAGATGGCCATATTATCTATAATGGCTGATGTCAAACAAAAAGGTTTCATCAAGCTGTAAAACTAAAAAGAATGTCTTGAAAATATTACATCATAAATAATAAGAAAGTGTTTCAAGAGCGCATAGCCGTTGAAATATATGCCAAAATCTTCCGTTATTTATTTTGGTCTCATGGCTTTCATGTCTATTGGTTTATTAAAAACAACGGGGATCAGCTGTTGAACTGCTGTTGTCTTTTGCCGGGCTCCTGTGATTGGCAAATCTGGCTGATGCCTTCCGATATGATTTAGCATGTTTGGCGTGTGTCTCCATTAGCATACCGCACTGCTATCAAACAACGCCGACACACCGTCCTCGTCCGATCCACCACTCGCACACTTCATCGTTATTTAGTCCACAGGGAACGATAGTTACGGCTGTAACTACGGTTCTATGAGTCCCGGATGACCGCCAGAGGCGGTGCTTTAGCACTGGATATTAGGGGTGTTGAAAATAATCGTTTCTACGATGCATTGCGATGCGGACGTGGACGATTCGGTCTCGATGCAGTGACGGAAGATAATCGGTTATAGAGTAGTAACGTTGCTTCCTGATTTTCCGGCCGCGGCTTTACTATAACGTTTTTTCTGTCACTTTAATATCAAATCGGTCGGTGACGCAGAGATCAGGGAACATACGTGACAGCGGCACAGCAACACCGAACACGGAGCAGTCTGCTTTATCCACCAACACAAGAACACCAGTCCAGAACCCACAGCAGAAGGACCCGCTCTGAATCACTCCGTGTTGCTGCGGCTCAGAGACACAGACAGGGATTTATGTTTTTCAAAAATAATCGCGTTACAATCATGTCAGGTTTTTGGTGGATTTAATTAAGTCTTGGATTGCAGAGTATGAATGTCCTCTAGCAATTTTCAGATGATATATACGTGTGTAAAGTTTGTGAAGGCAGGAGGAAAAAAGCTTCCGCGATCACCGTCTCCTCTCCGTTCCTCCAAGCCCCGCCCCCTCCCTGAAAATAATGAGTGACATGCTGATAGTGACCCGATAGAAACTTTATTATTCACTTAATCACTGAGATATAATGAAGCTAATTTTATCTTTCATTCATTGGATTTATGTAACAGTAAAACAGAGAATGTAAGTGTGCACCCACATGCAGTATTTTAGTTTGTATATGCTGTTGTAAATACTCCTGTTGTCTGCTGTGTTCAGACTCACGTCCTGTGTGTGATGCCTCATTCAGGACATTCAGTGTCCTTTCTTAACAGAAGGCCGTGGCTAGAAGCTGCAGCTAGACTGCAGAAGCATTAGCTTTTTGTTTTTGAGGATGGAACAACTTCACACACGGAGGCTAGACCTATACAATTCATTTATTTTGGTTTATAAATGAATGTCAAGACATTTATGTTATTGATTTCTGAAGCACTTTCTAAATAATAAAAAGAGAGTTCATATGTATTGACTGCATGTATGCATTGATGAAAAATAAGCCATGTGCAGTAATCTAGAAAATTGAGGATGCAACGCATTGGTATGAATCGAGATGCACCGGGATGCACCGGGATATCGAACCGAATCGAATCGTTGACAGGATAATCGTAATCGAATCGTGAGACCAGTGAAGATGCACAGCCCTACTGGATATGTCCATCGCGCGCATGCGCAGCTCGAGTACCAATAACAACAAAGTCACCTGTGACCCACGTGACACCGGCTACATCAGCCGGTGTCGACAGAGGATCTGTTCCCAGAATCTTCTCGCGAGCACACAAGAATTCTGAGTGACAGGAAACTCTGGCGGTCATCCGGGACTCATAGAACCGTAGTTACAGCCGTAACTATCGTTCTATTTCGTCCCTACTGACCGCCAGAGGCGGTGCTTTAGCACTGGATGACCTATACCAACCATGTCATGAAGAATCCAAGCACTTACTCACCTAGTTGGAAGCAGCGGAGCTTGGCCACAAGACCACCCCCAGGGGGTGAGGAGTGGCGACATTGACCCGGTAGAACCTGGAGAATGTGCCAGAAGACGCCCATGACGCCGCGGCGCAGATGGTCTCCAGGGGCACCCCTCTTAGGGCAGCCCATGATGTTGAGACGCCTCTTGTAGAGTGGCATCTGGCCCCTGATGGCGGGGGGCGGCCACTGGCCCCATAGGCACATGTGATGGTATCCACCACCCAGTGGGACAGCCGCTGCTTCGAGAGAGCACGACCCTTCCTAGTGCCGCCATGGCAAACGAAGAGCTGCTCTGACTGTCGTATACAGGCCGTAGCATCAATATACGCCCTCAGGGCACGCACAGGGCACAGCAACTCAGGTGTGCCGTTCTCCTGTGGAATGTTAAAGCGTGCCAGCTGGATAGGCCGATTGGAGTGGGCTAGTGGAAGCACCTTGGGCAAGAACGCCACATTCGGCCAGAGGGTGACACCCGAGCCATCGGAGTTCCACCTCAGGCATGTACTGCTTACGGAGAGGGCATGAAGCTCTCCGACTCGCTTCCCTGAGGTTATGGCAAGCAGAAATGCTGCCTTCAGGGACAGCCATTTAAGCCCGACCTGGGCCAAGGGTTCGAAGGGAGGAGATGATAGTGCATCCAACACTAGGGGCAGGTCCCAAGCCGGGGCCCTTGGGGTGCTAAGGGGGCGCTGCCGTAGAGCCCCTCTTAGAAAGAGGGACACCAACCTGTGGCGCCCCACTGTGGCGCCATCGACTCCGACATGTCGGGCAGAGATAGCAGCCATATACACCTTCAAAGTGGAGTGAGAACGTCCACTATCCAGAACGGACTGCAGAAACTCTAAAATGGTGGCCACGGAGCAATGTCCCGGATTCTCAGCCTTACTCACACACCAGTGGGAGAAGAGCCTCCATTTGCACTCATACTGTGCCCGAGTGGATGGAGCTCTGGCATTCAGGATAGTTTCCCTGACATATGCCGTGACACCGCTCAACAGTGGGTTGGGCCCTGCAGAGGCCAAACCCAGAGCTGAAGGCGGCGAGGGTCGGGATGCCAGATCTGACCCTTGAGCTGTGACAGGAGGTCCTTCCTGTCGGGGAGACGCCACGGTGGGCTGCCGCAGAGACTGCGTAGCAGTGGGAACCAGACTCTCCCCGGCCAGCGGGGGGCGACTAGAAGGAGCCTGTGCCCCTGGGTAAGGACCCTCTGAAGCGTCTGAAGTATCAGAGGCAACGGCGGGAAGGCATACAGGAGAGTGTCCGGCCAGTCGTGCGCCAGGGCATCCTGACCCAATGGGCTGGTCACCTCCGACCAGGAGAACCAGAGGGGGCAGTGCCTCGAGTCTTCCGAGGCAAAGAGGTCCACCTCGGCCCTGCCGAAGAGGCTCCAAATTATCTCCACCACCTCCGGGTGAAGCCTCCACTCCCCCGGTGGAGGCTTGCGCCGTGAGAGGAAATCTGCGACCTGATTCAGGTCCCCTGGCAGAAAAACTGCCCGCAGACTGGTGAGGCGGGGGAGCGCCCAAGGCAAGAGGCTCTGCGAAACGCGGAGCAGCTGTGCGGACCTGGCGCCCCCCTGGTGGTTGATTTGGGCAACTGCGGACATGTTGTCCGAACGAACGAGCACATGCCTGCCCGCCAGTTGGGGTAAAAAGTGCATGAGTGCGAGCAACACCGCTCGAAGCTCCAGCACATTGATATGGCGTGCACCTTCCTGGGCAGACCACTGACCCTGCACAGTCCTGCCCTGCCACACCGCACCCCACCCCGAGAGACACGCATCCACAGTGACAGTCTCCCGGCGGGATGGGATGGTGCCCATGGGCACACCCCTCAGGAGATAGGCCCTGTCCCTCCAGCGGGACATAGAGTGGAGGCACCGCTGAGACACCCTGACTCTCTTGTGCCTGTGCCGCTTGGCGTCCAAGTGACGGCTGTTCAGCCACATCTGCATGGGGCGCAGTGACAACAGGCCCAAGGGCACGACGGCTGAGGCAGCTGTCAGTCTGCCTAAGAGCCGGAGGAACTGTATGTAAGGCACCCTCTTGCCTAGTCTGAAGATGCGAAGATGGTGGGAAATGTCGTCCACACGACGAGGTGTCAAGTAGGCCCTCATGGTGACCGAATCTAGGACCATCCCCAGATAAGTGACCTGCTGGGAAGGGTCCAGGCAACTCTTCCCGGTGTTCACTGTCAGGCCCAACCGGGCAACGTGGGATGAGAGGCGCGCCGTATCCTGGGCCCCTTGGGCCCGGGACGGCGCGCAAACCAGCCAGTCGTCCAGGTATGGCAGGACCTTCATGCCCTGTGCCTGCAGGGGAGCGAATGCTGTCGCAACAACCCTGGTGAACACCCTTGGGGAGAGGGAGAGACCAAAGGGAAGCACCCGAAACTGATAATGTCGACCCTGAAAGGCGAACCTCAAGAACCTCCGGTGATGGGATGCAATTGGCACGTGGAAATAGGCGTCCCTCAAGTCCACGGTTGTGAACCACTCCCCCTGTGTGACAACACGAAGGGTGTCTGCTGTGGTTAGCATATGGAAGGGTAGTACCCTCAGGAATCTGTTGATTCCCCTGAGGTCCAGAACTGGACGGAATCCGCCAACTTTCTTGCTCACAAGAAAGTACGTCGAGTAGAACCCCCCGCTCTGACGCAGGGGGTCCACTGGCTCGATTGCGCCTTTGGCTCGAAGGCGGTTTAGCGTCTACCAGGAGCGGGGGCGAGAACACTGCCTTCACTGGTTAATTTACAGACAAATGCCAGATGCAGCGTAACCGGGAGCGGGTGCGGGAACACAGCCTTCACCAGCTACCTGCTTAACAGAAAACACCAGGCAGTTTAGCGTCTACCAGGCAGTTTAGCGTCTACCAGGAGCGGGGGCGAGAACACTGCCTTCACTGGTTAATTTACAGACGAATGCCAGACGCAGCGTAACCGGGAGCGGGTGCGGGAGCACAGCCTTCACCAGCTACCTGCTTAACGGAAAAAACCAGGCCGTTTAGCGCCTACCAGGAGCGGGGGCGCAAACACTGCCTTCACTGGTTAATTTACAGACGAACGCCAGATGCAGCGTAACCGGGAGCGGGTGCGGGAACACAGCCTTCACCAGCTACCTGCTTAACAGAAAACACCAGGCAGTTTAGCGTCTACCAGGAGCGGGGGCGAGAACACTGCCTTCACTGGTTAATTTACAGACGAATGCCAGACGCAGCGTAACCGGGAGCGGGTGCGGGAGCACAGCCTTCACCAGCTACCTGCTTAACGGAAAAAACCAGGCCGTTTAGCGCCTACCAGGAGCGGGGGCGCAAACACTGCCTTCACTGGTTAATTTACAGACGAACGCCAGATGCAGCGTAACCGGGAGCGGGTGTGGGAACACAGACTTCACCAGCTACTTGTTTAACAGGATAAACACGGCAACTTTAGCGTTAAATCAAAGGCGAATGCCAGCTGTAGCTAAAGAAAAAAGAACGGCACGGGAAACTCCGGTGCTCAACCCGGCGTCCGCCGAGTGGCTGCAGCCGCTACTGCTAACTAGCCAGTACAGCTCAATGCCAATAAAGTTTAGCTCAATGCTAATGAAGTTTAGCTCAATGCTAATGAAGTTTAGCTCAATGCTAATGAGGTTTAGCTCAATGCTAATGACGTTTGGCTCAGCGCCGCGGCCAAAACAGTACAAAAGCACAGCAATACTCCTGGGAGAGGGAGCGAAAACACCTCCGTCACCAAAAGACTCAGCAAACAGACAGAAATCAGGACAACTAGGCTGGGAGAGGGAGTAGAAACACTGCCGTCGCCAACCAAGCCGACACCAACCTGTCCGAACGAAGTCTCTGCGCAGCCAGCCGCAGCTCCTGGAGGACGGGTAATCCCGCGGCCCCGACTGGATGAGTCGCGAAGCTACACGCAGCCAGCTGTTTGCAGAGAATCCTTAACAAATGTTCCGAACGAACGAACGCTGTAGGCTACAAAAAATGTAGCCAAGGTACTCTCGCGCAGCGAGAAGATGAAAAGGAACAGATCCTCTGTCGACACCGGCTGATGTAGCCGGTGTCACGTGGGTCACAGGTGACTTTGTTGTTATTGGTACTCGAGCTGCGCATGCGCGCGATGGACATATCCAGTGCTAAAGCACCGCCTCTGGCGGTCAGTAGGGACGAAATAGAACCCGACATGTTCCCACACAGCTGATTTAAAAAGAAGCAGGTGGGTTCTAGCTTCTGTGTGTTATCTGAAATCGCCATACTAACTTTTCTTCTTCTTGTATTTTGTTCATTTTGTTGTTGTGTTTCTTCTTGTTCTTCATTTGTTGTTTAAGGGCGGCTGGCAAACAGCTTTTAGGCGCAATACCGCCCCCTGGAATATAAATAGTGTAGTGGATACTGCCCTGAATGACAGACTTTTTTCCCACTCGTAAAAAAAAACGCGTATTCGTCGTGTGACTGCATGTGCCGAACCGTGACGGTACGGGACAAATACGGATACCGTTACACCCCTAATTACTGTTCATTTCCTCAGCTACTTAATTTAGTCTTAGTCTTAAACCTGTATAAAATATCCTTTTTTGTTGTTTCATATTTAGTCAACCTTATCCTGTTTTTGTTAAGTACATTTTACTTAAAGTCTGGGCATTTAAATCTTATCTTGTCAAAGAAAACCAACTAGTTTTGACATATTTTTGTCGCTCAAAGCTGTAGACATTTTAGTATTTTTATTTACAAAAAGAAACAATTGATACAATTTCACACAAATGTCTAATAGGATAAAACATAGATGTGATGACATCTTGAATAGATAGTGATATGACCTTTAACTTGACTTGTTGGTAGAAATACAGTTATACTAATATATTAATTATTTTGTTCAATCTAGCCTAGTTACAAATCAATAATTTTGGCAGTTTATAGATTTGTTTCAAATAAGATATCGTCTCATCCTTATCTGCTGACAAAGACATGTTGAATGATAATAATTCATCCTCCTCCCCCTGACAGTACTCACATTAATACATATCCAAACGGATAAGGGAGAAACTGCAACGCTATATATCACACAGGCTCCGCCCTCTACTGGACTCTATGGATACTACTCTCTATCATGCTATGCGGGCATTTACCTACTGAGTTGCATAAACGTAGCCGGCCAATCAGGGCGAGCCTACCTGAATGCGCGCGCAGGCCCATAGTATAAGGCGGCTACGCCTCCCGACTGTCATCCTTTTTCTCTTCAGCGAGCAGCAACAACTGAAGCTAAACGTAGCTAAAGATAAAGAAATGGGAAAAGAATATGGACTCACCACTCCTTGAACCTCGGCTTTGCCCTACATGCCCTGGCTTAATTGCGGGCTCTGATCCCCACCGCTTGTGCTTCGAGTGTTTGGGGCCCGACCACGCTGTGGCCAAAGCAGGGTCCTGCACGGGTCTGATTTTCAAGACACGCTCCCGGCCCGCACCCGCGACTTGCAATACCGAACCCGCCCCGCTACCCGCTCATATTGCCATATATTGCCTCTCCATATTAGTTCCGCAACCCGACCCGTCGGCACAAGATCCGCAACCCGACCCGATCCCGCATATATATGAGCAGTGAAAACCTGCAATTATTAACACACGCAGTTGTATATTTGTCTCAAACAGCGTGGGATGTTGGTTCTTTTCTCCATCTAGGATGACACCAAAAGCCTCCCAGACGTTAGATTTCGCTCTTGAGGAAGTGTTATTGAAAATGCTGTATTCTCCGCTATAGAGCTTCAACTCAGCCATTTCGAATATTACGCACTCAGCAGCAGATTGATAAGCTGCAGAGGTTATGATTATGCGCGGGGGAGAGGTCTGAAGAATTTAATATATTAATTATGCAACACCCGCGACCCAACCCGCATCATCTTTGTTTTACCCAGAACCGAACCCGGAAAAAAGCATTTGAAAAAGTACCACCCGTTAATCACTTTTTTTGCGGGTCACCCGGCGGGTACCCGACCCGATGCAGGACTCTGGGCCACAGTGGGATCATGGCACGTGTGGTTGGGACTCACGCCTCTCTCCAAGAAGGACCGTGATGATCTCCTTGGAGCCCCCGTATCCACGGAAGGGCTCCTCGGATCGATCATCTCGGTCACGCAGCGCTTCAGCCGTTTGGAGGAAGAAAGAGCTCAGCCGTATTCTGCCGCTGGCTCTTCCTCAGCGGGGTGAGTGTGAAGCCACGGTAAGAAGGAGAGAGAGGCGCAGGTACAGAGCACCCACAGCTCCCGCTGCCTCTCCTGCTCCCTCGGGCTGGTTCTGCGGGGCGGGTTCAATTCCAGCACCCGCGGGTTTAGGCTGGGCGATTCCGACAGGCCTCCGTCCCGGCTCCGCATCAGCAGATGACGGGCAGTGGGAGGAAGTGTCCCGGCGGAGATGGCTTTCTCCACCCAGGACGCGAGGGGGAATCCCGCCTCCTCCCTCTATGATGTTTCAGTGCTGAAAAATGCCTTTTAATAAAGATGATTGCATTTATCCCAGTCTAAGAGTCATTCCTCTCCACAATTACACACTTCACCATAATGTTGTCTGTACAGATTCCCCACTCGCCGCCCCAGTTGTAACTCCAGTAAAGGAGGCAACCAGCGGGCGCACTCCCACAAGAGCATGCCGCGGTGTGTTCAAGGACCTCAGTGGAAAATCGGCCCTTTCTGGGTCAGCCCCCCATGGGCCAAACTTCCTTTTATGGAGGGTTTGGCGGCGGAGTGGGCCACCAGAGAATACCACAGCTTCTTAGCTGCGGCTCCACAGCTGATTGCATGTCCCCTAACGCAGTGTTAGGGGGGGGGTGGACGCATTTGCACACGAGCCATGGCCAAGAAAGCTGCTTTACGCCGCTCTGACGGCAGGTCAGCCGCTTATGTCGCGGTTTTTGCAAGGGGTCAGGAGGCAGCGCCCAGTAGTGCACGCCTCCTCCCCGCAGTGGGACCTGCCGTTGGTGCTTGAGGCTCTGGTCACAGCACCATTTGAGCCTCTGGAGCTCTCCTCCCTGAAAGCACTGTCATGGAAGACAGCGTTGCTACTTGCCTTGACTTCGGCCAAGAGAGTGTCCGAGCTGACCGCTTTGTCTGTGCACCCAAGTTGCTTTTTGATCCGGGGCGACACTCCCCGGGGCGAACCCCTCCTTTTCTCCCAAGAGCCTAAAGAGCTCGTTTAGGTCAAGGGCTATTCAGTTAGGTGGCTTTAATCTTCCACCCCATATTGGGGCCAGGGAGGCTAAATTGTACCTCCTCTGCCCGGTGCGTACGCTGGCATGTTATGTAGAGCGCACGGCTGCCATTAGGCGCACTGCACAGCTGTTTGTGTGCTTTGGGGATGGTGTGGCTGGAAAAGCTCTCTCCAAGAGGCGCCTGACAGGATGGCTCTGCAAGTGCATTACACATGCCTATGGACGGGCGGGGAGAGCCCTCCCCACTGGGGGTCCGTGCACACTCTACGCGGGCTATGGCTGTGTCAACAGCATTATTCAACGGTGTGAGTGTGGAGGATATATGCACAGCGGCGTCTTGGTCTACGCCAGGCCCCTTCATAAAGTGTTATCTCTTGGACATGTCTGGCTCCTTCTCGTCGTCTGTGCTGTGGCTGACCACCCCCCCCCCCCCCCCCCCCCCCTCCCCGGGATAGAGTGCACTTAGGTTTTTCCCATGCTCCTTAGGGACCTGGGGAACATGATGCGCAGTAAGCTCCATACAGAGTCTTCCGCACAATTGTTTCCATGCACACTCCACACGAGGTAAGGGTGTGTGAGTGTGCCTTATCCAAGTTGCGGCCCCGACTTCTCCACGGTCACAACCGGATGGGAGAAAGTGGAGGTGCGGTGGCTGTTAACCAAAGGCCGGTCAGGGGCAGTGTGATGGGTTGATGTTGTTGGACGACATGGCGTTTATACATCGGGGCTCCACCCACTGTACCTATAGAGTCCAGTAGAGGGCTGTGATATATAACGGGGGGTTACGTATTGTAACACTAGGTATATAAGCACAGGCTGAGCCCTCTACCTGGAGGCCCTGTCTTTCCTATGCCGCTCGCTGAAGAGGGTGTAGGATGACAATCGGGAGGCGTAGCCACCTTATATACTGTGGGCCTGCGCGCTCATTCAGGTAGGCGCACCCAATTGGCCGGCTACGTTTATGCAACTCAGTAAGTGAATGCCCGCATAGCATGATAGAGAGTAGTACCCATAGAGTCCAGTAGAGGGCTCCGCCTGTGCTTATATACCTAGGGTTACAATACGTAACCCCCTCGTTTTGCGCAATCAACTATCTGAACCATAGAAGATCTGCACATGTTATGCTTGATAGTAGCAATTGAGACAGACTTGGCTGAGGCGTACAGTACAGACAATAATATGTTGGTAGTCTGGTCATATTTTGTCTGCAGTTTATCATGATATCGTCATAATTGCTGTTTAAAGACGTTGCTGCCATTGTCGCAAGCAGTTGTCTTTTAATTTTTCGCTTCCACTGCATATATTTAGGTCCTTATTTATTTAGGCAGCATCTTATAACACCTTCAGGTCCTGGACTGATCCTGGGGCTGGCCTCCAGGTTCTGCAGCCTAGAAACAAATAAATGTTAATTTCGTGTTCTTCTTGACTTCACAAAGTTTGCCTTGACCTATGTGAAACTCCACATGAGGAAAAAAAAGTGTTACTCATAAGATTATAATATAGAATTAATGTAGGGAGACAGGTGACCTTTATGAAACATGAAATGCATTGAGACACACAAAACGTACATAAGACACGTACACGAGTATAACAGAGTGAGGATGACATTGATACCGTTGATAGTGAGATAAATGCATTTTGTAAATGTCAAGAAACAGAATAGTAAAGCCTCAAGTTATGTTAAACGACTTAAAAAACCTTAAAGAAACTAAACTGGCCTACTGAACCACTTCGACCACTTGGGGAAGCTATAATAAGTTGTGAAAACATATTGACATATCACAGACTGAATAAAATTCCTATATTCTCTCACTTTTTGCTATTTTTTTGGTGTCCTCCCTCTGCTGAGGGAAATATCTGTCTCTTTAGCTGCTGAATGCTCCACTGTGTTATTCAGCTAGTGGCTAGCTGTGTAGTGTGGTTCTTAGCAGGTAGTGTACTGTGGGTTCTACAGAGCTTTTACTCTGAAAACACCTGCATGCTGTGGCTAAAGACGACACTATGAGAGCTGTGAAGCGAAAGAAAAGAGTTTGTTCTGATTATTTAGCTGGCTGGTTCTGTTGTGATTGGTCAACTGCTTAGAGCCTTGTCAATTAACTACAGGGGTCCCTCAGGGCTCTGTTCTTGGTCCCCTCCTCTTCTCCTTGTACACCAACTCGCTCCGATCAGTCATTAGCCCGCATGATTTTTCGTACCACTGCTACGATGACGACACCCAATTAATTCTGTCCTTTCCCCGCTCAGAGACCCAGGTCGTTGCACGCATCTCTGCTTGTCTAGCTGACATCTCTCAGTGGATGTCTGCTCACCACCTCAAGCTCAACCTTGACAAGACTGAACTGCTTTTCCTTCCGGGAAAAGATTGTCCCACTCTTGACCTAACAATCATCATCGGCACCTCTGTTGTTTCCCCGACTCAGACTGCAAGGAATCTGGGTGTGACCCTAGATAACAACCTGTCCTTCACTGCAAACATAGCTGCTACAACCCGCTGCTGCAGATACACACTTTACAACATCAGGAGGATACGTCCCCAGCTGACCCAGAAAGCGACGCAGGTTCTAGTCCAGGCTCTCGTCAGCTCACGCCTAGACTACTGCAACTCCCTCCTGGCTGGTCTACCTGCATGTGCCATCCGACCTCTGCAGCTCATCCAGAATGCAGCTGCTCGTCTGGTCTTCAACCTTCCTAAATTCTCCCACACCACGCCGCTCCTCCGCTCCCTTCACTGGCTTCCGGTAACTGCTAGAATCCACTTCAAGACAATGGTACTTGCGTACCATGCTGCGAATGGATCTGGCCCTTCTTACATCCAGGACATGGTTAAACCGTACACCCCAGCACGTGCATTCCGCTCTGCATCAGCCAAACAGCTCGCTGCACCCTCACTGCGAGGGGGACCCAAGTTCCCATCAGCAAAAACACGTGGGTTTGCTATCCTGGCTCCAAAATGGTGGAATGAGCTCCCCATTGACATCAGGACAGCAGAAAGCTTACACATCTTCCGGCGCAGACTGAAAACTCATCTCTTTCGACTCCACTTCGAGCGATAGAATTACTAACAAAGCACTTATATACTAATAAAGGACTGGCTTATCTAAAGCCAGTTGAGTAGCACTTGAAATGTTTTTGCTCTATGAAGCCTGATGTACTTATATGATTCCGTTTTCTTCAAGTTTGTATTTTGTTGGTCGAACGCACTTATTGTAAGTCGCTTTGGATAAAAGCGTCAGCCAAAGGTAATGTAATGTAGAGATGTCCTGCCCCTTAGCCTATCAACTACAATGTGCTTGACCACTAGCAAACAAAGGTGCAGCTGTTACATTGTGATGTCATTATGTTATAAGTAAATAAAGTGTATAGATAAGTGTGTGGGAGAGAATCTCCCTCTGGAGGAAACTTTGGGATTTTAGCCTTTTCAGACCATTGACATGCATAAAAACCCATAAAACACAAAAAGGCATAATAAGGCCCCTTTAAGGATAGTGGTTTTAAGAGGTTAGGATACTTTTGTGAAGAAGAAATCCTGAAAAAACATATTTCTATCTTTATATATGCCATGGTATTAACTTTCATGAACAAGCCAAGACATAGAGCCTCTAAAAGCAATACTGATATTTATTCTAGTTTATTTTACAGAAGGCCACAGGGGAATGGAAAGGGCAGCACATTATCACACAGGTGCTGAAAATATCCCCTGTATGGTGCCACGGTAGCAAAAATTTGATTAGCAGCGTTACATAACTTGACATCTATATTGTGTGCATTATATCCACCAGCTACACTGTGCCGAGTGCAGACTGACCTGCACAGAAACTGCCCCCTCTCAAAAAAAAAGCACTCACTCACTTTCACACTTTTCCATGGCAACAGTAGATACTGCATACCAGAGGTGCACGTGGGTTGCAGCTTAAACAAGGGCTCAGTCTTAGAGAGACCACAGCTGAAGACGGTCTCACACTCTCTCATCGCTCTCTGCTGTAGCTTTTTTTTGCTCTTTCTTCCTCATTTATCTTTGTTTTGTCCATCCCTCACAGGCACCTGACACACGCACACACACACACACACACACACACACACCTTATTTCTGACTTTCTCTCTGTCTTGCACACACACACGCACGCATGCACGCATCTCTACCTCTAGGATAACGAGAGAGTGTTCAAACCCTCCTCCTACTCTCCCACAAAGCCCTGACTGTTCCCTGGTCCACTGGGCTCCTCTGGTACACATGGCCCTTATACACACACACACACACACACACACACACACACACACACACACACACACACACACACACACACACACACACACACACACACACACACACACACCACACACACACACACACACACACACACACACACACACACAACCACCCAACCAAGCTCTTAAGCCCCCATAGCAGCACTCAAATGTTCAAGATAGCAAAACGGCACCTTTTACATCCCCATAGAGATGTGTTCCCACAATGTCAGAGACCCCGACAAACTGAGCAGCTTTTAACTTCTGTCTCTTTTAAATATTTCAGAGCTGTTTCATTTTCCTGAAGCCAGGGAGCCACTAGGGGAAAAACCAACATTCAAATGAACAACAGCATCAGCAAATCAACTTTCTCCAGATTGGCATGCATCCCTAATGAGCGTTTTGGGGGAAAAGAAAAATATGCATTGCCCTCGGAGCTGTTGATTCCCAACCAATGCCGGCCTCTGTAATAGGCTGCCCTGCACTCTTCGCTCCACAATGTTTACGCTTCATCTCCTCGCTGTCTTTAAAGACAACTTAGCAGGGGGAGGCTAAGCCGGCCGTGCGTGTACAAGCGCGCGCACGCACACACACACCCAGTTAATAAACAGAAGCTGAACAGTAATCTTTCAACACACTTGTGTCATTTACACAAAGTATTTGCAGTGTGTGTGTGTGTGTGTGTGTGTGTGTGTGTGTGTGTGTGTGCCCACGCCTGTGTCGTCCGTAGCACATTATCGTCAGAGCGACCTCCTCCTGTCCTCCACCACGACAGACATTCCAACCGCAGGGGTCACCGCGACAACGGGGAGCCAATTACACACCAGCGTGTTTGATCAGAACAGACGGCTGACGCACACACGGCGACGCGTGCTCAAACACACTTCGCACACATTTTCGGATCCACACTCGCTCCAAACTCATCTCTCTATTTTGGCAAATAGCTAAAGTGGCGTCTCTTTAATTTGCACGCCTGTCAAACGTCTAAGAATGTTTATATTTATTACATTTTTGCCTCGTGTCTTTCTCGCCGAATTTGTTTTGAAATCAGCGGGGATCTGGAGAAAAAAAAAATAGGAAGGGAGAAGATGCTGGGTGAGGAGTCGTGGCAGGGGGGAAGGAGGGGGGTCGGGGGGTGACGGCTCCAAACACATGTGACAAACGATGCGGGACCCCACTGACCCTCTGTAAATAGCATGTGTGTGTCCACATTTGTGTCTGCGTCTGTAGTGCAAGATTGTATAGTCTGGGTCCTGTGGATGGTGGCCCCTGTATGTGGCTCTGCAGTCACATCCCTTTACGAGCCATCTTTTCGCCTGTCACACACACAGAAGCGCACACACAGAGACACACACACGGCGCCTGGCCTGCCATGTCCCTTAAAAGCCAGGAAGCACAGATGTGGCAGCAGATTAATGTTGTATGGCACACTAGGATCATACCATTATGTGAAAGAAGGGTGGGGGGCAGACGCTCCAAAGACAGCAGGTGTAGTGGTACAGGCCAGCTACAGAGCGACGTGGAGACGGGGAGCCGGATTTAAATGCAAGCGCGTCGGAAAAAGTCAAGAAATGAGCGAAAACCGAAAAAAGAAGCAGCATCTGGCTGCATTTGAATGATATTGGAGAAAGCAAAGCTGAGTGCAGGATTTGTAAAATGAAAATAACCTTCAGAGCAGGTTTTTTTTTTTGGTAACCACTAACCACTCAGGATTTATTGTCAGAGGTGGGAGAAGTTCAGATCTTGTACTTGAGTAAAAGTATCCGAGTGTAGGAATCGGTTACAATAAAAAGTCCTGCATTCAAAATGTTATAAGTAAAAGTACAAAAGTATTAGCATAAAAATATACTTAAAGTATCACCTGCAGAGGGATCTAGATTCAGGTGTTCTTTTCCATAGAGACCGCCTCGCTGCACATTATCCCTTGCATAAAGATAGATTGTGGGTCCCTTATTGGAAATAAACATTCTGGTCACCTTAACATCAGGGATCTTATACATTAAACTCCTTCTAAATCAAACCGTCACGGTAGCCTTACCTTACTGATCCCTCTTAAAATAGAAAAAACATGTTGCTTTACCAGCAGAAAGAAAATTGATTATTACTGTATTAATGTGACTAATAAAGAGCAGTTTGGTTATTAAGTATTATTCTGTTGATCGATGTCATTACATTTGGTGAAAAGCAGCACATAATGACTTGCTTAAGACTTGTTTTGTCAAAGTTTAGGACTTGGACTTGACTTGAACTTGCCCAACCTGACTTGAGACTTGACTTGGACTTGAGCACAAAGACTTGAGACTTGACTCGGACTTGAGCGCAAAGACTTGAGACTTGACTCGGACTTGCAAAACAATGACTTGGTCCCACCTCTGGAGATTACCCATCATGCCTGGCTGTCAGAGCAGAAGAACCCGTATGTGCGCTCACAGAGCATGCACCCCTTAAGCCCCGCCCCCCCCCCCCCCGAGCTCCCACTCTCGGCTCAGTAGAATGAATGGAGACAGGAAATAAATCTAGATTCGGCTTTTAGTGCATTTTACAACTTTAAGGACCGCATGATTATAATAAGGGCTATAAAATAGTTCATACTGGGTAATTTAATTCGTTTTCTTTTTTTAAAGTATCCGCTGAATTACAGACGTCTCTTTCCCAATGTTAGTCAATGGGGAAAACTCTTTCTGGGCCCAGTGACGTCACGGACTGATATGGAAATTGTAGTACCGCCGTTTGGACACAACGAATATTTTCATCAGAGTCCGGTACACTTCCTGGGGGATTGGTCAACACTGCCAAGCTATAGGTGGGCTTGTGTTTGTCGTGGTGATGTTTACAAGCTTCAGACACTCATGAATGGGGTAATAACTGATGATTTTTCTTGTTAAATTAAACCACATATCCAAAATCACTTTTTTCTCAAAATAATAGAACCCTTTCACAAAATGTAAGAAAATACATGTTGTGTATGTTTTTAACATAAGCTTAAATCTTACTGAAACAGTCATTTAAGTCCAGTGGTTAATTCATTAATTACATTAATAAATTAATAATTGAGGTGAATAGTTGCCACATGCACATTTTGAGAGGTTAGTATACTAAAACGAGAGACAAGAGAAGGGCAGAGAAAAGTCAACAGGTGTAGATATATATACTCAAGATATATGAGAAAATTCCATTTACAAGAAAACAAATGTTCAAAAGCATTACAGAATGCCTGAGAGTTTTACTTTTACATAAGATATTTACACTTTAAATGTGTGCAAAAATTCATCATAATGTTGAAAAGAAACTCGCAACAGCCTGCTGTTTCCGATTAATTAATAACACCTAATTACATGTCAATGAGTAAATATGATATTTCTTACTTTTTGTTTAATATTATTTCTATTCACATGGCTTTTTGCTCCCTGGGAAACTAATGATTTTGTTATTCCATCTGTCCAGTTTAGCCAAATCTGTGATTTTCCATTCAATGACATGCTTTTTTAACGATTTAACACAGAATGATTCTCAACAGTGATATGCAGGGAAAACAATTAGCCCACTTTTTTGATCGATGGGGGCGGTAAGGGACCTCAATCAGGGATGGGGGGGCTTGACGAATAATGGGTGAGAACCCAGTCCTACAGTCTTTCCATCTTTAATCTTCTTTGACTTAATTTCTGCATTTATGATGATTGACAATTCAATGTTAGGTGTTTAATTTAAACTCAATCTATATAGGCCAGATAGTAACTAGGTTAAGATTATTATAAGAGTTAATACCAGAATATGTTCGTCTACTTCTAACAACTGCATCATAAAAAAATCAAGAAAACATTTTAAAGAAATCCAACCAACACACACATTAGTTTGAACGCCAATTAGCAGTTTGAACGCTAATTAGCAGTATTTGTCAGCCATTAGAGCAGGTAGGAAAATCTGCCCTTTGATAATAACTGAAGTCTTGAAAGCAACATGAGACCCCTGACAGAGCTCAAATTAGCTTCTGTGCCCTGAATGCAGGTGCATCTGTCAAAGAAATTATATAATATTCCAGGAGGAGCTGTCTCAAAAATCGATTGAAATCAGTTTATAAAACACAAACAGTCCCGACTGATCAACAGAGTTTAATGAATCATCAGAAAAATACTACAATTCTTCTGAGAGGCTGAAGCTAGAGAAGGTTTGGCATTTTCTGCTCGGGAAAAGTAGCGATTAATTAATTAAAAAAAACATTGCAGATGAACCATCTGCTGATCATCTAATAATAACCATTATTTTCTTGTCATAAATAAACATGGTCCATCACTGGTGCACATGGTGAGGAAAAAGTGTGTTGTCAGGGCAAGCCAGAATAGACTCTGATAAACTCATCTTTAAAGGGGCCCTATCAACCTTCTTTGGGTTTCCCTTTCCTGTAGTATTTCATATAGGTTTTTGTGGATTTAAATGGTATGCCAAGACAAAAGTTCCCGGAGTTCCCTTCAGAACTTCCCCCTGCCTGAAACCCCTCGACTGGACACCTTACGATGTGACATCACACTGTTACACTTGCGCTTCTATTAGCTAGCGCTCCAACACATTGTACACATTTTATGTGATATGCAAAAGGGGGCGAAATCTCTAAGTGGTTGACCAATCACAACATAGCCGGCCAGCTAACCAATCAGAGCAGACTGGGCTCTGGTTTCAGACAGAGGGTGAAAAGAGGTGCTGCAGCACAGGCAGTATGAGAACAATAAAGAGCTTTTTGAACATTAAAGCATGGAAACATATCACAGTAGAGGTTAAGCTTCCAAATATGAACCTGAAAATGAGCAGAATAGGGTCCCTTCAAGTTTATTTATTTAAACCAAACACAGGTACATAGTTGTGGAATCAATCCGCATTCAACTTAAAGGGGACATATCATGCTATATTTGAACAATATATTGTAGGGCCATACCTATATAAAGTATATAAATATAGTTTTTTTTTCAAAATACCAAACAGATCCTGCATTTTAGCCATGCCTCATTTCGCTCTATTTGCTCTTTCCAGCGCTGTTTTTGCAGGGGGCTGATTCTGTGAGCTGCAGCTGACCACGCCCCCCTGAAGGAGAGGGGAGCGTGCTCTGAGATCAGCTGCTGGGCTGTCAGAAGAGGGGGAGAAAAAGAGAGCTCCGTCCTCCGTGTTTTATTCTTATAGAAGTAAGAAGAGAAGTGATGGGGCAGAAACCCTCCTTTTTACGCAGCGGTCCAGACATAGACATCAAACGGTGACACATATTCAGTTGCCAGTTCCTTTTGAATTAGGGCAGGGACATCTAGATACTTCCCAAGGTTTGACATAATGAATTGTGCTACTTTTAAAGCAAGCAACGATGTTTTCAAATCTGTAATCAAAAAGCTCCTCAAAAACACTATCGAAGCAGTTCCTGCCGTTGCTACGTTAGTTCAAACAGTAACAACGGACTATTTTTCTTAGCAGATGCATGTCAATTTAAATCAATACATACAACTATTTTTTTAAACCAATAAAATCATTTTCTAAATCCATAAAAGCATTTCAATTAATATTGGGAGTCATATCGTTACTTTGTCGAGAATGTGGCCATGTAATAAGCGGGATAATAACCTTCATGCCGATCTAGATTCCTCCGCTTCGCGTCGGGCTCCTGATCAGCCCGTCGGTGTTCTTTCCCCCATAATGACCGCGTCGCTGCACATTATCCCTGACATATGATTATATAGTCATTATTCATTTGTTTTAAAGCAGGAGGCACAAACGCTTGCCTCTGGGAGGGAGAAAAAGAGCCACAGCGGAGAATAAACAGAAGGGCAACCATGCAAGGGAAGTCTTCTTCGCTGCTTTTGTGGCAGACTACAGCGCCACTTACAGGCCTGGCATATATACTACAGCGTCTCCAGCGCTTTCGAGCGGCAATGGCTGGCCGTGGCCCAACCTCTCATTCCCCTGATAGGTGGAGAATTGACCACTAAGCGGAGCACCCCTTTTGTGACGTAGAAAATAATTCAAATCTGGATCAGTCTGTATCAGATCCATTATAGCCCCTTTTTTAGAGATTTGGGTTTAGAGGAAAAGAGAGAGGGTTGTGTTTTCTCACACTCGGTGAGTTCCCTGACACACCGGGGACACATATTCATGTGTAAAAGACGTACAAGAGTGCATTTTGCATGATAGGTCCCCTTTAAAATCCGAAAGTGAACTTAGTTTAAGATGCTGAATGTGTTAAAATAGTTTTAAAACCTTCTTTCTGCTCAATGTTAGTAGTGCCTTTCAAAATGCAACATTTTTGTTAACTTCTCTTCTCAGATTTTTAAGCACACAATTTACACACTGCCGTTAAGTTTTATCAAAGAACCAAACATTTACTGAAAGGGTAACACTTTTTTCTATTGATGACTCATCCAGAAGTTTCAGGCTTATTTCATCTTTTGAAGTTCTTCAACAGATGGTAACCTTACTTTAAAATGTATTCATAAAACAAGTGTCCCTCCAGAACCCTGGACACCCAAAATAACTCCCCCCTCGACACTCTTTGGGGGTTGACATGCTTTTTGTTGGCCATTTAGTAAAATCGGAAGTCATTTCTCATGCAATGTTTTGTCCTTGTATGGACAATGTGTTATGCTTGGATGTCAAAGATCTAAAACTGATCTAAACAGCCATTTGAAAGCGGGTTGAAATGAGGGGCAAGATGTGATGAATTATTTAAATGTTGCTACATCGACACACACTGTCAGGCAGTCTTTCCTTAAAGGCATTCACTCCTGTTGTCCAGTTAAACAACCTGCTTACTTTCTCACCTCTTCACACCTTAATAATCACGGTGTGAAGTGTCTGATTATTGTTTCCGGAAAGCACCGAGACATTTCAGAGGGATGTCCTAAATTAACTCACAGAATCAGATTTAAACTTGCAAAAAAAGTTATTTTGTAAGGACACCTATAAATAATTGGGCTATTTTCTCAGCGGAGCCCCAATTCTTTTGTTTCAGTGTCTTAGCCCTCTTCGCAGGTGAGCCAAAAAGTTAATTTCGGACACTGCACCGATGCCTCGCTGTGCACCAGGCCCCGTCGTGGCCCAGAAAGCGCTGACGCATGCCAAAGCGATCCATCAGAGTGCTCTTCGCTCTCTCATCACCCCGGTGGAGAAGGCAGCGGCGGCGGGGCGATGATGGCATCTTATTCCCCTCAATCAGTGCGCCAGTCAACCCTCTCTAACCTTGTCTACCTCTCGGCTCCCTCTCCTCCTCCGGCACACTCATAAATGAATCATCGCATCGCACAGCAGAGCAGAATTGTTCCGTAATTGCAGCAACATAACCAGCGCCGTCTTTCACAAGCACGCATATCAAACGCACCCGCCGCTAATGGGTGATGGGGTGTGTGAGGAGGAGGAGTGGGGTGCGCGTGTGTCGCTGGTATGTGCCCTGTCAATGCTGCTCAGTGTTAAAATGTCCTCTCTCCCCTCATTGTGTTTTTCCTTTTTTTTTGTTCTGCTTCTCCCATGTTCTCCTGATGTAATGATTTGGATCAGAAGCTGCTATGTGGAATTAGGATCTCCCCCTTCTTCCTCCCTCCCTCCCTCTCCATCTCTCACACTGGCCCTCTGGCTGACAGGCATCTCGTTAGTGCAGTATGTCTGTCAGTGAGGTTCGAGATTGAGCTGTGCCCCCGCATATCCCTGATGTCTCTCTCTCTCTCTCACACACACACACACACACACACACACACACACACACACACACACACACACACACACACACACACACACACACACACACACGACTTGACTCCGAAACAGACAGACTCTGGCCTCCATAATGATCTGATGTCCTGTACTTTTTTTTAAGTGTTATTTTGGTCACAAAGAAGATTATTTGTCTCTAAACATTATCTCCCTTGTCCCCTCTTCTTCTCTCCCCCCCCCCCCCCCCTCTCCTCATCATCCTTCTCTTCTGTCAGGTGGAGTTCAAGATGAAGAAAGCCGATGCCATTAGATGGGAGAAGCTGGAGGGAGAAGGACAGGAGTCCAACATCAAACACTTCAATCCAAGTCAGTCCACAGCGTCGGCATTATACACTCTTCCCCCACAACGATCCTCCTGTCTCTGCTCTCATCTCTCCCTCGTCTCCCTCACCCTCTTTTCTTATCTCTCCCTGTTTTCGCTCTTTCTCTGCAAAGATCAATATAAGCTCCTGTGTTTGTCTGAAATGAGAGTGGGCAGGCGAGCTAGTCCTTCATTAGTCTGACGGCCAAAGTATACAGAGAGAGCGAAAGGTATGACAGCGGAATATGACTAAGTATTCTAGCCCACACGTTCCCATTACTGACAGGATTAATTGCTTATGTAAGTGTGTATGGAAGTGGGAGTCGAAAGTGGGCTGCAAAAAAGAAACCGATCCTATCCATGCATCAGCTCAGCCTCCAGAACGCCCCGGTTATTATAAGTGCCTGCTTATAACTCGGACTACGCTCACATTTTAAAACACGATCGTTGACATCTAATTTGTATGGGATCACATCGCCCGCATGTCCACCCTTGGCCTGAATGTGTCTACCGTGCGTCTGGCAGTGTGTTTATGTAAATCTGCGTCTGGATTACATTTCCCGCTCCCCATCTCTTGTCGGGATTACAGTGGGCGTATTTCCGTCCTGGAAATGAAGGAATCACAATGCGATCCTTCAGCGTCCGAGTCGATGATTCAGTGAGCAAAAATAATTCAGTTAATACATGATTAGATGATAAAGAGGAGGTATTTAACTGGATTCCATTTAACGTCTCAATGAAAAACAATTATAAACACTTGTACTGTTTTAGAAACGCAAAAGGCTGTTTGTTTCTGTGTGATTAAAATGCTCTGCCGTCCGTCTATCCCAGGGGTCTGCAAGCTTTTTGACCAAAAGAGCCATTTTGCTTCCTTTTCGAAGAAAAAAATGTTGTCTGAAGCCGCAAAAGATATTTCATAGCTTGATAGCTTATAAAGTTGTATTTATTGTTATATCATAGACAAAAACTACAGTTTTGTTGCATTTATTATTCATTACATTATATAAAGGCGTGTGGCGTAGTGGGTTAGTGTATTGGTGTTCGGATCAGGGGAGCACAGGTTCAAACCCCACTGCAGTCAGCATGTCGTTGTGTCCCTGAGACATTTCACCCCAAGTTGCTCCTGTGGGGATTGCCCACAGTATTGAGTATGTAAGTCGCTTTGTATAAAAGCGTCTAACATGTAATAAAACTGTTAACCTCTAATAAGAAACAAAGAACTCCTATAAGGAGAATTACAAATAATACACAGGCCTACTTTAAAATAAATTAAACACAGCACTTGGGGAGTCCTCTGCACATTTGAAGGAAAATATATATAATTAAAATGGTCCCACTTTGAAATAAATAAAATATATAGCTGCACCCTAAAAAGAGTTAAAGGTAGGGTAGGTAAGAATGGAGAAACCAGCTCGAGTGCGCTGGAATTTGAAAATACACAACCGGAAAAAATCTGCCTCTTCCTTCAGACTTCCTTACAGAGTCCCTCCTCCAACACACACGAACGCGCACATGACCAATGAGGGTACGAGATAAGTTTGTGCACAGATGGAAGGCTGACAGGCAGGTAGGCCATCCAGTTGCTAAAATGATTGGTCGTGCTTTTTACAGCGCTACGGCTTCCACAGATGACATTTTTTAATGTATTTATTGTCAAAGCATTTAATATATTCTTTGCTATCGGGACGTTAAGAGCATTCCATGGAATATAACAAAAAGTGTTTTCTGAAATAAATGACATACCCCATTGAATTATGACTGAAGATCGTCAGCTGTCTTCCTCTCCCGTGTTGTTCCCTATATATACAGTCTATGGTTGTTCCTCGATACGTAAAGGCTGCAGCACCTTTGACAACTTCTCTCTACATATCAAACATACCGGTAAACCAGCATCGTTTGCTGTGAAAGCATATCTCTGTCCACGCAGAATTAAATCCTGTGTTCCTCCGGTACTTTTCTTTTCTTTGATTTATCCATAGTGCCCTCATCGAGCCGGGGGTCAGGTTATTCACCTGCAAGAAAAGGCGCTGGCGCGGGACCGTAGCAGGATGTGACGCATATTTTAGTTGACCTAATTAAAACCGTTTTTTATTTGTGTCACAGTATCACCTCAAAAGGTGTGGACTCGAGTCACATGACTTGGACTCGAGTCACCAATTTGATGACTTGAGACTCGACTTGACAAAATCACAAATCACTTGCGACTCGACTTGGACTTGAACACCAATGACTCGGGACTTGACTTGGACTCGAGCCTTCTGACTTGAGGTGACTTGATCATTTAATTCAGGGGTCTCCAACACGCCGATCGCGAGATGCCGCTAGAAGAGAAGACTCCCGTCGGGGAGAGCAGAATCTTCAGCCGCTCCTACTCTTGCTGAGAATCCTTGCAGGCAGGGGCAGGACTTTATTTAGCTGGGCCACCATGCGGCCAATCATATGTGAGGACACACTAGGATCATACCATTATGTGAAAGAAGGGTGGGGGGCACAGCAGGTGTAGTGGTACAGGCCAGCTGCACAGAGCGACGGGGAGACGGATTTAAATGCAAGCGCGTCGGAAAAATCAAGAAATGAGCGAAAACCGAAAAAAGAAGCAGCGTCTGGCTGCTTTTCAGTGATATTGGAGAAAGCAAAGCTGAGTGCAGGATTTGTAAAATGAAAATAACCTTTTTTGGTTACCTTTATTTTGGTAACCACTCAGGATTTATTGTCAGGTGGGAGAAGTTCAGATCTTGTACTTGAGTAAAAGTACCAGAGTGTAGGAATACTCGGTTACAATAAAAAGTCCTGCATTCAAAATGTTACTCAAGTAAAAGTAGAAAAGTATTAGCATCAAAATATAGTTAAAGTACCACCTGCAGAGGGATCTAGATGCCGGTGTTCTCTTCCCCATAGAGACCGCCTCGCTGCACATCATCCCTTGCATAAAGATAGATTCTGGGTCCCTTATAACATGTTGTACACAGTGGAAATAAATATTCTGGTCACCTCAACATCAGGGATCTTATACATTAAACTCCTTCTGAATCAAACCGTCACGGTAGCCTTACCTTACTGATCCCTCTTAAAATAGAAAAAAAACACGTTAATTTACCAGCAGAGAGAAAATGGATTATTAAATTATTAATGTGACTAATAAAGAGCAGTTTGATTATTAAGTATTATTCTGTTGATCGGTGTCATTACATTTGGTGAAAAGCACATAATGACTTGTTTATGACTCGTTTTGTCAAAGTTTAGGACTTGGACTTGACTTGAACTTGCCCAACCTGACTTGAGACTCGACTCGGACTTGCAAAACAATGACTTGGTCCCACCTCTGCCTCAAAATACAAGATACGAAACATTTTCAACCGTGCAACAAAATATAAATAGTCCTACAAATACTTTTATTTTATTTCCTTCTTATTTTTGTCTAAGCTCAAGGGAGCCCGAGCAGAGGGCTTGAAGAGCCGCATGGGGCCCGAGAGCCGCGGGTTGCCGACCCCTGGTCTAGCCAAATGCCTCTCAGCTGCTTTAAAATCCATCCTTCTTGGTCTAATTGTACAAGAGCTAGACAATGGTCGATTAATGCCATGAGGAGATGATGAGAATCTACTCTCTCACGTGAGGACTGCACTCACCATGGTGATAATTAAAGGGGCCATATTATGTCAATTTTCATCATATTTGTATTTTGTGTCTATTTTTTACATGTCTCCATGCTTTAATGTTCAAAAAGCTCTTTATTTTTCTCATACTGCCTGTGCTGCAGCACCTCTTTTCACCCTCTGTCTGAAACCAGAGCCCAGTCTGCTCTGATTGGTTAGCTGGCCGGCTCTGTTGTGATTGGTCAACCCCTTAGAAATGTCCCTCCCCTTAGCCTTTCACATACAACTTGTTGGAGCTCTAGCCAATAGAAGCACGAGTGTTACGTAGTGATGTCAATAGTTTTTTATTCATTTCATTATTATTTTTTAAAGTTACTGTTTTTTGATTACATGTGGACATTAATTCAGTTGATCATTTTTTAAATTCTAAATAAGTGCATTCTGGACTCAAACAAATGGAGACCATAACAGTGGTAAATGGATGTTGCGGAGGCGTGTGGTGCTCTGCAGTCAGCATGTCGTTGTGTCCCTGAGACACTTCACCCCAAATTGCTCCTGTGGGGATTGTCCACAGTACTGAGTATGTAAGTCACTTTGGATAAAAGCGTCTAACATGTAACATGTAATGTTGAGCATCTTTTTTGTCTCCTTTTTTATTATTGTTAAATAATAACTTTTCTAAGCTTCTAAGCTGTTGCTCAACTTTTAAGCAACAGCTTCTAACTTTTAAGCTGTTGCATTGTTAACACTGCTTACGTTCTCCATCAGATGACTACCCATCATCATCCCAAGGCGCACGCAAATGGGACAAGATAATGGTGGACATCGGCGAGGAGGAGAAGAATGAGAAGCTGGAGGGAGACGCAGCGCTCAACAAGCTCTTCCAACAGATCTACTGCGATGGAACAGACGAGGTCAAGCGAGCCATGAACAAGTCCTTCGTGAGTACTTTATACTTCAGTTACGAGTAGTCACTTAAACCAGGGGTTCTCAAACTTCGATAAGCCAGGAAACTCTTGTATTTCTCAAGGTACCCCTGATAATCGTGACAGCCTACAAGCTTATTCTTTGTTCGCTTGGATGCCATTTAAACCCTTTTTATTCTACAGTCTTTTTAAATCTAAACACTTTTCATATTGATAAACTGAAACATATTTTAATTAATTTTGGTTTCCCGTCACTGTTCACAAACTCGATAGTTTTTGTAATTGATGCATCTTGTGTCGATCAGATCAAAGCTAACGTAAGCGGGACCAATGGGCACAATATGTTTGTTTATTGTCGTGAATGATCCTTATTCGTGGAAATGCAATTTTTAATCAAATAGCACATTTTTATAATATAAGACATTATTTTGCAGACCCTCTGAAAGGTTGCCACAAAGCCAGAATGTGTGGATCACTGAACTAAAAGACAGTGGCCATAGTAGCCAACGATTGTTGCTACCAAAGATTTGGTAAGACTATATTTGTTGTCATAAACTTAAGCGACAAATGAAGCCATCGTGGAGGGCCAGAAACCGCAACAAGAAAATAGAAACCTGAAATGGCTCCAAAAATGATATGATTTATGCTGTACAACCTAAAAGTGGTGTTTTTGACCTTCAGTCATCATTGCACTTGGTTTAAACCAGCTATTCTCAACCACAGCGAGACACCCGAACATTTATTGTCCTCACTTCAGCTAACACATATTTACAGCACAGTTTATTTCACGTGATGGTTTTTTTCGTATCTATTTTATTTGTTAGCAATCAGAATAAAGCATAGGGTTGAGAACCCCTGGTTTCACTTGGCACACTCAGTACCGTAGAGAATATATAAGGTGAGTTCATATAGAAATGCGCATTTTTTATTAATTATATTCCTACTTTTATAGAAAGCTAGATATTTGTTACCGGTAAAGAAATCCCCCTTTATATTAATACTTGTGGAGTCGATGATGAGTAATCTCAGCCCTGAGCCTGTTTAAGTAGAGAGACAGTGTTGCTTAACTACAGTACCCCTCCTCCTTGTGCAGATGGAGTCGGCGGGAACAGTCCTGAGCACCAACTGGACCGATGTGGGCAAGAGAAAAGTGGATATGAACCCACCGGACGACGTAGACTACAAGAAGTACTGAGCACCTCTCTCCCTCCTCCTCTCTGCCTCTCTTTGTTTGACATCATCTTTCTTCACATCTGTCTGGCGGGAGTCCTTGTTGCCATGCGGTCCTCTTCCCACCCCTCAGTTGTGCTCCGGTGTTTTCACTAAGTGCTGTGTTCCCACTTTTCACTCCTGGCCCACTCTCTGCAATAACTCGCCTAGTATGAAAAATCTGTTGAACAGATTGATTTGCAGATTTTTTTAAAGGCCAAAGGAAAGTCTGAATTCAAATGTGACTGACAGACATGAAATTCTCCAATTCCACTTTCCCATCACCCTCCCCTCCTCTGCTCTGCTTTTCCTGGTTTTCTCAAATAATAAACGCCCGCAGCCTTTCTAGTCGGGAGCCTTTTACATGTTCCTATTATCAGCACTTGTATAAAAATGTAAAAGAAAATCAGAACAACTTGAGATGTTTAAATGATAACTATGATTGCATTTCTTTGCTCCTGCAGTTTCCTTTCTCTACGCTCAGTAAAAAGTCAACAGCAACACTCTGACTTGTTGGGAATGTTGTGCGACACGTCGGCTTAGCACGTTCCTTCCGTGTGATTCAAGCTTCAGTGTAAATAAAAGAATTGTTGTTTGGCTCACAAACGCTGCCTTCTGTTTTGTGTGTTTTTCTCTCCGGAAAGGAAAGAAAAAAGAAAAAAAAGGCAATATTTGACGACATGCTCTGTGATTGTGTGAAATGTGGTATTACTGATATGAGTGCGGCAGGATGGGTTTAGGTATCGTGGTGCGATAAGTATCAACACACAGCCGCGAGAGTTTTGTCCAGCAGGCTCAGTGGGGGGGGGGGGGGTGATCTACAGCAGGCACCTTTGCCCGTTCTCCAACCACATATATCCAGCTGCTGCAGCAGCAGTGAGGGGGCGTCCTGCCGCGGCATGAGGGCATTAATATGGATCAGCCTCCTAACCGCATCATCAAGCCTCTCGCGCCGAGTTAAATGTTAAATGCATCACACATCGTTTCATCTCTCGTGACGATCAAAAGCCCGTTTGTGGCTCTAGATGGAACTCTGAGCTCCACAACACACACACACACACACACACACACACTCCTCCACGATCCCTGACACACACACAAAAACACACCGCCCCCATCCTTACCCCCTACCCCTGCCCGAGGCGGCTCTGCGACATCAAAAGGAGCTAAGCGCTTTGCATCGTGGGTAAGATCTGGGAGCGTGACGGCTGCAGTCTTTAGTCTCATTAAAGAGTTCTCGAGCTGCAACTCTCACATTAAAGAACTCTGAGAACTTCATTCTGCTCGTCACTTCGGAGCAGCACCCAGATGTGAAGCACCCAGATGTGAAGCATCTCAAAACTGAGAGATTCTGGGATGTTCCCAAATGATAGGATATTATATCATTAGCAATAAGTATTAACAAACAGGATATGAGGTCAATAACCACAGGGAACCGGGGTGACACTTAAAAGTTTCCTTACAAAAAGTTTATTCAGAGATATTGCACTTTGAGAGAGCCTCTTCAATGCAGATGAAAGAACATTGAGATGAAAGTTTGAGAGACCGTACGGTACATTGTTTTAATGAGCCACTCGTGAAGATTTCAAATAAATGGCTTGAGAACACACAACATATTTCTCACTAGACTGAAATTTAAACAAACAATAGGTGCTATTTAAGCCAGCTGACTGCTATTGAAATATGTTGCACCATATACATTTATTTACATTAAAGAATGAACTAAAATAAATGATTACCAGCTCTATAAATACAAGCTTACCTGCCTTTTTGTCTATGAATAGATGGATGGCATTCTACATCAAATCAATGGATGTTTTGCATCATAACCTCAGTTCTCCTGACGGCATGTTGCACTGCAGCTGAGCTGGATCTAAATCCATAGCAGGTATGTGTTTTTAATAAGACAAGCTGTGCAGCATGCAGCCACTGCTTACTCCTACTGTACATGTGAGAACATGTCTGTCCTCGATTCGGCTTCATGCATTTCTAAAGTGTGGGCACCACTCGGTTCTGCTCAGACCGGCAGGGAACTACAGTAAATTACAAGCAGAAGCCACCAACTCCCTTGCATAGACTTATCCCATCACCCCCCCTTCCCTTAAAATCCCATCTGCGTTGCCATATCGAAAATGTTCATACCAGAGGCGTAAAATCATTGTAAATGAGTTATAATGACGAATACAAATACGTTAATGTGTACTTTTTGTATTTTACCAAACGTGTGTTTAGATGATTTGTTTGTGTCTTCTTTAAGCACGCTAATGTAGCTACGATGTAGCTATGTCTCATGCAAACTCGTCAAATGAGGTTGGTAGAGAAAATGACCTGTTAGCGTTTATAAATATCCAAGCATGTGAATAGATGCGTAATACAGACCGCATAGACGAAAACCAACGACTCGTTCAAAATATCGTACATTATGGCACTTTTGGTATATTTGATAATACATTGTATAGAGGGCATAAATCGTACAAAGGCGATAAATATCGTACATCTGGCACCGCTGAACCCGCCCCACCCTGGTATCTTCTCTCCTGGACTCTAGCATCTCCCAAGGTCTTCGGGGGTGCTTACACCAGGCCCATGATGCGGGCCACCCACCAGTTGCAGGGCATGATGACTCTACATGCCACCCTGCAGCCGCGGTAGTGGTACGGGTACGGGTGGTACCCCCCCAGCGGCTCGCAGATCCTCTGGCAGTGGGTGTAGCTGCGGCGGCACTCGTGACAGCAGATGCCCTCGTGGTCCAGCATCGGGTCGATGTTCATGGAGCCCTGCTCGCCCTCCAGGCCGCTCTGAGAGGAGAGGGAGAAGACAGCGGTCAGAGAGCGCACTGTGTGTGTGGCACTGTGCCATGTACTGTACGTCTTTAGCGCCGGGGAAGACTCTTCTCAAACCAATTAAAAATGTATTTCCCACAGGCGGGGATGGGGAGGAGGGGATGTTGTCAGATGTTGGTTTTTGTTGTAAAAAAAACATCTGACCCCCCCCCTCTGTGGTTGTCAGGAGTGTGTAGCAGGGGATGGGGGATGCTTAGAGAGGGATTAGGAAAAATGGGGGGTAAGGACGGAAGGGGAAGGGGGTAGTGCATGTATGGGGAGTCTGTGTGTGCTCAGCAGGGCGAAGGGCTGCAGTGGAGTATGGGGGGGGGTGATGGGGAATTATTCATACAGCCCAATGCTGAAAGGAAAGCTTTGGACAGCCTTACACAGAGAAACTCATGCTCTGAAAACACACCCACGCAAATACTCAGATTTGCAGTGACACGCCGGGCCCCTCCGCCGTGACCCCGGCATCTGCTGCCGCTCGCACAGCTGAGAGAAACTCCTCGGTGAAAGTCTTCTCAGGTAGCCCTCAGATGTGAACGGACAGCGGGACGTGAATGGAACAGTAGAGGAGTGTGTGTGTGACTCACCTGATAGGGGTTCTCCGGGTTGATCTCTGCCTCCACATCCTCTTCCTCTGCGGCCGCCTGGCGGCGGGGGGCTGCCCTCCTCTTCCTCTGTCCGCCTGCACACATCACAGTCTCAGTTTCTGACAGCAAACCAAATGTAGGAGCCGAGTGGCACTAATGTGGCTGATTGCACAGCCGTCTCTCCGGCAGCATTTTGAATTTGTCAGATGAAATAGAATAAAATTGTGTTTTGAGGACTTTTGACCCCCAGCACGCTAAAAATGGTACGCTCCGTAGCTCTGCAACTTCAAAAGGACTTTTTCTTTTAAGCTTGTTTTCCTTTCTGTGGCTTTTACAACTGCGATGGTAAATGGAAATGTAGAGACCGTTTGACCCATATCCTCTTTGTTTCACTTTTACTTTTCTTAGGATTTACATTTGAATGTCTTTGCCACAAGCTGTTTTGTTGCTTACTGGTTGAGTAGGTGGGTCGGAGCCAGAAGATCGGCAGCCCTCCACACAAGTCCTTTATCTTGCTGCTCAGGAAGGCGGAGTCTGAGATGGGGGCGCCAGCGGCCACCAAGATCAGATCTTCATCAAATTTGGCCGGCATCACCTCGTCCTCCTTTAAGGAGTGAAGAAAGTGAGGAGAAAATTAGCACACACTCAAACAAACATGACAACAAAGCGTCTGAAGACGCCTGCTGAAGGCTTAAAATCACACTTTTGTACGGTTCTTGTTACTAGCCTTCCCCTTTAAATAGCACACAGTATTTGCATTCTGTCCGAGTCTAATCTGCATTAATGCCGTGCTGTTAATGCTCCTTATCACGACATAAAAACAAGTAGTAATAAAAAAAGCCCTTGAGGCTTCAGTACACAGATTCCCTCTTCAATAACATTTAGCTGTATGCAGGATGTCAGCACTCATCAAGATCAGAAGGGGTGGAGAGATTGGATGGCCTAAATGTGCAGTTTTCTGCAAATAAACTAATGAGGTTTCCAGAGGAGAGGCTGTGTAAACATATAGTCTGTATCAACAGCCTGCAGGTACTAGGGGAATTCTGTGGGGATGCTTTGCCCAGAGGCGCTTGTTCCTGAGGGGTGCAGCGCACTAGCCACAGCCATGTTTAAGGGAACGATATCCTCCAACCTTTCAGAAATGCAGTTTTTTTTTCTTCTCCCCCAACTCAAATGGTTTGCTGGAGGGACAAATAGAAGCGGGGGTCCTTCTCCACTGATAACAGATATCTGACCCACTCTCTGGATGGGGACGCATATGTGTGTGTGCTTATCTGACCCATATTTGCCATCACTCTAAATGATAGCAAATGACCAGCCTGCAGCTATTACAGCAACATCTCCCTGTCTCCACACACACACACACACACACACACACACATGAATGTGAGCCAAACGATCATTTATGAGGCAAAGAGAGGCGATAACCCAAACACACACAAAGGCACAAACGTGAAATAAATGATCTGTTATGAGGCAGAGAGAGACAATAAGAGCAGCCCTGCGTGATAATGAATTGTGTGTGTGTGTGTGTGTGTGTGCGTGCGTGTGTGTGTGTGCGTGCGTGCGTGTGTGTGTGTGTGTGATTCTGGTGATGTGGATTTATGTGGATGTGTGGCTTATGCAGCGCTAAATGATTTTAATTATCAGACAGCCTCAATTGAGCAATCACAGGCGGTGGTGTTGGTGGGATGTGACAATCCACACACACACACACACACACACACACACTCACACACACTCACGTATGGCATATTCAATGTAGTCTTCTGTTTTGTTGTTGGAGCCCACCAAGCTGTTATGTGCTGGGAACCCTCATAAAAGTCGCCCATGTGCTCCCAGTTTATCGCTGGCTTGGGTGAGTTATACTAATACCTAAGCATACACTATAGCTTTGACCTTGCAGGGTAAATAGCTTTAAGTATATTGGTTTTACAAATACGCTCTCTAGATTTATTAATATAGATGTATATTATAAATTATCAATAAGCAATTTTGAAGAATGATGTCTGGGTTGCGTGGAATGGATGTGTATCCTCCAGTCGCAGACTCGCAGTATGTGTCTTGTAATGAGAAGGTGAAAATGTGCCTTTAGTATTGACCTACTAACATTTGTATTTTCAGATTCAATGCTTTTGTTAATAAAGGGTTCATGTATCTGCGGCTGTTATTATTGTTTCTGAGAAGTGTTTTTTTTGTTTATTAATGAATACTTTCAAACCAAGTTGAAATAGTAAGAAACAAAAAGGTAATTCAATTGTTTCCAGAATCCTTTTAACCTTGACAAAGGCCGCATTTACATAATGCTCGTCTCACCCTTTCACAATAATAGCCCTAACATTTAACAGAAACTGTACATAAGTAAGCAATTAGTCGCAACTCCGTAAAAAAACTGTTAAGCTTGTGAAGCGGTAATTGGCTATTGATGAAAAAAACCTTTAAAGCACTTTGGGGAAAAGCTGCTTTTTTCAGGACATGAAACTAGGGCTGCACGATATATCGTGTCGTGACGCTAATCGTGTTATGCGCCTGCGCGATATTGACATCGCAGGACGTGCGATTTATTTTTTTAAATGTACATTTTTCTTTTTTATTAAGTAGGCAAATGAACTCAAACACGTCATGTTACAATTATTTTGCTGCTTGCTACAAAAGGAAAACCCGGGCGGCTCTCATGTCAGGGGTACTGGAGTGAGTGACATGCAGGCTCTGCATGCACAGCAAGCCACCAATCACAACCATTCTTGATCAGATCACAGCAGGATAACCGAGCTAGCTCAGCTTGTTGCTCTGATAACTTCAGATCCAGAAGTCCGTGACTAAAATCCTTCATCCGGTTAAATATTGTTAAAAAAATACCAATTGTATAGCATTAAAGTTCAAGAAAGGATGGTTTGCGGACCAAAAAAACTGTATTTTCTTCAATTCCTGTATTTTTTCATATCGCAGGGGAAGAAAATATCGCAATGTCAGTTTTTTCCAATATCGTGCAGCCCTACATGAAACCCACCAGGTCGAATGTCATGGAGTCCTTGTTGAGAGCCTCCACATCAGGCAGCTGGGCCTTCACCTGGGTCTTGATGTAGCACTTCTCTCCTCCTGAGAAGCGGATCCCTGTGATCCCCTGTAGAGGTCACGAGACAAACAAAGAGCAGCAAGTTAGAGCCTAATGCATCTCTAAGTGTCTGTGAACATATAACAGCTGATTTTGATACCACTTTGAAACGTTGCTGCATTACGTTCTAGATTTCACAAAAATCACACCATGATTAAAGGTCAAAATTGTAATAATTAAAAGGCCAAAAGTGCTGCTTCACTAGTCTGATTGGCCTGATTGGGGTGCAATAATTAAAGGTCAGAAACCACCAGTCCGCGTTTAATGAAACATGGAGGGACGATGCTTCTGACACTGATTGGCCTAAAGGGGGGATAATGTTTACTTGCTGCAATCTACCCACAAGGGTCTTCAAAATGTTCAAGAAATCTGATCCACCTCTTCCCTGATGCTCCTGAATGGAGTTCAGAAGAGGACAGATCAATGTGTTGATGATTCAGCTGTAATGCTTCCACCTCCAGATACTTTAGGATTATGTTGTGCCTGACTCACAATCTGGAAGTCATGGACCTCCACAGCCTCATCCGCCCCGCTGCCGGTGCTGAATCTCTCCATGTTATTGGCAGCGTCGATCTCCATTGTGCCCTCCTCCACTTTGCCATTGATGCTCATGCTGTAGTGGACATTGTAGACCTAAACACACAAGCACACACAGGGTTTCAGACTGGCATGTAAGGTATGAGAGTCCTGAGTCACCCCACCCCCAGCCCCCCTCTATTTCAACACTCCTATTCAACCTCCCCCTCTGACTTTTCCTCACATACAGCCTCTCTTTTCTTGATTTTTCTTTTAGACTCCCACATTCATTTAAACTTGGTCAGAAGAATACAATCTGTGCAGCTCTGGGTTATTATTATGACCCTTCCACACAGCCGTTTCATCATGTCTTAATAGCATTTTCTAACTTGATACGGTAAGAAAAAACACTCGCAACGGTACATTTTTTTACTTTCATCTCGTCCACCTCTTGCCCCCGGAGCATCAGCCGGACCAAAGAGCCCCCCACCTCCTCCTCCCCACCACCACCTCTCCACCCTGCCAGGATCCTCCACACAGACACACACAACGCCTCCATTCACCAAGGAGGGTTTCATTTAGATTTTGCTGTTTGCCTACACTGCGGAAAAAAATCCATATTGGAGAACTGTTTTTCTTTTGAGTCTCCTTTTTAATTTCAAGTTAAAAATCACTGAGAACTTATTGACACAAAAGAAGCTTGTTTCAAGGATTTTTCCTTTTTAGTCAAGAGACATTTGTATAGGGTATGAATATGTTTTCCTCTATAGCTGTGGCAGTCATTTTAGATAAGGCGTTTTGAAAGTCCACTGATAGGACAAAATATAATCTAGCAGATTATACTACTACATCGTAAAGGATTGTACAGAAGTAAATGTGGTAGCAAGCGAGGCATAACCCTATAGTTTCCTTTGTAATAATGATAGAAGATTAACATGGTTATTCATGATTGCTTAGAATAGCTTTTTCGTACGTGTCACCAATGTATCCCACTGCATAAAAACCTGACTCAGAGACATTACACTACAAAGTGCATTTTTATTAACCATGTAGCAAGTTTAAGTTTTCTCTTTGATCCATCTAGGAAACAAAGGTTGACCAAACCTAAATACACAATGACAATGAACTCAAAACACCCACCCAGCTCTCCAAAAAAAGTAAAAGTACCAAATGACAACCCCCATACCTCCCTTCAAATAATTTGTGTACAGTCCCTAATAAAACCCTTCATTTGCCGTGTATGTGAGCATTGATATAATAAATATGTCTTACGTGTTTTTCATTGTTGTTCCAGAAGTAGAACGCTCCGACTGCCCCCAGTAGCAGTAGGAGAGTCCCGGCGATGAGCACCGCGATCCCGGCCTTCAGCAGGCAGCCGGTGGCGGCGGGCTTCACGGCCACGGCAGAGTATGCCTAACGTTAAACAAACACACCGAGAAAATGACCTCGTGTCAAAAGCCAAAACAACCTCATGCTCTGATATAACACAATCAACATTAATTTGTCTCGTCTGTCCATCATATGGAAGATCAATGTCAGAACGACGTGGCCTCTCTATTACCCTTTGCATGTACCTAGGCACCTTTTTTATTACATAACTCCATATCCCGGGATAATCCGGTCCCATTGGTCCTGTATGAAAACTTACCGGGGGCATGAAGTTATGCAGATCCTCTGGTCCCGCCGAGGCGATCGGTACTTTCTCTGAGTTCCCGTCCATGACTGTAGCTAAACACCTAAATGAACCCCAGTCCACTAACTTTTCTTCCCCCCCCATTCTCTCTCTCTCCCTCCCTCCCTCCCTCCCTCTCTCTCAGGAGGAGGAGGATGGGCAGTCCGTGTTTTGCACTCCACTGTTGGAACTGCGCATCCAACTTGTGAAACCGTGAAACATACAGTAAACTCCAGCTGGTCGCTCACAGTAGCCACTAATTAAAGCCAAAAGTGTGTAGCTTTCTGCCATAAAGCACTCATCGTGTTTTCCCTTTGAAGAGCTGCTCATGCGACTTCCATGACTTTGATTCCTGCGAATATCCTCAGGAGTTTTTCATATCATTAAGCTGTATGGCAACCTCAGTGTGTGGACTATAAGATCTATTTGGTAATTAAGAAAAAGAAGATGATGAAGGGTGAGGTTGTCTCCTCAACTCACCTTAGCAGCCCCCCCTTTCCTTTCTCAATGCCCTCACAATGCCCTCACAGACGGCTGCAGGTCAAAGGTGACTTTGGCGGAATGTCGCATGTTTTCTCCAGTTTGGAGACAGTGTTGGCATGAAAGCAGCAGCTTGTTGGACAGATTTAGATCTTGTTGATGGATTGTTTATTTTTTTAATCAGAGTCCAGACCTGCGATTCTGTCGTGAGAAATGCCCTGAACCCATTAATGGTAATAGGGAGATGACGTAAAGGGCGAAGTGTGCGTGTTTGGCAGATGGACAAAAAAACATCCTGACAGGACAGAAGGAGGATTTTCTCACTGACTTCTTGTTCCGTGACAAAAAAAATCACCTGTGTTTGGTTTTGGATGTTTATCATCATCGTTGTTAGGCTGTTTAACTTCCTCTCGTGAATGTTATCGAAGACGAACAGTAAATGCGCATCTCATTATGACCTCTTCTGCGCACATTTCAGGTAGTATTAATGATTTATGTAACAGGGAGTGAGTAAAATGAGAACGAATAAGTCTGAAGGTGGTCTCTCTTGATATGCATGAGGAAAATGTGCTAGAAAACCTTGGCGTCTGCTCTGGCATCTCCCCAGAGACATCGTAAAAAGAAGGGAAGCTCAACTGACCTTCCTCGGGCTGCAAGGACAGAGGCTCGCTGCTGCAATAACAGCGACGCCTGTTGGCTTTCACTGTAGTGACTGGTCTGACTCATGCTCCTGAAAAAACACTCAAGTACTCATATGTTTCAGAACAGTATTTCAAAGTTTATTTCCTCTCCGAACATTGTGATAATAAAAAAGAAATCTGTACAATTACTTATTATTGCATTCAAATAAATCCATATTGTTATCAACTTGATACATTGTGGGTCACCGGCCCTCCAACTGCACAGTTTATGGGGCCAATTTTAAATAGTCAGCGTGCTTAAAGTTCAATAATTACAATTCCTATGTACATATCTTTCCTTAATTATTACTTTTATAAAAAATAAAACCTCTGTATGTACAAAACTTGCATATAATACACTTCATGTCCATCAAAATGTCTCAAAGTGATTGAATGGCCATCACATGTGGCTTTTTACAATTACAATTAAAAGAAACACACAAATATTAGGATATAAACTTATATATGCAACAAAGAACCTCCAAAAGGTTCAGTATTTCTCATTGTCATTGAATCATAAATTAAAACATTGAATATACATTTCTTTTAGAGTGAGCTTGTGCAATGTCTGTTAGACCTCCTCGATGGGACAGTGTGTCAGGGTGGGGGTGTAGACGGGGATGGTGATGTCGCTGATGTCGCTGATCTCCTGCACCCTCACAGGTGGGGTGACCAGAACGTAGTCGTACTCCCTGTGCAGCACCTTCTCGTACACGCTCTGCAGACCCACTGTTTTAGGGATCTGGGCCGGGTAGACGTTGTCCCGGCGGTTGGGGTCCCGGGGCAAGGAGGCTGTTTTGGAGTGGCTGCTGAAGGAGGAGAGGGTGGGGGCTGGAGATGGAGCTGCATGGGCTCTGACTGCTGAGGGGCTCCAGCAGCGATCTGAGTGACCCAGGACCTTACATTCACTGGTGCAAGCCCACAGAGCTGCAGAAGAGAAGAAAGAAATAAGTTAGAACTAGAACCAAAGCATGAATCAACATTTATTCATTTGAAATCTAATTGTTTGTTCTTTTGCTCTTACCATTTTGGCCACCCATGGGAGGAACCACTGCTCCGTCTTTCTTCAGTCCAGTGTCTCCACTGACTTCACTGTCACTGTCATTGAAGTCACTGTCCCCCTTGCCACTGTCTTTGCCACTGAAGGCGGGGTCCCTGGCAGAGATGGTGGTGTAAGAGTTCCCCTTCCAGATAGTGATGGGCCTCACTGCCTCTTTACCGTTCCCATAGCCAGGCAGAGTAGAGTATCCCTGCAGGAGGAGAGAAATAAAGGAAGAAAGGTTAGCGTCTGGTTGATAAACACATTTCATATTACTCATTGTTGTGTGCGTGTGCGTGCGTGTGTGTGTGTGTGTGTGTGTGTGTGTGTGTGTGTGTGTGTGTGTGTGTGTGTGTGTGTGTGTGTGTGTGTGTGTGTGTGTGTGTGTGTGTGTGTGTGTGTGTGTGTGTGCGCGTGTGTGTGTGTGTGTGTGTGTGTCCCCTCCCAACAATGTCCTGAAGCTGCCTCTCACCTCGTGTTTACTCCTTCGAGGCTTGCTGTTGGTGTCTGAGTCATACACACAGGGCACCTCGCTGCCGTCATCTGAGGCCGAGCACATGTCGATTCCCCCGGGGTGAGCCGAGGTGAAGCCCCCGGGCTGGCTGCTGTAGGAGTGACCCTCAAAGCCAGCTTCTCCCCCGGCCGCGTGCAGAGGCAGGAGCGGGTTGTCTGCCACGTGGTTCCTGGCCCGCTCCAGCGTGCCCTTCTCCCCGTATGAGTCGCTGTCGTCTCCGCTCTTGTCGCGTTTGCGCCGGTTGCAGGTGGTGGCGATGAGGATGATGGCGAGCAGCAGGAGCGTGCAGCTCCCCGCGAGGACAACGATAATCACCACGGACAGGTCCCACTGCGCGTGCACATCGTCCACGCTGCCGGCCTGGTACACTGTCCTGTCGCTCGGCGGGGAGCCTGCGATGATGAGGAAGTGGAGCGTGGCGGTGGAGGTGAGCGCGGGCCTCCCGTTGTCGCTCACCGTTAAGGTCACGCTCAGGGTTTCGTCCACGTCGTGGCTGAGCACCTGGTTGAGGTAGATCTCCCCGGTGCGTTTGTTCACGGAGAACATGGAGGGCTCGCCAGTGGCCAGCCCGTATGACAGCTCTGCGTTCACACCTTCATCTGCATCCCGCGCGTCCACTCGGGTGATGACGTAGCCAGTCGGTGCGTCCCGGGGCAGCAGGACCTCCGCGGAGCCGTTATTGAGAGGTGGCTGGATGATCACCGGTGCGTTATCGTTCTGGTCCACTACCCTTATGTACACGTTGGAGCTGCCGGTCAGAGGAGGGGAGCCGCCGTCGCTGGCCGTGACGCGCAGCTCCAGCTGTTTCACCACCTCATAGTTGAAGCTGCGCAGCGCGTAAAGCGAGCCGCTGGCGGGGTCCAGAGACACGAAGGTGGAGATGGGGGAGCCCATAAAGTATGTGTCCGCAAGTTTGTAGCTGACCTTCCCGTTTGACCCCATGTCCATGTCCCGCGCCACCACAGTGGTGATGTATGCACCGGGCGCGTTGTTCTCCACCACGGATACCTCATACACACGTTTACTGAACACCGGAGCGTTGTCGTTCTCGTCTGTCAGTCTGATGGTGTACTGAGTGATGGTCCTGAAGGGCGGGGAGCCCAGGTCCTCCGCCACTACTGTGAGGTTATATTCGGGGATTTTCTCCCGGTCTAAGGGCATCGTGCTCACGATCATGAAGCTGTCCTCGTACGCCTGCTGGAGTCTGAAGTGATCGTGTCCGTACAGCGTGCAGTGCACCTGCCCGTTAGCGCCCGAGTCTCTGTCGGAGGTGCTGACCAGAGCCACGAAACTCTCTCTGGCCGCAGTCTCGGTGATGTACGCGATCCCTGCCGTGATGGACGTCATCGGGGTGATGGAGATCTCCGGTGCGTTGTCGTTCACGTCCTGCACCTGCACTACGATTTTGCAGATGGCAGGGCTCGGGTTCGGACCCAGATCGGTTGCCTGGACGTCAAACTCGTACGTGGTTTTACTTTCAAAGTCAATCTGACTCTCCAGGGTGAGCCGTCCGGTCTTCCGGTCGACTCTGAAGAGTTGCCTTATATCTGCAGGCACCTGGTGACCGAACCCGTACACCACCTCTCCGTTCATCCCCTCGTCCGGGTCCTCCGCGTTCAGGTCCAGCAGGAGGAAGCCAACTGGTGCGTCCTCGGTCAGATCCACGGAGAAGCTGGCCCGGTCGAACACCGGGCTGTTGTCGTTGTAATCTTTCACCTTGACGTTGATGCGCGTTGTTCCGGTGCGGGACGGGTTGCCTCCGTCCATAGCGACCAGCTCCAGCGCGTAAGAAGCCTGCGTCTCCCGGTCCAGCTCCTTCATAAGCACCAGCTCTGCATATTTAACCCCGTCGGCCCTGCTGAGCACGTCGATTGAAAAGTGGCTGTTAACTGAGATCTGGTAGCTTTGGATGTAGTTCGAGCCCACGTCCTCATCCACCGCAAAGTCCAGCGGGATCCGCGTGCCCACCGCTGTGTTCTCGGAGATCTCCAGACTCGACTCTTTCCGGGGGAACTTGGGGGAGTTGTCGTTGATGTCCTTGACCTCCACCTCTACGTGTACGAGTTTGAATTGCTCCTTGGCGAAGCTGACCACGTCGAAAGCGATGAGGCAGTGCAGGATGTGTTTGCAGATCCGCTCCCTGTCTATCCTCTCCCCGATGCTCAGCTGTCCGTCGCTCTCCCTCAGACGGATGAAAGAGGAGTTGAACTGTTTCATCATCCTGAAATTGGTCCTGGGGCCCCCCGAGGAGAAGGCTGTGGAGGAAATGTCCTTGGCCAAGTTTCCAATCACTGTCCCCGGTGCGTCTTCTTCAAATGTCTGATATTTCACCGTTTTCCCCTGCGTGATAGCAGCCAGGCTTACCAAAGACACGCACATAAGCGCCAACAGCCCGTTCCACCCTGCTTCTCCCATCCTGACACCTTCACTCCAGAATAATCTGAGAAAACTGTCCGAATTAAAGTTGAAAAACAAAACTGCAAAAAGCTATTCCTCCCCGGCTCTCCGGGTTGTTTGTTTCTCTATATAAAGCCAGTAATACATATTCCATATGTCTTTCAATGCGCACTCTGGATGCGCTCCTCTCTTTCTCTTTCTCTCTCTCTACTGGAGGTGTGCTGCTCTCTCAGCGCAAGAGGGCTGCAGTGTCTACGGGAGGGTTTATACGGCGAGGCATGCAAATGAGCCGCACTGTGACCAATCCGGGTTTTTGAGAGAGGAGGGGAGGGGGGGAATGGGGACATCTGAAAGACCTCTAAACCCTGTTTAGAGATTCCTGGACTGTGCAGGGACACTTGGCACCCAATATGTGGGCTAAACTCGGGGCTTGATTTAATACAGCTATAGTTTCCGTTGCTTGTTTATGTTCCTCGGGCTGTTAAATGAGTCTGCGCACTGACACATGGGGGGGGGGGGGAGCACAGAGATGCGCAGTGTCCCTGAGCTAGAGGACAAAGCTTTTGAATAGGAGTATCTGTTCAGGATGCTATAGCACATAGGCGTACTTTCACTATAAAGAGATTTATGCTTAAACACAGTTCGGTTGGATCCCCACACGTGCGGAAAACAGAGAAAGGCAGAGCAGAGAAAGTGCCCGCTCCAATAGTGGGGAAAGAACTTCATGCAGCAGGAATATGATGTCATTTGTCCTTTTCTCCAACTTTTAGAGTACCCTGATCCACTCACCCAGACAGATAAGATTTCATTAATGTGGACCCATAATGCTGAGACAGCATGCTGAATAATGGCTGTGCCATTCAAAGAATGTGGCGTAACTGGTGGTAATAGCATCGTTTTATTACTAATTTTACCCTCATTAATAAATTCCATATTTCTTTCTCCGTTTTATATTATTCAACCCGCCAGTGTGTTGTAATCCAATAATTGTTTTCTTATCAGATCATATCTGGAAAATGACTATATCCACTTAAACATTGATTTGATTCAAATTCTCTCCCAAGCTCAGATCGGCTCACGAGATGTCCCGTGCTCAAAGGGGGGATTTATGTATAAGCAAGTGTAACGTCCCGGCTTTACATGGGACTCGGAGTGGCCTCGCCTGCCAGAACAGAACAGGTGAAGACGACACACACACACACACACACACACACACACACACACACACACACACACACACACACACACACACACACACACACACACACACACACACACACACACACACACACACACACACACACACACACACACACACACACACACACACACACACACACACAGGCGGTTATGAACGCACTCACACGATCTCCCGCACACCCGTTACAAATGGGATTTGGCTGTAAACGCAGGAGGGATTTATCAGGATTTCAATAGTGAGATTATATCAAAGGCGTATGAAGCCCTCGTTAGTAGCGGTGGGATAATGTCATGGCAGGGTCTCCCTTTGCAGACGGCTATGCCGGCATTGTGGCCCTTTAGGCTGGGTCTGTGGGGGCCCCTAACCCCCGCTGCCTCCATCCAGCCCTCCGTCTAACTGCAGCATAATGAGGCTAAGCCACATGCAGCCTTTGTATCCTCTATCCCCACTCCCCCACCCTCCATGGTCCAGGCCACGACTCCTTTCATTACAGGGAGATTGGAGATGAATTGCCCTGGACATCAGGGTCCCTCCTATTAAAATACATTTAGAGAGAGACCAGGGCCCCGTCACGGCTCTTAAGAGATTTTCTCATTCTCCCTCATTGGACGTTCCCTCTCTTCCTTACTCAGCCCGCACCCTCCCCCCCCCCCCCCCCCCCTCACACAGCTTTTCAGGGGCAACACTTGCCTTGCAGTAGAAGCTAATATCAGTTGACATGTTCTATAAAGAACCCATCTGCCACAGAAAGTCAAATAGGAGACACCTGAATGGACAACATCTAGTCGAGCAGCTTGCATATAGTTAGACACAGTCAGGCCTGTCCCAAACGATAAGGAGACGTTATTCTCTGATTAATTAAGGACATTACAGCAAAAAGATATCAGCCCTTGTAATGCGTTAAATATTTATTGTATAATTCTTTTACGTCAGGCATCGTAGCAAAGAGATCATGAGAAGTGACTGACGGGCAATACATCTTAAAATATAGCTTTTTAGATCAGTTTTGATCCTGGAGAGGGTATTTCTCCCCCTCTTATCCGTAATTTGCATTTTTTTTTCAGACTTTCTGTTAATGGTTACATATTGTTACAGAAAATAATCAAAATGCCACTTGCCACATCCCTCATATTGTTGCTCGGCAGACCCAGTATCAGACCTTTTGTTTTCGTGTAAACGTTGCACAGAATAAGACTATAAATGATTGATTAAATACATTTTCGACATGTTGTGGGAGGACGTTACAGTTTCTCTCTAACACAAGATGACAGTTGAAGATAAGTATTAATAACACTGCAGAGAGATTGTCTTTCTCTTACAAAGTGGAACATAGAAAGTTAAAGGGATAGTTCACCAACAAATGATAATTTGAGAATCAATACTCACCAGTGTTACATTGAATTTGTGAATACAAATGTGTTTTTAAATAGTAAATGGAGAATCCGAAAACTGACAATTATTATTATAATTATTGATGCAGTTAATGTGTTTATCAAAGCTGGTAAAGGTGCAGCTAGTTTGAATTACTTTGTATACTGCAGGGTAGATTATTAATTTTACTCCATGTGTAACTAAAGTCTGATTTTATTTTACATTATTGATCAAAATATGCAAAGTAACTAAAGGTATTAAATAAATGTAGTAGCCTACTGAATTGTAGAAGTACAAAGTAACATAACATGAAAATACTCAGTCTAAATTGTGCTTAAGTACAGTATTGAGTCAATGTACTTAGGTACTTCCCACCCCTGGTTATAAGTAAATTATTTATAAATGGTGCAAAGCATCAGTAACTGCTGAATTAGTGTCAGCAACAACATGAAGTCTGATCCCAAAGATCCCACTTTCCCTCCAAAGCTTTATGAAGAGTGCATTGTGTCCCAGCTGAAAGCAATAATAATAATAAGGCGCCCACAGTGGGGCAGTTTGTATTCCGCCCTGTGAGAACCGTGCTGTTTATTCTCATCCCTGTATAGTGTTTAGAGCACAGGACTCTAATACCGCTCAGCATTCTCTCACACAGACAGAAAGACAGAGCAATCAAAGGCAAAGTACACTAGTCTCGCCTCGCGGATTAAACTCCCTGCACGTGCATGAGCTCCTGCATTGGACAGACTTTTTGTTTCTCTCCCCACAATGTTTGACGGGCTTCTCCAGCCTCACCCAAATCTGTCGTTTGAAAGAGACACATACCTAACAAAAAAATATATCTCTCACGTGACCAGCGTGTCGATCTCGTCCGTCTGCACGCGAGTTCAACAAAAGCAGAATTAGAGGGTCTCCAAAATCCCCTCTATTCTTCACGAGACATATTAGCATTTTCTTTAACGTATATAAATATGTCTTTAGAGGACCCCCCTCCTTTCCCTCCCTCTCCTCTTTTTCTTTATCCTCCCCACCATTGTGGTCCCATTTACTCTAGTGATCGCCGGGTATTTGGGGTCTGAAGCGGGTCGCCCGATCCCTTGCCTCTCGTCGGGGCTTAACTCTTTGAGATGGAAATCGGCGATTTGGTGTCTTTTGTCCCACAGATAAGCGATGGAAGGAGAAAGTGGGGGGAGAGAGAGAACATGAGGGTGAGAAGGGAGTATGTGTGTGTATGGGAAGGTGGGGGGGGGTTTAAGATGATCGATCAGAAGCCCCTCTCCCCCCCTCCTCCTTCCCCACTCAGCTAACCTTTGCTTAACTCGCGTGCCATCACAAGCACAAAGTCCTAATTGGTCGCCTGCACTAATTATCCAATTATCACCTCTCAGGCGCAGCACCTCACTCCAGGGCCCTGTCTGCCTCCGCGCTATTGATGAACATGATTAGCAGTGAATGCGAGCATTAGCTGCAGAGTGCAACACTTGAGAAACTCGTGTCAGGCTCCTGTGTGGAGGTCTTAAGGCCCTGACACACCAAAGAAAACTCGATTGTTGTGTTGCCTCACGTCTCCTGCGTCTTGGCCAAAGAGTCGCACTGGAACACACCGCAAAGACTTCAGCCGAAGGCCAAGTAGCACGTACGCACTGCGCATGTGTGAGTGGCAATAACTCTCCTTACCAGCAAGCGACGGTAGTGTGTATTCTTAATTCAAAAAAGGCAACCGGAAGACACACTGCATGATATACAAACAACAAATGGCGTGCGTTCCATTTTCACTCTCGTCCATCACAGACTGTTTCACATAACGACTTGTAATTGAAAACATGTTTAGTGCGGTAATGGAAAAAGAAAAAATAATAGCCGTCTGTGTGTGCCTTCTTCACTTCCGTTTCGCTTCTCATGCACTGATTCGCTAAGCTGAACAGCCAATCAGAGTGATTTATTTTGCCGACAGGAGCGGAAGGTGTCGGCACGGCCGAAAAGACACAACGGTGCTGGACACACCAATCTGAGTAGGGCGACAGGACGCTCATCGACGGCCAGACATCTATTGATGGCCCTGATATAAACAAACAACAAATAGCGTGTGCGTTCCATTTTCACTCTACAACGAGAAGCTCATGGGTCTTTCCTGAACCTGTGTCGATTGCTGGAGTTAAATGAAATCTCAGATGTGCCTCCTTAATCGTTTGTTTGAGTCGCTCACTTCCATTTTGCTTCTCATGCACTGATTCGCTAAGCTGAACAGCCAATCAGAGTGATTTCTTTGGCCGACGGCCTTTAGCCGACAGCCTCCCGATTCAACATGTCGAATCGATAGCGGAAGGTGTCTGCACGGCCGAAAAGACACGACGGTGCGGGACACACCAATCTGAGTAGGGCGACAGGACGCTCATCGACGGCCAACATTGGGTTGGTGTGTCTGGGCCTTTAAGAGAGGATCGCACTTCATAGACAGAGGGCTAATGGGTCCATTCAACCTGCATTATTACTGAACCCTTATCGAAAATTGGACGCATGATAAAGTGGTGTGCAGGTTAATTAGGGCCCTTTGTGTGTCCCTACAAGCTGACAAATAAAAGTTATAGCCTGAGACCCGAGTATGACACACGTGCAAAGGTCATCTCATGGTGAATTAGTTACATAGGCCTATGCCATTTCTTGTGTCAAAAGTGACAACTTATTTGAACATTGTTTAAGAGATTCTTCCAGGGATTTGTAGGTGTTGCCTGAACCTTATAAGGTGTAAATCTGAGATGATAAATAGATTACAAATCTAATAATTTTTCACTCAAGCAAAACAACAAACATTTGCTCGAGCTTTTCTGCTGTGATAATTGGATGCTTTTCTTTCATTTATCTGGTTGGACAAAAGAAGGGATTTAGAGATGTCACCTTGCTTTTGATGATATTTCTTTGTGCTAATTCTGACATTTTATCGACGTAACATTGAATCAAGTTAATACAAAAAATTGGTACATGCAGCCCTAACGTCGTCCTTGAATCTTTATCTTTACATATCCCCGATAGTACATTGAAAATATTCCTGCTCATAGGACTGTGTGTTATCATTAACTCGTAAATATTCATAGTGCTCTTTCACAATAATACAGGAATGGTATTGGACTTATGGTCCAGAATCGTACTTCATAATTGCATAATTGTGCATTTACTAATATTTTAGATTTAATAAGCACTTAGGGTGACTAGATATATCTGCCTCTGGAATTTCAGTACTTCCCTTAAAGCAACAAATGAGCACTTGAAGTAACTTATAATCACATTGTAACATTGATTGTGATGCATTATAACTATGGGACTTATAATACACTCAGCCAGTGACAATGAAAAAGAGGTTTGTATCTTTTTGCTTTATATGTGGTATAATTCATGTTATAGAGAATTGTGAACATTTGCTTACAGATACAGAACACTTTAAAGCATGCTATACTTGGGTTAATAGAAAGTGCAAACATAATAAATGGAGCACTCCAATTTAAACTTCATATCTTAAAGGAATTTTGGACAACTGAAAAAATAATCCAAAAATGTCTGACTCAGCCGAATAAGAAGTTACAACCCCTACCCAACTGTGTTGTAAATATGCTCGATTTAATGAAGACAGCCTTATTGACAATGCTATATATACAGCTATTGTGATTTCACCAACAGAGTACATGTGATTGAGCCACATTCAGGTCTGAATGCAGCAGCAGGCATGGACAGGCACCAGAACGCCACCAGATTGATAACGTCCAGTTACACTAAACATTTATTGTCCTTTCTCCATCTCTTTTTCCTTTAGTTAACTTCTGCTCCGATCCATCACCCTCCAGCCCATCTGTCGCTGATAGCAGCAACACTTTGAATAAATTCCTCCCGACAAACAAAGCGGTTAACATCTCATGAATGCAGCTTTTTACACCCCACATACAGATTGTGGGGAAACTTTAGGGCCAGTGGAATAACCAGTGCAAAGAAATCTGTCCTGGGACACTCCCTCTTAGCTTCCACTTCATTACCGGTATTGTGCTCGGGAGCGCGCAATCTGTGCGGCCGTCTCCGCCCGGCCCCGCCAGCTTTCTAATGACTTTCCAATGGTGATTTAGAAGCGCACAGGACGGTTTCCCCTGCGAACTCCTCCCACCTCCCCTCTTCATTCTTCCTTTCACTGCTTTTCAGTCTCATCTGCTTTTGTTTAGCTGTTTCCAACACGGCATGTGATTCAGTGGAGGTCAGGAGGAGCGCACATACAGATTCACACATCAGGCACGAATAAAGGAACGATATATTGGGGAGTAACACGTTTGGCCCCTGCCTGTCTAGTGGGGGAATCAAGAGAAATAATTAGAGGTTGGGGTCTGGTCTGAGGATGTTTGCTCCGAGTGCTTTGTACCCTTATTTTGAAGACAAACAGGGGCTTAAAGTCGGTGCGTGAGGTAATAAAAGGCTGGAGGGGGGGTTGTGCGCACACCTGATGGTTGTAGTGCGCCAGATTGTGCCGTGCTTCGACTGAACAGATGGGGGTGGATGAGTTAAGAGAAGCAGGGGGGGGGGGTGGCAGACGTCTGCATATCATTCATGTGAAGTTATGTCTCCCCTTCTTCTCCCCCCTTTGCATGGTCTCTGTGCATTCAAAAATAATCAGGCACCTGCATATAGATGAGCTTTCGTGTGTGAGGTTGATGTAGCCGGAAGAAGGTTGGTGGCCATAAGTGCCTGTGATAATAATTCATCAATCAATGAGACATTGTCTGAGGCTCATAGGGATCTATAGGGAAGCATTTAACTGGCCAAATGGCTCACTTAACAGGACATTAGTAATCTATAGACACAGCAGTAACACATCGCTGCATGAAAGATGAATATTAAGCTAAAGTGTGACTGGTATTCATGTTATGTAAGAGTATTAAAGTAACACTTCTCAACAGCTGTTCCAGAAACAGATCAGCTCTATCACATTTTATCCAGAGCTGACAAGTGTTAACTCTGAAATATGTGTTTCTTCCTTAGCCATGCTAGCTCAATGACCAGTGAATGAGATGGAATACAATTTTGAACAGACATTCACGGTCCCCAGAGAAGTCCAGTCATACGGCACAGTTTAGGTGGAGCAAAAGATGGAAAGGTGACACCTTTTTGCTTTTTTGTTTTCTTTTAATGTGAGTATAATGTATGGGTGCATGTAGGGAATAAAGGTTTTTTTGTTTTTAGTTTAAGTTAAAAAAAAAAAGAAGAAGAATGTAGTATCCTGCTTCATTGTTGACAAAGTCTACAGTTTGCCATGATTTATTCTCATTACGTTCATCCTTTTTGTATTATGAAATATCCCTACAAAATGATGGATTGCAGTTCGGTTGACGGGTTCATGGTGCCAAGATGATGAATCCAAGTAAACTTGATCACACCTGGAATTTCCGTCTGAAGTCATGGGACAACAGATCAGTAAAATGTCTTCTCCGCACAAAATACTTGTACATTCATGTATCCTTATACCTTAGTGATCCCCAAACTATTTACTTCATGACGTTTATATTTGTGGATATAATGAAATTACATTAATGTTCCTCTTACGATCTTGTATGTTGTATGTGAGGGGACTGAGGATGGAAATTAGCTTAAAGCTAAAATCCGGCTCATTTATGCTTGTAAGCATTGTTTTGTTTTAAAGTGTTCATCGATGTGCACTGTCCCGGTTGAAATAAACAATAAAAAAAAAAAAATTGTTATCATTTTGGTGATCTCTAAACTTTGCATCAAGCACAATCATCCTATCAAAATGTTGGTCATTTGTGTCAGCTTCAACTAGTTTGTGTATCGCGATAATCAGAGAATGTTAGCATGATACAAGGCTGCACTTAGATTTTATGCATATTCCAGGCTAAACACTTGCTGTGAGCATGTTAGCATTGTTACTGCGCTTGTCAATCAATCAATCAATGTTTATTTATATAGCCCAATATCACAAATGTTACATTTGTCTCAGTGCCAGTGGACTTCACAGTTTGTACAGAATATCAGTATGACATTACGACACCCTCTGTCCTTTGACCCTCACATCATACAAGGAAAAACTTCCAAAGAAAACCCACAGTTTAAGGGGAAAATGGGAGAAACCTGAGGGAGAGCAACAGAGGAGGGATCCCTCTCCCAGGATGGACAGATGTGCAATAGATGCCGTGTGTAAATTGAAAAGATAATACATTTGCAACATAGGTAGTCCAAATGTTTGGAAATGCATGTGTGTATAATAAGAAGATGAATCCAAGAGGATATCCATCCAGGACCACAGCAACAGGCATGGCCACGACTCAAGATCCAGGGCTCGCGATCCAGGACTCCGGACCACAGCAACAGGATCATCCATGACTCCGGATCCCGGCGTATATAGACACCAAAAAGAAAGACATTTGGGGAAGCTGGGTTAATCGGAACATGAGAGTACACAGGTATAGACAGAGAGAAGGAAGAAGTAAGATGTCCCCCGACAAACTAAGCCTATATCAGCAAAACTAGGGGCTGAATCTAATCAGCCCTAACTATAAGCTTTATCAAAAAGGAAGGTCTTAAGCGCACTCTTAAAAACGGATAGGGTGTCTGCCGCCCGAACACAAACTGGAAGCTGATTCCACAAATGTGAAGCTTGATAAGAAAAGGCTCTGGCTCCCATTGTACTTTTAGAGACTCTAGGAACAACAACCAACGTAGGACAGTAGGGTATAATGAGTTCTTTAAGGTAAGATGGCGCCTGCCCATGGCTTGCATGCTTGTAAGCATGCTCATGTTACAGCCTGTCCTCCTACAAAAAAGACCATATAGGCCGATTGTTCATGCCCTTATTACGACCCAGAGACACGTTTTAAAGTGTATGTTGTTTCTTAAACGACCACTAGAGGTGCTCTAGTGGTCGTTTAAGAAACAACATGCTCCCGGCCCGTTCATTGCAAACGCTCCGGAGGGACGTTTGTTCACAAATAATAATCTATAGTTTGATAGATATTACAAAGATGATTTGAGGTCTCGCCAGGATAACGCGTATGCAGCTTCCATGTAAAGCTAGCGTGGGTGAAAACAGTTTTTCCGGTCTCGAAGTTTTCATAATAAAATCGGATATATTCCCCATACTGTGAAATGATTACACAATGATATCTGCATTACTTATGAAGGTAGATATGGTGCAAAATGTGAGAGCGTGTAAAACCTGATGTGAGCACTTGCAGAAAAAAAATCTGAGCTTGTGTGCTTACATTTACACTTGTATAAAATATCCACGTAACTGTGAACCAAATGTAAACTTGTATACAAATATCCACGTAACTGTGAACCAAATGTACACTTGTATACAAATATCCACGTAACTGTGAATCAAATGTACACTTGTAAAAAATATCCACGTAACTGTGAACCAAATTTGAAGTCACAGAAGAAAAAAAAAAGTGTTGTAGCTTGTAGAAAAAAAATGAACTTAGAGATGAAATGTTCACTTGAAGAAAAATACATATTTTTTAAATATATTTTCCATTACAACTGCAACTTTATTTATTACAACCTCTCAAATCAGTCATTACAACTTGACGAATCTGCTCTGTGGCAGTATAAATCGACGAATCTGCGGTCTTGACTTTTGCTACACTTCTTGCGATAAATGTCAACAGTCAACTTTATATTTCTTATTGTCTAAAGCATTTATTATTTTCATTTTCCCCCTCTCATATTCAGTGTGGACAGATTGAGACAGCGTGGTGTCCAGAGGGCTGCAGAGACTTCAGAGAGAAACCTCCGTGTGATGGACGTCCTGTCTGTTGGTTTGGAGAGGACTGAGGGTCTTTCCTCAGCGAGGAGGACCAGGCCTGATGGAGGAGCCCATGCTGGGCATAGCTGATACCAACTGCACAGGCCTAGTCTGTCACTTTATTTGACTAAATGTGTTTACTTATACATTTAATAGGTTTACACCTTCTGTCCATATGTGCTTTTTATTTAAAACATTTGATTAACTTTTGGTTCACATTTCAATAAATTGTATTTGCACTCCTTTTGTCCATTATTCTTACTGAAAATGTTATATTACACATTCACATCACATCTGACTGAAGATTGGCCCCATTTATTTGTGATGTTGCAAACTCTGCGGTACAAGGCACAGGTGATGTGAAGCTCATAAAGTGAGGCAAATAGAAATAATCAGCAGATGGAGTGTAGATGTGGAAATAGGTGCATTCGATCAGCTGACTATGTTTTTCGCCACACTTTATAAGCCTGACTATAACCACCCCTTCTCTGAGGTGCAGGCAGTGTCACAAACAAATGATGGTCATGATAGACTACAAAAATATTCGGTGTGCAGATCTTTGTTTTCACAATAAAAGTAGTTTCTTAGTGAATGTCCTGTACTGGTCTTAAAATCTCATAACATCAGCTTTTAATGTTGCTCTTGGATGTTCTTCTTGACCCTCAGAGAAGGAGAAGATGTCGTGTCTTTCGGGCATGTCCTTTCCTAACAAAAATTACAAGAAACTTAAAACATTATTGCAGAACAAGTGTGTTATTTATGAAAGAGGTCTGTTTGTGTGTTATGGGGCTGTTGATATAATTATTTTTTAATTGTAATCAGTTTATGAATGAACAGTATGAAATTCATCAACATTGAAATATATGTTATTATCAAAATAATATTTAACTTATCAAAACGTAGTGCAACTGTAGAAGCTTGCTCTGTTGTCTCACTAAAAGAATAACTTTTACCACGTTTTTTACAGACAATATTGAGAGATAAATAGTAGCAGTTCTCACTATGTGTTAAATATCTTTACCTTCAATACATTAAATTAGAAAGCTGACAGTCATATTGCTTGTTAACATCTAAATGTAACTTTTTGCATGGAAAAAAAACCTCAACTTAACTGATGTGTAGGTGATCTAGTATTTAGTATTGTTTAATGGAATGTATATCAGTGTATTAAAGTCAATACTTCATTCATTTAAACCAATATCTTTCTTGATTCTTTGTACAGTATGAAAAAAGAGTCTTTGTACCTGTGCTGAAGTTCACTGCTGTGAGGAGTCCAGTTCTGTCTCTCACTCTCTGGTCCAGCCTGTCTGCATCACCTAGACACTTTAAACAAACAGATATATATGTAAAGTACCATGTGTACAAACAATATAACTGATTCTCTTCTGTTGAACATGTTGGATAGTGTATTGTCCGAGTCAGGGTCCTTTTTATTTTACTGTAACTTTGGAAATTGTGTTACCAATGCTTACTGTTTATTTGATATCAATTTGTAATACAATTAATAAAAAGCACAAGGTTTGGGTTCGTTATTCAGATGACTGTGACGTTAACTTGTAAGCTCAATAATGAACTCCAGCTCAACCAACCGTATTGTAATCATCTTGAAATATGACATTAATAATTGTAATATACACACATCTTATTGTGAGGTTGATTTCACATACACTACTTCGACGTTAGCTAAATAGAAAATAGCATGGCTAATTTACAAAGGCTTTAAAAACACAGCAGGAGCAATTATACAATTATAAAACGTGTCATTATTTCAGTACAGTTCAATTGGTTTTATTTTCATAAACGGTTATCAACCGTTAGTGCCAAAGCAGTAGGCTATAATATATGAATTGAATTACTGCTGTATATTAATGGCCAAACTATCCTACAATTTAGGATTTTACAGAGAGGGTTATTTGTGAATAAACGGGAGCACTAGAGGGCGAAAACTTTAAAACGTAATTATAGGACGTATTAAGCGTTTGAACAATCGTCCCATTTGGTCGTATGAGTTGGAGGACTTGTTGTCATGTTAGCATGGCTTTGTTTGCATTTAGCTCAAAGCCCCGCTGTGTCCATTAGATCTTCACAGAGCTGCTAGTTGTTTTGTTGGGTGACTTATGACATTGAGTATAGAATTGCATTAAAAGGTCCACTTTCTAGCTTTTGTGGCGTTAACTACATCCAAGAGCCATGATTCAGCGCATTACGCTAGCTCAGATGTCACACATGATCTAAGTGGCGTCTAACTTTGGTTCCATAACAACCATAGTATGCGTGTTAATAGTTTTTCTCCCTACTGAATAGCTTCACTGCTCTTGTGTCAGATTCTCCATTTTAAAAGGCTGTGAAGTGCTACATTTGTCATATGGCAGTGCTACGCTCAAATGCCTTCTTTATTCTTTTCAGAGACATAAAGTGCTCCTGATGAGATCAAACATTTCCATCTGCGTCTAACAAACAAATAAGTCATGTTTCTGCTGTGTGGGCTTATAGCATTTTGTTTTTAATGACACATTTCATCATCACAGACAAGCTTTGCGACAGATTTCTTTACTGCTGGATGACTCCCATCATGAAGAAAAACATTCTGATGCTTAGCCTATACCGGTATTAGCTCTTAAACTTTAAGCAATAACCCACTAACCTACTTTATAGCTTTTATGAGTCACAGAAGACAATCACCAAGTGCATTGCAGCTAAGGTGGAAACGCTTCTTAAACTTTTGATAGGCAACAGAACACCCACTCTCACTTACTTTGTAATTCCTCTCTCTTATCCCCTCTCCCACTCCTCTTCCATCTTACCTCTTTCTATTTCTCTCTCATTTGCCTACTTCTGCTTGCTGTTTCAAGTCCCCACAGTGCTATTTACAGCATGGCGCGGGGCTATATTAATGTGACTAAAGAGGATTGTACAGGTAACACAAGTCCAGCTGGCAGTAAGCTCGGCGATGCGGCTCCTCTCTCAGAGAGCATTAAAGCTGCCCTGTTTATGGAGTCACCCTCCATAAACAATACTTCATAATTCTCTTTGAACGTTGCAGCACATGGCTCGTATAAAACAACACAAAATATGAGGGGACACCATGCACACACACACACACACACACACACACACACACACACACGCACGCACGCACGCACGCACGCACGCACACACACACACACACACACACACACACACACACACACACACACACACACACACACACACACAGAGAAGGCAGGCTGCACAAAAACACAACCGTGGCATTATGTGGACTCTCTGCATCTGCCAGCAAGACTTGAAGGGAAGGCATTGTTTTACCCCCGGGAGTAAACAGCCACACAGACAAATAACTACAACAAATAGTCCATATGCACCAAAAACGGCCCACACCAAAAAAAAGTAGTTGCTGCTCACTATAGATTTAATCAATATTTCAGCAGCCCAGCCCCGATTGTTCATGCGGGCCATGAGAGGGCTAATGAAGCGAAGCTGCAAAGACAATCTGTGCACCAAAGTAGGCTATCTACTAAAGGACAAAATGATCCTTCAGATCTGCTGGATCAGTCGCGCTCTGCCCACGATGCGATGCCACTGAAGTGAACCACCCGAGACCTTCCACTGCATGACAGCTCATGAGTAGGCATATCTGTCTGATCGAGCACAGATGTGGTTTCCTCTGATCTGGTGTGTCAAAGTCCTCAAGCTTCATATGCTGTTTGTTGTCAGCGCACTTTGAATTGCACTTTATGTGGGAAACGAATTATTCACATAAATGACACTTGATGGATTGACACCTAATTGAGAACTTGGAAGTTTCAATCAAGGTTCAGTCAACCACAAATGGATCTTTGGATCTTGCGTTACACTCATAGTTTTAGTAGTTTGTATGTTTATAATCTGAAAACGTTCAGTCCAGTTTTGCTAAGTGACAGAACACACATTTATCAGGGTTAACAGACAGGCCAAAGAGCCCTGTCTGCATCAGGGTTTCTCTTTATTTTAGCACTGCAGTCCAAAACATTGTAGATGGACAGTTTATAATGTTGCTAAATCAATGCAGCAGAACAATGTTGCAACTTCTATGTATGAAAAGTAAAGCTAATGCAGAAGTGCCTTAAACATGCATTTGTTGTCATATCTAGCACAAGCACTTGTATTTGGGGGTATTTTACCCCTCACTTGATATATGAACTCTGTAAACATGGTCGTTATAAGTTTATGGTCTAATTTGTTTGTTTCAAGTCTCCTCAACACAGCAATATGTTTATTTAAAAAATTGGTTGCAGGACTGTATATTCAGTTATGAAACACTGTTAGCGTTCTACACTTGGGGTCCCGTTGCTATCAAAGTGAAAAAATAAGAAGAAATAAGAAAAAACAAGCTATGTAAACACAGATCCTTGCAGGCACACTAAGACACACAGCAGGCTACGTCCAATTATCTTAGCTCACAATAAATGAGAAATAGTCAAATTAGTATTGGGTCTGGGAAGAATCTTTATAGATTAGAAAATAAAAAGTGGAGGAAAACATCCTCTCTCACAATTCCTCACAGACCCTCGATAGAAAGCCAAATGTAGGCTATTTCATAAAACTACAACCCTGTGTCATCAAAGCTCTCCCTGCGGAGACGTTATTCTTGATCGCTCCTCCCGTCTAAGCGCCCTATTTCTCTTCACAGTCATCTTTGTTTGCAACACTTGTCTCGCGTCACCAAGAGGAAAAAAAGCCCGCGTTCGATTCATCTTAACAGTTTGTGTGTCACTAGGGGGGGAAAAAATGGGTGAAACTTAAAAAAAATGCAGTCTTTGTTGCCAGAGAACAGAAGGCTGATAAAGTTTTATAGAGGCAGCCATGAAGTTCTGCCTCATTAGATAGAATAGCTGTTCTATATTCAGGGTCTCTGTGGGGCTAAGAAACGCAATGAGTGGGCCAAAGTCGGTTCGTTCCGCCAGAGCAAGGGCCCTTTTGTTTGTGTTTGGTGGGCGGGGTTGGCTGGGCTTCAGGGGCCAGGCGGGTCCTGCAAAACCTGGATATCACCACAGCTGAGCAGACTATTGGGTAGGGAGTGTATGTAATGGACTACATAAGAAAACCCTGTAGGATTTGAAGTTGCACAACATGTCCTTAAATGATCTAATTCAGTTAGTTACGTCACTGCAAAGACCCAGATTGATATTTACCAAGAAGTGAAAAGTAAGGCAGGTGCTTTCCAACAAAGGAACCAGAATACTTCAGATGGAGACGTTAATCAAAGACTATGACTCAATTGTGTCTTGTCAGGTGCAGAGATGTCCAAAACAAAACCCATTGGATTTTAAAATACTGAATTGAAACCTTAAGTTTGGACAGTAGTAGGTAAGTAAGTATTGACACTAGCTTTTGAAGCAAGGTACAATTAAATTAACAAGACATTTTTAGGTGACCAACAATGTTACAATTCACATTCACAAACTAAATACAAGCTGTGAAACTGGATAAAGTCGTGGTAGTAACCCATCAATCACAAGTCAGCCCAGCCCAAAAGCATACGCTGCTATATTGTCTTTTTCACTCTGAATGAGATCATCATTTACTAAATAAACATCATGCAGTATTGAAAAAGTTGGAACTAGTGCTTGATACCATAAACTTTAAAAGAAAATGTTACTAAGGTAACACACTGAGTGAGTGATCTCATAGACTTCTATACAATCAGGCTTATTTTGCAACAAGGTGAGTCTTATTCAGTTAGCTATTAGAAATGATGCAGGTTTGAGGCACCTCTGCATTGGTTTCACTTTTAAGACCCCAATCGTGCTGCTTGTTTACTGCCCAGGATAGTGTTGTGTGCCCATGACGGCAGTGTTTCAAACAGGTCAAAGGTGAACCTTGAAGTTGGTCTTTAAACTGTGATGGATGTTTACATTGGACATTATGGGTCGTAGTTTTACCGCTTGCATTCATTTTCTATTTTGAGTCCATTTAGTGAAATGGGGGGGTCTGTTTCAAACCTGTATGATCGTCTGACTGTGTGTTAGGAGGAAGATAGTGTTCATAGTGATTGACCTACGGAGAGTTATCAGTTTCTCTCGCCTTACAGAGTTTTTTACAGCTTTCCACTTATTGTTTAGGTCCTATGGCCCTGCAGTTTTACAATGTTGGTTTAATCCCACTGAGCTCAGTCAGTATTGTAGCTTTTTAAATAATCTCCATGATTTGGAGTTCAGTTTCACTCCTTTGTTTATTGTTGTAACTGTTCAATCAAATGAAAATGTTCCTTCTGTTGCTGCTTCAAATGTAAAGCTACAGAGCTGGATGCTTTAGATAAGGATTAAAGTTGTATGACACACAGTACGTATATTAGAGGTTCAACTCTTCAATTAAAACGTTCTAATCAACATATGGACATATTATGGTCAGTGGAATAATATAAACAGTGAGAGTAGAGAGGGCTGACGGCAGCTGACGACAGGCTTTCAGTGGGTTGTGATTAGAAAACCTCCAACACCTTCTTGATATGCGACCCAGTGGGAAAACATTTGCTCACGTGGCTCAGTGACACTTTTTATTAAAAACATTTGAAATATTATTTCTAAAGGTCAGTTCCATTTTGAAAGGTGCAATATACAAGAGGAAAAGCCAACCCAGTCTCACAAAAACACGTGTAATAACTACATTGGTCCACAACGTAGGACGTAGTATTTCTACAAAAACGCCTCTGAAATTGTAAGATCCCTACGTTTTTGTTCACCATTCATTCCAATGGCTGGTGTCTATGTCACGTGATCTTCACATTTCTCCCTACAGAAAAAAAAAACATGGCCGAACTTCGTTTTATTCTTGGTGTAAAATGCCTATTTTAAAGTTAGTTTGGCCATTAAAATGCGTTTTGATGTCATTTGATGCGAGAAATATGAGTTGTTATTTCAGATTATGTGTGCAGTGGATGTACATGATCTTTAGTTTGCTAGTTATTACGAAGATTACTTCAGGAAATTGTGTCGATACAACGTTTTCATTGTTACCAAGGTGGTTGCTAGGGACGCTGCTATCGATATTATTTCTGTTATGTTGTGTAACAGTTTAATGGTGTAATCTTTATTGCTACCCCCTTCCCCGTCAATGTATAGTGTTGGTCCACAGCGCAAACGTATTAGTTTAACAAAATCCGCATCTAAAATTGTGGCATAGATACGTTATTTTCCCCTGTGCAATTCCAGTCTCACATCTCACATCACATCGTCATAAACAAATACCGGAAACAGACCGAAAACACTTTATTCCGAGTGTGCTTGCTTTTCTCTTTGGAGGTCATCACATAATGGTATTGTAATACACGGTTCGGCTGCATTAAATATTACATATCTGCCGTAGTTCTCTATTTATAGAGCCCTGATGAGAAGACTTCTAGACAAACATGAGGAACTGCCACCAACACTGAAAACGTGACATGGATCATAAATATATAAGCCATTAAACAACATCTTACATTTCTTTTCACACAATACGTCTCCTTGCAGTATCAACACTAATTCGGCTGACTTTTATATTTGATCCAATTGGTAGATAGGCTGTATTTACACCATAAAGCTGCACAGCTGATATAAAGGGACACCTAGTGGTTAAAGCATGTTATTGAATTTCATTATTTTTATTATTAGATATTAATAGGATCCCTATAAAGTATATTCATTACTCGTTATTCTCTACTAATAGTTAATTAAAGACTGTATATAATGACTATTTTGCACATCCCTTTCAAGATTTCAAGATTTTCTAAGGTTTATTGACATAATACACAAACGGTGTAGTTATGCAATGAATGAAAAACTTTGTGTATACCTCCAGCAATGTTAACTATGTTGAAGCACTTATTTTAACTGATATTATACATATGTATTATACTCTTATATAAGATGTATGTAGATAGTATAAGAAATGTGCAGAATACGACAGTTTAATGGTGGAAGTATACACACATATTGATAGATGTCTTGTAATGCACTGTTGAGGAACCTCCGACCAAAGTTTTTCATCTCCGGCCTTGTCAGGTATTGAACAATCAATAAATAAAGAACACAGAATTATTAAATATAAAACACGCGGTGGACCCGTTCAAATCCAGTTTTGGACAGTCTGCCGTGGTTCCATCCCATTTCAAGTGCTGTTCGACGCTCGGCACACTCTCCAGTCACAGAGCTTGAGGACTATCACGGGGTTTGTCAAGCGAAGCGGAGAGAATACTTACTTCCGGGTGTAATATTCTCTAAAGCAAATGAGCTGCTCCGACCCTCGGTCCTGACGGACTCCAACTTGTGTTTATTAATCAAACAAAGAAATAAACACAAGGATATTTATGTGTTATTGTTGAGTAAATGGAGAATTGCACAGGGGAAAATAACGTATCTAAGCCACAATTTTAGATGCGGATTTTGTTAAACTAATACGTTTGCACTGTGGATCAACACTATACATTGACGGGGAAGGGGGTAGCAATAAAGAGAACGCCATTAAACAGTGACACAACATAACAGAAATAATATCGATAGCAGCATCCCAAGCAACCACCTTGGTAACAATGAAAACGTTGTATCGACACAATTTCCTGAAGTAATCTTCGTAATAACTAGCAAACTAAAGATCATGTGTATCCACTGCACACATAATCTGAAATAACAACTAATATTTCTCGCATCAAATGACATCAAAAGGCATTTTAATGGCCAAACTAACTTTAAAATAGGCATTTTACACCGAGAATAAAACGAAGTTCCGCCATGTTTTTTTTTTCTGCAGGGAGAAATTTGAAGCTCACGTTACATAGACTCCAGCCATTGGAATGAATGGTGAAAAAACACGTAGGGATCTTACAATTTCAGAGGCGTTTTTGTAGAAATACTACGTCCTACGTTGTGGACCAACGTAGTTATTACACGTTTTTTTGTGAGACTGGGTTGGAAACCACATTATATTGCAAGTTTGAGACAAAGTTATACATAAATGACATTTTCTCAGGTATCATCATTAAAACATAGAATCTGCTGTATGGTGATAGGCTCTATAAAATAATAGATGTTGTATCATGTACTAAAACTGCAGACATTTCATGAATGTTTTTATCGTGTTCATCAATTTATAAGGGTCTTTCATGGCATTCATCAGAATAATCTGAATCAGAACTCCTTTATTTGTCCTGCAACAAGGAAACGTACATGATCAACACATCCTCACTCCCAGGTCGGCCTATGTTGACGTTATGTCAAGTCCCCTGCCGGCTTTTTCCAACGCAAGGGGGGGGGCCTTAGCGTCCATTTTCAACGCAAGGGGGGGGGCCTTAGCGTCCATTTTCAACGCAAGGGGGGGGGCCTTAGCGTCCATTTTCAGCTTTCCGGGATGTCCATGTGCTTCTATGGACGCTCATGGAAGCACGGCATTCATTTGTGTCGACTGCCCTTAAAGGCAATGTGAGCGTCCATTCTCATTGGATAGCGGAGAATTGTACACCCGGAAGTAAATATTCCCCTTACTGACGATTGATTTTACAGTGATATCTGCACTACTCATCTGACTAAAAAACACCAGATTATCCTTGTTAATTACACAACATTGATTAGTTTAAATTGTGTGCAATGCTTTTGTATTTTTCCCCTTCGATTCGGAGAAACAAATCTTTTTTCGAAGTAAATGATGGCAGAAGACACTACACTACCCAGAATCCCCAGCTATCATTTCTCCCTGCAGAAAAAGAAAACATGGCCGAACTTCGTTTTATTCTGGGTGTAAAATGCCTATTTTAAAGTTAGTTTGGCTATTAAAATGCGTTTTGATGTCATTTGATGCGAGAAATATGAGTTGTTATTTCAGATTATGTGTGCAGTGGATGTACATGATCTTTAGTTTGCTAGTTATTACGAAGATTACTTCAGGAAATTGCGTCCAACGTTTTCATTGTTACCAAGGTGGTTGCTAGGGACGCTGCTATCGATATTATTTCTGTTATGTTGTGTAACTGTTTAATGGTGTTATCTTTATTGCTACCCCCTTCCCCGTCAATGTATAGTGTTGGTCCACAGCGCAAACATATTAGTTAACAAAATCCGCATCTAAAGATACGTTATTTCCCCCTGTGCAATTCCAGTCTCACATCTCACAGCACATCGTCATTAACAAATACCGGAAACAGACCGAAAACGTTTAAAGAAAATAAAATAATACCTTATTCCGAGTGTGCTTGCTTTTCTCTTTGAAAGTCATCACATAACGGCATTGTAATACACGGTTCGGCTGCATTAAATATTACATATCTGCCGTAGTTCTGTATTTATAGAGCCCTGATGAGAAGACAAACATGAGGAACTGAAAACGTGACGTGGATCATAAATATATCAGCCATTAAACAACATCTTACATTTCTTTTCACACAATACGTCTCTTTGCCGTATCAACACTAATTCGGCTCACTTTTATATTTGATCCAATTGGTAGATAGGCTGTATTTACACCATAAAGGTGCACAGATGATATAAAGAGACACCTGGTGGTTAAAGCATGTTATTGAATTTCATTATTTTTATTATTAGATATTAATAGGATCCCTATAAAGTATATTCATTACTCGTTATTCTCTACTAATAGTTAATTAAAGACTGTATATAATGACTATTTTGCACATCCCGTTCAAGATTTCAAGATTTTCTAAGGTTTATTGACAGATCATATAGGCCTATACAACTATGGTGTAGTTCTGCACTGAATGAAAAACTTGGGTCGCAGGTTCCTCAATAGTGCATTACAAGACATCTATCAATATTTGTGCATACCTCCAGCAATGTTAACTATGTTGAAGCACTTATTTTAACTGATATTATACATAATGTATTATGCTCTTATAAGATGTATGCAGATATGGACGCGGTGGACCCGTTCAAATCCAGTTTTGAACAGTCTGCCGTGGTTCCATCCCATTTCAAGTGCTGTTCGAGGCTCGGTAACCCTCGGAGCACACTCTCCAATCACAGAGCTTGAGGACTATCACGGGGTTTGTCAAACAGAGCACATGGTGTAGTCCAAACGATAGCTGGGGATTCTGGGTAGTGTAGTGTCTTCATTGCCTTTAAGGGCAGTTGACACAAACGAATGCCGTGCTTCCATGAGCGTCCATAGAAGCACATGGACATCCCGGAAAGCTGAAAATGGACGCTAAGGGCCCCCCCCTTGCGTTGAAAATGGACGCTAAGGCCCCCCCCCTCGCGTTGAAAATGGACGCTAAGGCCCCCCCCTTGCGTTGGAAAAAGCCGGCAGGGGAATTGACATAACGTCAACATAGGCCGACCTGGGAGTGAGGATGTGTTGACATGATAACAACAGCAGACAAAGTGAGGGAAATAATAAAAAATAGAGGACATTTCAATATGTTTGAGAAGTAATGGGGCCAGTGTGTTTATTCTTCACATGCACTTATATTTTAAGAGTAGCTCTAATTCTAGCAGGCAGAAGCACTGAATATTTAAAAAAAAAATCCACAGCCGGAGTTTAAGGACACATCTCAAAGTTGTCCTCCTAGAAAAGATTAGAGGATTAGGAAACCATCTCCCAGTTGCTGTTTCATGTCTGTGTCCCAGATTTAGCTTGATAGCCTTTGATTGCACAGAGAAAGCCACTCAGGCTGGCACTTTGGGCCAAGATAATAGGAGGAAATGCGCACTGTGTCATTATTTTCATCTTCCTGCAGCTATCATTTATTATAGGCGGTATTTCAATGATAACAAAATGGGTTTATTCTCCATTAACGTCGGTTTGCTCATTAGGGGCTCATAATGCAAATGTTATACAGGAAATTAGGGGTGTTTAGCAGGCTTGTGTCTGAGGACGTGGGTATTTGTTGGGCAGATGGACGCAGTTCCAGGTTTGCCCTCACCCCTGACCCCCCGCAGATGTCCCTAACTCAGGCCCAGTCCCGTCACGGAGCAGCGGAAAATCAGTAATACACCGGAACCGGCTTGTCAATACGCAGGACAATTAGGTGCGTTGGAGCGCCAGATCTGGCTGCGCAGCAGCGCTCGTTGCTGCGTGAAACACGCAGTTTTACAGCCGAGATGAAAGGCGGAAAGAGGCCATGCGGAGCCTTTCTGTGAAGGCCTGTTTGACCGATGGCTCTCTCCTGAATAGGGCTCTGGTGGTCATACATAAATTAAGAGGTTAAGTGAGCCATCAGGAACAAATGTTTGCATTTATTAACTAATGATAATGGCTCCCAGCAGTGAACCCGCAGCCTGGGTTTCCCTTTGGGCTGAATTCTTAAGCGTGGGCCACAATAAAATCATATGTTATAAAGCTATTTAGCCATGGCCAGTCTATATGATGATTAATCAAGTCTAATGAACAAACAGAATCTTATTAGCTTTAGATAGAGCAGGTGTTCTGTAGGTCAATAAGGCAGGGAATACAATAATCCTGCTGTTAAATATCATATCCGAAGCCAATGTTTACATTATTAAGGCATAGACAGTGTTCCAAATGCCCAAGCAGAAATCCCTTATATGTGCTAAACATCTTTAAAAAAAACATAAGCGCGTCTCCATTAGGACATCAGAGACAGGAGGCTCGTCAGAACAAACATTCCCATTCACACGAGAGGGGGATCCCGCAGGAATGCATGAGGCAGGTGTACATTTAAACTGTTAATGAGGCGGATCAAAAGCATCAAAGGCGCGTCGTGCTGAGCCATTCTACCATGAGTCCATACGAGACAAAAGCCATCAGAGAGTCTTCCTCGCTAAACGGTACCGCATAGGTCCGAGCTGCGGGAGTGTTATTATAGCCGCATACCCCCGCGGACTGCACCGGGATAACCAAGTCTCAGAGAGAGACCCTAACGAGACAGATGAAACTATTTACTATTGGCCGGAGACCAATGCAGCTTCTGGACAAACTGCACGATGATGTCAGCGAGCGTGGAGATGAATTACGATGCTATGATCTCACGAGTGGCTTCTGCATCTGCTCACAGAAGGAGTCATATGTGTGAGGTAATCTCAAACATGGCATACCCAGTGGTGGGAGTACTTGAGAAAAAGTAATAATACCACGTTGTAGTTTTTGTAGTTGTCTTTGTCCTATTAAAAGTCTATAGCATTGAACATTTTATTTAGGTAATAGTAAATGTTGTGCATGCATCACTTGCAACATCCTTTTGCAACATTTGACCTCTATTTCTGCTTCTTCTAGCACTATTTTAATTGTTTTATGTCTTATATATTTGTTGCATTTGGAGGAGACTGGGACATTATTGTTCATTTCCAAAATGACACTGCAGCTATTGTGCTTTGAATCTTGAATCCTGAAAAGTATTAGTTTTATCATGAATTTATCCGAGTTTATCCGAGTTCTGGATTAAGTCGTGGACTTCGGGTCGTGGCTGAACTTGTCTCTGCGGTACTGCCTTGGGTCTCGTCATGCTGCTTCCCTGAAGGCTTCCACAGGATTGTAGCTGACATCCTCGTGGATTCATCTTCTTATTACAGACACATGCATTTCCTAACATTCGGTCTATATGCTGTAAAATGTATTATCTCTTCGATTTACACACGGCATCTATTGCACGTCTGTCCGTCCTGGGGGAGGGATCCCTCCTCTGTTGCTCTCCCTGAGGTTTCTCCCATTCTCCCTTTAAACTGTGGGTTTTCTCTGGAGGTTTTTCCTTGTACGATGTGAGGGTCAAAGGACAGAGGGTGTCGTTTTTCTCATACTGATATTCTGAACAATCTGTGCTGTTGTATTTGCTGTAAAGTGTCTCTACTGTAGGCTATTTTTATTATATGTACAGCACTTTTGCTCGACCAAAAATCGTTTATAAATGTGCTTTATAAATAAAACTTGATTTGATTTGATGAATACCATTTTTCACTTTGCAGCTAAAGGTGAAGCTAACTTGTTATACTGTTAGGTATCTGCATCCATAATAAGTCATAATTCATTGGTTGATATAATTGTTTACTAATGAAATGAACCTGCAAAGTAACCTGTTAATAGTTTTGCCAAATAAAAGTACAGTGATTCAAAATAATGAATTGTTTGGGAGAGAAACTCTGGGATTTTAGCCTTTGCAGACCATTTCTCTGCAAAAAACCTATAACGCACTACAGGAATTTCATCTGAAGAATACCTACTGAATGTGGGATGTATATTCCAAGTAACTGTTATTTGCTCAATCACAATATCAATAGTAAAAGTATGGATACAGAACATGGTGAGAAAAGCTATCAAACATTATAATATTATAATCAGATGACCATAGCTGATTCATTAATGTGCATCACTGCCTCTTATGTTTTGGAAATAGGCTGATTTGCCGAGAGTTAGATTAGAAGATTTAACTCCCTGCAAGTGAAGGAGATTAGCATATTTCCAAAATATCAAACTCTTTTATCTACATATCAAACGGTTTTCATCATAACCATGTGTCATATTTAAAATATGTATATATGTTTTGTATGCAAGATCCTGATTTGTGAAATAACTACAGCTGCCGGATAATGAAATGGAGTAAAAAGTACAACATTTTCATGGTCGTTGAAACATGTAAATAAAACAGTACCTCAATGTGAGTGCAGTGCTAGCCTACTTAGTTATTTTCCACCACTGGTTTCAGCTTTAAAAATCCACCTCAAAGAGGGAACACTTCACCCAAATCCCAGATTCACACACTGGCCTTCCAGTCAAATCAATACTGTGTAAATATATAAAGTGCTTCTCCCAAAAACTGAAAGACCATTTCCTCCTGAGGCCACTCCCTTGATCAAGCACAGGAGAATCTGACTTTGCAGTATAGGCTAATAGAATATCTTTTCATCTGAATGGAATTTGCATCATCTATCACTCCTGAACCAGAAAATACACTTATCTGCAGAAAAACCTCCTCTTTCATATTGCCAGAGTGACCTTTTCCACTTTATTTTCAGTGTGAATTCACAGATGCACGGGAGCGTAACACTTTTCCTATCTTGTTTCTGCCAATGGAAACGAGTAGTGAACGCTCACTAATTCACCGCAAATTGTCCCGAGGCGTCGGAATAACATATTTGAATGATGAAATCCAGCACGATTCCCCTTTGGCGGGAACATTCCCTTAAAGCCTTGCGTCTCAGCAGCAACGCATAGTTTTGGGGGGAAACTAGGTGTGGGTGTGTGTGGGTGTCTGAGGGTTAATGGGGGATGATTGCGTGTGTTCTGGTTGCATATGTGTGTGTGTGTCAATAAAAGGCGGCTTATGCAAATGTTCTCGTGTGACCAAAGTGGAAAGACGACGAAGGGGCCTCACGCAGAAGTCGTATCAGTGTTTCACCCGAGACTAACAACAAGGCACGGGGCACCATCAGAGCCCAGCAGAAAGCACGAGGAGTCAAGGGGCCCCATGTGAGGGGACACACAGAGGGCCCCTGCTGAGGATGAGGTGACGAATATGAAACAGTCTAGACTGTGGCCCACTTCTGCTCTTTGGAGACTTGACAGGTGTGTGACACATCGTCATGGCGGTGAGGTGTTTGTGTGGACTGTCAGGGGGGACGACAAACAAGGGAGGCCATCTTTTTCTTCTCCTCTCCTCTCCTTTCCCGGCATGTCAGTCATTTCTCATCCGTATAGGACAGCGGAGGTGGCGTGCCTCCGCAGCGTGGCCTACTTTCCTCGCGCTCTCAAACAGAATGGAAATGAGCTCAACTTATTTCTTGGCGAACGTCTGTCTGATTTTAATTAACATCACAGTCGTCGTGATAAAACAGCGCTCTGTCTATATCTTACAGCAACGACATCCCACATCCGCCTTCTGTGCAAGTGTGTGTGTGTGTGTGTGTGTGTGTGTGTGTGTGTGTGTGTGTGTGTGTGTGTGTGTGTGTGTGTGTGTGTGCGCGCGCGTGTGTGTGTGTATGTGTGTGTGTGCGCGCGCGCGTGTGTGTGTGTGTGTGCGTGTGTGTGTGTGCGCGCGCGCGCGTGTGTGTGTGTGTGCGCGCGTGTGTGTGTGTATGTGTGTGTGCGCGCGTGTGTGTGTGTGTGCGTGCGTGCGTGCGTGCGTGTGTGTGTGTGTGTGTGTGTGTGTGTGTGTGTGTGTGTGTGTGTGTGTGAGAGAGAGAGGGAGTGTGTGAGGGAGTGACAGAGGCAGCGAGCTGGAATCCATAATTTAACCATACCCACAAGCTGCACACACTGATTTCAACACGCTCCTCTCAGGTCTCACATGAGCAAGTTCTGCTGTGGGTGTTTCTAACACACACACACACACACACACACACACACACACACACACACACACACACACACACACACACACACACACACACACACACACACATGCATACACTGCTACTGTATTTTTTAATTGTTGTTCATGTTCTCCCTCCTCCTCCTAAACATATAGCGCGTCGGTGTTTCGCTGCTATACTCTCTCTTGTCTCCCGCTCAGTGTGTTTGTCATGCCGTGTATTTATAGCATATTCTGTCAGACGATATACCGCATGTGTTCATTTGGAAATAATAACATTGACAACTGCTTGAGAGACGGAGGGGTTGAGAAGAGGGAGAGCGACTCATTTTGAGCATGTACCCACTAACGAGCTGTATTGTGCTCCAGGCGGTGTGTGTGTGTGTGTGTGTGTGTGTGTGTGTGTGTGTGTGTGTGTGTGTGTGTGTGTGTGTGTGTGTGTGTGTGTGTGTGTGTGTGTGTGTGTGTGTGTGTGTGTGTGTGTGTGTGTGTGTGTGTGTGTGTGTGTGTGTGTGTGTGTGTGTGTGTGTGTGTGTCTACTTATTGGCAGCTGAGGGATCTTAACAGTCTCTCATTTTTTCTAATTGTATGTGCTTCTCTCCCATCTACATTTTTTCTTTTCTTTTGTTTAATGAACTCTTTATGTCCTCTTCTTTTCCTCACTATCTATCTCCCCTCTTCTCCTCTTTTTCCATCCCCCTTCCTCTCGCTTCCTCACATCCTATATCTTCTCCCTTTCCATCCCTCCTCACTTTCTCCATTATTTTCCTTATTTTTCCTCTCTTCCTCTTTACCTCCTCACATGCCCTCTCTTCCTATATCCTTATTTTCTTTTTCCCTAAACTCCTATCTCCCCTCTTCTCCTCTCGTTTCACCTATCTGTCTCTTCTCCCTTCGCCACCTCTCTAATCTCCTTACCTCCCATCTCCCGTCTTTTCCTCTCTTCCTGTCTCCTTACCTCCTCATATTTCCTCTCATATATCCTTCCCTTTCTCCTCATAAACTCCTATCTCACCTCCTCTGCTCTACTGTCACAGTTCCCATCTCCTTTCTCCCGTCCTCTCCTTTTTTCATTATACTTCTTTTCCCTCTCCATCCCTTCTCTCTTTCTATCTCCATTATTCACCTCCCTTATGTCCTCACCTCCTATCTCCTGTCTTTTCCTCCATTTCCTGTCTACTAACCTCCTCACATTTCCTCTCATCCTTTTTACTTTCCTAAACTCCTGTTTCCCCTTCTCTCCTTCTTTCTCATATATCTCATATTCATATATTCCCAAATCCTTGTCTCCTTTCCTGTCCTCTTCTTTCCTCCTCCCTAATCCTATCTCCTTTCCCTTTTCCCTTTCTTGTCTCATCCCCTCTACTCATCTAAAATCTTCTCACTTCTCTCCTCACCCATCTCCCTTCCTCCCTTCCTCCCTTCCTACCTCCTCTCCTCCCCCATTTTTCACACTCAGAAGTGTCTTTTGTTCTATTACGGCCCAAACTCTCTCTTCCGTGCCGTTGTTTAGAGTGTAATGCATTATCCATCTCCATTCCACTGAGTTCACTCTACTTCACTTTAAGTAGCTGCAACTTATGTGCAACACACGCTAACGCTAACTCTCACACACACACACACACACACACACACACACACACACACACACACACACACACACACACACACACACACACACAGGCACATGCAGGCACGCAGCTCCACGGTCCCATTAGCTTTAATATTTCAGCAGCGTCATAGCATTCGCCAGTGGCCTTGTCACTGCCCGTTCCCCAGGGACACAGACCCTGTATCAGCCCGGCGTGTCCCCCCCCTCGCACATCACCACCGGGACGGGGGAAAGCACTCAGCTGACCTCGGAGCTGAGCTTGCGTTTGTGCCCAGCATTCCCAGGAGTCTCCCCAAAATCACACACCCTCTAGTCCCCCCCCCACCACATGAGCAGGGAGAGGGGAAGGGGAGACAGAGAGGGCTGGAAGGAGAGGAGAGCGGGAGAATGCAGAGGCAAGTCCGTGGGAGGGGGGCGAGGGAATGGAAATAAGATGAGCAGAGGAGAGGGAGAGAGACAGAGAGGTTGTGTGGGTGGGCTACGAGGTGCTGATTAGGCCCTTGGTTTGAAGTGCTCAGCAGCTATACCCTTGTCCATGCGTGCTCTCACACACACACACACACACACACACACACACACACACACACACACACACACACACACACACACACACACACACACACACACACATCCTTGCATGACACACACATTGTTTTGCACTCTATAACTCATTCAGTGTTACAAAGGCTTCAGAAGTATACGGTGAGGACAGCGTGGCGCGTTCAGGCATTCTGTTAGAAATTCGCTCCTCTTTAAGGTGGAATATTTCCCTTTTGTTCTGAAATGCATGCCTGTGATCAATTGGATGGAGAGGTCTAATGCATAATCGAGCTGTGTGTGTGTGTGTGTGTGTGTGTGTGTGTGTGTGTGTGTGTGCGTGCGTGCGTGCGTGCGTGCATGTGTGTGTGTGTGTGTGTGTGTGTGTGTGTGTGTGTGTTTTATCTAAATGTCTGTCCACCTGTGTCCGAGCAGTAAAGGGAATTGACAAATGGACAGAGATGTGTCGGTGTGCTCACCTGAGGCACAAATAAGAACCCTGTCGAGGCTCTTTTGAACTGAAGCTACACAATGCTCTAACTGCGCTCTGTTCATTTCGCCAGGGTCTGAACGCTGTTAAGCTTCATGGGGGCTGTGAAAGCGTGAAGACACACACATCTAGACCTACACACCCAGACAGCATAAGCTATGTCCTGTGAGTTATAACTCATGCATGATCACTAAATGGAAACATTTGTTATCTCCCCAACAATACAGCCAGAGGAGCTACATCTTTTATGACTCCCAGGGCCCCCCCTTCAGAATCCCCCCACACACACACACACACACTCCTACGCACACTTTAAGAGACACACCCGCTGAGACGCCTGCCACACGTTGGAGCCCACAGGTCATTCTCCTGTGAATCAACCCAAACGAGAAACGCATCGAGGCATAAACAACCGCACAACACCTCCCTCCTCAAACCTCAAAACTTCATCAAACATTAAAACTGGGGCACACACCTGCGTGCACACACACACACACCACACAACACACATGGGTGGGTGCCTTCATGCCTTGATAAATGTACAGTTATGAAACATTTACAAAAATATATCCCCATTGTCTTGTTATGAAATATGCAGGTTCTTGTTCAGACTGATACACGCTCTCGGAGCTTATGGTCTACTCGCATGTAATAACATTCAGTTTAGGGACAAATATCTTAACGTGACTTCACCAAGAACACAAACCTGGTTATGACCTACTTTACAGAACCACAGATACGTCCACTGTTATCCATGCATGACAACAAAAGCATGTTGTTGTCAGTTCACTACAAATGGCATGCTGATCGTGTTTTGATTCAGCCTGGTCTCATTCCCAGGGCGTCAAATACATAGGCATCTTAACGGACACACAAAGCACCCTTTAGCATCTGTCTAAGCTTTCTAATTATTCCTATGTAAACATATTTGCGTCACTATTAGACAAAGTCTGCTAACTAAGTCGATGTGGAGACATATATAGGCCAACACGGATAGAACCATACCACTAACATACAACTAACATGGTTAAAATATTCCCTTTTGTTGTATTAATCTTTTAAATTCAAGAGTCAAACTGATTAATTGTATTCTTTCTGCAATGTCCAAGGCTGCTCATTGTTAGTTGCAAGTTTAATTACCAACCAGATGAATGCCTTTTATGTTTGCCGACACTGTAATTGCACATGTTGTTGCAACCTTGACAGAGCCTTGAAAGAAAGTTTTAAAAGTTAAATGAAAAATAAAGCTGTTTGTGAAATCTACTATTTCGTCAAGCATATACACTTTTGTATTTAAAAGCTGAAAAGTAGATAATGAAGTAGACTTTGTGTCCGTAGATTTCATTAAGAATCTGACTCTTAATGGCAGTTTGTGATTTTGAGGCTATGTCAGTGAAACAAGGCTGTTTTGAACATTTGACAGATTTATGCTTAAATTCTCTGAGAAAGTTACTGAAAGACACACTATTGTGTATAAAAGCTGACCACTACCATGAAGTACTTTGTATTAGTAGATTTCGTCAAGCATCTGACTCGTAATGGCAATTTGTGATTTTGAGGCTATGTCAGTAAAACAAGGCTGTTTTGAAACATTTGACAGATGTATGCTTAAATTCTCTGAGAAAGTTACTGAAAGATACACTTTTGTGTTTAAAAAGCTGAAAAGTAGATAATGAAGTAGACTTTGTGTCCGTAGATTTCGTTAAGATTCTGACTCTTAATGGCAGTTTGTGATTTTAGAGGCTATGTCAGTGAAACAAGGCTGTTTTGAAACATTTGAAATATTTATGCTTAACTCTCTCAAAAAGTTACTGAAAGATACACTTTTCTTTTTAAAAGCTGACTACTACCATGAAAGTACTCTGTTTTATTAGATTCCGTAAAGCATCTCACTCTTAAGGGCAGTTTGTGATTTTGAGGCTATTTCAGTGAAACAAGGCTGTTTTGAACATTTGACAGATTTATGCTTAAATTCTCTGAGAAAGTTACTGAAAGATACATTATTGTGTATAAAAGCTGACCACTACCATGAAGTACTTTGTTTTAGTAGATTTCGTCAAGCATATACACTTTTGTATTTAAAAGCTGAAAAGTAGATAATGAAGTAGACATTGTGTCCGTAGATTTTGTTAAGAATCTGACTCTTAATGGCAGTTTGTGATTTTGAGGCTATATCAGTGAAACAAGGCTGTTTTGAACATTTGACAGATTTATGCTTAAATTCTCTGAGAAAGTTACTGAAAGATACACTTTTCTTTTTAAAAGCTGACCACTACCATGAAAGTACTCTGTTTTAGTAGATTTAATTAGGATTCTGAGACTAAATGTCAGTTTGTGATTTTGAGGCTATTTCAGTGAAAACAAGGCTGTTTTGAACATTTGACAGATTTATGCTTAAATTCTCTGAGAAATTTACTGAAAAGATACACTTTTGTGTATAAAAGCGGAGCACTACCACGAAGTACTCTGTTTGAGGAGATTTCGTTAGGATTCTGACTCTAAAAGGCAAGTTTTTTGATTTTAAGACTTTTTACAGACACACTTTTTACAGACACTTTTTACAGACACTAAGAATCTGACTCTTAACACACCATCCCCCCGAGAGCCAAACATACTCACCACCTTTTCAACGCCCTCCCCCTGCAGCAGCTCAGGTGTGAACCCCCCATACAGAATGTCAGTCACTGTGTAAAACTTTTTAGTGACACTCTGCAGATTTGTGTGTAATTCTCTCACAAAGGAACTGTAAGATACACTTTTTATGTATGCAAAACCTTAAAACATTTCTGAAAATAAAATACTTTATCTGAATACATTTTCTTTAAAAGCACTTTTTTAAAATTATTTATTTATTATTTAATTGGAGCAATCCAGTTGTGTTGACATCAATGCTTTATTCTCTTTTCTTGTGTTACTAAGATACTTTTAGTTACACTTTAATGGATGCAAACCTTTTTAACCGGGTAAAATATTCATTAATTTGTAAGGAATTTGTTTTCTTTATGTCTCTCTAAAAGGCAAGTTTGTGATTTTAACACTGTTTCGATGAAACACAGCAGTCTTGATAACTTTACGTTACTTTGATTTCTTTCATGTTATTTTAAACACAACATTACTTTTTTCATATTTTCTCAACATACTGTGATATTTTGTTTTTTTGTCTTTCTCTCCTTTTTCCATTATTTTTTTGAAAAAATACATAGTGGTTTCTAGCAAAATACAACATGCAATACATTATACAATATTACGACTTTTTGCGATATTTTCAACACAATATACTTGTACCTTTAAAAAAAATGTCATGCATAAACACGGTGTCATCTGTCTTGAAACTGACGTGCTGTCCGTTTTACAAACAGGTTATGTTTTCTGCTTCCTCCTCCAGCACACATGAACGCGCGCACATTACCAAAAGAGGGCACGAGATAAGTTTGTGCACAGATCTTTCAGCTGTAGGCGTCTGAACCCCGCACTGCTGCTGCATTCGTTTCTTGACTGGCGCTCCGGACAGATGGCGGTAAGTTGTCACACAGGCTGATTAAACCCAATTCGAGGCGTCTCTTGCCATTTTTCTTTTTTTAAAGGTGACTTGGTAAGTGGAAATGACTGTCTTTTTTAATTTAGTTTGAGTGTATTTCTATCTTCATCTAATTCCACCCCCACTATCTGCTGACGTCATAGCCATAAGGAAGGGGTGGAGAAAAGGGGGGAGGCTGGGAGGGGGCGGGTAGACAGTCTCACGCATAACTTCAAAGAGACACCTAGATTAACATCAAAGGCTTTCACCAGTCTGAAATCACACCTGCCTGTTATAACACCTCACATCAAAGGGGCAAACATCAAAGGCTAATTAGATTAGACAACAAAGGGCTCTGTACGGCAGGGGCCAGACAACATAACTTCAAAGAGTCTGCCTTAATCAACACATCAAAGAATTAGACAACAAAAGGCACTACACAGGGGGGCTTTTCACACCTACCTGTTATAACACACATCAAAGGACTAGACTACAAAGGGGTGTGAGGGGACAGGGGCCAGACAACATAACTTCAAAGAGACTGCCCTAATCAATACATCAAAGAATTAGACAACAAAAGGCACTACACAGGGGGGCATTTCACACCTACCTGTTATAACACACATCAAAGGACTAGACTACAAAGGGAGGCGGGGCTTAGCTCATTAACATAATTGTACCCAATCACATCAAAGGATCTCGCAATAGGAGGCGGGACTTAACTCATTTGCATAATTGGGGGCGTGTCCACCTGTCACTTTTGCATGCATACTAATGAGACGAAAGGGGTATTGTTACTACTACTAACACTGACACTGTGTACAAGAAGGGAATGAACAGACTCTATTTTCTGAGGAAGCTGAGATCCTTCCATGTGTGCAGCAAGATGCTGGAGATCTTCTAGTCTGTTGTGGCCAGTGCACTCTTCTTTGCTGCGGTCTGCTGGATGGGAAACATAAGAGCCGGTGACACCAGCAGGATCAATAAACTGATCAGGAAAGCTGGGTCTGTCATCGGCATCAAGCTGGACCCCTTTGAAGCTGTGGTGGAGAGGAGGACACTGAACAGGCTGTTGTCCATGATGGATAACCCCACCCATCCTCTGCAGCTGGACAGTCAACGGAGCTCCTTCTCCAACAGACTGCTGAAGCTCCGCTGTCACAAGGACCGATACAGGAACACATTCCTGCCCACTGCAATAACTCCGTAATAAATCACCTCTTGCTGGAAGAGAACTCTCTGCTCCATAGTGTCTCTTGTAATACAACCTCGCTGTACATTTTACACATAATCTGTTCAATATTTGATATTCCATATTCCATTGTCATATATTTTTGAATATGTATATTTGCATATATAATATCTACATGTATATTTTCTATTTTCTTTTCTTTTCTTTCTATTCTTGTTTATTTGTGGTTTTGTTTTATTCAGCCTGTCCTCCTACAAAAAACGACCATATAGGTCGATTGTTCAGCAGCTAAATACGACCCAGAGTCACGTTTTAAAGTGTAGCACCTCTAGTGGTCGTGTAAGAAACAACATGCTCCTGTCGATTGCAAACGCTCCGGAGGTTTATTCACAAATAACCCTCTGGAAAATCCTAAATTGTGGAATAGTTTGGCCATTAAAATGCTTTTTTATTAGATTTCTAGCGAGAAGTGTATATTGTACTTTTATAATCCACGTCCAGTGGATGTGTAGGATCTACAGTTTGATAGATATACGAAGATGATTTGAAGTCTCGCCAGGAGAACGTGTACTTTATATGGGGCAGCTTCCATGTAAAGTTAGCGTGGGTGAAAACAGTATTTCCGGTCTCGAAGTTTTCATAATAAAAGTATTCCCCACACTGTCAAATGATTACGCAGTGATATCTCCATTACTCATCCACTAAAAAACATCAGTTTATCCTTGTTAATTACACAATATTGATTGGTTTGAATTGTGTGCAATGCTTTTGTGTTTTTAACCTTCGATTCGGAGAAACAAATTGAGTGTTTAGACACTCCAGAGTTTCCGAAGACACTACACTAACCAGAATCCCCAGCTATCGTTTCGGACTACAACATCCGCCTTGCTTTACAAACCCCGTGATTAGCCCTCATGCTCTGTGATTGGATGTTGGAGTGGCAGTGCAACAAGGTTACGCCGAGTGTCAACCAGCTCTTTGAAATGGAATGGAACCACGCCAGACTATCCAAAACTGGACTTGGACGGGTCCAGCCCAGCCCTCCCCCCCAGAATTACACATGCTGGCTATTGTGTGTTTCGCAACATGTTCTATGGCACGTCTCTTGTTATGGAAATCTAGGGCCCAATCACGGCTGGAGAGTACAAGTCAAATGATCAAAACAAATAAATGGTGAATCAAGCAAAGCTGTCTTTTGGTTATTTATTTGAAGCTTCAAATACACGACATAATAATATATTGTCACCGGTCGGACAGAGTATGGAAAGTCTGCCCGAGAGTGCGCAGAACAATGGGAAAGCAAAGGTTATATAAGGAAATGAGTGGGAAAGAGAGAAATCTGGATTCACACAGTCGGATTGTTTATGAGACACCCAGTGGCCTTGAGTAGATAGCATAACGGTTCTCAGAGCAGGGAAGTTCGTGTGTGTCTGTGTGAGTCTCTTAGTAGCCAAAGCATCTCTTTGGCCTTGAAGGAGAGGAAGAAGAGATATATAATAATGGTAAGAATATATCAGGAAATAAGAAGCATTTGGTTTAAACATATGAAAAATATAATAAGGATAATAATAAGGATGATAATAATAAAAATGTCCACTACATGTTCTATGGCACGTCTCTACTGGGAAATGTAGTTTTAAAAGACGTTTTCGTATTTCCCACAATTAGAAGTTGCCAGTATTAAACTGTATACATCCCTGGAGGTTTAGGGGATACGAAACACATTTGTGTTATCAAATTTAAAACATATAATTAATACATGGGTGAAAATTGCTTGTGTCCATAATGGGCAGCATTAATATACCCACATGACAGCTAAGGTCAGAAGAGCTTTATTTAAGTCTTATGTCTGTGACCCCTCCTGTTGTTAATTGATAAGCCTGAAACATGCACTTGTCAAGGTTCAGATGCACATTTAGCAAATATGGCAGTAGCCATCGATCATCTTAAGATAAGATACTTTATTGATCCCAAGTTGGGAAATGTTTTTGTTACAGCAGCATGTACTACTTTGTTCTACTCCACTACAATTCAGAGGTTAACCTGGTATTTTTACTCTACTACATTTATTTTTGTTACTTTGCAGATTCTGATTAATGATGTGAAATATAAACAACCCTTAAATCAGACTTTAGTTACACCTGAGTCAAATTCAGCCTTATCAGTTTGTCTGTTTTGCACATCCTCCTGTTAATATCTTTGGACGTCCTGCACTAAACTGTTTTATTGTAGAGATCACTACAGTATCTTCTTGATATTTTCTATTCTATATTTCTATCATTGACCCCTATTTTATATGTAGGCTACTCTTAATATTCAAATGTTTTCATCAAATATAACTTATTCAACAACTAAATTCAATAATGTGCTTTAACCACTAGGAGGTGCGGTTTAAACCAGTGGTCTAGTTAATAAAACATAATAATATCAAACATAATATGACTATTCACTTTATTGTGAAATTAAAACAGAACGGTAAAGGAAAATACAGTTTCAGTCTTTCGATGTGAAGCTTATGCATTGTACCATGAACTTGTATAGACCTGTAACAGTCAACTGCACGAGGAGTTGGAAAGGTAGTTCAGAAGATCAGTAATATCTTTAAAAACTAAAAAAAAGTCCCTTTATATCAGCTGTGTACCGTTATGGTGTAAATACAGAATATCTACTAATTGGATCAAATATAAAAGTCAGCCGAATTAGTGTTGATACTGCAAGGAGACGTATTGTGTGAAAAGAAATGGAAGATGTTGTTTAATTGTTGATATATTTATGATCCACGTCACGTATTCAGTTTTGGCGGCATCTCTTCCAGTTTGTCAAAAGGTCTTCTGATCAGGGCTCTATAAATACATATCTAGGGCAGATATGTAATATTTAATGCAGCCGAACCGTGTATTACAATGCCGTTATGTGATGACTTTCAAAGAGAAAAGCAAGAACACTCGGAATAAAGTATTATTTTATTTTTTTTAAATGTTTTCCGATTTTATATCACATAAACACCATATCCCAACGTGCATTGCGGCGTGATTTTAGCCTATCAAAACCTCTGAAAAAAAAATGTGTCTCTCAGAATCGAAAGAGAAAAACCTATGGGAAAAACACAAAAGCATTGTACACAATTTAAACCAATTAATGTCGTATAATTAACTAGGATAAACTGATGTTTTTTAGTGGATGAGTACTACAGATATCACGGTTAAATCATTTGATCATTGGTTTTATTATGAAAACGTCGAGACCGGAAATACTGTTTTCAACCCGTAACTTTACATGAAAGCTTGCCGCATATACACGTTCTCCTGACGAAACCTCAAATCATCTTCGTAATATCTATCAAACTATAGATCCTACATATCGACTGGACGTGGATTCTAAAAGTACAATGTATACTTCTCGCTAGAAATCTAATCATAAAGCGTTTTAATGGCCAAACTATCCTATAATTTAGGATTTTACAGAGAGGGTTATTTGTGAATAAACAACCCTCTGTAACGTTTGCATTCAACGGGAGCACTAGAGGCCGACAATTTTAAAAGGTAATTATAGGTCGTATTAAGCGCTTGAACAAACTACATATTTGGTCGTAATAAGGGCTTAAACAATCTACCCATTAGGTCGTATGAGTTGGAGGACTTGTTGGTTTTATTGTAAAATGCCTTGTCTTTTATGCTGCTGCAACAAAAACAATGTCCCAAATTGGGATCAATAAAGTACCATCTTATCTTATCTTATCTTACATCCGGACTAAAACCACCAGACTCAGGGACAGCTTCATCCCACAGGCCATAAGACTATTAAACACCTGAACTTTGAAATAACATCCATAACATTCATCTGGCTGCTACTTAGAAATGATTTGTCTAATATATCATATTCCAATCACTTGTATAGACTCTTATTGCACTATTTCACTTTTTACTATTTTACTATTTTTCTTTTTGTAGTGACTTGCACTATTTTTCCTGTTTATCTGTTTTATTGTGTTGCACTGTTGGAGGAGCCTGTGACCTAAGGGGGGGGGGGGGGGGTAGGAGACGTTCGATTCCTGTTTTGAATAGTGTACCGTCGATGGGTTTCATTCCATTTCAAAATGCTGTTTGTCGCTCAGCGTAAACTTCGCGCACTGCCACTTCAACATCCAATCACAGAGCTTGAGGAAGCAAAGCATATGGTGTAGTCCCAAACGATAGCTGAGGATTCTGGGTAGTGTAGTGTCTTCGGCCATCCTAAACTGAACAAATATTAGTTTCTCTGAATCGAAGGGGAAAATTACAAAAGCATTGTACACAACTTAAACCAATCAATGTTGTGTAATCAACAAGGATAATCTGGTGTTTTTGAGTTGATGAGTAGTGCAGATATCACTGTAAAATCAATCGACAGTAAAGAGAATACTTACTTCCGGGTGTAAAATCCTCCGTTATCCAATGGGAATGGATGCTCATATTGCTCTCCGTAATACAATAAAGGGGACATGATCAAATAGGAATATAATGTTCTTTTAAATAACGTTAACTAAAGGGAACAATCTATTCGACACAGCTGAAGCTCTGGCCTTCCTTAAAAACTAAATAATTTAATAAAAATCACAGTTGTATTACACACAATGCACTGTTTTTTGAGAACACAAATTCGTAACTAATGCACCATAATACATTCTGACGAAAAATTAAAATGATTATGAATACAAATAAAATAAAAGAAGCCTCCCGTGAGTTACTACAAGCTATAAAGTAGATTTAAAAAACGTTGTATAGAATAAAAGCTCACTGCGGGACGTTGTAGAAATGCGTGTGTGCACCACGACAAAGGAGCCTCATTCACTTTACATTGGGGTTGTTTGCGTGGTGCAGACACATAAATGTAACAAAGTTCGTGACTCCACCACGCAATGCGGTGTTAAGGAGTCGTGGTGGAGTCACGCATTCTGGTGAGATCAGGTTGGTTATTTGATGTTAGCTTAACGTTTTGACACAGTTTCACCTGGTTTTAAGCGCTATGTTGGTGTGTTGCTGAAACAAACAAATTACTCTCAAAGAAAGTGTACTTTTTCCTGATTTGTCTTTGTGTTGCCATTGTTGTGTCCTAAGAATAGTAAAAAATGTATCCAATACTTACTTTGGTGACTATGGGACAAAATGTGGTTAAATGTGTTCACATTCACAGTGAAATAAGTCGAGATCTGCAGTTAGTCTCCTAAAGAGAAGTATCAGTGGCAACACCCACGTGACACAGCTATAAGGATACGGCCGTTTCATTAGAAACCTCTTAGAATACTCGCATTAGCATAATGAGACACATATTCAGAAAACAAACCACAAGCAACACTGTGAAGAATATGTGGGCGGGGAATAGAGATGGAGAAAAGGAGGGGTAGAGTTAACCCTTGGACACACACTCACAAACACACTTACACACTCATACACACACAAACTAAATCATCATTGGAAAATCATTAGAAATCTGGCAAAGTAGAGGGGCACAGATTGAGGGACAAACCCCCCATTCAGGCGCTCACAAAGACAGGCCTCCACACTCACACTAACACACTCACAGAGAGGCAGCCGGGTGGAAGGGAAGAGGGGAGGATCCAACAACACACACACACACACACACACACACACACACACACACACACACACACACACACACACACACACATAGCTTGAACCTCACAAACAGCCCCTCAATACTTCCCAACCCGCCCACCTCCGTCGACATGTATGACTCCTTCTGTGCGAATGTCTTGAGTTTCATTCACATGTCGGACCATTGTGAGTGTGTGTGTGCGTGTGTGTGTGTGTGTGTGTGTGTGTGTGTGTGTGTGTGTGTGTGTGTGTGTGTGTGTGTGTGTGTGTGTGTGTGTGTGTGTGTGTGTGTGTGTGTGTGTGTGTGTGTGTGTGTGTGTGTGTGTGTGTGTGTGTGTGTGTGTGTGTGTGTGTGTGCATGGGTGTGTGTGTTTGTCGCTGTGAATGAGAGCTCCATTAGTGATTCATGTGTGTGTAGTTAACCATTGAGAAGAGACGGCAACATTTTATTTGTCTGAACCCAACCCTGACCATATGGCCACACCTTCCCTTGCTCACTCCTCCGCCTCCCCTCCGTTTTCCTCCCAACTCTCCTCGTTCCCTGCCTCTCCCTCTGGAGTTAACACTTCTTCTTCCTCCCTTTCTTCCCCCTCCTCTCCCTCACTCACAGTTCATCTGTTTACCTCCACTTGTCTGCACATTTTGCTCAGACGCTGCCTTCTTCTTTCAGCTGACTTTTGGGAAAGCTTGAGTGCAGCATGTGTGCACGTCTCGTGTGTGTGTGTGTGTGTGTGTGTGTGTGTGTGTGTGTGTGTGTGTGGTGTGTGTGTGTGTGTGTGTGTGTGTGTGTGTGTGTGTGTGTGTGTGTGTGTGTGTGTGTGTGTGTGTGTGTGTGTGTGTGTGTGTGTGTGTGTGTGTGTGTGTGTGTGTGTGTGTGTGTGTGTGTGTGTGTGTGTGTGTGTGTTCTAGGTCGACAGGGACAGGCCTCGTTGGCTGTCAGCTACAATCAGCACTCACGTGTGCCAGTAATGTTGTGTATTGTCCGAACACATCACCAGAGGAACATCTGAGACGTCCATTAAAGTTCAAAGCAATTTATCACTATCTCCCTCCTCCTCCGCTCTACGTCTCCCATCATCCCTCACTTCCTCCTCCTTCTCCCCGTGCTGTCACTGTCTCCTTCTTCTCCTCTCCTCCTCCCAGTCTTACTCCTCAGTCTCCATCCATCACATCCAAACCCTCTCCCTGTTCTGCTCTAATACAAATTCAAATAGGATTAATAGATATTTTGTTGAAGACGCAAAATAAAATATAACACAAATGAAGATATTGTAACGACTCTCTCTTACACTTATTCTTTCATTTGTGTGTGTGTCTCCCCCTCTCTGTGCCTCTGTCTGTCACACTTGCTAATGCACGATGCCCTTGACATCTTGAGTGTGATTTGTGACAAGCTGAAGCTCCTGAAGGCTTTGAGCGTGTGTGCGTCTGATCGGTGTGTGCGTGTGCTTCCTGTGCGTGACACGAGCCACCCCGGGTTGTGATAACTTTAGACGGCGAGTTTAAATATTAAACTGGCCTTAACAAGTGACAGCTCTCTAACACCCATTCAACAGCCGTTCAACATGCATGCGCAAGCTCTGTTTCGCAAACACTCGCCCACATGTGTTCCAGCCCTGACAGTAAGTAGCTTTACCTCAGCATACATGTCTAGTGGATGTGTGAGTGCTTGTTGTATATGTGCCTGTGTGTGCTTGCCTGTGTTTGTGTGTCTGTGTGTGTGTGTCTGTGTGTGTATATGAGACACAAGGTTGGATTTGGACTTGTTTTTAATCAGTGGGATTTCGCAAATGGCCCCGGGCTTCTCCCAAGGACTAATTAGTGATGTGACTTGGGCATAATAAACAAACACTCACACAAAAGCGCACGTACAGCAATGCAGCATCAAAACAGACAACAAAAGAACACAGGCTAAGAGAGAGTTAGAGGAGAGTTCGGATTTCGAGATCAGATGAAGAAATCGTACATTTACCGGGGAAGTAAGCAAACGCGTGGATGCTGCCTGATCCATTCTGTTACTACCCTAATCTCTTCCTTTTCTCTCTTTTGCAGTGTTTTACTGTCGTTTTCACATTCTAATTCTCTCCCTCTGTAGACACACACACACACACACACACACACACACACACACACACACACACACACACACACACACACACACACACACACACACACATAGGTTCAACTATTTAATGTGTTGACAGCCTGCACAAAATGAGAGCAGAAGGTTGACGGCCTAAGAGAATTCCTCAGGCTTTTCCACTCTGCACCTTAATGCGCACACACACACACACACACACACACACACACACACACACACACACACACACACACACACACACACACACACACACACACACACACACACACACACACACACACATTCTGGCTGTGTAAACCAGAGAGATTAGCAGCTCATTACCATACCACAGGGGGGCTACACACAGGGGACTGTGTGTGCCTCTGTGTACGCATGTGTGTGAGTGTGTTCAGTGTGTGCGCCAACACACCTCAGAGCATTGTCTTCTGGTCATAACAACAACTGTTCCATTATTTGTGTGTGTGTGTGTATGTGTGCCAGAATGAAAGTGTCTTTAATCAGGAGGACAGAAAAACAGGCTACAGAGAATTACTGAATATGTTTTCGTTGCCGAGACAATGATCAGATTAAACAAATTCACCTCGTTAAGCAGCTAATACATCTGTCCAATCAGCATGCAGGACTGAGGCAGCAACACCTGCTCCCCGGCGTTGACCTCAGACAGATGTGGAGATGATCCACTTTCAGGATTGCTTGTCATAATTGAGGGAGGATTGTTCCATCCTTTTGAAGTCTGCCGTTTGGCATGAAAAGGGGAATGCAACCCAGTTACTGTCGACTTCTCACGTTTATATGGAAAGTCCACACTCTTTCCAAACAAAGTTCTGCCTTTTATGTGCAGTAATACAGACACAGTTAGGGTCACGTGGGTATTTTGTCTGCATGCTGTTCCAAATAAATCTGGATAGTTTCTATACAATATTCACAAGCCACATGTGTAAGGTCAGGGCAGGGAACTGATCTAGGAGCCCCTTTGGCTGGGGTCAGTGCTAACATGCTGATGCTAAGCATGGTTTGATATTTTCACAATCTAACGTTATGCTTTTATCAAACTCTGGTATGATTCAGACCCTGGTAACATTTGTATTAGCAGTTGTGAACTCAGTAATCAAACTCAGTTGATTTTGGTCAACAATCCTGTGAGACTGACCGTTGAGCGGCCCGACCAAAAAAAAAAAAAAACTGCCTTGGTCAGTGAACCCTGAGATGGCCAATTGGGTGTACCAAACGTATTTCCTGACATTTACAACTTGACTAATCTAATAGATGTTGGAAGATGTATTTTTTTGTGCACAGGTTGGCTATAAGACATCTGTATAGATACATTTATGCACAACATAACATAACTGATCAACTGAAAATCATTCAGCGTCTTGTCTGAAACACTTCCTGCAGTCATTTACAGTTTTTCCCCGTTTTCCTGTTCATTATTCAGAGGCAGAGCACAAAACAGACTCTTGACTCATGTTTATGGCTGCAGGAAACAGCAGGTATAGTGTGTCAACAACTGACACATCCCGGGGCAAATCTATTTTAATGCTGACAGTCGGCGGCGAGTTCCTCCTTAAAGAAAGAGGAAGTGCAACCTGATGCCTTGATCGGGGTAAAGGCCAAGATTTATTTAGACTGATAAAATGATCAGAGTCGTGGCAGTGAAAGTGAGTCTGTGTGTGTGTGTGTGTGTGTGTGTGTGTGTGTGTGTGTGTGTGTGTGTGTGTGTGTGTGTGTGTGTGTGTGTGTGTGTGTGTGTGTGTGTGTGTGTGTGTGTGTGTGTGTGTGTGTGTGTGTGTGTGTGTGTGTGTGTGTGTGTGTGTGTGTGTGTGTGTGTGTGGGTGTTCTGCTTGTGCGCACTTCACTCCCTCTCGCACACACACTCCAAACGCACGCACACCTCTTCACAATCAGAAATCAGTGCCTGACTGAAGAGAGAAAAGAGAATTCATTAAACTCAGCCACCCACGCTGGGCCACAGAATAGACGGGGGGTAGTGAGGGAAGAAAGGCGGTGAAGATGATGATGGGAGACAGAGGGAGCAAAGAAAAGAGGGGAGTGAAAGGGAGGAAGAGGAAGGAAAGGGAGAAAGACAGAGGGGATGGAGTCCTCTTAGCGGGGGGCGATCAAATGAAGTGGATAGGAGGTCAGCTGAACAGAAAAGCTCTTCTGGAGTGAAGGGATGAATCAGGGTAAAGAAATAGCAGAACACCGGAGGAGAGAGGAGAGCATGACTGTGTGTGAGGGAGGTGTTAGATAGGAGTTAGTTTGAGACACAGCTAGGCTTGCACCGATGTTACACAATGACCAAGACCGCAGAAAGTCTGACGATCTTTCGTAGCAAACTGGAAACCCACCTTTTTCGCCTGTATTTTGGCCATTAATTAGAAATAAAAGTGTCGAGCACCTTATGCGTTCAACCCATTTGAAACTAATGCACCAGCACTTCAATGGTTTGGCTTATTTGAAGTGAATATACCTTTCCTTCTTCTTTTGTTCTTATGGTTTATTGATTGCACTTATTGAGTCCCTTTGACTGAGAGACCTTTCCCTGAAAACTCTTTAGTTCTAAGTTCATGTAATGTCTTTTTAGTCATGTACTAATAGAGCCGCTCATTGCCCAGATAATTCTCAGCTAGCAAGTGAGCGTAAACTGTAAAAAGCCAAAAGTCCAAGGTTGAAACAAAAACATCTAACTGGAGAGGCAATTAGATTATTGAACTTTGTCTGTAAGAATCAACGTCGATAATTGTCAAACAAATGTAAGGAACATCAAGAGACTTAGATGTTTAAGACCAGATAACGAATTAGCTACCTGTATGTAGGATAAACGATATGATAATAGGGAACTTGATGATGTTAATGACGCAATCTGGTAACTTGTGGAGAGCTTGACCGGAGATGATGAATAAGCATTTAAGATAAACGCTCTACTGGTGTTGACCATCATTGACTAACATCTTGTCTTGTAAAATATCTGGTGTCATCAATAAAACTGAGCAATGAAGCAAGAAAAGAGGATTGAAAACGTATTTCCTGGGCGTACTCAAACTGTCTTCAGCCGTTAGCTCTCTGTTGTCCATGCTAGGTAGCCAAAAGGCATTCCAACAACTTTCTCCAAACCTGACTGACAGCCAATCAGATAATGTGTTCCTGGTAAGAGTGGCTGTGACCTTAGACTGACGTGTTAATCTTTCCCTCTCCGTCCTCATCCCGGACCTAATCCGCACTGCCCTAATCTGGTTAACTAGAGCTGTTTCTGCAAATGAACAAAAGCCTAATCTAATTCCCATTTAGCACTAATTAAGAAATTATTGACCCCTCATCCTATTATCGTAATCATCGAGATTTGGCAAACAATCACATACAAGCAATAGAAAGGGGGTCCGTAAAACGACAGCAGAAGTCAAGAATCACACTCCTGTGTACTGTTAGAGAATCTGTGTGTGGCAACAGGTTTCACTTAGATAAGATGTAGAGATACACTGAAGGAAAGAGTGTGAGGCTCCTCTATCTGCCTTAGAGACACACACACACACACACACACACTCTCTCTCACACACACACTCTCACACACGTTCCACCTTAAGCCTTTTACTGTCCAGAATGTCAGCCGCCGTCAGCACCATGGCCTGTCAAACAGAGTTGGAGTGTGTGTGTGTGTGTGTGTGTGTGTGTGTGTGTGTGTGTGTGTGTGTGTGTGTGTGTGTGTGCGTGCGTGCGTGCGTGCGTGCGTGCGTGCGTGCGTGCGTGCGTGCGTGCGTGCGTGCGTGCGTGCGTGCGTGCGTGCGTGCGTGTGTGTGTGTGTGTGTGTGTGTGTGATTGAGGGAGAGAGAGGGAGAGACTGAGACGGAAGCTGAGGGACAGAGACATGCAGGAGGGAGGGGTGTCCTTGAGAGAGGACAGAGGTGTTCAGCTGGATCTAATGTGATGGAGGAAACAACTCAAGCACACACACACACACACACACACACACACACACACACACACACACACACACTCACTCACTCACTCACACTCACTCGCACACCACTGTTGCATCAATAGCATTCCTCTCCAGGAAGAGAAAAACATTTGTTGGGATATGAAACTTGATGTACTTATATGATTATATTCTTCAAGGTTGTGTCTTCCTGGTCGAATGTACTTATTGTAAGTCGCTTTGGAGAAAAGCGTCAGCTAAATGCAATGTAATGTAAAATTCACATGAAACCACAATCCGTCAGACTAAATCCGTTTGTCCCGTTCAACCCTCCACAGGCCGGCCTTTGATTTCGCCTGTATATAGAAGTTGGTGCGAGAGCGGGCCCGGGCCCCAGCCTGGATCTCTGCATTGGGCCTCAGCATCATTATCATCAGCAGCGGGCCCTCTCAGATGCGCCAGCACAAGATCAAAGGAAAGCCTCTCAATCTTCTCCCCTCACTGAGGCAGCACAGAGCTGCTCTATAACTGGCATCTTGGTCCTGCGATAATCCCCCCCTTGATGTACTTCACAGATTCAGTTCAGTCTGTGCCGAGGCTCTCGGTGGAGGGTTAAAGATGCAGAGGAATGTCTGTCAGAGTTTGCAGCACAGTGTGCCAGATCTTATTAAGCCGTACGCTGGCCGAGCTGTGTCCTGTGTCCTTCCACTGTGCCCTTTTTGTCCAACTTGTTTCCAAGGTGATTTGCTCACATGAGGTAATGTTAATGTTTTATGAGGTCTGCTAGCATTTGCATAGATTTTACCCAGATCATCCTTTAGGCTTTTGTAAAGGATACAAAAATAGGTTATGTATTTAGCACAAGCAATTAAAAAGCATATACGCTGCAACATGTAGGCATGGGATGGCAGGGCAAATTAATTCACCTTATTTTTCTACTTCCTTCCTTCCCTTTGAAGTCCATGAGGGGGGGGGAGTTACACTGGAAGGCAGAAGGAGAGGGTGGAGGGCGAGGATGGAGACAGGGAACAATAGACCAGAGAGCCATTACCTCAGCTCTGCCACTGTGCCTCTCAGCGTCTCCATCTACTGGTTTCTTTACAAACTGCTGGCGGGATTCTGCTGACTGGCACTGCTGATGTGACAAAATAGAAGTCTGTTGATATCATGTCCATTGTAACTGAATTAACAGCTACATTAGGAAGATTATCAAGTTGTTGCATTTCATATCACTTACCATCAGCCAACAGTTTGATACAAAGATTTAGCCCACGATAAATACATTTGTGTAGGGACACAATCACAGAAGTTGCTGATGAAAGGCAGGGTTGTTGTTTGGTCAGGGTGATAAGTTATAATACATGAGTCAAATTCACACAATAAACCTGAATCTGCATGGTATCGTGTCAAAACACTCGTCCTGCGATGTTTGATTGGACAAATAGTTTGACATTTTGGGAATTTGAAGTAAGATCGATACTACGCTTTAAAAGCTTGCACTGTAAAATAAATAAAAAAATTGATTTATCTCTCGTTTTTATACAGTAAATGTGTATCTATATTTTATTTACAGTTTTTATTTGTTTTTCTTGAACTACATACAAATGTACCTCATTATATTAATGTTTATTTAAAATGTATTTGTTGTAATTTTTTAATTATGCTGCTAAGAATTTGTGACAGTCGTTTTCAATTTTTTACTAGCCTACATACAATTACCGACCTTATCTGTTTGCTAGAAAATAGTCAAGTGCATACATCCTGGTAAAACCACAACCTATTCTTTATTGATTTTGTATGAATTAAACAAATAAGGTTTATCTTGTTTATTAATGAGCTTTTGTGTTGCTAATAGGTTGATTTACCTTTAAAGATAGCCAAGCAAGCTGTTTCCCGCCGTTTTCAGTCTTAATGCTAAGCTAACTGACTGATGGCTAGCTTATCCTCCAGATAGTTTTGTAAGAAACATCAATGTTTTCATCCGATCGGCAAGAAAGTGGTCATTCCCAAAATGTCTAACTACTTCTTTAAACATTACCTTCTTTCATGCTGATAAAACGAAGAATGTTACATTTAGAAGTCTAAGGTCACAGTGAGGGCAGCACTTCCGCCACTGTGAGAAAAATGAAGACAGAGTGAGAATGCGGTTCAGGTTGTAGAAGCCTGTGGTCAGCGTGAATTAATGTGATGTTTTTTATTCACAGCCAACTGTGTATGTGTTGAATGAGATTTATCGCGTATGTTTTTTCGCCTCATAAACACTAAACTCACACACACCTACTGCTCACACGCCTCCGTCTTAACCACGCAATTTTTCCGAGCTTTGCAAAATGCATTGATAAGCAAGTGCACGCACACACACACACACACACACACACACACACACACACACACACACACACACACACACACAGACACACACACACACACACACATATACACTGCAGTGTGAAATTGGGTCAGCAGTGGAGAGTGGGCTTTAATGCTGAGCACATACGCTCTCTAAAACTGATCTGCATATTCATGTGGGTGGCGATCAAAATGACACACACACACACACACACACACACACAAGTAGACAAATACAGTTACATGCACACATAAATAAGTACATGCATGTTCACATTGGCCTCAACTTAACCATCCCACACACGTGCCCACATGCATTTCACACACACACACACACACACACACACACACACACACACACACACACACACACACACACACACACACACACACACACACACACACACACACACACACACACACACACACACACACACACACACAGACAACAAGCACAAAGCAAACCCTGCATCTCATAGATATTGCAACTGTCAGAGAGCCACAGGGGGCATTTATGTTCAACTCATTCTAATTCTGTGGCTAAAAATGAGCTTCTTCCTCTCCCAGCTGTACCATGTCAATCATTTTTCTCCTTTTCCTTTTCCTTCACTTCCTTCATTCCCCCTTTTTCTCCCGCTGGCCAAAGCTGTGACCATCTTTTAAAGCAGTCTGGTTTATGCTGGCTGCCCAGCAGAACAGCTCTCATTACTTTAGGATTTGCGAGTGAGTTGTAACATTGTCAAAAGTCTTAGAGAGTGCTCACAGAAATATGGGAAGTATGGGGGAGAGAAATGGGGGAAGATGGAGAGAGGGAGAGGTCTGTCCTCGAGGATATACTTGTCAAAAAAAACTATTTTGTGTTTCTGACTTTTTCGGTGATGAACAACCGTTTGCTCTGACAAAGCATTTTCCTGCTTATTTGCAGATGGAGGGAGGAGACGGGGCTCAAGTTGGAACGTGAGAAACTGAAAGGATGTAACAAAGGATTCAGAGCCAGTAAGCAGATAGCTCTGAAGGCCGCTAGGGGCCGAGGGGGAGGAGGGGGGAAAGGGGGAGGGAAGGGGTGGTTGTGCAGGCTGGTGGTGTCTTTTGAAGAGAGAGATGGTAGGGGAAAGAGAAAGGAGGAGACGGAGAGAATGAGACAGATAGAGAGTGTGTGTCTCCTGTGTATGTGTTTGGGGACCCACACAGTGAGGCCTGAGCATGTGATTTATTTCAGAATACTAATGTCTCTTTGATCTCCTCTGCTTAAAAAAACACCCTGCTGGGATTGTGGGCACACACATACACACACGCATGCACACAAATGCATATAAGTATTGTATTAATTTAATATACAAGCTAGCACATGCCCGTACCTGCGAGCACACATGCACACATTAATATTGTTGTGTCCCCTCGACTGACTGAGGACTCATTTATGCTCACACTTGCACATTCAGTCACACACCCACACACATACTCCAGGGCTTCTAATCTACTTTAACTATCCTCAAATCCATAGAGATCCAATTACAAAGATAGAGGGATATTTGTTTTTCTCTTTGCATCCTAAAAGACTAATTACATTTTCATGTAAAGATGAAATTAATTGATACAACACAAACGTCTTTTCATTTTCATAATTGTAATGTAATATGTTTTAATTGGGGATCCTGTGACTGTTTCTGCCTACCTCAGCTGCATTTCCAGGCCTATTATCCTGTACTACAGTCACAAAAAGCCCCTCAGAATATTGATGTACTCCACTTACCTTTTTTTCTTCTATCATTTCATCATTATTCCAAGTCAGGGTCATGGGGCTAGAGCATATCCCAGAATGCAATGGGCCAAGGCATTTATTCAAAAGAGCTAGCACAGGCAAGCAAATACTAATATGGAGATTTTTCAGACCTCCTCAGTTGTTGGTCTAATACCATAAAGAAGAAAGAAGACAGTGCATTCCTTAAACATATAGGCATCACATACGTAGAAGAACCCTGTTTATGAATGAGGCAAATTAAAATGAAACAATATGCGTTCATACCAGTCTATGGTTCATACATACAGACAAATTACTACTTTCTATTGCAGGTCCACTTCTCAGAGTCTACAGCCATGCTAACAGCTATGTGATGCTGTAAGGTGGGGTAGGTAATTTTGGAGAAACCAGCTCGAGTGCGCTAGAATTTGAAAATACACAACCGGAAAAAATCTGCCACTTCCTTACAGAGCCCCTCCTCCAACACATACGAACGTGCACATGACCAATGAGGGCACGAGATAAGTTTGTGCACAGATGGAAGGCTGACAGGCAGGTAGGCCATCCAGTTATTTTAGCCGGGCAGGCTAAAATGATTGGTCGTGCTTTTTACAGCGCCACGGCTTCCACAGATGAATTTTTTGTCAAAGCACTTAAAATATGCATTGCTATCGGGATGTTAAGTACGGTGGCCCTGAAGTGCAAGACACCACAGAATTTCACAAAACACAACAGCATTTCACAAAATGCCGCAGCATTTCACAAAACACCGCAGCACCATTTCAGAAAACGCCACGGAAAGGGTATTCCTTAGGGAGAACACTTCTTGTTTGTGATTGGACAGAGCCAGAGAAGCACTGCTGTGATTGGTTGTTTTTTCTGCCAGTCAAGAAATAACGCTTCGTGATTGGCCCAACACATCAGCCGAGATGTTAGCACACACTCAGAGCTCACAGCTCCTCATATCTGTTCAGAAACTGGACAAAAGTTAAACATATACAAAACACAGACTGTCTATGTCATGGCAAATACAGTCGCTGCTTTATTTATGTCTGTATGACGTTGTTGTGAGTGTGGACGGAGCAGCTACAGGTTAGTTTAGCCTGATCGATCCGATTCCGATAGTATTTACATGGAGATACGGCCTCGCGTCTTGTTTGAATGACAGGAGTAAACACAGAATTAATGCTTTATTAATTCATGGTTTTTAAGGGGCTTATCTCCATGTCAATACTATGGTAGACCACCCAATATTCGCATCGCTCTAATCGCTCGAGTTTCACCGCGGCTGTCAGCTGTGTTTGCTCCCGTCATTCAAACAAGACTCGCTGGAGAGGGGGCGGGGCGTATCTCCATGTAAATCCTATGGGAGATACCAACTACAACACAATTAACATATTTGACCGTGATTTAATTGTAATACACGTTTTAAAGTGATGCCGAAGTAACTACATACTGATAACGGTTAGTAAAAACCATGAATTAACGCTTTGACAAGTCTGCAGACAAGACGGCAGGCGAAAAGCTTTTAAAATGCGTGTTTTCTGAATGGAATCGGATCCATCAGGCTAAACCATAGACTGTATATATAAATGGACGTAGTGTCCGTGACGTCACCCATAGGATTCTGCAGAGTTGCCGTGAAGCCCTTAGTAGGCGGAGTCGGCCACTAACGGGCTCGACTGTGACGTCAGAGTCTAATCCCGCCTGCTCCAAATAAGGGCAAAGAGGCGGAACCGAGGTGGGACCTGCTGCCTCCGAACTGGAAGTAAACAGAGCTCGCTCAGGCTAAGAAGCTAAGCAAACATGAAATACATGCATACCAAGATAATAAAATCCCCAAGCTCCAGACACGCCCAGCTCCAAGCTTTTTTTGAAGCTGTAGTGTGGACGCTCCGTAATAAGAACTGGATACAGCGTGGGTGGCTGGGCCTCATTCATTCCTATGAGAGTTGCTCGCATGATGACAAAATGGCCCAACTTTTGAGAGAGCGAAACGTCACAGATTACCCGGCATGCCTGAGAAGTACCCGTATGTACACTCATAGAGCATGCGCAACTTTAACCACGCCGCCCAAAAGGCTCATTCACATTAAGCACGTGAATTTGCGTACACGTAACAGCACCGCGTGTTCATGACAGCATGGTACTGGGCTGAAGTCGAATAGTCCATTTAGCTTAGGAACCTTCCTAAAGGAGTGAAATGACCCGGAAGTCCCTCAGTGGCAGCCATGATAAGTGCCGTTCGAATTCTCTAGAATGATGAGAATGATAGGAAAGGAGGTTTCAAACTTCCTTTATAACCTCCTTTAGCTTAGGAACCACTGGACCTCCCTAACCGACAGGAGAAGCGAAAATGCTGCCCCACAATGCCTTGCAGCCGCAGCATTTGCCGTCACTCAACAGTCGGCCGTTCACAGAAACAACCGATTATGACCGAGAAATTATATCATGAAAGTTACAGTGCTTATTAAGCATTTTAAAACGTAGGTGGTACGTTGTCAAAGTGCTTTGTTTTGAACGTTCATCAGTATTATAATCAAAAAGAGAAATATGAACGTTAGTTTTCACTGAAATGATCAAATAAAGTCAACATTTCAGTCTTTACTGAGCTGTGTGGGGTTTGTTCAACTTTTAAAAGATGTTTGAATGGTGATATACACAGTGATAGATGTTAAGGACTAACGTTTATAATAAATACATTTGTATTGATTTTAAGATCTTTTCATAGTTCATACAATCTTTGGGATCATTAGGTCAGGTAGAGACCGGTCTCAAGTCAACACCATTATAGACATAATGGTCAACACTGCTGCAGACTCGCTGTTTGAGAGAGGGGTCTGCCTGCAGACACCTTGTATTATAGTTACTATCAGTACAGCCGCAGCGCCACTTTCCGAACAGGAAATGCACGCAAATACAAAATAAAATAGTACTGACACTTATTATATACATAAAGTATATATAGATATATATATAAATAGGGACACCTTGTATTGTTTGGACACAGGCCGTGGGGGGACACCCGAGACCGGTAGAAATTGGGTGAAATAGCCAAAAAAATAATAAAACCGGGGTAAAGTGAAAAAAATTGTCCGAAAATAGGCACTCGTGAGGAGGGCAGGGTCCCCTGTCAACTCCCGTTACATTCCTCCATGGTGTCATTTGAGTGAAACACTTTTACGAGAACCAGGCTGGGGGGGTCAAAAGGGCTTGACTAAGGCTGACCCAAAGTGCACTGTGGTCGGACTCATCACCTCCGTGATGAGTCTCCATTGTGATTTGAAAACTTCCATCAAACGAGTCCTTTGGTGGGCGGGAAAAAAACGCGTCAGAATCGTCACTTCCTGTACTGACAGTGGAGGTGTCCTGAGAGTGGAGGTCTGCACCGGAACTGTCCTGAGAGTGGAGGTCTGCAGGCTGCTATGATCAATTGTGAGTTAAAACTTTATCTAAAAAGTAAAGCTGATGATGGATTACTGTGGTGGAGTTAAAATAACAATAGCCTATTTCTTTTTTAAATGTGATGGAGTAAACGGATAGTAGGCTAACTGTGATTATTCATGTTAAGTAGCCCACAAGTAACTAAAACAATTGCAAGTGCAATAAGAAGCTACAGGATCTAATCTACGTCGGTAATATTAACTTTATTTAATACAACATTTACGGTACAAGATTTACATCATACAGCCCATGTAGTATAATATTTTACAAATAATGAATTACAGCAAACATGTGCAATATATCCATTATTACAGCTCCGTGGGCTGGCAGTAAGGCGATATGATCCGTTGTTATTGTGCATCCATGGGTAAAGAGAAACTCATGTAGTACTGAACACGTAACATGAACGTGCCGGGCGGCGCGGTCCCGTGGGTTAGATGCGCGTTCATAATGCAGAGGGAAATAACTCAGAATAACGTTATTAGCACATTTTTACAACTTGAGGAACGAATGTTTTTAATAAGGGCTATACAAACGTTCATACTGGGTAGTTTATTTAGTTTAAAAAAAAATATCCAACGAGTAACAGACCACTCTTTCCCCATGTAAGTCAATGGGAAAAAGTGTTTCCGGGCCCAGCAACCTAAAGGAAGTGTAGTACCGCCGTTTGACCAGCACGAATATTCTCATCAAACTCCGGCGCACTTCCTGGGGGGTTGCTGCAGACTCGCTGTTTGAGGGATTGATAGCCCACTCCCCCTCCACACCGCTCCACACTCGTTGCTTTGGAACAGCCCTCAATATGGCGGACCCTCCGCGTGAACGCGCAAACCGAGGGGTAGGGTGTAGGGGTAGGGTGTAGGGGGCGGTTTGGGAATGGGCTATAGGATTGGGACATATTTCGCTGTCGGGTGTTGACCAATCACGAAGCGTCATTTCTTGACTGGCAGCAAAAACAACCAATCACAGCAGTGCTTCTCTGGCTGGCTCTGTCCAATCACAAACAAGAAGTGTTCTCGCTAAAGGAATACCCTTTCCGTCCAATGTGAAATGCTGTGGTGTTTTCTGAAATGCTGTGGTGTTTTCTGAAATGCTGTGGTGTTTTCTGAAATGCTGTTGTGTTTTCTGAAATGCTGTGGCGTTTTGTCAAATGCTGTGGCGTTTTCTGAAATGCTGAAGTGTTTTCTGAAATGCTGTGGCGTTTTGTCAGATGCTGTGGCGTTTTCTGAAATGCTGTAGCGTTTTGTGAAATGCTGTGGTATTTTCTGAAACACTGTAGTGTTTTCTGAAATGCTGTGGTGTCTTCCACTTCAGGGCCACCGTGTAAGAGCATTCCATGGAATATAACAAAAAGTGTATCTCGAGCCGGTTTCTCAAACGTACCTACCCCACCTTTAGGCACAGCTGTGATTTTCAGATTTCAGCCCACAATGACAATGCTAAAATGCCAATGTTTTCCAAGTAGCCTACGATGTTTTGCTCATGTGTTTACCATGTTCACCATTTTCATATAATGTGAAAGCATGCTGACATTAACTGATTGGCACTAAACGAAATGTTTTTAGTTTTGCAGGTATTGGACAAATTCTAATTCTGAAGTCTTGATAGTGCTACATGTCAGAAGATAGTTGAGAATTCATTATTGAGAATCAAGCAAACAATTGGGTTTATACAGCAAATATACAGTATACACATTCATATGCTATTTTACAGCTAACAGTTTTGGGGTTATCCACGCTCATTCTGGAAGATGTATGAAATCAGCTGGAACAGGAGTACACAACCTAGATGTCTTAAGATAATACCAACCTTAATAGTACTGTTCAAAGAAGCTGACAGGACTACTTGGTGAGGAGAGCAATGAAAAGCTATTACCGTTTGGTATTATTTCGCTGTTGGTCAGTTGGAATACCAAACTTCTTCAAAAACTGTTGGATAGATTTTCCGGATGACAAACACTGTGCTGCTGTGAATCAAACCCCTTATGGAAGTTGGCATCACCAAGCTGCTACCTCTGCTGCGAGGAGGAGGATGGAAAAACCCAGAAGAGCCGGGCCAGCAGCTGCATGCACTGATGTCCCCGAGCTGTATTTTCTGACAGATTTCATGTATCAACTGAGATAGAAGCTAGACTAACCTCCTGTTTCAAGCCTAAGCAGTATAGGGAAACTCATGCAGAAGACACACACTTTAACCAGGCCCGGTTCTACGGGGGTGCATAAGGGTGCATTGCACCCTCAGTTGAGTCGTTATGCACCCTCATTTGAAAAATTGAAAAGTGAAACAAATTAAAAGTGAAAAATATTACATTTTGCCTACTATTACTAACAATAGTAGTAGTCATAATAATAATAAGAAGAAGAAGAATATAGTTGAAATAAAATAAATTGTAATTGTGGTTGAATAGCATTGTCTGCTGCATTTATTTGATCAATTTAAACGGTAAGTAACGTTATTATGTCAGGTGCGCGTGACCTGTGCCGCTGCACATTCATCATCTGCAAGGTGCTGACACAGCAGTCAGTGATGGATCAGAAAATGGTTAAAACAACCAGCCCTTATCGCCAGCATACACTGCATCTACTGCAGGTAATAACAGTTCAGATCATGGGGACATTACGTTACTGTCGTGGACACTAACGTCCTCCTGCCCGCCTCGCCCATAGAGGCGGAGCAGCCACAGCCGTCTTCGTTGCCCCAAACACCGCCACTCCTCGGCGGCCCGCAAGTGCCAGAGGACCTCTGCAAAACAGAGCCTGCCCAGGTGTATTTAAAAAGTACCCAACATTTTTCAGCTCATGGTTGCAAAACAGAGATTGGCTGGAATATTCATGTAAAAAAGATGCCATCTTCTGCTATGCATGAAGACATTTCGGTTCAAGTAAGTCAGATGCCTTCACCACAACTGGCTACTACAACTGGCGCCATGCATGCTCTTATAGGCTATGTGATAAGGGACTGGGAAGGCATAATCAAGCAAAGAGCACATAGATCCATAAATCTCTTAATGTTGCTCTCAAAGTACACCAGATTGATGGTTTTAACTTCAATATTTAAAAAAAAATCCCCCGGACCCCCCCAGAGGAGGTGAGGACCCCCATAGAGAGTGTTAGGTCCACTCCCCACTTAAAAAAATAACACTTTACCACTGCACCCTCTCTAATCTCAGATGCACCCTTAGTCATTTTGTTCTGGAACCGGGCCTGACTTTAACTCAGTGACAAAATGCTTTATTATTTATTTAGAGCAGCTGCACTAGAGCCATACGGTAAATGACATATAGGACTAGTAGTTCGTAGGAAATTATTAACCAAAGCTGTATTTCCCTTTACAAAGCATACATCTTTTAGCTCAATGTTTGGTTATCCTCCACAGACCTTTGTGATTTAGGATCACTCTCAATGCTCTCAGACAACCCAGTCTCACGGCATTTCGTATTCACCAACACGTTTTTTAATCTATTGATTCGTGTTCACCAACACGATTTGCCCCTTTTTTCGTGTTGCACAGCACGATTTTAAAAGCAATGTATTTCTACTGGTAACGTGTTTCGTGCCTGCAGGCTGCAGCACGTCTTTTTCTCCGGTCGGGTCGTGGAAGACCGGAAGCTGTGTGGTTCATAAAAACATGTTCTTACTCAATATCAAGCCACAATTATTGCTTTTATTTTAAATCGTATAATTTCGGACTTTTGTTGCCGTCTGTGAGGAAAATAAATGGGGCTCAGAGCCTCAGGATACTGAAATCTGTATTTTTAAATATTGTTTTCCTTCTAATTTGTTATTCTTTTCAAAATAACACACTGTTATTTACTTACCAATAACACACAATTATCCTTGCTTTTATTTATTGGTTTAATTCCATAATCTCGGGCTTTTTTGGTGTCCGTCAGGAACTGAACTTCAAAATAAAAATAACCGGAAACAGACGTAGGCCTATAAGGGACATTTCGAGCATCATTGCGATTGTCAACATTTCTGAGTTTAGGATGGCCGAAGACACTACACTACCCATAATCCCCAGCTATCGTTTAGGACTACAGTCCGGTTACACAGAGCGTCAAACAGCTGTGTGAAATGGAACGAAACCACGCCAGACTATCCAAAACTGGAATCGAACACCCCCCCCAGAACTACACATGCTGGCTATTGTGTTTCGCAAAATGTTCTATGGGACGTCTCTACTGAACGTTTTCGTTTTTCCCACAATTAGAAGTTGCCATTATTAAACACATTGGTGTTATCAAATGTAAAACGTATAATTAATAAATGGGTGAAAATCACTTGTGTCCATAATGCGCAGCATTAATATATACCCACATGACAGCTCATTGTTACTTTGTAATTCTACTCCACTACAATTCAGAGGTTAACCTGGTATTTTTACTCCACTGCATTTATTTGAGTTACTTTGCAGATTCTGATTAATTATGTGACATATAAACAACCCTTAAATCAGACTTTAGTTACACCTGAGTAAAATTCAGGTAAGGTGATTGTCAAGTGCCAACAATCAGGAGAGATATTTGATAGTTGGTGCTTGAGAAGACTAAACATGTATCTGCAATTGACATGAATGGAAACAAGTAATAAAGTATATTCATTACTCGTTATTCTCTACTAATAGTTAATTAAAGACTGTATATTATGGCTATTTTGCACATCCCTTTCAAGATTTTCAAAGGTTTATTGACATCATACACAACTACGGTGCAATGAATGAAAAACATGGGTCACAGGTTCCTCAACAGTGCATTACAAGACATCTATCAATATGTGTATACCTCCACCATTAAACTGTCATATTCTGCACATTTCTTATTCTATCTACATACATAAGAGTATAATTAATGTGTATAATATCAGTTAAAATAAGTGCTTCAACATAGTTAACATTGCAGGAAAGCAATATATTAGACGTTAATTACTTTGTCAGGCTTAATATTTAATATGTAATGTTTAAATAAAGGTGAATCCGTTTTTCTGTTTTGCACCTCCTCCTATTAATATCTGTGTACATCCTGCACTAAACTGTTTTATTGTAGAGATCACTTATAGTATCTTCTTGATTTTTTATATTCTATATTTCTATATTTATACTTTCCCCCTATGAAAGTATGTACTCTTAATATTTTTTTTATCAAATATAACATAAAAACAATAATTCAATAACGTGCTTTAACCACTAGGAGGTGCACACAAGGTACACACAGCCATAATAACTTTGTATTATTAGTGTGTATGTACAACATCTGAAGATGTATAGTTTTATGCATGCTTTCACATCATTTTACAGCATATTGCTATACTATTTCAGACTCAGTATTTACATTCTTACATTCAAAGAAAATCAGTAGTTTCTTTAAAAACTACAGTCCTTCTCTATCAGCTGTGTTATGGTGTAAATATAACCTATCTATGAATTAGATCAAATGTAAAAGTCAGCCGAATTAGTGTTGATACTGCAAGGAGACGTATTGTGTGAAGAGAAATTGAAGATGTTGTTTAATTGTTGATATATTTATGATCCACGTCAAGTATTCAGTTTCGGTGGCATTTCTTCCAGTTTTTCCAAAGGTCTTCTCATCAGGGCTCTATAAATAAAGAACTACGGCAGATCTGTAATATGTAATGCAGCCGAACCGTGTATTACAATGCCGTTATGTGATGACTTTCAAAGAGAAAAGCAACAGCACTCGGAATTAAGTATTATTTTATTCTTTTAAAATGTTTTCCGGATTTCATATAATATAAACACCAAATCCCAGCATGCATTGCGGCTAACACATCCAATCAGCGAGCTTAAAACCATAGCTGAGGATCTTGGGTAATCGCTTGAAATGCCTACGTCTGTTTCCGGTTATATTTATTTTGAAATTCAGTTCCTGACGGACGCCAAAAAAGCCCGAGATTATGGAATTAAACCAATAAATAAAAGCAAGGATAATTGCGTGTTATTGGTGAGTAAATAACAGTGTGTTATTTTGAAAAGAATAACAAATTAGAAGGAAAAAAAGATTTAAAAAATACAGATTTCAGTATCCTGAGGCTCTGAGCCCCATTTATTTTCCTCACAGACGACAACAAAAGTCCGAAATTATACGATTTAAAATAAAAGCAATAACTGTGGCTTGATATTGAGTAAGAACATGTTTTTATGAACCACACAGCTTCCGGTCTTCCACGACCCGACCGGAGAAAAAGACGTGCTGCAGCCTGCAGGCACGAAACACGTTACCAGTAGAAATACATTGCTTTTAAAATCGTGCTGTGCAACACGAAAAAAAGGGGCAAATCGTGTTGGTGAACACGAATCAATAGATTAAAAATCGTGTTGGTGAACACGAAATGCCGTGAGACTGGGTTGTCTCAGAACAGTTAGAGTCTAGCTAAACATGTATGGAGCATTTAGCAGCTGAGGATATTTAACTCAGGAGTTGGAAGAAACTAAATAAGTAAAGATTATTCCAAGGATGAGCATTTCACTACTAAAACACTGCTGGACTCATGATGGATAGTTAAAGAAAGAAAAAAGATCAAAATAAATGCATCTGAACTAAACATACCGTGAACATGTCTTGTCATGTAAGCCACCTTTTATGTTTGCAGAAACTGAAAGCCTCTATAATGTTGGACACCCTTATAGCAGGTGATTTTTTTGGGTGGGAGCTGCTTTTCGAACAAGACCTGACCTGGACAAACATGAGCATAACAGCGTCGTGTTTCCAAAGCAGAGGGCGCCATCTTGTGGCTGATATGTTACCAGCACGGAGAGGGTGGAGCTAAATATGGGAAGTTAGCCTGAACTTGCCCTGCTTGTAATGTTTTGATATCGGGAACTTCGGGAAGTAAGGCCGTCATGGTTCATGAGGAGCTCTCGGCCCGTCTCAACGACAGAGGGTACACAAACTGGTTGAAAGCAGGCCAGTGTCTGATCATCCTGAAGAACGGACTGCAGCCCTTCATCAGCCGCCACATGAAGGATTTCCATGGAGACCTGCTCAATCAAAACGCTCTGCTCCGGAAACCGTGTGAGACTGCTTCATGCAAGCCCAAAGGGAACAAGGTTAGATTATCCTGTAAATTCTGTTTGGTCTTGCTATTTAAATTCTTGTTTCTACTCCACTTTAATGTGGTAAACTGCAGGGGTTTAGAGTAATTTAGTAGATTTCACTAAAGTAGGCTACAAGTATAACTTTGAGGGACGTGTAGGCTACTTTACTTGAGTAGTTCAACGTTTTGCTACTTTGTACTTCTACTACACATCGAGTTAAAACGTGTACTTTTGCTCTTTTTTTTTACTCCACAATACATTTAGTTACTTTGCAGATTTGGATTAGTAGTGTGACATATAATCAACACTGAAATAAGACTTTATTTACACCTGGAGTAAATTTAAAAGCTACCCTGCTGTATACAGTAAGTAATTCAAATGAGCTGCAGCTTCACCAGCTTTGATAACACTTTGATGGATCAAATTATAAACAATGAAACAATAAACTGCATAATGATGAGTGGTACTTTGCTGCTAATACTAATGTAAGGTACTTTTACCTAAGTAACATTTTGATTGCAGGTATTTTACTTGTAACAGTGTATTCCTAGACTGATGTATTTCTACTTTTACTAAAGTACAATATATGAGTACTTCTTCCATCTCTGATTGTTGGGGAAATATTTTCCTAGGCCCATAACTTTGACCCAGTTTATCAGTTTGTACAGCCCTCACTGAGCACAGGCCTGCATCCTTGGACTGCTGTGCTCTCTGTTCTGTCTCCCTATTGCTGCCTGTTGGTGTCAGCTGATAGAGGTGCTATAGTGCTTTGCCTGTTTTATCTTGTTATGGACAATGTAGATTATTCTCTCAGAACCAGCTAAATACATGGGTCTGGGGTAGAGATCTTCAGAATTGGTTTGGCAACCACAGTGTCACCTCGTGGCGCCAGCTCATGTCCTGTCAGTTCTCCGGCCGTTAACTCCATAATAAACCCTCAGTGTTTGCCATCAAGCTCCAGCTCTCTCGTCTCCATTGCTCCAGAAGTTTCCATCACACTGGTAAACTGTGATACACAGTTATTATGAGTTGACTGACCATATCATCCCATATGGCCAATTTGCTCCTACAATAGCTATAGTGGTAGTGATGTGCTTTAATGAACACATCGTTTTGAATAGCTTTAGTGTTGGGTATGAACTGTGTGTGAACTGTGTACAGTATGTGTAGGAACTTTCCGGTGCTACGTTCAATATTACTTAGATTGTAGGAATAAAAAAATGTATGCAGTTGAACCTTTTTTTGATGATCGTCAATGTATTGAATAGAAGTTGAGGGGCAGTAGCTACCAGTTTCACTTTTATTTACAGTTTATGTATTGCAGGTGCATGTACTATAGTGTAACAGAGAAACTGACATATTATCCATAAAGTATCAAAACAATTTTTTGTAATGTCCAATAGATATACAATGTTAACAGTACTGCGAAAAAAGTTCATCTGCACAACACCGTGTGTGTGTGTGTGTGTGTGTGTGTGTGTGTGTGTGTGTGTGTGTGTGTGTGTGTGTGTGTGTGTGTAGCTCTCCTCAGCATGCAGTACGTGTTCAGAGTGGCAGACAGTGATCCTGAGACACCACCGACAGTCAGAAGCCACAGTGAACTGGGATAACTGTTACCCTACCAACTGGAGAACAGACCACTGGGAACTGGCCAAGGTAATCCACAGACTAGTCGACACACACTTAACTTAAATCTGATGTTAATGTCATTAAATATAATCATATCATTTTATATACATTGTGAAAGAGTAGAGTAAAAAGAACATTACAAATTATTTTTAAGTCATAGGAGAGAAAGAAAAGTATAAAATACAGATGTCTGTGAAGCAGGAGACGGACATTTTTATGGTTTATTTAATTGAAGGAATTATTATAAAGATGTATTGATTGTTATGTGTTGATCAACTAATCAATTCATCACAAACAAATCATTATATTAATTGTCACAATAACCAATTAACTGACTCAGTTCTGTGTGTCTGTGCAGTAAAGTGAAAACCACATGCAGCATTTAGAAGTGTCTAAAAGTGATGGATACATGCAATTTATAGAAGACATAATCGGCAAAAGTGAAGTCAATGTGCAACATAGTCAAATGTAATAATCTCAAAATGATCTGTGGATTCATCCTCTGTCTGTCTCTGTTTCTCCAGGCCTACATGCCTCGGGGTCAGGGGAAAATTAAGGGGGCCGATCAATGTGATGCCTCGGCTCTGCTCAACCTGATCAACTACTGTGACTCTTTCCAGTTTGTGGATCCAAAAGTTGTGAGAGAGGTAAACTGTCAAAAAGTTTCAAATGGGCATTAAGACAGAGAGTGAAAACACATATATTCAGACCAACATGTGCGATGTTCCAGGTGATTCGTTACAGGAACGAGTTGATGCATTCCTGTGAGTTGCGTGTGAAAGATGAATGGATGACACAGTTTCAGAATGCTTTGACGAGGCTCATGCGGCAGTTCAGCAACGTGCCACAGATGGCAGAAGTTGAAAAACAGATCAAGGAGGTGAGCATGTTTGGATTCAGATTATATTGGACCTCTGCATTTAACCCATCCTAGTAATAGGAGCAGTGGGCAGCTATTGTACTTGCCAGGGGAGCAATGGGGTGGGGTCCAGTGCCTTGTTCAAGGGCCCCATGGCAGGGCCCAGGCGGTGAACTGGGACCTCTCCAAGTACCAGTCCACACTCCATAGTAAGGCCTGTTCGGGGACTTGAACCGGTGACCCTACGGCTCCCAGGCCAAGCCCCTACAGACAGTCTGTACGACTGCTGCGAAAGCTATTAATATGTCTCTTTAGTAATCAAATAAGTCAATCTAGTTTATCAAAAACTGTTTGTCATTTCAATCAAACAAGATTTTATCCTATGTAATCCTCTCAAATTGCCCCCAGCTTGCAACATTGAGACAGACGGGTGTACTTAAAATATATACTTTTAAAAAAAAAGAGAGAAAATGAAAAGGGGATGGAAGGAGATTAAATAAAGGAGATTTCTAAACACAATTCTTTTTTCTTGTCTTTTATCGTAAACTACTAAGCATGTTTATATCGTCACAGTTAGTGTTTGAGAATCCAATTAGGACAGGATTTGAATTTAAAACATTGAAAAATGAGCTCCAATTATCAACAAAATGAGATTAGAAGAGATAACAATGTTTATCTTATGTTAAAGTTGTCTTTGTATTGTGTTTCAAAAGTATATACTGTTATTAGCATGCTAATTATTTGGTCATTGTTCCCAATAAGTAAATACTGTTATGATGTCACAGCTGCAGCCATGTTGTTTTGCATCACAGTTTGTGTGACTGTGAGTTCTGTTTGTCCAGATGCTGTCTGTTGATTTGTCAATATGTGTCTCGGGTTTGGACATCGATTCTGCCGTCATGGATGGATTAGAGTGTGATTCTGTCAGCCAATTGGAGCCCAGCCCTGACTTAATCAGCCAATGGGAAGCTGAGTTGCTACAAGAGAGGCTGCAGGAGTTACTGCACGCTGCTGATCACGATACACAGGTGCAAAGAACAAAACAGTTCACATGCACACATATATACATAATACATAGAAAGATTTCACATTACTTGGGCCGACTCTGTTTCTTCCTTAGGACACTGAGCAGCTGAAGAGTCTGAGCAGCTTCCTCCAGGCCAACAGAGATCTGGGAGAAAGGTTTTCTGCAGAGCTCCAAGCCATCGACTCACTGCAGGCCAAAGAATAAGAAGGAGGGGAGGTGAAAAAAGGAAGATCAGAATATTTATTTTATATTTACTATCGAAAATAAGTCGAGGTCAGAATTGAAGCAGGTTAGCACGATAGTTAGTGCTTAAAATAATTTGAGGGAGAGAAACTCCCTCTGCAGGAACTTTGGGATTTAAGTCTTTGCAGACCATTTAAATGCACAAAAACCTTTATAATACACTACATGAAAGGGAAAGCCCCAAAAGCGTAATAGGGCCCCTTTAAAAGTCCAAATTGTAAATAAAGATGGAATTGACAGTTACAGTCGTTTACAGTAGTTTTGTAAAAGCACAGGCTGTACTTATCACATACTTGAAATCTAAGCTTATACATTTCCAGTCCAAAGTATCTGCAAAGTATTCCACCCAACATTTAATGTGTAAAATGCACTGTCATAAAGATAAACAACTCTGACCCATAATTGTAGGAAGTATCATTTGACTTGAACCCACATTGATGTGCAAAAACAAGCTCAGTCTAATCTTATCCCTGCTTTGAAACTTCTCCTTTAACTTTTTTTAACACAATTGCGAGAAAACACATTTCTGCTAATTTGTTTCCCTTATACATTATTCTCTTCCTGTCTTATATTGCCTTACACATAAAATAATGTCCCTAGTCATTTTTACACAGCTTATACAAGGGTATACAATAAACACTGACCCTGGATCTGTTCTTGGTATCGGCCGGTACCCAATAAAACATGGACAGAAAAGTGGGGTTGGTGCATCCCTAGAAGAAATGTGTCATGCTAGCTGGTCTATGTTTGTTTTTTTAAAGAAAACATGTGTTGGGAATTTATGTAATTTTACATATTGTAATTATGTTTTGAAACCAAACTTCATTTAGCTTATTAGCTAAGGGTCTGCTTTATGAAACAGCTTTATTAACCCTGTTCAGTTTGACTGACTTGTTGGATTAAATCTATTGAAAATGCCAAAATTGTGTAACTGGCTCCCATGTTCACGATAAGGGATTTTTTAAAGTTAATTAATTTTCAATATTGTTGTTTTCGAATTGTATTAAACTGGTTTGGTGCCCCTCCAAACACTTGTGTCTGTGTGCTTTATTTGTGTTTTCGCTTGTCTAAATGTTGAGTTATGCTTTTGCTGTTTCTGTCCTGTGTATGCTCCCATTGGAACACCATGTATAACCAGGATAAATAAATAAAATCGGTCCAAAGGAGCACACATAACATATCAACTTGAATTATTAGACAAAAAATTAAGTACAAGCGCTGCATTGACATTTCAGGTTTATTTAACCAGTAAGTTTAGGCAGAGCAGAGTGTTTTTCAACCAAACTCTTTAACTGACACTTCCCTTAAATTGTTTAAATCAAAGAACAAGTCAATGACCAAGTAAGGTCAAATGTATTTTTACATGATAGTCTAAGCATAATTTAAAGGTCCCCTATTCAACTATTTTTATCAATATATATCATAGTTCTCAGTTATATACAAAACATATCTCTGAAGTGTTTCGCTCGAAATACCAAACAGATCACCAATTGTAGGATGCCATAAACACCTGTTTCAAAAGGGCTGATTCTGGGTCTGTTACTATGAAAATAAGGGGCCACTCCCCACATCCCTCTGCCAGATATGTGGTGCTCTAATGGCGCATTTCCACTGCAGCGCGTAGCACGGTTTAAGTGTCGTGCCAAACCCAGCCCGTTTTTTGTTGCATTTCCACTAGGGGTAGTTCCGGCTAACGGGTACCTTTTCATAGTTTTTCTGGCCCTCCAAAATCGTGGTTCTTTCCGAGCCAACAACCGGGCTGAATATGCTAAACTAGTGACGTCAGTGGCTACAACTACAACGAACATATTTTACCCTGATTTAATTGTAATACATGTTTCAAAAGGATGCCGAAGTAACAACATACTGATACCGGTTAGTAAAAAACATGAATTAATGCTTTGACAGGTCTGCAGACAAGACAGCAGGCGAAAAACCTTTTAAAATGCGTGTTTTCTGAATGGAGATCAGCTAAGCTAATGTTGTATATGCTCCGACCGTCCACACACTCACAACAACGGCCTACAGACATAAATAAACCAGCGACTGTATTCGCCATGACACAGACAGTACGGAGCCCCCTAGGGGACATGGAGAAGAAAATTATTTGAAAATAATAATGTTTTGCGAGATCTCGCAATACTTTTGCGAGATCTTGCAAAACCTTTCATTTAGCTCAATGTACTTCCTGGTCAGTTCGGCTGCTACGGCAACACAGAAACCACAACAATGGAGTGGTTCATCGATTTTACTTTGAGCTTGGCCTTAAATATAAAGATTAGGGCCGGGACTTTAACGCGTTAATTCAGATTAATTAATTACACAAAAATTAACGCGTTAAATCGCACTTATTTTTGCACAGCGGAACGTTTCTCACTGGATGAGTTTCAGGCGTACCGATTATACTGGAGCACCAACTAACGTTCATGACTTCAGCATGGGACTTCAAACAACAACAAACCACGGTGAACAATAGTCAAACATGAACGAACAAGCTGATGAGACCGCTTTGGTCGGCCCCGTGGATGGGACATTTTGTTTTAAAAAACGGACGGATGGAAGCGTCGATAAGAGCACGGTTGTGTGCAAATTATGCAAAAAAGAATGTGCATATCACCGCAGCACATCAAGCCTAAAGTATCACCTAAATGCAAAGCATGTAGCAGCTAGCGTGGACGTTAGCCCGACTCCGAGTGCAAGGAACCACACCCTGACCCAAGCCACACTCAACTAGATGACTGGTTTCAGGGCCAGGATAAGTAAGTCCACGTCTGAGAAAATAACCAACTCCCTGGCTCACTCGATTGCACTCGACTGTAGACCACTTGGAGTAAAATCCATGTGAAAATTGCTTCTCTGTTCTCAGGTCAAATATGTATATTTGATTAAAAATGCGATTAATTTCGATTAATTCATTACAAAGCCTCTAATTAAGCCTTTTTCAATCGAGTCCCGGCTCTAATAAAGATATAACATCAGTGCTTGTCAATAGGCACGGGTTTCACACAGACTGTATATATATATATAAAGGGTTTCACATAAGTGTAGACACCTCAAGAGAACACTCAGAGCGAGGGACATGCACGTCCCTCTGAGCTGAGTTGACAGATTCGAATTTCGCGGATCAATAACTCATGAACATAACGTTGTAAAAATACAAACAACATGACTTTACAATCATAGCAAGGTAGACAACGAGCTACAGAGTCGTTTTTATCAGAACAGTTCGATACGCGCCGTCATCCGAGCTAAACATCAAGAATTGGTCACAATCTGCAGCTGGAGGAGGGAGAGGAGTGCTTAGGGACTGTCTACAAACTGCAACGGGGTTTTGCGAGATATCGCAAAAGTATTGCGAGATCTCGCAAAGGGGTTTTGCGATATCTTACAAAACTTTTCTTTCAACTTTTTTTTTTTTTTCTTCTCCATGTCCCCTAGAGGGCTCCGTAGACAGTCTGTGGTTTGTACTTGTTTAACTTCTATTTTCTGAACAGATATGAGGAGCTGTGAGCGCTAACAGCTAACGGCTGATGTTTGGTTTTGTGGTTCTCATTGAAGATGACGTCACGGCTCCGCCTACACTGCGTTACTATAGTTACTGCCCCAGCTACTAAACCAAGACATAGAAAACGTGACATAACACAATAATCGTAACAGAACCCCCCCCCTCAAGGGACGGATTCCAGACGTCCCTAAAATACCAAAACAGTCCCATAAACGTCCAAAAAACAATGTCCAGTAGGGTGGGTGGAGGGGGACCGGAGGAGGGACATAAAACTAGGACCACCAGGGTGGGTGGAGGGGGTCAGGAGGACGGGGTCAGGAGGACAGGTTTGGGCTGACAACCCAGGAGCACCGCGGAGGACCCGGAAGGGATCTCGGGCGGACGGCCCGGGGGCAAGACAGAGTCCAAGGTGGGGGTTATGGAGGGGCGAAGGCCACCGCGGCCGGGAAAGTCAGGGGGGCGGGGCTCGAGGGCGAAGGCCGTGACTCTCAGGGGCCCGGGATCGAGGGTGAAGGCCGTGGCTCTCAGGGGGCCGGGATTGAGGGTGAAGACTCCGGCTCTCAGAGGGCCGGGCTCGAGGGCGAAGACCGGACAGCTCCGGAGGCCGGGCAGGAACCGGTGTCGACCGGACCGGATCCGGAGGCCGGGCAGGAAAGCGCTGATGGGACAGCTCCGGAGACCGGGCAGGACCCGGTGTCGGCCGGACAGAAACCGGAGCCGGTCGGACAGGCTTCGGCAGGATCCCCCACGGAAGTGGACCAGGAGTTGGCAGGAACCCCGGCGAAACATGTGATGGACATGGGGCTGGCAGGACCCCCGGTAGAACCTCCAACGGCACGGGATATAGGGTTGGCAGGACCCCCGGCAGGGGAGTAGACGGCGGGACCTCCAACGACACAGGACACAGGATTGGCAGGACCCCCGGCAGGGGAGTAGACGGCGGGACCTCCAACGAGACAGGAGAAAGGGTTGGCAGGACCCCCGGCAGGGGAGCGGACGGCGGGACCTCCAACAAGACCGGAATTAGGGTTGGCAGGACCCCCGGCAGGGGAGTGGACGGCGGGACCTCCAACGAGAAAGGAGAAAGGGTTGGCAGGACCCCCGGCAGAAGAGTAGTCTGCGGGACCTCCAACGGGACAGGACATAGGGTTGGCAGGACCCCCGGCAGGGGAGTAGACGGCGGGACCTCCAACGAGACAGGAGAAAGGGTTGGCAGGACCCCCGGCAGGAGAGTAGTCGGCGGGGCCTCCAACGGGACAGACATACGATAGGCAGGACCTCCGGCAGAGGAGTAGTCGACGGAGCCCCCAACAGGACAGGACCCGGAGTAGGGACCCGAGAGGAGACTCGAGAGGAGACTCGAGAGGAGACTCGAGAGGAGACTAGAGGAGGGACTAGAGGAGGGACTAGAGAAGGGAACTCGAGAGGGGACTCGAGAGGAGACTCGAGAGGGGAACTAGAGAGGGGACTAGAGGAGGGACTAGAGGAGGGACTAGAGGAGGGACTAGAGAAGGGAACTCGAGAGGGGACTCGCGAGGGGAACTAGAGGAGGGACGAGAGGAGGGACTAAAGGAGGGACTAGAGGAGGGACTAGAGGAGGGAACTGGAGAGGGGACTCGAGAAGTGACTAGAGGAGGGACTAGAGATGGGACTAGAGAAGGGGACTCGCGAGGGGACCTAGAGGAGGGACTAGAGCAGGGACTAGAGCAGGGACTAGAGGAGGGACTAAAGGAGGGACTAGAGGAGGGGACTCCAGAGGGGACTCCAGAGGGGACTCCAGAGGGGACTCCAGAGGGGACTCCAGAGGAAATTTGAGATGGGAATGTGGCAGCTGGGGACGGAAACCTGGCTGTAAGGTCCGGAGCGGAAGCCCGGACCCTGGCTGTGTAAACCAGGTAATCCAGTATGGACGCAAAGCTGCGTGGGCCGGTACTGGAGCATGGAGGCATGGCTGCTAGCTTGGCTTTGTGCCTCCTTCTCTTAGCAGCCGCCTGTGGCATCAAAAAAGCTGAATCCACTGGGTCCATCCTTGGTCGGTTCGTAATGTTACGGTGTGTGAAGCAGGTAGGACCCAAATGCAGATTAAAGTAAAAATAATTCCTTTATTTCAAGGCTATATATACACAGGCAGAACAGAACACTCACCGAGGACAAGCCAAATCACAAGACGAACCGAGACTGAACACTGGGAGACAGGGGAATTTAAACACAGGGTAACTAGACACAGGTGGGAACAATCAGGGGCGGGGCTGACACTGATGAGCACAGGAGACACACAAGGAGTGACAGGTGAAAACAATCAGGAAATTAGCCACCAGGGAAACTAACGACAGGAGGAAAAACACAGGGAAAAGGACCAGACAATATACCAAGAGGAAAACATGACGGGGAGAACAGCAAAACACCCAAACCAAGACATAGAAAACGTGACATAACACAATAATCGTAACAAGCTCATCCAGAATGCAGCGGCTCGCCTGGTCTTCAACCTTCCTAAATTCTCCCACACCACTCCGCTCCTCCGCTCCCTTCACTGGCTTCCGGTAACTGCTAGAATCCACTTCAAGACACTGGTACTTGCGTACCATGCTGCAAATGGATCTGGCCCTTCCTACATCCAGGACATGGTTAAACCGTACACCCCAGCACGTGCACTCCGCTCTGCATCAACCAAACGGCTCGCTGCACCCGCACTGCGAGGGGGACCCAAGTTCCCATCAGCAAAAACACGTGGGTTTGCTATCCTGGCTCCAAAATGGTGGAATGAGCTCCCCATTGACATCAGGACAGCAGAAAGCTTACACACCTTCCGGCGCAGACTGAAAACTCATCTCTTTCGACTCCACCTCGAGCGATAGAACTATTAACAAAGCACTTATATACTAATAAAGGACTGGCTTATCTAAAGCCAGTGAGTTGCACTTGAAATGTTTTTGCTCTATGAAGCCTGATGTACTTATATGATTCTGTTTTCTTCAAGTTTGTATTTTGTTGGTCGAACGCACTTATTGTAAGTCGCTTTGGATAAAAGCGTCAGCTAAATGCAATGTAATGTAATGTAATGTAGAATCTGTGGAATCCCAGCTTGTTAGCTAAGCTTGTTTGTGCATATACGATAAGTATATCGATTGATTTATACCTAGAGTGCATTTTTTCGCTCAGGGCTCATTTAGACGCTTCTTGTGAGACTTGTGTTTTGTTTTTCGGTAAACATGGTTCATATCATCAGTTAGCTGAGTTTCTTCCCTTTAAATGAGTAGGACACATGAATAGTTTATTACATTTTAAGAAGCCCTGAGACACAGTTTCGTGAGAAAAAAAATGGGGGGGAAAGCCCCTTAACAGGTTAAATGGGAATTAAATCATTTTAAGTAATTTTGAGTGTTCCCAAAGCCCTGGTGTTCTGCAGTTTGTGTGGGCCTACTGTGCTGTTGCACAGTTTATGCTGTAGAAACTATATCCAGGACACGGTGTTTGGAAGTTTTGAAAGATTCATAGCCAACCACACTGAAGATTATGGAGGTATTGATCAGTCTTCTCATATTTTTAAGCCTCAATTTGTCCTCCCCCCCACTCCTCTAATGGCGCATTTCCACTGCAGCGGGTAGCCCCGTTTAAGCGTCCTTAATCGTCCTCAAGCGGCCAGGCCAGTTTTTGGTGGCCTTTCCATATAGCATAGCACCGGCTAGCGGGTACCTTTTCCCTCTTTTTCCGGCCCCATACAATCGTGGCCAGGGCCAGGGCTGAACTAGTGACGTCAACACTCTCGACTGCTGATTGGTCAGAGAGAATCGTCACAAGATCGCGCGCGAGATCATCCCTAGCGCATATATATCTGTGATCACTTTTCTTCTTGCTGTGATAACAAGCCACACACCAAGAAACAAGTAAACGATCGCTTCCATATCCTCCATTGTTGTGTGTGTTTTGTGAGTTGTGTCGCATTGAAGATGACGCCACTGCAGTTTTACCCAGCGTCGCTCCGCCCAAAAAGCTGATCGCCCCGCCTACATTGCGTTGCTACCCCAGGTCCTAAACTGTAATGGCAATGCGCCACGGCCTCGGACGGCCAGCGAGGCAGCCCGAGGCCTGAGCGAGGACGCTTAGGGACGCTTAAACGGGGCTATCCCGCTGCAGTGGAAATGTGCCATAACATCACCAGAAGTCATAATTTAAGGGGTCGTTTCTCAAAAAAAAATTACGGGGGAGCATCCCCCCGGACCCCCCTAGTATTGTTTGGTCACCATTTCCACAGCCCCACCTAAAATATTTTCCACCAGCCGCCACTGGTGGCCCTGCAGTGGAAATGCGCCATTATAGGAGATTCAGGTGATAAGGTGGGCGTGGGTTAGCTTGGTTGGTGATTGGCTAATGGTTGCTCAACCCAAAAAAACATTGTGGCATCACAAAGTGACCAACATCTGATCAGCTCATTTTCAGACAGGTTTTTATATAAATGGATCAGGAAAAAAAGAGAGAATATTTTTTCCTGAAACGTTCAGAATCTCCTGATGCAGAGGGGAAACATGTTTATGTATAAAGGACATGAAAAAGTGGATTTTGCACAATAGGTGACCTTTAAAGTCATATTGCTATACACATTTATACCTCTTAAAATGTCTTGAAAGTATTGCAGAACTTTAACCAACATGTTGGCCTGACTAGACTTTGGTGTTATAAAGGAAATGAGTAACATAAGTGTGACATGAAAACAAACGTTTGCGTGCACTCAACACAGTTATGCTTGTTGCTCAAATATATATTATAACGTAAAAATGCACAATGTCAAGCGTTTTTTTTTTAATGTGTCTTTCAGATTGAGCTTTTACAATGTCTTTTGCTCCATGTCCTCCACCTCTGTGATCTCCTCCGCAGGCTCAGCTGACGGGGTAGGGTGGAAGAGCTGTTTACAACACACACAAAAACATTGAAACAATCGTTACACAAGTGTTTGTGGTTGGGTTAAATGTTACGTCAGGTGTACAGTATTTACTTACATTGAATGTGTCATTTGTTTCCAGGAAATGTTTGTACTTTTGTGGGGGGCGAGGAATCGGAGGAAACAGAACCTTAGACAGCCTGAAACACACGCATAGAAACAAATATCAGTACACATTTTGGTAAAACTGTCTACAACATTTTTAAAGGGGCCCTTTTAGGCTTAAAGGGGTTTTCTCTAACCTGGAGTGTGTCATACAGGTTTTTGTGCATGTAAATGGTCTGCAAAGGCTAACATGAACATCATATGTGCTCTTTGATGCTTTTTAATCTGCTCAGAGCCAAAACTAGATAATTACCGTATAGCACTCTTATATATATAATATATATACCACTCCATCCTTATCTCTCGTCTAGAGCACTGTGTGGGTATCAGGGGCACTAGAGTGGTTCAGGTCTATCTGTCCCAGAGATCTTTCTCTGTTAAGATTGGTGACTTTGCATCGTCTTCTGCCCCGCCGTCTTATCTTCTTCTGCCCCCCTATCTTATCTTCTTCTGCCCCCCCCCCCCTATCCTGTGGAGTTCCCCAAGGGCCCATTTTATTCTCTTTATACCTTCTCCCCCTTGGACTAATTTTTAGAAAACATGGCACTTCCTACCACCTTTATGCGGACGACTCCCAAATATACCTACCCCTAAAAAAAAGAACAGCTCTCTGATGCCCCTGGTTGACTGTCTTAATGACATAAAGGCCTGGATGGCGCTAAACTTTTTAAATATAAATGAGAGTAATATGGAGGTCATTGTGTTTGGACCAAATTTGGGTGATGTCCCTTCCATTGACCTGGGTTCCCTGCACCCGTATGCAAAACCCATGGTCACAAATCTGGGCGTCAAAATCGACTGTGCTTTTAAATGAGATAAAGAGATAAACTCTGTGGTTGAGTCCAGTTTTTATCACATGATGCTCCTGTCCAAAATTAAACCGGTCTTATCCTTTTTAGACTTTGAGCGTGTAATTCATGCCTTTTGTTTCAACTCGTTTAGATTACTGTAATGCACTTTATGCCGGCCTAAACAAGACCTCGCTGGCACGCCTGCAGCTGGTACAAAACGCTGCAGCTCGGCTGCTTACAGGAACAGGCAAGAATGAGCACATCACACCAATTCTGGCTTCCCTCCACTGGCTTTCTGTCCATTTTAGAGTTCATTTTAAGATGTTATTGTTTGTTTTTAAATCACTTAATGGGCTGGCCCCAGAGTACATCTCCGACCTCCTAAAGGTGTACACCCCCTCAAGGGCTTTGAGGTCAGCTGATCAGCTGCAGCTGGTAGTCCCTAAAACAAAGAAAAAGACCAGGGGAGACCGAGCCTTCTCAGCGGTAGCCCCAAGGCTCTGGAACGACCTGCCCCCCCATGTCAAATTGTCGCCCACCCTTCAAACTTCCCGCCTGAAGACCCACCTCTTTTCCCTCGCTTTCGAGTCAGTCTGAGCTATGTTTTATCCATTTTTATGCTTTTATTGTCTGTCCATAGCCTTTATGTGCCTTTTATCTATTCTTATGTAAGTCTTTTATCTATTATTGTAATATTATATTTTATTATAATGTTATGTTGTGAAGCACTTTGGTAAACCCTCTGTTTTTAATATGTGCTATATAAATAAAGTGGATTGGATATTCAAAATGATTTAAGACAAAAAAATAAATAGAACAAAGTATTTTATTATAATGACTTATAAGGTCTAGGATTGTAATAAATCATTATTGTTGGTCACTCACTGACACTATACATAATAACATTGTGTAGACACCTCATATTGTGTACTTAAATCACATTATAATTTAATATAAAAACATTCTAATGGATTACAACTATGATATTTTCAATACACTATGATTCTTCCACAAAAAGAAAGTAAGTGACCAGCGATTATAAAGTATTATGCTATAAGTCAGCATTAACTTAGAAAATGTTACGCACATTTAAGTATACACAGCTGCCATTTATGACATTGCATACATTAATATCTTTTTAGTTTTGGTTTTAAAACTATAAGTGGACCATATAAAGTGAAACTGCCATAAAGAAAATGGAAGAAAAGATGCACATCCGTCCTTAATGTTGTTCAGCATTTCATGTTGTGTTTTCCCCTGCGTCTCTTCGGGGGGGTTTCTGTCTTAACGTTAAGGAAGGGTGTATGTCTTTTGTGGCTTTACAAAAAAAAAGACACCACCGAAACCACCCATACACTCCTTTTAGTTCCCTTTTCTTTGTTTTCCTTATAACTGCCCCCAATCTGCTGACATCTTTGTTGTCGTCTGTTTGACACTGTTTCACATTTAGAAGACAGGACAGAGTGTCTGTTGTCAGATTAGAAACAGAAAACTGAGGCAGAATACAAATAATATAAAATAGTCTCTCAGGAGCTGTACAGATGTGAGTGTGTGCGTCTCACACACAAATCATCATGCTAGTTATTCAGCAGGAGACAGAAACAGTACCTCTGATGGCGCAGCAGCAGCAGCACAGCCAGGAGGATCATGGGTATTCCAAGTGAAATTGAGACGTTCACTAGATTGTTGAGTTTGGACTGTTCCACAGCTACAATCACACATACACACATACAGATGACACAAATTAAACTTGTATGTAGATGGATGGGGATGATTTCAAGATGTAAAAAGCCCTACTCACTGAGTGCATGGCTCCATTCACTCCATTGAGAAAATTCCACACATTGGCTGCCCTTCCTTGTTCTCATCCTCACTCTGTAGGTGGAGGAGGGATCTACTTTGGGCTCTCTATAGGACAGCTGATCACTGAACTCTTTGGGTGTTTCCTGTTCAAAAGAAAAGAAAGGATCAACAAAAGAATGCACTTAAAGCTCAAATATATTAACACTTACTAAGATGCCCTATAATGCATTATAAACATACTTATTTGTTGTTATAGCACTCTTATTATTTTCGAAAGGACTTGTAAATTATGCTTTATAACAATAATCTACTCATGATAAAGTATTTGATATTGACTTATACGATCTAGTGTTATAATACTTTATGTAATTGTCACTCACTAACCTTTTACGTCAAATGTCATGGTGTATTATGATTCATACAGTTGCAATACATTATATTATTTTATGGAATGTAATATATTTTAATTAGAAGTAACTTTACGTGTTCATTGTTTGCCTTTAAAACGGCATAATATGCTGATTTTCAGGATCATTTTTGTATTCTGCGTCTCTACTGTGACATGTTTACATGCTTTAATGTTCAAAAAGCTCTTTATTTTTCTCATACTGCCTGTGCTGCAGCACCTCTTTTCACCCTCTGTCTGAAACCAGAGCCCAGTCTGCTCTGATTGGTTAGCTGGCCGGCTCTGTTGTGATTGGTCAACCGCTAAGAGATGTCCCACCCCTTAGCCTGTCACGTACAAGTGTTGAGCGCAAAACAATAGAATCTTGAGTGTTACATAGTGATGTCACTATGTTACTGAAGTAAACAAAGTGGCATCACTGTCTGATTCCCTCCTAATCCTGTTGACAGACAGACGGAAAAACCAAGCCAAAACATAACCTAATGTTATAATTCATACAAAATGTAAGTATTAAACAGGAAGAAGACCTTCAAAACAAGCAGAATAAAGAATAATAAAGTATAAATCTGAATTAAGGCCTTTGTTATGCCATTTTCTATTACACAAGCATAAACTAAGTGACAGGGTCTGAAGCTGTGTTCAGTGCGCTCTCTCACCCACTCAGATCATTCAAAACGTACTGAGGAGGTCTACTGATCTGATTAATAAAAATCCTCTGTCACATAATAAAGCACCTGTTGCCTTATTATGTGACAGAAAGAGTTGACACTCCAGGTGCTGCTTTCTTAGGGATTTTATTGAGATAGGTAGAGAAAATGCTTTATTGGATATCATTTACGCTTTTGCTAAAACAGGTTGTATCCTTGTAGAATGCATTCTGGTTTATTTTGATAATCAACCAGTGATACAAGCATTATTGTGTATAAGAAGTATGTTTACAATGCATTATAAGGCGCATCATAGGAAGCATAACCTACATTATTGAATAATTGAAATCCATATCCACACATGTATACTGTACCTGGTCACCCATGTCCAGCTGGTATTCAAAGCAGAAGGGGTTGTTGTCGGCTCTACTGTGGGGCAGACCCCATGTCACCAATAGACCTCCATCTTTGATTGATGCAGAGATGTTTTGGGGTGGAGACAGAACCTCTGTGGCAGACACAACCACCACAACATTAGTAAAATAATTACAAAAAATGCAGGCGGAACTGCGGATTTCTGCTAGCAGCAACTAAGCTTACAACCATATGTTACTAGCCAGTGAAAAAAATCAACTATAGCTTTCCCCTCTCTTTTTGTATGGTAAGAATTGTTTTATTATTTTGACGTAGGACACCAAAATTCCTGTCACTCCATTATCAAGTTTATTTCATCGTGATATTGACCTATTGGTTACCTTTTGACCCCAAGAAGTGAGATAAACCTACCCTGTTTCAATGAGAGAGCTCAATGAGAGTTTGTCTTGTATTACCTAGCATGTTGTGGTCGTATTTGGAGGCGTAGACTGTCCACTTGTCGTACAGGGTGATGTTGAAGTGTAGGATTAAAAGTGACATATTGTGATCATGCAGAGCCAAAGACCTTGATCCGACTTTCTCCTCAGACGACAGGTCAGGAAACTGAACTGATTTGTCACCATCACAGATGCTGCATGAAAACAGAGGGAAAGAGAATGTAAGGGATGTAAGTATGCCTTTCATTATTCATAAATACTCTCTATGCCACATGTGTAATGTATCATTTTTTTTAAATACCTGATGTTGACAAAGAGCTGAGTATCCTGCTGTAAGGTGTTAAATGACCAGGAGCAGTTGAGTATATTTGTTGGGTAAAGGAGGCAGTAAACCTTCTCATATATATTGTCCATCTCTACATGATGCTCCTGCACTGAAGAACTCTGTACATCGATCTGAAAAAAGTACCACAAAGAACAAGAACAGAATATAGAAATCAGAAAATACATCTGCATTAAAGTGGGTGGCTTTTATGTGACTGTGTGACCTTTGGTCAATATAAAAAACATTGATTCTCACGTCATCAGCAGCCATTGTATCCTGACAGACATCTGAAATGTCAGCATCAGCCTCTATTAAAGGAGTAAATACATTTGGAGTTTTAGCACGGGGGGAAACTAAAGGCAACGGATGGTCAAGTTATAACTTTAAAGACCCTCACAAATAAGTGGTCCAATGTAAGCATCAATGCATTTCCATTCAGATTATACAAAATATGAAAGCATATTTTCTTCAAAGTACACCATGCTTAATTAATCCACATTTTTGGCTACCAGTGATGCATATATGGTGTAATTAAAAGTGCATTGAATTGTATGTGACTTTTAACCAACAAGCATAAATAAAAAAAGTGCAGGAAAGAGAAAACATATTCATTGTATTGTTTATATCTATGTTTTTTTAGTTGTATTTCACGTGTGTGTGTGTGTGTGTGTGTGTGTGTGTGTGCGTGCGTGCGTGCGTGCGTGCGTGCGTGAGTGCGTGCGTGCGCGTGTGCGTGCGTGTTACCTACCAATTTGTAAGGCAAACAAAACCAGCAAACTCGACCAAAGTATTGGATGTGCAGGAAACAGCTTCATAGCATACCTAAGGGTTTCAGACAAACAGACACACACACACACACACACACACACACACACACACAGAAAGAAATTACCCCATAATCCTGAGCGTACAGTGCCTGTTTATACTTCCCCTTTTTAAGTGCTTACATTTAGTGACTGACAGTAAGACATCTTTATGCCGTGTAATAAAATTGAAAGAAACAGCTTTCTTCATATGAATCTTAATATTTAAATTACATTTCTACTGCCGACAAAAGCTTTTACATTTTCCACATGAAATAAAACGTTATCAATGCTTTGTTTTTTTTTCACCCTGCTAAACTTTTCTCTCTGAAAAGTGATAAACCATAGACTGCATATATAAAGGGAAAACCCATGCTTAGCTATTTTAGGTGTAAGCTTTCTTGAATACAATTTTAAACAATCCATCTACAGTACAATGTGGTAAATAGTAGTAATAGGAAACCATTACCTCCACTCAGTGCTCTCGATGACTGAAGATAGTGAAACATTTCTGTGGAAAGAAGAATCATGACGTCATACACTTTATAAGGCTTCAGGAAACATTAGGCTTCTTCCTGTTATTTAATTTGTAATTTTTTTTGATAAATACACTGCAAAATCAAAATATGTCTTAGCTTTTAAAAAATGCAGTAAAGACTATAGAGTAAGACTAAGACAATGGAAAATTAATTAAATGTGTTCATTTTCTAAAAAGAAATCGAGAAGGTTGCGACTTGTGCCATGATATTTCCAAATAATTTTACACATTTGTTGAACTGGACACTAGTACATTGACATTCATTCAACCTGTAATTGAATTTAAGAGGTTTCTCAAGTTATTTGGATATTGTTCTTGCCTTGAAAACATATTACTACTTAATCTATAGGTTGCTAATTTAGAAACTGAAACTGTCAAAAATGACATCAAAATTAAAACAATTATGAGAAATTAGTATTCCTAAATTAAGCAAATATTTCCTGGAAGTACGTTATTTACTAGACATAGCTATAAAAGTATAATACAGAATTATGTATTCCTAAATAAAACAGCAAAAGCGTAGTTCCCTGACCGGGAATCGAACCCGGGCCGCGGCGGTGAGAGCGCCGAATCCTAACCACTAGACCACCAGGGAAGGTTGACTGTTTCGCAGAATAATAACAATTTGTAAGTGACTAGAACCGTTTTCAGCCCTCGAAACACGAAATTAGCTTTGTTTTTAATACTTTGTTTTTTTGCTAAGGAAAGCCCCATGGGGCGGAGGATATAAAAGCATCACTAACTAACTGATCGGCTATTGTCACTACCTCTCTACCACGGCACACAGTGCTGATAATCTTCCACTAGATGGTGGGCTAGCACCACACACACATGCATGTCCATTGTCTGCACATCCTATTCTAGCCTGCTTACCTAGAAGACATGGGAAATATAAAGGATTTCCGAGTTTTGAAAACGAAAGCAGACCTAATACTGTTCTCACGGGCACGACGAAGAGACACGGTACAGTGCACTGAAACATGTTGTTCCTTTGTTCGATGTAGGTCGACTTTGATAAAATGGCTAACTTTAGCAACGGCACTTAATGCCATTATCGTAGGAAGTATGTCTAAAACGTAGCTGATGTAGCCTATAGCAGGTTAGCATGGATTCAATCTAGATAGTTAAACTACATTTGAAAGCGATATCGATTCATTTTGAAGGGTTTTGCTTTATATATACAGTCTATAGTTTTGCTGCTATTATTGTTGCTTTCAACTCATGAGTACATTAAAAATGATAAATTTTATTTTTGGTACCAGATTATGATAAAAAAAAATTGACCAATATATTTACTAAACGTGTTGTTTTTCTCCCTGTCAGATTCAGCATGGCAGCCAACGACATTTTGAGAAGTAATAAGACATCCATTCTGGAAACGTTGTGTGCAGACTACAGGCTAATCCTCAACAAAGCTGATCAGAAGAAGTTGATAACTCGACTTGAGTACACAAATTTGAAAAGCATCAACAAACTAGATGAAGAGGGCCACGTTGTGGAGTTGGTGGATAAGATCATGAACAAAGGAGAGGAGACCTGCTTAGCCTTCCTGAACCTCCTGCAAACTGATGAGGATATCCAGAATACTTACCCTGAGCTGAAGAACATACTGAAGAAGGAACACTGCCTCTTACCATACCCGGTTCAGGCTTGTTCAGTTGACAACACCGGTACGTTAACATGCATACAAATGACTAATACGCATGCCAAATGTGCGTTACTGTGAGGTTGACCATTTAAAATGTTACGTTTGTAAAGTGTCCTTTTGTTTCCCTCTTATTCCCACAGATAATCAGCCACAAAGGCGAAAGGAGGTGAGATAACCTAATATTGAAAAAGCACACTTAATGTTAAAATGCTTGCGTCAGGGTTTTTAGTTGGCCTTTGTAAAAAAAAAAAGACACAATTGACATACTTATTATTATCCTGTATTAACATCTACTCATAATAGCTTTGTCATACTGTTAAGGTAAGATTCAAACTAGTTAAGAATAGTAAAGGTAAAAAGTAAAGTTAAAATGGGACTAGATTCTTACATTTCTGACATGGTAATATTGTGTAAGTGTCATTTCCATGTTAATTACCGAATTTACATACATTTTTCTTTCTGTTCTATTATTTATCTTATAGTGCTGCATATAGATGTAAAAATCTTTCATAAGTGGATTCAAGCACCAACATGTTCTTGTTCGTCCCCATGGAGCAATTTATTAAACAAAAATACATTTGAAAAAAATGCGACCAATTTCCAAGATGACCGTGATTTCCATCCAAGTAAACAGTATTTTAACATTTTCACAACTCGATCAAATTCTGCGATTTTGGTTTTGAATTACAGCCAAATTCACTATTTAGAAAATTCTTCAGAGCTATTTTCAGTCCTTTTACATTACATTACATTGCATTTAGCTGACGCTTTTATCCAAAGCGACTTACAATAAGTACATTCGACCAGGAAGACACAACCTTGAAGAAAACAGAATCATATAAGTACATCAGGTTTCATAGAGCCAAGCATTTCAAGTGCTACTCAACTGGCTATAGATAAGCCAGTCCTTTATTAGTATATAAGTACTCTGTTAGCAGTTCTTTGTTAGTAATTCTATCGCTCGAGGTGGAGTCGAAAGAGATGAGTTTTCAGTCTGCGCCGGAAGGTGTGTAAGCTTTCTGCCGTCCTGATGTCAATGGGGAGCTCATTCCACCATTTTGGAGCCAGGGTAGCAAACCCACGTGTTTTTGCTGATGGGAACTTGGGTCCCCCTCACAGCGAGGGTGCAGCGAGTTGTTTGGCTGATGCAGAGCGTAGAGCACGCACTGGGGTGTACAGTGTAACCATGTCCTGGATGTAGGAAGGGCCAGATCCATTCGCAGCATGGTACGCAAGTACCAGTGTCTTGAAGTGAATTCTAGCAGTTACCGGAAGCCAGTGAAGGGAGCGGAGGAGCGGCGTGGTGTGGGAAAATTTAGGAAGGTTGAAGACCAGACAAGCCGCTGCATTCTGGATGAGCTGCAGAGGTCGGATGGCACATGCAGGTAGACCAGCCAGGAGGGAGTTGCAGTAGTCTAGGCGTGAGCTGACGAAAGCCTGGACCAGAACCTGCGTCGCTTTCTGGGTCAGCTGGGGACGTATCTTCCTGATGTTGTAAAGCGTGTATCTGCCGCAACGGGTTGTAGCAGCGATGTTTGCAGTGAAGGACAGGTTGTTATCTAGGATCACACCCAGATTCCTTGCAGTCTGGGTCGGGGAAACAACAGAGGTGCCGATGTTGATAGTCAGGTCAAGAGTGGGACAATCTTTTCCCGGAAGGAAAAGCAGTTCAGTCTTGTCAAGGTTGAGCTTGAGATGATGAGCGAACATCCACTGAGAGATGTCAGCTAAACAAGCAGAGATGCGTGCGACGACATGGGTCTCTGAGCGGGGAAAAGACAGAATTAATTGGGTGTCTTCAGCGTAGCAGTGGTATGAAAAACCATGCGGGCTAATGACAGATCCGAGCGAGTTTGTGTAGAGGGAGAAGAGGAGGGGACCAAGAACAGAGCCCTGAGGGACCCCTGTAGTTAATTGACAAGGGTCGGACTCGGACCCTCTCCAAGTTACCCTGTAGGTACGGTCTTTGAGGTATGCGGTGAGGAGGGAAAGTGCAGAGCCTGAAACTCCAAGTTCTTGGAGAGTGCGAAGGAGGATCTGATGGTTCACCGTGTCGAATGCAGCAGACAGGTCCAACAGGATGATGACAGAGGAGAGGGAGGCTGCTTTGGCAGTGTGCAGTTCCTCAGTGACAGCAATGAGGGCAGTTTCTGTGGAGTGACCTGCCTTGAAACCAGACTGGTGCAGATCCAGAAGGTTGTTCTGATGGAGATAACAGGAGAGTTGTTTAAAGACAGCGCGTTCAAGTGTTTTAGACAGGAACGGGAGGAGAGAGACAGGCCTGTAGTTTATAACATCAGACGGGTTGAGAGTGGGTTTCTTTAGGAGAGGGTTTACTCTTGCCTCCTTGAGACTGTTTGGAAAGTGACCAGAAGTTAGAGAAGTGTTGATGAAATGGGTGAGAAATGGTAGAATATCAGGAGCGATAGTCTGAAGGAGGTTTGAAGGGATAGGATCCAGAGGACAGGTGGTAGGGCGGGCAGAGGTAATGAGGGTAAGAACCTCACTTGGCGAGAGAGGGGAAAAGGAGGTGAGTGTGCGGGTGGAAGGAGGGTCTGGTGACCCATCGGTGAGTAAAGGTGAGTCAGAAAAAGAAGAGCGAATATCATCAAAAAAAAAATCAAAGTGGTTAACAAAGTCGCTTGACAGAAGTGAGGAGGGGGGAGGGGCTTTGAGAGGGTCCAAGAGGGTGGAGAAGATGGAAAATCGTTTTTTAGGATTGGAATAGGAAGATTGGATCTTATCTTGAAAGAAAGTGCTTTTTGCCTGAGAGATCGAAGCAGAGAAAGAGGAGAGGAGAGCCTGATAGGTTAGGAGTTTGTCGCGGTGTTTGGATTTCCACCGTTTCCGCTCTGCTGCCCTAAGGACGGTTCTATTAGCACGCAGTGCGTCATTTAGCCAGGGAGCAGGAGGGGACTGACGAGCCTGCCGAGATGTGAGAGGACAGAGAGAGTCCAGAGAGGATGGGAAAGTAGAGAGGAGAGTTTCTGCAGCAGAGTTTGGAGGCAGGAGTTGGAACGAGTCAGAGGAAGGGAGGGCTGAGAGCACCGATGAGGCAAAGGTAGAGGGGGAGAGGAGAGGGAACGGAGGTTACGGCGTGCAGGATGAGAAGAGATTAGTTTGTTATGTTTGGAAAGGGGTAGAGAGAATGAAATGAAGAAGTGATCGGAGGTGTGGAGCGGGTTTACAGAGGTTAGAAGTAGCGCAGTTCCTTGAGAATATGAGATCAAGGACATTGCCAGCTTTATGAGTTGGTGGGGACGGAGACAGTGAGAAAGCAAAGGCGGCTAACAGAGATGTTAGTTCGTCTATCTTCCCCGTCTGGAGGTTGAAGTCTCCGAGAAGTACAGCGGGAGGGCCAGATTCAGGGATGTGTGATAGGAGATTATCCAATTCCTCCAAGAAGTCCCCCAAGGCGCCTGGTGGACGGTAGAACAACAATGGTTAATATAGGATGGGTTACTGTGACGGCATGGAATTCAAAGGTGGAAGGAGTGAAGTTAGGTAGCTTGAAGAGGGAAAAGCTCCATTTGGGAGAGAGCAGGAGACCAGTGCCACCTCCTCTGCCAGTGGGTCTGGGTGTATGGGAGAAGGAATATGCTGTGGAGAGAGCTGCTGGGGTAGATGTGTTGAATGGAGTAATCCAAGTCTCAGTGAGAGCAAGGAAATCCAGGGTCTGCAGGGAGGCGTAGCCAGAGATGAAGTTAGCCTTAGGAACAGCTGACTGGCAGTTCCACAGGCCGCCTGAAACCTGATGTTGGATGTCAGTGGAGCACGTGGGATAGACGAAAGCAGGCCGGTTATAGCGATTAGGAGATACACGGGGCCAGTGATAATTGCGAGAAGACACATGAACAGGAATGGAGAAAATACACAGAATGTTACAATGTGGGACTTATTAGAAAGCATTTGAGAAACTAAACCACACTTATACTAATAAGAGTCTTCGATGTTAGCAGCATTAGCTTCCAACACTAAACACCATGATGTCACCAGTGTATCTCTACAGTACTACATTTCTACACCCCAAAATACCCCCACCGCATAAACTGCATTGCATATTGGCTACCCAGTTTTCTATTGGCAGATTATTTGGATGTTATGCAGTGTGCGAAAAAGTACACGTCCCACCGCCCGGGACGTGTTATTTACAATATCGGACAAGTAGATCTTTCAATTGACTTGTCCGGCGGACAAGTGACGTTTTTCGCCCCGATTTATTGACAAATTATTGATACATTCAGTTTACAAAAGGCAGAACTCATTCGCAAATTGTCCGTGTCCGCCATTGTTCGTTTAGAAGTGTTAGTTTCGGTTCTGCTTGTCGATTCCTAAGGAAATGCATCTCGCCGCTTTCTGTACAGTTAGACGGGGCGGGGCGGGAAGTGCAGCACAGTGGCAGGTTGGGAAGCAAAACTCGGTTCCGAGTAGGAACAAATAACAATTGTCCGGTACCGGGATTAATAAGAGTTGTGAGGACAGGAGGCGAGGCCGAGCCCGCGGACTGCAGCTCTCTCTATGCTCCGTATCAGCTGATCGCTGCACGGTGCAGCTCAGCGTCTCTCTCTCTCTCTCTCTCTCTCTCTCTCTCTCTCTCTCTCTCTCTCTCTCTCTCTCTCTCTCTCTCTCTCTCTCTCTCTTTCTACACACAGCGGATCCGCTGCCCGTTTAACAGCCTCATCTTTGTCAAATGTTCTTATGTTCTTTCTCTAACACATAATGAAGGTTATTAAGCGTTTTAGCTCCTGTGTTGTTAATATTGACCCATTTCCTTTATGAAGCAGCCTCCCTGTCTGTGTCCTCGCGCTGTCCTCACATCCCCGGACCCCCAGACTCGGAGGAGGAGGGATGTCAGTATTGTTTATGAAGCAGGGTATAGAAAGTACATTATTGAGATGAAAATACTATTTATTTACTTTTACAAACAGTGAGCAGCTGGGCAGCTGCTGCTGTGTGTTGCAGGACATGTGTAAGCGTGCAAGCGTCTTTGAGCTGTAGAAAAGCGCTAGGCCTATACTGTAGGCTATACATATAATGTATTATTATTATTATTATTAGGTTATGTCCTATGTGTTGGACATGTGTGGTTGGACTGTGTCTCCCAGCAGGCTGCAGTGTAGCATCAGAGGACACTGGGCCAATCGTACATTCTCAAACTGCACCACTTAGAACTAACTAAACAATGCAGAGATTATTTTTATATAATTGTATTCAATAACCGTAAGAAATTAAACAGTATGAAGTGATTTGTAAATGGGAATACAGATTTGACTTAACGTTTTCATAAATATATTTTTCTCCCAGTTTGACTTATTTTGACCCTCTCAAAGAACCGGAATAGAGAACCGAAAATAACCGGAATCGAAAAGCAGAACCGGAATCGTTAAAATCCAAACGATACCCAACCCTATGTGTGATGCAGTAAAATCTTACCGCTCACTTACGTTAGCGGTGTCGTAAAAACCGTGGGAAAATGTAAAATACGATGGTGAAGAAGAAGATTCCAGTGACCCCAATTTTTGTCCATTCTGGACAAGTGAAAAATGTATTCGGACAAGTACATTGCCAAACTCACTTGTCCATGGACAAGTACTCTCTAAAAACTTTTTCTCACACTGTTATGGTTTAGACAACTTCTGAGTCATTCCTGACCTCTGAATTTTGTTTCTATGTTGTTATTAAATTGTATGATTCGACGTGAAAAGTGATTTTATGGCCAAAAAATTACATTTCCAAGCCATCATTGGTGACTGTCAAGTCCTTCAGGTTTTTGGCCTGTTTCAGTGATTTAGCCTGACTTGATAGGCTAGAGGGCAACAGAGGACGCTTTGGACAACTCAAATTTGTTCTTTTTGTCTTTATTTAATGAAGACAGCTCCAAGAATTCATCAGGTTGAAAACCTTCAAACACAAAGTACAAACAAAAGTTAGCTCACATGCTACACAACTTACAAACATTTTGCAGGTCTCACTGCATTCTCAATAATAACAATAATAGCACCACAAACTACGTTTTAATTAAAAAGGATAAATTGTTACTTTAAAACCACATCATTAACTTAAATGAATTAATCAGTGTTTATCTCCACTTGGAAACAAGCACCAGAGAAAACCTCATCTGACCACCTGCGCCGTCTAAATTACACAGAAATCACTGGAGCACAGGCAGACCGCGCTGCGTAAAAACACAGCTGATTGCGCAACAGCACTCTCGCAAAGTGCGACAACAGATCAAGTAAATAAACAGAATACACATACCAACGGCGTCTCCGGAGCCTCACACACACTGTCGCCTGGTTCTCTCTCCGTGGCTTTGAGAACAAGAGACCGGCCATCACAAACTACACCCCTTTTTGTAGCCGTGTTGCCGGAAGCGGCATTCATATCTTTCCTCCTACAGCTCGCTTCTGAAAAGTAGCCCACGCTATCAAAATAAACAAATACCCTCTCCTGGTATTGAACAATACTATAATAATAATAATACTCTAAATGAAAACACATAATTATTTATTAGTCCGTTTTTTCACAGACATCATACATTGACTTTCGTCTCGACAGTGACCATCTTGAAAATTGCCGCCATCTTTTGAGCGGGAGGATTTTTGAGTAGCAAGTGGGCTTTTTCAAAAGAGTAAACTCAAAGGAGTTTGTTTGTTTTGAGTACTTGTATCCACTTTTGGACTATTTATTAAAATGTAATTATCTGCAGCACTATTTAGCCATTATATCCACATAGCTATTATTATTCATCAAAAACCTTAATGTGTAAATATATTTACAGTGGGGCAAAAAAGGATTTAGTCAGCCACCAATTGTGCAAGTTCTCCCACTTAAAAACAGGAGAGAGGCCTGTAATTTTCATCCTAGGTATAGCTCAACTATGAGAGACAAAATGAGAAAAAGAAAAAATCCAGAAAATCACATTGTCTGATTTTTAAAGAATTTATTTGCAAATTATGGTGGAAAATAAGTATTTGGTCAATAACAAAAGTTCATCTCAATACTTTGTTATATACCCTTTGTTGGCAATGACAGAGGTCAAACGTTTTCTGTAAGTCTTCACAAGGTTTTCACACACTGTTGCTGGTATTTTGGCCCATTCCTCCATGCAGATCTCCTCTAGAGCAGTGATGTTTTAGGGCTGTCGCTGGGCAACACGGACTTTCAACTCCCTCTAAAGATTTTCTATGGGGTTGAGATCTGGAGACTGGCTAGGCCACTCCAGGACCTTGAAATGCTTCTTACGAAGCCACTCCTTCGTTGCCCGGGCGGTGTGTTTGGGATCATTGTCATGCTGAAAGACCCAGCCACGTTTCATCTTCAATGCCCTTGCTGATGGAAGGACGTTGTCACACAAAATCTCACGATACATGGCCCCATTCATTCTTTCCTTTACACGGATCAGTCGTCCTGGTCCCTTTGCAGAAAAACAGCCCCAAAGCATGATGTTTCCACCCCCATGTTTCACAGTAGGTATGGTGTTCTTTGGATGCAACTCAGCATTCTTTCTCCTCCAAACACGTCTAGTTGAGTTTTTACCAAAAAGTTCTATTTTGGTTTCATCTGACCATATGACATTCTCCCAATCCTCTTCTGGATCATCTAAATGCTCTCTAGCAAACTTCAGACGGGCCTGGACATGTACTGGCTTAAGCAGGGGGACACGTCTGGCACTGCAGGATTTGAGTCCCTGGCGGCGTAGTGTGTTACTGATGGTAGCCTTTGTTACTTTGGTCCCAGCTCTCTGCAGGTCATTGACTAGGTCCCCCCGTGTGGTTCTGGGATTTTTGCTCACCGTTCTTGTGATCATTTTGACCCCACGGGGTGAGATCTTGCGTGGAGCCCCAGATCGAGGGAGATTATCAGTGGTCTTGTATGTCTTCCATTTTCTAATAATTGCTCCCACAGTTAATTTCTTCACACCAAGCTGCTTACCTATTGCAGATTCAGTCTTCCCAGCCTGGTGCAGGTCTACAATTTTGTTTCTGGTGTCCTTTGACAGCTCTTTGGTCTTGGCCATAGTGGAGTTTGGAGTGTGACTGTTTGAGGTTGTGGACAGGTGTCTTTTATACTGATAACGAGTTCAAACAAGTGCCATTAATACAGTTAACGAGTGGAGGACAGAGGAGGCTCTTAAAGAATAAGTTACAGGTCTGTGAGAGCCAGAAATCTTGTTTGTTACGTGCCTGCCTGGCACGTAACAAACAAGATTTCCAAATACTTATTTTACCGAGGAATTTACCAATTAATTCATTAAAAATCCTACAATGTGATTTCCTGGATTCTTTCCCCCCATTCTGTCTCTCATAGTTGAAGTGTACCTAGGATGAAAATTACAAGCCCCTCTCATCTTTTTAAGTGGGAGACCTTGCACAATTGGTGGCTGACTAAATACTTTTTTGCCCCACTGTACATACATAGCCCAGCCCTAATCCATTCCAGTTAGTTTCATCATTTTGTGTTTGTGTGAAATTGTTTCTGTTGTTTTCAGGACGGGCAGTATGAGTTGAACAGCCAGCCCACCGGCCTCTGCCTGATCATAAACAACGTACATTTCAGGGATGGTGGAGTGAGACATGGAACCGATAAAGATGCTGGTATGTTACAGAGTAGACAGATTTACGTTATCATCCCGGTTTTGCTTGTTGAAGCCTAACTAGGTTTTATTTCACTGCAGAAAGCTTGGCAGAGGTGTTCAGCTGGCTGAGGTTCAGAGTGCTGATGTGTAAAGACCAAACCAAGGACCAGATGGAGCGAGTGCTGGTATGCTTTGCTTCTCAGTGCAACTTCTCTCAGCTGCAGGAGTTCAATGTCAAGGAGTGGACTTGCAGTGGATTCACCGATCTTCAAGAGGCTCCTCGGCATGGCGATGCCTTCATCTGCTGTGTTCTGAGTCACGGAAACAAGGGTGTCGTATTGGGGATTGATGGGCAGCCCCTCCCTATCAAACAAATAACGACAACCTTCATGGCAACTCCTCAATCTCCCCTCACTGCCAAGCCCAAAGTGTTCCTGATCCAGGCCTGCCAGGGACAGCAGATACATTCTGGGGTGTTATTAAAAGGTCTGCAGGCTGATGACTCTCACTCGACATCCATCCCTCAGGAAGCAGATTTTCTAGTTCATAATGCCACTGTTGAAGATTATTATGCTATACGAAGCAAAACGGAGGGGAGCTGGTTCATCCAATCTGTCTGTAACCAGCTAAAAGTAGGCTGTCTGAGGTAAATCTCAAACTCAACATTAATTATATAGTTATTGAAATATCCCATTGTAGATCTAAATCTGATGATAAGATAGTTACCATGTATATATTTTACACTATGTGACCATTATGTGATAGTAACATGTTCTTCTACACCTCATATTTTTTTTAGGAACGAAGAACTTGAAGTTATCCTCCGTCGGGTGAACAATGAAGTAGCCGGGAAAGAGGGCGGTGCGATGCCTAGTGCAGTAAAGCAGATGCCCATAATTAGGCACACCCTGAGGAAGGGTCTTGTGTTGACTCCAAATCGCAACTGAAGCTTCATCGCCAAAAATAATGCAAACACACTATACACAATGAATGAATGACAACTTTATTACAGACTCAGGGTCCAGATAAAAGACAATACATTACATAGATAAAATACTATGTGGTTTTTCTCCGGAAGTTTTTCCTTGTACGATGTGAGGGTCTAGGATAGAGGGTGTCGTTTTTTTTCTCATACTGATATTCTGAACAATCTGCTATTGTATTAGCTGTAAAGTGTCTCTACTGTACGCTATTTTTATTATATGTACAGCACTTTGGCTCAACCAAAAATCGTTTATAAATGTATATAAATATAAATAAAACTTGATTTGATTTGATATACCAATGTCTCCACAGCTGCGATTTGTAGCGTGTAGTACTAAACCTTATGTTCGATAAGGCCAAGAGGATTTCATTATCAGTCATTAAGCCGGCAAATACATTTAATTTATACATAAGATTTCTTAAAACAGCTTGTAGAGTATTGACTCCTGCAGCCACAAACATTTCACTTGCACTAGACCATCGAGGTCTCTTCAGCAATATTCTCATGGCATCATTATAAGCTACTTGAAGTTTCCGTAAACTTGCTTTTCTGTAGTTTGACCACAAATGTGCCGTATAGAGCGGTGTGCAATATGCTCTGAACAGAGACATCTTCACTCCTTCTGTACATGCACCAAACTTACGTAGGAGAATGTTTGCTTGTGCATACATCATGCGGCATTGCCTATAAATGTCTTCATTTGTCATTTGTTCTGTAATAAAGTGTCCAAGATATTTTAACTTATTACAGACACTAAGATTAATATCAGACAATTTAAAATCAGGAAATTTAATACATTTATCCTCTTTGGTTCTAAAGATCATGACAGCACTCTTACTGGCGTTGTATTTGATGTCATGTTCCACACCATACACAATGTCTTAGTGTGGCGTTTTCTTAAAATGCATTCTATCTTTTTTATTATTCTTAATCTCTATTTTTCTAATGATCACTTTGATTTGTATTTTATATTGTCCCAGATTTTGGTTGCAGAATAAATCAGTTTTTATACCCAAAGAATGATGATCACTGGTCGGTCCATGTTTTGGTAACGGGGGTGCACATAAGATTTCTCAAGTTATTATTTTTCACTGGAACTTTCTACAAACAGAATCCCTGGTGACATTTGCACACCTAAAAAACAGGATAATAATGAGAAACTATATTTTTACTCCATCCTCAACACAAGTATCCATAAATCTGAAAGTGTTCATAAAGTACCTTTAAAACAAAAATCTATTTACTATTATGTCTTAGGTAAATAAATTCAAACATGACCAGTAGCCTACAACATTAGTACATTTATATGAAAACCGTTAAGTAACTGAGTGATGAGGTGAAAATCAATTAATCCTTAAATCAATTACCATTATTTTTAAAGTTTCCTGGACACATGGAGGATTTTAGAACGGATTCAACCAACACATGGATGAATAAATAGGATTTCTGTGCAGGGGCGTTTTTTCTCCAAAATAAACGTTTTTAATATTACGATCTACTGTATTGGCTTTACTGGTGCGATAGGCAGAATGCAGTCAGACCCCTTTCAGCGGTACACCGCCACTGGCTGGCTAAAGCGTGCATGGAAAACAATAACACCTGTGAGTCTAAAAATCACAAAAAACCATAGACTGTATAAATGGACGTAGGGTCTGTGATGTCACCCATATAATAGGATTCTGCAGAGTTGCTGAGAAGCCTAAAGTAGGCGTGTCGGCCACTAACGTCTCAACAGTGACGTCAGAGTCCAACTCCCGCCTGCTCGTGGCGAAGTCACGCCCATCTACTTCCGGTCCATGGGACCTTATTTCGGAAAAATTATGTATTGAAGTCTGTAGAGGCTTCTCAATACTCAAATTTCCCCTCCTCGACTCCCCTCCTCGATACTTAGACCCGCCCACAGGAGATGCGAGCGGAGGACCGAGGAGGGGAACCGAGGAGAGAGGAGGGGAAGCAGCAGACGTTTAAAGAAATGAGAACTCCTCTCCTCTGAGCGGTCATATTAAAGCGACGTCCGTTCATTATTACTAAAGCAGAGGCTACTCAGTATTGGCATATCCAGCAATGCAGTGGGTGGTTTGTGAACTACCTCTCTGAAAGGTCCCAATGTGTTCATTTCGATGGGCTGTCTTCTGAATGGTTAAACATTTCTAATGGTGTACCACAAGGTTCTGTTTTAGGACCACTTTTATTCTCCATATATATTAACAGTGTAGGTGAAAATGTGGATGAAGCTACTTTACATTTGTATGTGGATGATACTGTGATGTATTGTGCAGGTCCCTCCATTAAAGAGGCTGTTGTTAAATTACAAGCTGTTTTTAACACTATTCAGACTCAGCTCTCTGAATTAAAGCTTCTTTTAAATGTGGATAAAACCAAGGTAATGCTCTTTTCAAAAGCTAAAAAGACACCAGAGCCTGTTTTAGATATTGTAACTACGCAAGGAACAAAACTTGAAGTTGTTGCCTGTTACAAATACCTTGGTATCTGGCTTGATGATTGTCTCTCTTTTAAACTTCATGTCAATAACCTGCTTAAAAGGGTTAGGGGGTTAGGCTAGGTTTCTTTTTCAGAAATAAGTCCTGTTTCTCGCTTGAGGCCAGGAAAAGGCTAGTCACTGTGACCTTTTTACCTGTGCTGGACTATGGTGATCTGGTCTATATGAATGCACCTGCCAATTACCTGAGCAAATTGGATGCTGCGTATCACAGTGCTCTGAGATTTGTCACAAATTGTAAAGCGCTTACACATCACTGTACACTGTATACCAAGGCAGGTTTACCATCACTCTCTGTATGGAGGCTCAGTCATTGGTACACGTTTATCTATAAAGCTTTGTTGGGTAAACTCCCGTATTATATCTGCTCTCTGATAACACAGAGAGTTGCAAGCAGCTATTGTCTGAGGTCACAATTGTAGTCTTGTTAGATGTGCCAAGAGCAAGGACTGTCTTAGGTAAGACAGCTTTTATGTGCGCAGCTCCACTTGCTTGGAACAATCTTCAGCAAGAATTGAAACTGAGCAATCTCATTCCTCTGCATGTTTTTAAAGCTAGGGTAAATGAAATGCTTGCTGACACAATGGGCACTTGTAAATGTCTATAACTATGTATCCTGTAAATATAATGTATAATATCCTTTATTGTTTTATGTTTCATGTGGAACCTATATGCTGCAGGTCTCCCTTGAAAAAGAGATCTATGATCTCAATGGGACCAATCTGGATAAATAAAGGTTTGAATTGAAATGAAATTACGTGGCAACAGCTGCATCAGCTGTCGAGTGTTTTGTCATATTTTATAATCTCTGTTAGATCAGCTGAACATTGTTCCCCCACATATGTACTTTTAATTCATTGAGAGTGCGGTATAATGAGACAATAACAGGCTACAGATGCGGACACACACACACAAATATATTTATATAAATATATGCAATTTAAAGTATGAGAGCACTCTCATAATAACGTAACACAATCAGAGACTGGATATATCCCCCCCTCTCTCTGGTCGCTGAAATGGGGAATTGAAATTACGGGCCAAAAGTTGTATTTGCATAAATAATAAGCAGGTATTACCAATGCTTACTATTTATTTGATACCAATTTGGTAATACAATTAATAAAAACAACAAGGTTTGGGTTAGTTCTTCAGATATGACTGTGACGTTAACGTGTAAGCTCAATAATGAACTCCAGCTCAACAAACCATATTGTAATATCTAAGTAATCACCTTGAAATATGACATTAATAATTGTAACATACACACATCTTATTGCAAGGTTGATTTCACATAAACTAGGCCGCTATTCAACACTACTTTGACGTTAGCTTATGTACATACTCGAGCATAGCGAATTTAAATTAACCTTAGCGATGCACACAGTTACCTACATAATAAAATATCTCTCTAAGTTACAAGGATGACCTTAATTTACCAACCTCAAACAGAAGCCGTTTGTTCGGTTCTACAGTATTATCCCACTTAACGCTTAACACTTGTCTATTTCATTTTAACTTGGAGGCTACAATTAGCATCGTTAGCACAGATGTAGCTAGCTACCACTCGCTTACACGCTAACACACGCCTTAACATTCATTACTTAGCTGATTAAAATCATAAACACATAAAGTACTCAAATTTCACTTACCGCAAAACCGCATTCATGCACCGTCTGTTTTAAGCGCAGAGGGAGTCACAATTGTCCGATATAAGCATGAAGAACAAACAAACACGGCCGAGTTCAAGTTATGTCCCCCGGATGAACTGAGTAGGCATAGTCCCTGTAGCATCACGGAGCTGCTAGCAGAGAGACAAGAAGCCTACAGCAGCAGTCACTGGACAGAGCTGTCACTCACTGTGACCACGCCCTAATTTATGCATAACTTTAAGACTGAATATTAATTAAACAGATGAGTTGAGAACAAATTCACCCCCCAATCAATAGTCATGAAGGGGGAATCTAACTATACAGAGAATATGTTTTTTTGAACCACGATGTAAACATGTTTATTTCTGCTGTAAAGTTGGGCATTTTAATATGTCTATGGAAATTGCTCCCTTCTGCAGACTGCTCCTACTGGCCACTAGATGAACTGCAGTTTGAGGCACTTCCTTATTGGCCTCCCGGCTCTGCCCCAGAGTTTGCCTCTTGCAAAAAACGCAGGAAATTGTTGCAGTAATGCAGTGGTTCTCAAACTTTATCTGTCAGGCCCCCCCCATTGGAGAAAAAAAAAAAGTTGGGCCCCCCCAACACAAATAGTCACGTAAAGGGCCAAATTAACGTTTATTCAAATACATCAATATGAACGTGAGCATTCCTTTGCTAGAACAGTGATAATAAAACAATGCTCCATAAGTCTGTGTGTTCAACAAATAAATACATAATACAATTGTGCAATCCCTTTGCTACAACAATAAGCTATAATACTTTGCCACTTTGCAATCTGTGCAAAAAAATGAAAAGAAAGAAAATGCTGATATTTGGCAAAAAAGTGTCTTATCACAGCGTTAGTGGCTGCAATGAGCCTGTTTTGCACTGCACATTTCTTCAAAACGGGGTTGCAGGCTCAGTGGTGGCGCCAGAGATTTATTTTGGGAGTGCTGTGGGGTAGCTTGACGTTTCATATAGAGGGTGCTCAAACATTTAGGGTTTCCCATTAATGTACCGGTCGGTCGCTACAGTGGAATTTTCTACTGCAACACTCCCCACGCACATACACAGTGTATCCGCGACTGTTACAATGAAGGCTCGATAATCAGCTCACTGCATATACAGTAGGTGTAAGCAGGCCAGGGGTAAATGCCCCCCCGGGATTTTATTTTTTTTTTAAATATTGAAGTTAAAAGCATCAATCTGGTGCACTTTGAGAGCAAAATGAAGAGATCTATGGATACATCTCTCAACACCCATTTGAAACAGAACTGTAAAGAGATTTACTATTTCTTTATGGATATTTTACAAATCACTCCTCTTTTAAACGTTATTCTTTTTTTACTGTCATATAGTATTTCATACCTGTTTTTCATTTATTCTCTTATTTTTTTACAAGTATAATGATCATATAAACGTGTGCCTCGGAAATAATTGTTTACATTAATCGTGACCAAAACGTTTGAGACCCAGCCACTAGCTCGCTAGCACCAGAAGCTAACAACAACGATCTCCGGTACCGGTGCGCTCTCTCTCTCTCTCGCACACAAAATGGCTCGTTCCACACACACACAGAGCCGAGCTTGAATGAAACACAGAGACCGAGACGTACTTGTACTGTACTGTATCATATTATTGATTGATTATTGAGAAACACTGCAGTAATGTGAGGTTGCATTCACACCTAATAGTCCGTGTTCAGGTGCGCACCAGACGACAGTTTATTACAATGTTTCATTTTTCAGAAGGTTCGGTTTGTGTTCACACGGGCAAAACTCAAACGGACTATACACTTTAAACACAAGTCATGTGCACGGAAATGCTGTTCAACCATTGGTCAGACATTAAAGGGGTAACACCACAAATCCCTGCAATTTCTACCGCAGCCTCCGCCTTGGAGCATCGGCAGGTGACATGCTGCTGTTAATCTGGAGATCAACAGACTCTAGCGGCCCGCGCATATGATTATATAATCAAACAACGTCCGTTAAAAAACATTATAACACACATAATGAGACATTCTGCAGTAAGGAGGGGCGTTTCACCGACAGGTGGCTCTTACTTTTATGTATAGTTGACGGAGAATTTTCACTTTACACGACACAGTTCAACACTGTTCTGCTTCACTCTTTAACTAAACAACCGCGGATGTCTTGAAAGACTCTTTCGCTAAAGATTTTGAAGACATCCGCGTTCTTGTGACTCGTAAATACTAGGTTTCTTATCATTTGGTGCGGACTGCGTTCACACCAGAGATGAACCGCTCCAGAGTTCACTTGCAAGCGGTCCGAGACCACCTCTTTTAGGCGGACCAGCGTCCTGTTGTTTAGTTCACTTCAGAGGTCTCGGGCTGCGTTCACATCAACCCAAACGAACCGCACCAAGCGGCTAAACGCACCAGGGTTCGATTCAACTGGACTATATGTGTATAAGGCTGAACAAAAAATACTGAAACAAAGAACTGTAAATCAAGTTTCTGAATTAAATACCTGTAGCCTACATAAACAAATACCAAAATACTATATTTTATGTTTATTTTATCCCGCGTTTATTGTGCCCTTTTCATAAAATAACTGGCCCCAGCCTGGCCCCCCCAGTCAAATTGGTCTAGAACCGCCACTTCTTGTGTGTGCACTTGCTCTGAAGAGAATTCGTTTGCACAATATTCCCCCGTTATTACGGTACTGTGGCGTTGTTGCCGTGACAACTAAAATGTGTTAGTCCTCTCTTCCGTGTATCGGGAACAAAAGCTGCACATAACTAACATTAAAAAGACTGCGCGATAAAAACTACGAAAAACAACTAGTCTGTCTTTCATAAGTGAGTCTTACAACGCTGTTCAAGCTACGGTGACACTTTTTGGTTTTTACTACCGTTAGTAGGCTACCTGACATTGAATACAAACAGCGTTAAAGATGGAAGCCCCACTGGAAGACGAGCCTCTCGCCAGAGCCTTAGCGAGGATCGAGGGATACAAGCTAGCAGCCTCTGACTCAGCTCTCACCTTCCTGTCCAGCATCGGTGAGTTTAATGTCGTGTGCGTCAATTTAGTATGCAGCACCTGATTTTGGCACCACCTCAGAATTGCCAATTATCTCAAAAGAGCAATACGCCATTAATCAGAGGTGTAATGTAACATGTACTACTCAAGTACTGTAGCCTACTTCAGTAACAAATTATGGTAGCCTATACTGGTACTTTACTAGGGTACTTTACATTATATTATAGGCCTACTACCTTGTACTTTTACTCTACTACATTTGGTGGGTTAATGGAAATGTAATTGGCAGCAATTTTGCTCAGCAGATTTTTGTTCAAAAATAGTTCACAGTTCCAGCTTACTCAATGTAAAGAGTTGCTGAGTCCTTTTACTCCTTTTACTTTGAGTACATTTTCCTGATTGCACTTAAATACTTTATATATTATTAAATATTCCTGATGCAGGACTTTTACTTGAAATTGAGTAGTCACAGTGTGGTGTTAGTATACTTTTTCTAAAGAATCTGAATACTTCTTGCGCCTCAGCTCGAGACATATTTCAAACTGTCCACTGGTCTCATGTTAAAACTTAAATCTCCCCCACTTCTCTCAGAGCCTGCAGAGCTGCTGAAGTGTGTGTTCCCAGACTCTCTGGTGACTGTGTCGGAGAGCGGCAGAGACCTGGGGAAGTTCAGTGTGACGGTGGAGTTTGCCCGTAGACACCATCAGCTCTGTGTGCTTCTGCATGCTCAGAGCCAGGGAGCCATCGATGACTCCCCCTGTGGCACAACAGTGACAGGTGAGGTCGGGCAGAGGTGGACATCCGTTGTCTTGTCTTTTTACAGATGTGTCAGTATACCTTAATTTAATGTCCGTCGTCCCGTCTGTTTAAGCCTACCTAACCACAGACCTGGAGGTGCTGGAGGAAGATTTCCATGAGTACATTAAGGTGGGTCATTGCACATTTATTTTTATTTTAACACACATAGAAGTGAGAACTCTGTACCATCGTGCTTGACTGCCTTAACTCTCTGTCTGTTTTTATTTTCTAAAACATTGAACCCTGTTTCCAGCTGGAGGACCACAGTTTGGACAGGAGGTGTCACATGGTGCTGCATGACGGACAGATGGTGATTGATACAGTTACCACTGTAGGAGGGGTCAGTAAAACTATAGAGTAGAAATAAAATGTCCATAACGTTGATTAAACAACACATTATTAGGGTTCAATCATCCCTCATGCCATTACTGTAAAGTGTCATTATTTTGTGTGTGTGTGTGTGTGTGTGTGTGTGTGTGTGTGTGTGTGTGTGTGTGTGTGTGTGTGTGTGTGTGTGTGTGTGTGTGTGTGTGTGTGTGTGTGTGTGTGTGTGTGTGTGTGTGTGTGTGTGTGTGTGTGTGTGTGTGTGTGTGTGTGTGTGTGTGTGTGTGTGTGTGTGTGTGTGTGTGTGTGTGTGTGTGTGTGTGTGTGTGTGTGTGTGTGTGTGTGTGTGTGTGTGTGTGTGTCCAGGAGACGACAAAGGAGAGCATTTGTTACCCCATGTCTGCCCTTAGAGGGCTGGTTACAGAGGGGTCCAACTTTCTGCTGATGCGCCTGATCGCTCTTAGGAAGAGGGTGCCAGAAAACATGACCTTCATCTCCTTCAACCATGGTCTACACATCATCCACAACACTTTTGTAAGTTGTTATGCCTGTAAGACATCTTTGTCATTTTCATTGCTCTACTCTGGCTTTGTTCTCAAGGAGAACGTGTGTTGCTAACTGTCAAAAAACACAAATACATTTAGGAGCACTGTTAAAAAATGTAAAGTAACACAGTGTATTAATAAACTACATGTTGCATTATATTTATGTTGTGTGTGTGTGTCACTGGGCATTTAATAACTAAAAGGGCCTTTTCATAATATGACTCAAACTGTTTCTCTGACTTCAGAGCAAGCTGGGTCTGAAGCAGCTGGAGGTTGGGGGTGAGACTGTGGAGGTATTTGGGCTGGAGAGGATCGTTGACTCTGTGGAGGACAGCCCCTCTACCTGGCAGTGCTACTTCCTGGCTGACGGGTAAGCTCAAAGACTACAGGTCCCAATACCCAACACTGTGGATCAAAGAGGGTACTACAGTTCATTTTACACTGTTAGTCAGTCTGCTCTGATTGGTTAGGCCGGCTCTGTTTTGATTGGTCAACTGCTTAGAGAGGACCCGCCCCTTAGCCTATCACGTGTGTTGGAGTGCTAGCCAATGGAAGTGTGAATGTTACATGGTGATGTCATCATGTTACGGAAGTAAACAAAGGAGTCTAATCGAGGCGTTCCGGGGGGGGGGGGGGGGGGAGAGAAACTCTGCAAACCATTTACATGCACAAACAAAATCTAACGACAGACACTAAAAACACTGCTGGAAAGAGAAGCCCAAAAAGCAAAATAGGGTCTTCAAATAACTATGATGACTTGATTAATTAAATAAAACATTTTTTAGTGTGATTTGCATGTCGGAAATGAATAACAAAAGGCAATTGCAATCAATCATGTTTGTGATTTGGCTACCAGTGATGCATATATGGTGTAATTAAAAGTGCATTGAATTGTATGTGACTTTTAAGCAACAAGCATAAATAAAAAAAAAGTGCAGGAAAGAGAAAACACATTCATTGTATTGGTTATATCTATGTTTTTTTAGTTGTATTTCGTGTGTGTGTGTGTGTGTGTGTGTGTGTGTGTGTGTGTGTGTGTGTGTGTGTGTGTGTGTGTGTGTGTGTGTGTGTGTGTGTGTGTGTGTGTGTGTGTGTGTGTGTGTGTGTGTGTGTGTGTGTGTGTGTGTGTGTGTGTGTGTGTGTGTGTGTGGCGTATTGAGCAGTAATCAGTAAAATACACAGCATCCTCGACGCGTGCATGCGTTTATTCTCTGTAACTCACTTTGTTAAAGAAGAAAAAATGAATATGACTCCATAAATGATTTGTTTGTTGAACAGTTTATTTTCTCTGATCAGGCACTTGGCCAGCAGATTGCAGGTAGGATCGCCGGTGACCATGAAGCTTCTTCAGCTGCCATCACATAAAGAGAAAGGTATTCACTTTAACACACACGTTACACTATTCTCCAAAGAAACAGAGTAATGTGTGTGTGTGTGTGTGTGTGTGTGTGTGTGTGTGTGTGTGTGTGTGTGTGTGTGTGTGTGTGTGTGTGTGTGTGTGTGTGTGTGTGTGTGTGTGTGTGTGTGTGTGTGTGTGTGTGTGTGTGTGTGTGTGTGTGTGTGTGTGTGTGTGTGTGTGTGTGTGTGTGTGTGTGTGTGTGTGTGTGTGTGTGTGTGTGTGTGTGTGTGTGTGTGTGTGTGTGTGTGTGTGTGTGTGTGTTAGGTTTTGCAAAGATTCCTCTGGTTTGGGAAGAAGACATGCAGATGTGCTCCAAGTTCTTGGACAGAAAGGTAACCAATAGTGTTTTCATTTAGTACATTTATTTAAGGCTAATAGCTAAATTATTCTGTTTCCTCCCATACATCTTATCCTATATGTATATATATGTTATCATCATCTTACCCATAAATCCTATGACTGAAGCAGAGTATAACTGTGTGTTCATGTCTCGATTGGGCAGGAGGAGCTGAAGGCCGACCATGCCTCATACTTGAGACAGCATCCAGAGATCAGAGCCCTCATATCTGACTTCCTGCAGTTTTTGCTGCTGAGGAAACCAGATGACATCTTCCAGTTTGCCAGAGATTACTTCATCACTTTTGCCTCCCGTCGTCCTCCAAAACCAAGCCTGGAAACCCCCTAACTCAGAAAGAAATACATATACATATACACATAAAAGCCTTTTTATAGCTTTTAAATCAATGATGAATTTTAAAGTTGTCTATCTTGCCATTTTTACCCTGAATAGTAGTGTTGCTTTCTGATAGTGCTTTAAAAAGGTTAAGCGATGTGAATAAAGTGACTTGGTTCAAATAGTATTTGTGCTTTTGTGTTCGTTACCTGACCTACTTAGGTGAAGCAGTAATGTCTGAGCAATGTTTGCTGCCAAACAAGAGTTTTCAAAATAAAAGTGTAACAAAAATTACATAATAAAAATTCGTCTTCTAACCTTCTCCAAATAGTAAAGAAGAACGAGAGCACTATTTACATTGTGTACACAGTCTTAGACCACTTTATATAGGCTAGTGCAGTGTTTGCGTCTTTAGTGACAATAAACACAGGTTTTCTTTTGAAGGTTGTAAGCGGAAGTGACCATTCTTTAACAAAACCGTCACTCTTCTCCTCTGAAAGTGAAACCAAGGTACCAGCGAGCGGCGGGCGCACGAACGTCACACGAAATCAATTTCTACAACTTTACACTTCATTTGAGAATTTTTTTCTCCGTCAAAAAGTTTTTTTTCAAACTGAATAACAGAAAAGGTAACTTTTTGCTTCGAGGACGTAGACTGACAGTGGTAAGTAACGTCTCAAGTTGTCTCAGCTGTGTGTGCTAATGTACACAGCCTGTACCCCAATGTTAGCTATGTAGATGTAAACGGTAAACAAGCTGTGACTGTAACATTATGTCAAAGTTATGACACAGTTACCACTTTGCGTTACAGTTGGTGCTGTCAAAACGTACTTATTTTATTTACTCTTTTTATTTTGTTTAAGTAAAAAAACAAAAACAAACATCAGGGTTGGTATTTTCCGTGACGTCACTGCGCCATACACCGTGAGTGTTATGGTTTTAGCAGCTAAAGTCCAGTTAGGGGAATTCTGTTTTAACTTTTTACAACACTACTTTTCTTATTTCCAGCCTTATCTTTTGAAATTGTTTTAAATTTAGGTTGTCAGCTATTTTGAGTCATAAAATTCTAACAAATAAATACATGTTAGAAGCTACAATGTAAAGTGATGAAAGGGGTATTGTTATTAATAAACCAATATCACACAAATACACATTAAAATATATGTCTTATCGTTTAAAGTACCTGCCTGAGGAAGTTGACTGCGTACAAGTACACATTTTAAGAGTTTTATTAGTGTCAATCAGTCAAAAAACATGTCTACAATGTTCTTAATGTACTTTCTGATGTTTATGGTGTAAAAAAATAAGAATCTGTATAATTAAAGCTACATTTAGTATAAAGGTGGTAATTGGCCATTTATTTCAAGCTCATGTTATTTATTATTTTCCTTGTTTCTTCTTACAAATGCCCACTTTACTATTAACCCCCTCCTGTGTCTGTGTCTTTACTAGCAGTGCAGTGAGCTGAGCAGCAGGCCTGCAGCTGGTGGATCAGGATGGATAGACTGATGCTTTCTCACATTGATGAGCAGCTGGAGTCCTCCGAGGTGGCCGCTCTCCGCTTCTTGTGTCGGGATGTGGTCAACATTAGACGCCTGGAGGGGGTGAGCTCAACATATCTAATACTCAGAGGTGGAACAGTACTGTACTTAAATACAATTTTTAGATACTGTACTTGAGTAATTTATTTTCATGCCACTTTCTACTTTTCACTTATTACATTTCAGAGAGAATTATTGTATTTTTACTGCACTCTATTTGTCTGACAGCATTATTTACGCTACAAATTAAGATGATTGCAAAAAAAACGTATACAGAATTGCGATTAAAAAAACAGGAAAGTTGAGGAAATAATACACTTTTTGTTATCTTTTTTATTTATTGACTAAGTTTGTCCATACATTTACTTAAGAATCCAAACTTCATGTTTTGCATAAAGTATGAATTAAATAAGACAAATAAACCGGCCTTATTGTATTTTGTAAATCCAGGTCTTTTTTTTACATTTCTTACATTTACATTTTTACAACAAGAGGAACCTTTTTCTTTAGTGAGTACTTTAACACTTATGTACGTTTTCCCTATTATGCTTTCATAGTTTTACTTCAGTAACTTTTTCAATGCACAACTTTTTCTTTCAAATGTTTACAATGTGGTATAAGTAATTTGACTTAAAGGTGGGGTAGGTAAGTTTCAGAAACCGGCTCGAGATACACTTTTTGTTATATTCCATGGAATGCTCTTAACATCCCGATAGCAATGAATATCTAAAGTGCTTTGACAAAAAATCCATAAAAAGATGTCATCTGTAAAAGCCGTAATACTGTAAAAAGTACAACCAATCCGTGCTAAACGGATTGGATGGCCTACCTGCCTGTCAGCCTCCCATCGGGGCACAAACTTATCGCGTGCCCTCATTGGTCATGTGCGCGTTCGTGTGTGTTGTGTCTATAAGGAAGTGGCAGATTTTCTCCGGTTGTGTATTTTCAAATTCTAGCGATCTCGAGCCGGTTTCTCAAACTTACCTACCCCACCTTTAAGTATTGGATCTGTGCACTTCCTCCATTTGTCCCAGCCCTACTTCTGAGGGAAAATGGTCTTATCGACCCCTAACTATGGACACTTTTGTCGTTTTCTTATAATTGTAAACTATTTGCTACATTGACTACAAAACAAATGTTGTATGGTAAAATATTTAGTTTTCTAATTTGAACAGTAATAATGACTTTAATATAATAATGTCAGCTTCATCAAGCAAAATGCTTCATATTCAAGACAAATTAGAAAGTAGAGACACAGTAAGCATTTATTATTTTTGGGCGAAAATTATTTCTCTACCTTCAAACACCACTTCACTTGCTTAGTACTAAAATAAACATTGTGAGAAGCTCCCTTTGGGTCATAACTTATCTTCCATCATTGCTTGGACAACTTTCTCAGCTGTTGCATCTTTTGTGAGTTCTCCAAAGTTTATTTTTGTGTTTCTCGGTTGTCCTAACACAGATCGCTGATGCAAAAAGACTCTTTGTGAGACTTGAAGAACAAGGTCTGCTGGAGGACCATTCCTTCCTCTGTCAGCTGCTCCAAACTATCCGGCGAGCCGATCTCCTCAACCGCCTGGAGACGGACAGCAGGCGACCAGAAGAAACTGATGCAAGTCCTGTGCTGTCAGAATACAGGTACATATTTACTGTAACCGGGGAAATAACAGGGTTACAAATACAGTTTGTTCGGCAAAGTCTGTATCCCTAAATATGTCTGTTGTTTTTCCTGTTTGTATTTCACTATAATCCTCTTTCTGTCAGGGTGGCGCTGTACAAAATCTATGCGGACATGACTGAGGAAAATTTGGAAACGTTGAAGTTCCTTTTGAGTGACAAGCTGGGCAGAAGACAAACTGAGGCATGCAAGGTGAGAACAAACCCACGTAATCATGATAAACCACAAGATTAAAATGCTGCTATTTACTATTATTTAGGGGGAGATAAACCAAATACACATGCATTTGTAATAGAGAAATGCATGACAAACCGGAAAGAGACAACGGAGGATGTTTACTTAATTATTACATGATTTCTTAATTATAGGCATGGAACAATTTTCCGACACTAAGCTAAACCATCGACAAAGCTGTTGTGATAGCCCTCTGAATAACCTAGTGTTGAGTTAGATCTGCTATTTACACTGGAGTTATTTCTTAATTCCATATAAATATATTATATAATTCCTATTTTGAATCAGAATCAGAAACAGATTTATTGCCAGGTAGGTTGACACATACGAGGAATTTGACTTGATGTCATGGTGCATACATAAAGTAAAACAAAAATTAAAAACAAAGATAGAGAATTATTTTAAGAAAACTATAATAACATAACTTTTTTTTTTTTTTAAATAGTAAAATATAGCAGTATTTACATACAATAAAATATGGAATAAAATTCGCCAGTAATTAAAAAATACTCACATTTGCACAATGTTGCTCTTAACATTTGTATTTATTTATTTATTTTTAACATAGTTGTTAACATTTGTATTTTGAATGTTGCTCACTACTCGAAGTTCTGGGTGTGAAAGAGTTTAAATAAATAAAAAGCCGTATTTCATAACTAGTCTATTTACTAACTTGCTTTGGGGGAGTAGGAATAATTGTTTCACAATTACAGAGCGCGTCATTTCGGGCAGGTATGTAGCAGGCCCTCGATGAAAGGGAAACTCCCAGGATGACAGTGAACACGTGTCAGACTTGTTACGCCCCCTTGATAAATGATATGGAAATCAGTTACAATGGCTCGTCGATCCATCAGGTGGTAAAAGTAGAAAATGACTAAAGCATGACGTTTTCTAGATGGCTAGGTTTAATGCATCAATAAGGAACAGTTTAGTTGGTAAAGAAATGGAAAAGATTTGAAACTGATTGGTCTGGGTATCAGCAAATATGGGAAACTAAAAAGTAGTATCAAGCGATTCCTACTATCACCGTGCATTCATGGACATGAATACTGACTTCTTTGAACATTTGACTGTGTATTTATATAGTTTGATTGTTTTTGTGCACTGCAACAATACTTTTACTGAAGTCATAATAATCATTTCAAGATTTCTCCTCTGTTAATTGCAGACAGCACTGGATGTGTTTGCTGAAATGGAAAAGACTGGTTTTCTGTCAAACGGCAATCTCCATGACCTGCATGAGATACTGCAGAGGATAGATCAACAACTGGCTGCAATCATACAGCGCTATGTGGAAGGTATGAAACCCACACACAAGCACATACACATTTAAATGTTGGATTATAAATGTTCAACCCAACTTTCCTTTGTGCTTTTATACTTTAAACTTGTAAAAAAAACGAATTGTGTTTGTTCTAAAATGTATACAGATAAAGTAATTTATAAAAGAAGACAGGCATGTGACCTCTTTAGACGAGCCAAGAAGTGTGTTTTGAGAGAAGGTCAGGCAGAGGCAGCTTGTGTGCTCTGCGCTATCTTCCTGCAGCCATAGCATGCAGCACACAGACTGTAGTGAAATGCAAAGGCATTGGGGAGTTTTCCTAAAATACATGGAAAAATGTGGCATCAGCAGAAAACTAAGACAAGTTTCTGAGTTCACTTAAGATGCAATGCCCATATCAGGAAAATAACTGTCAAAATGAAATAAAAGAAGGGAGATATGAAACAGTGCTTCCTTGATAGGGGTTGTAACATGTTTACTCTAAAAGATACCCCTGTCAGTCAGTGGTTGGCTGCACGTGGAGTCAACACAGAAAACAACTCTTTTGCTTTTGATCATTTTCCTCCCACAATGTTTTTACTGGGATTTTTTTCATACAACAATGTAAAAACAAACATGCTTCGTCTATATAATACAAGATAATTATTCGAAAGAAGTATCCATTAAAAAAAAGACACACAACTACACCGTCTCGTCAACTGCACCAGCACGGCATCTATTCACCCTCTTGAACATCAGATACATTTAGATCCTTTGCATAATCAATGAAAGGCCTCCATCAATTCTCAAAAATGTGCCGTCTAGAACTTAATACATAGGATATCTTCTCCAATGGGAGGCCTGACAGCATCTGTCCCAACCAATGAGTGATGCTTGGGCTTTGAGCCTTTTTCCAAAACAATGCAATACAGGTTTTGGCGTACAGCAAACTGAGGTAGAAGACTTTTACTGCTGTTTTAAAAGATAAAGTGTTGGCAGTGTAGTCAGAAGTGGACCTCTCGCCTTCCAACCCGGGGTGTCCACGACAACGCTTGCGATTAATCTGGAAACCTTAACTCGTAAGAAAAATGTACTTTGTCAATTTGACATTTTTTCAACTTTATGCCAATAATTTAGAAATCATGTTATAAAGTGTCTATTACCAGTTAGTAAATACTAGTATTTGAAATTCGTTAAAGCATTTTTAATTCAATTGATACCACTACTTCCAAGATAATAATATTCATGATATGATTGTGCTCACTTTAGGGGTAACCCAGCCGCTTCCTCGCAGATTATCTTCTCATCTCAGCATGGATAACCAGGTGTGTATTCAATTGTGTTTGTATACAGTTATTCCTTTATTGAGCCAGTTTACTGAGGACTCTGTTTTCTTCCAACAGGGGGTCCAACCCACCACCCAGCCAACACGACCTGTCGATGTGTCGATATCTGAGACTCAGCCCAGCTGTAAGTCTGTTATTTTTCACTGTATTACAAACTCACAGCCATTTAATAATCACCCCGAAAGACTAGCCTTCCAACTTTTTGCTTCTACAGATATTCAATGTAATTGTTATCGTACCAATACAAGAGTCCACTGTTTGTGTTTTTCAGATGAAGAAGCGAGTGTTTGCACCGATGCAGAACCAAAAACCTCCTCCTCTCTTCCCGATCAGGTAACCATTCCCCCAAACCAAAATACCCCTCCCTCCTTTGTTCTTTTTAACAACATTGTTTATAATTTGTCTATGTGGATCTGCTTGTGTCCCGTAGACAGATTACTACGCCCTGACTCATGTGCCACGTGGTTTGTGTGTGGTCATCAATAATGAGGACTTCACAGGGATGTCAAAACGAAATGGGACGCAGGCGGATGTGGGTATGTACCGTTGTATTTGAAAAAAACATGTGGTCTGATTTTCAATTCAGTGTTCAAGAGGCCCTCTTATGCTTTTTCGAGTTTTGCCTTTCCTGTTGTGTTTTATAAAGGGTTGTGTGAATGTAAATGGCTGCAAAGGCTCAAATCCAAAAGTGCACACACACCCTGCCTGAAACTCGATTGTAGCCCTCTGTTTACTTCAGTAACATAATGACATCACTACATAACACGAGCGCTTCTACTGACCAGCGCTCCAACACATGTGGCTAAGAGGCAGGACATCTCTAAGCTGTTGACCAATCACAACAGAGCCGAGCAGCTAACCAATCAGAGCAGACTGGGCTCTGGTTTCAGACAGCGGTGCTGCAGCACAGGCAGTATGAGAACAAAAAAACATGAAAGCATGTAAACATGTCACAGTAGAGGCACACAATACCATTATGAACCTGAACATTAGCACAATAGGGTCTCTTAACAAATGTGATGGTATAAAATAATAACAATCCACTGGTATGATTGAATGTGCCTCTTTTATGTGACACAGGGGCTCTGCGCACAGTGTTCACCGCTCTCGGCTTCACTGTGCTGGTGCGCGACAACTTGACAGCAGGTGATATGAAACTGGAACTACACAAACTGTGCATGAGGAATTTTTTGGATGAGGATGCTTTGGTGAGCAGCCCCACACACCACAGACCATACATTCAGTGACTGCTTTGTGTACTTTATTTTATATTATTTAAAGGAATAGCTTTACAGTTGGAATGTTATGATCAATACTTATTTTATATCGTTATGGAAAAGATAAAGTTACATCCAAAAGCAAGAATAAGTCCGGCACCTATAACTACAACTTGTAATTCTTACACTTTGGTTATTGCACAGATTAAGCAACCAAGATATAATATGTGTGCAGAACCAGGCTAGCATATTCAGTCTTTTAGCAAACACAAGCTAACTAGCTAGCTGCTCGTTATTAATTGACATGCATCTCTTGAAAAGTCTCTTGACCTTAGATAGAAAGAGTACAGTTCCTAGATGAAAATGCTCACAACACGGTTAGAGGACTATTATCACTTCATGATTTCTTAAAAAAGACATTGCTGATGTTTTTTCGTTCTTTGAGCTCCACAAGCCGAGTGCAATCTCGTTTCCATTATATTGTAGAGGCAAGACAATTGAGTTTCATAAATAGAACTACAGGTAGGAAAGAAAAGAATAAATATTCATTTTGTGGTGGAACTCAGATTGTATTAAGAAGACCCTTTATTTATCCCCAAGGGGAAATTCAGTTGTTCGCTCAGTTGTTATTACACACAGTACAATAATCACACATGCACAGGACAGGGCCTACAGAGGAGGCCTGAATACATATACATATACAAACATATGCATGTCTGCACAAACTAAAATATTCAATGTAATAATAATAAATTCCTGAACATATTGTCCGTAATAACTTTTCTTCATACTTTGGCCGACAATCGTAAAACCGTTTTAAAAAATGCATTTTATGCGTTATAAAAATGTAACTTACGATGTGGACGAGAGAGTGGTATGAATCTTCTCATTTAACTTTCAGCATAAAAGCAAAGAGTGTATTTTACAAAATGTTGAACTAGTCCTTTAAAACATGTCATAGGGAATCATATCTAAATCCAAGTTAAATCAAGAAAGAGACTCATGTTCTGAAAACATGTCTGCTTCTAATCTCAGGTGATATGCGTGCTGTCCCATGGAGAAAAAGAATGCGTGTTTGGGACTGACGGGAAGCCGGTGTTCCTGCGAGAGCTGTCCCAGCCCTTCTCCAGCATAGCAGCTCCCACCTTGGCCGGGAAGCCCAAACTGTTGTTCATTCAAGCGTGTCAGGGGAGCGGCTACCAGAGAGGATCCATGCCCTGTCCCCCAAAGGCAAAACAGGAGGAGGAGGAGGAGAGAGAGAGCCACCTAGAGGAAGACGCTGGTCCCCTGCGTGGAGAGACGGTGCCATGGGGGGCTGACTTCCTGCTGGGCATGGCCACCGTGCCGGAGTGCAAGTCGTTTCGAAACACTACCACGGGCTCCATCTACATCCAAGAGCTGTGCAAGCAGCTGAAAAAGTCTGCTAGTAGCAGGTGAGAGATGCCTCCATGCAGAGTTTGAACGTCTTTAAAACCAGGCTGGACTCCAGCTTAAACTCTTTCATAAAGGACAAGCACTCAGTAGGTGCGTTTTCAAATGAAAATGGAAATGCCAAACATTTTAGAAAATGTAAATATTGCAAAAAACCTTGGCTCAGCTACGCAGATGGATTTGTCTCAATATCGTGTGTACAGATCAACAATCATTGTGGTAATGTGTAATCTGTAAATGTAAAACCCCTTCCACAATGCAAAATTATTTTTAAAATGTAAACTCCCAGAAATATTTTGCTCATATAAATCAGATCTGCAAATACACAAACACATTTCACAGATAAAAAAATATTTCTATACATTAAATGTATTCACGGGTAAATTGAACAGTATATGTGATAATTTTTCTAGCATTTACAATAAAAATGTGTAAATCCAGTTTTTATTTGTAGAACAAAAACCTCATTTCACTCAGACAACTCACATGTTTCTTAATATGTTTATTAGAAGCAGCATATAGTTTGAGTTTGGCGTCTAGGCTCGGGTCTCATCACTGAGATGGAAGCTGGGGTGGTGGGGGGGCAGGCAAGCAGCAGGAACATGAACGCAGCAATAGCAAGTGAACACAGCAGCAGCAGCACAGCGAGGCAGAGGCAGGGAGACCTGGCAGCTGAAATAGAGCGGCAGGAGAATGTGTTTGGTTGAAAGATGGACGAGGCGCGTCACGTGTTAATGTATCATTGGTGCTCGAGTTGACTGCCTGAACTAGCTCGCAGGCTTCGCCCCATTTGTGGATCTCAATTCTTGGTCTGTGGATTTGCATTTTTAACACAAAAGAGAAATTCTAGGTGTGTCACTGAAATTGTTGAATAGTATGTGATGGCTTGCGCATTTAAAAGTAGGAGCATGGTTACTGCTGCTTTTTGTTTTTAAACAACAAGCGGCAAGTAAAGCATGTTGATTGTTTTTTTATGTAAATGTATCATAGTGACTAAGAATTGGGTGTTTACTGGTCTGTTCACACAACTCAACTAGGTGTATCGATAAAAGCAAAATGCGACAGAGAGATTTTGTGACTTTTGATGGAGCAACTTCCCTTTTTCCACAAAATAACATAGAATATTTCTCTTTTCTCAAATCTGGGACCATATTCGATGTTTTTGAATAAGAATATAGCCACAATTTCAGCAACATTTATCATTTGTGACATGTTTCCTCTTTTTTCTGTGCAGCAAGGATAATGACGATATACTCACTGTGCTGACACGTGTGAACAGGGAGGTCAGCAAAGGAGAATATTTGACCTACAAACAGATGCCAGAGCCCAAGTACACCCTCACCAAGAAGCTCGTCCTCAAGTGTGTGTGAGCTGACCGGGACAATGTGCAACGCTGGAAATATTCCAACTTTTCATCGGCTTGACTGGTTAACTGTGTGTCTGACTGTGGCTGTGTGTTTTTATTCTCGCTGTACAGCTGGTTGGATGAATTTGAATGTCAGTGTTTTTGAAGTTATCTCAAGAAAGGGATGTGTTTTGATCATGCCATATCAAATGTATTTTTGGAAATGTTGGATGATTCCCATGTATTCTGGAAAAAATAAACAATAAGACATTTGGAAAGTGTTGTCGTGTCACAGTACTACAGATCACAACAAATAACCAGTTGAACAAACCCTCCATCCCCACACACGCCCCCAGTGTGACGGATTCTTGTGAACTACACCCTGCTGCTCCTCCCTTCCAGGAAATGTTCCTTAACTTACAGCAGCTCAGACCCTGGAACAGACGGATAGGCCGCTGAACAACTTTATATTAAACCTTTAACATAATTATTTCAGCACTTTGGGGTCTCCTTGTAAACAACAGGCGTGACCCGGTCGCTCGCTCTCCTCGGGGAATCAACAGGCAGGCTGTGTCTTTCGTTGGCATCTGTTTCTTGGTAAGTGGAGCTAATTTTAAAACATGTCATGTTTACACAGCGGTTAAATATCGCCGAAATATTCTATATGAAATGTTGTTGCTCGTTGTGTATTTTGAGTGTAGCTTCGCGTGTGCTTGTGGAAACCTCCCGCACCTGAAAGGGCTTTTTGTGAGCTGAGATTTGGTCCTCCAGGGGTGTAGTCAGTTAATACCTCTATGGTTAATACCAAAGTGAAGGCTTAGTGAGGCCTTAGTTAAACTGACGTTTCCCACAGCTATCTTAAAACGTTGCTCTTAATCTGAAATGAGGAACTGTGGTGCACATTTTCTGTCCGCAAACCTCTCGAATACTTTTTGTCAACTAAGTTTGGTTGGTTGTTTTACCTCAGTGCTCAGTGCAGTTTCCATCCCAAAAATAGACTTTTATATGGGGCAGGAATTTTGATTCCTCCGGTCAGGGAAATCGGTGACGGAACCACATTACTGATGTGGTTCTATTAAAAAATAAGTGTCTAAATGAGCCACCATGATACCTACCTACCAAGACCATACAATATCTAGGCCTACACGAGAATGAAGCCATTACCAGGGATGGACCTGGCCCAACAACACTGCTGATATAACTGAACTCCAGACTGTCTGAATGTTGTTTGGTTGGTTAGGGGACTGACCCTTTTACTTTAAAAACAAACGTAACGTTATTTAATGATCTGCCAATTATCTTCTTGATTAATCGATACATCTGTGTGCCTAATAAAGTAATGAGAAAGACGACAAGAAACCCCCCCCCCCAAACAAGTACACATTTTGTGACCCTGTCTCCCATCATAATTAATTTTCATACATTAACTAAAGACTTGAAGACCCTAATTTTTATTATTAATTTTAGAACAATGTTTTTATTAACATTTTATATAATAAAACACATGTACTTAGTGTACACTTCCAAACATACAGAAGTGCACCTCGAAAGCTGAAATTACACTGAAGTACAGGTGTTAGAAAAAACAGATGCACAGACAAACATACATTAAAAGAGTACAAAATAATTAAAAATATATATATATTTTTAAAAAAAAACAGAACCCCCTCATACAAAGACATATCATACTTGCATTTGAAAATTGAATACCATTTCCAGCCAAATTAGTTCAATTCAAGGCAATTTCACGGTTTGTAGATGAACTCAAAAAGTCACATTATGAGGTTTACACTAGTTATAACCTTTTTATATATACAGTCTATGGTCAGTGTACTAAATTATCCTCATCAGCTAGCTCCATACCTTTTCAGAAACAGATTAAATGGTCTCCAGATCGTATCAAAAAAGTCTTGCTTCCCTTTTTGTATATATGCAGACCCTAACTTTTATTTAACGTGGATGGTCGGAATAACAAAACACTTTCCACAACTAGAACATAAAATAACATACATGACAGGTTGAGTTATAGTTTGTGCTAAGCTAGGTATCCAAACGTGTCCACTGACTCACAACCATGATGATGGGAACTTGTATTTGGTGGTCATGATGATGTATAATAATAATAAGGTTTCTTATCAAATATAAGCCACCTTACGACCCACAACAACTGGTGTGTCACTTTCCTATAGAAGAGTTACACCCACATTTCAGCCCTCTCAAACTGCCTCTCATGACCAATACTTGGTCCACTCTGTTTCTTTCTGTTACTGCACATACTCTGAAGAACTTTTTCCATTCAGTGTTTTCTGTCCGGTTGCTTGGCGCTCTGCATGTGATGTAATGGCAACATGAGGTGGAGTCAACTAGTTCTTGAATTCCTTTACAGTGTGTATTCCCCTAAAAACCTCCAGTGAATAAATAAAGGAGCAACAAGAAACCTACTTACAAACACTGATCTTTAATATAGTGGCTTATTCTATGTTGTATCGAGTCAGAGATCATTTACAAAATGTGGAAATCCATTTTGGAAGAAATGTTTAAAATAAAAATGACTTAAAGGGTCCTGTTTAAGTAACACAGCTCTACTTATACTCATGGTAGGAACATGGAATATTTTGCTCATATATGACAACATTGTGTGCATGTGTATGGCTAGGTGTGTGGTTTATTGTTAGAGTTCCCCTCAGGGAAACATGTAGTGGTTCCTGAGCCAGTGGTGGTTTTCAAGAGCCATGTGCTAAGCAGAACCATATGTTAACTTAAAGGTGGGGTAGGTAAGTTTGAGAAACCGGCTCGAGATACACTTTTTGTTATATTCCATTGAATGCTCTTAACATCCCGATAGCAATGAATATCTTAAGTGCTTTGACAAAAAACCCATAAAAAAATGTCATTTGTGGAAGCCGTAGTACTGTAAAAAGCACGACCAATCATCTGAGCCGGCCCGGCTAAAATAACTGGATGGCCTACCTGCCTGTCAGCCTTCCATCTGTGCACACAAACTTATCTCGTGCCCTCATTGGTCATGTGCGCGTTCGTGTGTGTTGGAGAGGGGCTCTGTAAGGAAGTGGCAGATTTAATTCCGGCTGTGTATTTTCAAATTCTAGTGCACTCGAGCTGGTTTCTCCAAAATTACCTACCCCACCTTTAACCTGATACAAGCCCAAATGTATCCCTTATGTCTAACTCAAGTATTATTATAACCCAACCAAATCTAAGTGTTGGATAAATATGTGCACACACAAATTCCTAGACCAACACCTGCTAAGACAACAGGCCTTTACTCTGTCTGTTTTTTTAAATGGCTTATATGTTAGGTTTTGATCATATTTATATACAGGGATTTTCTATACTCTGTATAAAGGGACAGTCTATGTATCATTTGTATATCTATGAGTATGTTTCTCCTGGCCATTGTGTTGTAAATCAATGAACAGAAACACTTTATTGTAGTTCTTAACAGGGTTCGTACGGGTGCTTGAAATCCTTGAAAATGCTTGAAATTTGACATGGTGTTTTCAAGGTTGGGAAAGTGCTTGAATTTTGGGAATGGTGCTTGAAATTGAGATAAAGTGCTTGAAAATGTAAATGCTTTACTTTTACAATAAATTGCTGTCTGACTGAATAGTTCGCTTTTTAGATTAAAATAAAAGAATTGCTTCGCTTCTACATAAAACAGCTCCGCACCTTAGATAGATGACTGTGTGCCAGGAGGCTGCCGTTTCAACGAGCGTTGGCTAGCAGAAGACAAATACAAGCCATGGCTAAGAGTAGGGTCAAGCCCACGAGTAGCCTCCTGCAAAGTTTGCAACAAATAACGATGGGAGAGTCTGCGCTGACGAGCCACATGAAAGGTACGCCGTCGAAGAGCATTTTAGATTAGGCTAACGTTGCATGTTACGTTTGTTCAAGCTAACGTTAGTGAGCTGAATAGCAAACTCGATTGAGGGATAATAATAACAATTGCAGGGGACAATCATTTCAGAGGAGCGTTACAGTCGCCATCGTGTGGTGTTCAGAGGATGAAGCACTCACTGTTGTAATTCAACCCAGTCTCACGGCATTTCGTGTTATTGTCACGAAATATAATTATTGATTCGACAGAGCGATTTTGAAAGCAATGTATTTCTACTGGTAGTATGTTTCGTGCCTAAACCAAATGTGACTTGCTCTATCGAAATCAGTCACATTGACCCGAAAACACATTTTCGTTTGTATTACTGGTCTGGGGGAAGCTCGCGAGTGTGTTTTTGCGTTTGTGTCCCGGGGAAACACTCCCAAGAAACACCGGCTGTTGTTTTGCTTGCTGTGACGTTAAATTAGTCCGTTCTCCGCTTGTAATTATGCCGAAGCTTCAAAGTTGTATTTATCATCTGAATTTGCCGAAACAAGTTTAATATTTTGAAAGCCAATACTTTGTTTATTTGAAAACAGATGAAAATAAACTGTCTTTTATATAAAATTGAAGTATTATACAAGTAAAACTACATTTTGTTTCAATCCCATGTAATTGTAGAATGAACACAGTCTTCCTTTGAAGATGTATAAGTCAGGTGTCTTGAGTAGTCAGAATTACCTACAATCATTGTTCACATTTGTAAATATTATTTTCCACTTGTTACCATTGTGAGTCTATTTTTATGCAGCTCTGCGTGATTTTGTGGCTACAATTCAGGCTAATACGCTACCAGAGGTGGAGAAGTACTCAGATGTTGTACTTGAGTAAAAGTACAAGTACTCAGATCTTGTACTTGAGTAAAAGTAGAAGTACTCAGATCTTGTACTTGAGTGAAAGTAGAAGTACTCAGATCTTGTACTTGAGTGAAAGTAGAAGTACTCAGATCTTGTACTTGAGTACAAGTAGAATTACTCAGATCTTGTACTTGAGTAAAAGTAGAAGTACTCAGATCTTGTACTTGAGTGAAAGTAGAAGTACTCAGATCTTGTACTTGAGTGAAAGTAGAAGTACTCAGATCTTGTACTTGAGTACAAGTAGAATTACTCAGATCTTGTACTTGAGTAAAAGTAGAAGTACTCGGATCTTGTACTTGAGTAAAGTAGAAGTACCAGTAGGAATACTCTGTTACAGTAAAAGTCCTGCATTCAAAATGTTCCTCAAGTGAAAATAGAAAAGTATTCTCATCAAAATATAGTGAAAGACAGTAAAAGTAGTGATTGTGCAGATTGGTCCATTTCAGAATAATATATATGATATGTTTTATAATAATTGATCATGAAAGTGTTCTCAAAGCTGGTGAAGGTGCAGCTAGTTTGAATGGCTTTGTAGACTGCAGGGTAGCTTGTGGATTTACTCCAGGTGGAACTAAAGTCTGATTTAACACTTGATTATATTTCACATCATTCATCCACATCTGTGAAGTAACTAAAGGTGTTAAATACATGTAGTGCAGTAGAAGTACACCATGTACCTCTGAACTTTAGAGGAGTAGAAGTACACCATGTACCTCTGAACTGTAGTGGAGTAGAAGTACACCATGTACCTCTGAACTGTAGTGGAGTAAAAGTACACCATGTACCTCTGAACTGTAGAGGAGTAGAAGTACACCATGTACCTCTGAACTGTAGAGGAGTAGAAGTACACCATGTACCTCTGAACTGTAGTAGAAGTACACCATGTACCTCTGAACTGTAGTGGAGTAAAAGTACACCATGTACCTCTGAACTGTAGAGGAGTAGAAGTACACCATGTACCTCTGAACTGTAGAGGAGTAGAAGTACACCATGTACCTCTTAACTGTAGAGGAGTAGAAGTACACCATGTACCTCTGAACTGTAGTGAGTAGAAGTACCTCAGAACTGTAGTAGAAGTACACCATGTACCTCTGAACTGTAGTGGAGTAGAAGTACACCATGTACCTCTGAACTGTAGTGGAGTAGAAGTACACCATGTACCTCTGAACTGTAGAGGAGTAAAAGTACACCATGTACCTCTGAACTGTAGTGGTATAGAAGTACACCATGTACCTCTGAACTGTAGTGGAGTAAAAGTACACCATGTACCTCTGAACTGTAGAGGAGTAGAAGTACACCATGTACCTCTGAACTGTAGAGGAGTAGAAGTACACCATGTACCTCTGAACTGTAGTAGAAGTACACCATGTACCTCTGAACTGTAGTGGAGTAAAAGTACACCATGTACCTCTGAACTGTAGAGGAGTAGAAGTACACCATGTACCTCTGAACTGTAGAGGAGTAGAAGTACACCATGTACCTCTGAACTGTAGAGGAGTAGAAGTACACCATGTACCTCTTAACTGTAGAGGAGTAGAAGTACACCATGTACCTCTGAACTGTAGTGAGTAGAAGTACCTCAGAACTGTAGTAGAAGTACACCATGTACCTCTGAACTGTAGAGGAGTAGAAGTACACCATGTACCTCTGAACTGTAGAGGAGTAGAAGTACACCATGTACCTCTGAACTGTAGAGGAGTAGAAGTACACCATGTACCTCTTAACTGTAGAGGAGTAGAAGTACACCATGTAGTAGTAGAGTTTGGGAGCCTTCCGAGTAAATCGCCAGAACGCCGACACCTCCTCATCTCCACCGCTCCCATGTTTTCTTTTGTGTTGCCATAAGTCTCTCTGCGTTTCTGCACTGGGCTAATGCTAATAATGCTAATGCGAGGATAATAAAATTGGCGGCTTCACAAAACTTTTTGGGAGTTTTACGTTTTCCGCCCAGCTAATCAGACATGGGAACCTTTTTCTCCCACGAAAGTGCCTGCTCTCATAAAAAAGGTTCTGATGAACACATTTTTGTTCCGGCTCTTTTTGGTGTGAACGCGACATTTCGGAACTAAAGTGGGAAAAGTACTGCAATGTGAACGCGCCTATAAACAATGAACCGCTGAACTCTGGAGAAGAGTACAAGGTTGGAGAAGTGTTTCTTGAATTGAATCTCACTTAGTACGATTTTTAAAGCATCAATAGCATTGACGCGACAGTCCGCCGTTGTGGTGAAGTCATGAGTGTGCAGCTGTGCACCACTTGGGCTCTGGGTAGTGGAAACCCAACTGGTTCCTAAACTGCGAACTAGATCCAAACCAAAAAAGTACTAGCACAGAGCTAGAACTGGAACCGGTTTGGTGGGAGAGGGGTAACAGAGCTTTATTAAAAAGAAGATATGCCTTAAGTCTATTTGAAAGAATGAAATGAAAGGCCAAATGAATTCATGCACTTCTTTTGCACTACGTCTGAAGGATTTGTTTGGCGTGAAGCACTTTATAGTCTATAAAATAAAAAACGCTATATAGATAAATGAGTTTTGCCTTGCCCTAGCAAACAGTTGCTTTGCATTAATCCAAAACAAAGAGCTAATGGAATGCAAAATGGTAACTATAGACAATAGACTATAAGCTAAATCCCATTCACACAGTTATTCCAAATATGTTTATGAAAATATTAGATAAGAGCCACATTCAAGTTTCAAATGTAGGGCGATACATGTGATAAGATGACATTGGCAGGTAATATTGATTCCACATCAGGGCATGACAGGGCCCTACTGTTCACTCCATCTGTCCACAGCTTGTGCACATAGCTATATGAACTGTCATTTGTGCTTACAGGTAAAATGTCCAGGTCAGACTACCCTCCAGGGTACGACGAATCCCGGGGCCCGCTGTACGCCCCGCAGGGTGGAGGATACCCACCACCCCCAGCATATGGCTTCCCTGGCTTTGGTGGTCCCCAGCCGGGCCAGCCCTCTGCCCCTTACCCCGCTGGTCCGAACGCCCCTATGTTCCCGGGCCAACCTGGGGGCTACCCGGGCCAACCTGGGGGCTACCCGGGCCAACCTGGGGGCTATCCTGCCGGCCCGTACCCAGGACAGGCTCAGCCGGGTGGGCCTCCAGGAGCTGGCTACCCCATGCCCCCTCCAATCATGCCGCCCATGCACATCCCATCAGATATCATGAGCTCTGGTAAGACTGGGACTGCTGAGCATGAGCAAATTCTGAGACTCTTATTAAAGTTGAAAAAACATCCACTCAGTATTAAGAGTAAAATATATTCAGGAAATAGGCTTTTGTATTTTCTTGTGATTTAACACCAGAAAGTCAGGTTTACATAATTGTCGCAATTAAAACATTTGATTTGGTTAGTTTTGATTTCACATTGCAACAATGCGAGTGCACTAAAGACACATGACATGACCTAGGTGAGCTGCGTCGTCTCCCTTTGCTTGACATTGATTGGTTTGTGGAATTGCCCTCTCCTATCCTATTTGCATCCTCTCTGGAAATAACTGAGTATTTATTTTCACATGTGAAACTTTATTACAACTGTAATACAGCATGGACTACAGATGTGTATCCCGGACCATGTTTGGGGGGTTTTACACCTGTAATGTTGGTTAATATCAAACTTAATTATCTGGACCATGTATTGTGGATGTGAGAGGGCCCATAGATTTTTTGTTTGGTATAAAAAAAAATGTATTGTAATTTTAGAATAGTGCATCCCACAAAGCGGTCAAAAGGGAATACATTTTTGTATGGAGTAAGATACATACATAATGTAAATAACAATAATACATTAATTTGGAAGTAAAGAACAAATAACAGTAGACTGAAGAAGAAAAAAAACAGACCATGGTAAGGTCAATACGTCACCTCTGTCCTGGCTTTAAACTTTGAATTTCCTGTGACACATTGAGTCTTTGTGGTCATATTTCTGCAGATGACCCAGATGATGGGTTTGCGGCGAGGGGCAGCGGCTTCGACAGTATGAGCATTCGTCATGCCTTCATCAGAAAGGTGAAACGCACAAACCATAATAAAATCGGTCGTGTGTTATCATTTCATTTGAGTCTAAGAGCAAAGATGTGTAACGGGGTCTAATTTCCCTTTTTTCTGCGTGTGTTTTTCAGGTGTATTTGATTTTGGCTGCTCAGCTCCTCGTCACCACATCTATTGTGGCTATGTTCACATTTGTGTGAGTATATAGAGTGTGGTTTGATCTCTGTTTGCATTTGTGTCTCTATGCTTCACGCTGCTAACCCTGCCTCTGTTTCTCACAGCCGACCTGTCAGATTGTTCGTACAGAGAAACCCAGCTCTCTACTGGGCATCATTGTAAGTCTTACCCTGGATCTTTTGTAAGAATTAAAATGAAAGTTTGTATTTGTTATATGTTCATCTCTGCATTTTTTTCGTTTTAGCGCTGTGTATTTCGTCACCCACCTTGTGCTGGTCTGCTGTAAGGGCCCCAGGTGAGTGTGACAACGTTTTCTGAAGAATATGTGCGCAAATAATATTTATAAAACTGCATATAATCTTATTATCTCACCCTCTTTGTAGGAGGAAGTGCCCATGGAACGTCATTCTGCTTAGCATCTTTGTGAGTCTAGTGATTGACTCAGGAAGTGTAAACTTGTAATTACTGCCTTTACTGCCAGTGTCCTGGGTGTGGTTCAAGTCTATTCTTGGAGTAGAGAATTCACACAGCCTAGGCTGGCCTCATCTCAAAGTTAGAAGCTTGTCTTTGGTACTAAACAGTGAGTCACCACACATGAATCAGGCTGTGTTTGCATATTGCAAAATGGCTTTATGGATTACGTCATGGCGCAGTTTATTCTGTTGGTAGAGACTGCTATTGTTCAGCTTTGTGGGGATCGTTTCTAGATTTCATATAATTTTTTTACATAAGAATATACAATAATATGTTTCAGTTATATTTCAAGTTTTATTATTTACTTAAGGGGACCATCCTTTTTTTCAATTGAATCGCCTTAGCATGCGTCCATATTAAAAAGGTCATGTCACGATTATCCAATACCATATTCAGATAATTATCAAAGTATGCTGACAACTCTGGCATAAAACATACTGGAATCCCTTGAACCTACATCTAGTTAGGAAATTGCGTTATAGGACACATCTGTATAAGTGATATAAGGTAAGCATAAATCATATGGTGAGATAAGTTATTGTTTTTAAGTCTGGTTTTTTTAAAAGTCTGTTTGTCTTACATGATGTATTTCACAATCATTTGAATACATTACATTTATATACCGCTTTTCTAAATACTCGTATTACTAATATAAAGTAAGTACGGCTTGACTCCCAATATTAAACGAAAATGAATTATTGACTTAAGAATGATCGTATTGCTTCCGCTAAGAAAGAACACTCTGTTCCACGGCGCACCAACGGCTGGAACAGCGGAAACAACAACGTTACTTCAAATGAATGGCAGCACTGATCCAGGTGTTCTGTATCTGTCCAAGTCTGTTCAGCTTCTCTTCCACTAACAAGTCTTTAAACGCTGCCAGAGCCCATCACGTGTTCCTGTTACTGTTAGCTTACTTTACATATTTGAACCTCTTTCCTTCTCTCCATTGATCCTCCATAGCAACAGTCATTATTTTGCTTAGCAGTGATGTGTTATCAAGTATTAACAACCTCTGAAATGTCCAATCAGAATAGAGTGTGATTAGTATCGGCATGTAATAACTGAAAATCCCTGAAATGTTAATTCAACAGGATGCCCTTTTTATTTTAATTAAATCCTTAATAACATCATACATTGTCCCATCCCTTTCGTAGCTTTTAATCAGCGATTTTAAATCGGTAACAGGATTTGTTTTTCTAGAATATTGTGATGCCGCTGTAATTTTAGATCGACCAATATATGTCCTTTGTTATTTTTTCACAGACCCTGGCTTTCTCCTATGTGACTGGATCAGTTTCCAGGTAAGACATGTAAAACACTTCTGTTTATTTGCATGGACAGTGTCAGTGTCCCTCAAAACAAACTGTGTTGCTCTTTGTTGTTAGTTACTATGACACCAAAGCAGTGTTTCTCGCTCTGGGGATCACTGCCGTCGTCTGCATCGCCGTCACCGTATTCTGCTTCCAGACAAAGGTGGGCTTTGTGTGTGCTCATCAGATCAAATGTCGCAAGTGTATTTTTTTTTTTCTCATGTGTTTTTAACGCAGCTGTTGGTGGTTTTCTCTTTTTAGGTGGACTTCACAAAGTGCCAGGGCCTTTTCTGTGTCCTGGGGATCGTAGTGTTCGTGACTGGCATCATAACAACCATTGTGCTGTCATTCAAATATGTGAGTTAAGGCTAAAAACACAATTTCGTCATGAAAGCTTTTCCAGTTTCCTTCATTGTAACGACTGTTTGCTGTTTCAGATCCCGTGGCTTCACATGCTCTATGCGGGTATAGGAGCCATCGCTTTCACTCTGGTGCGTATTATGCCATTTAATGTTATTTTTGTTACTGTTAACCCTGTGATGATACTTTGTGTATCACTTGTTCCATTGTTAGTCTAAATGTTTCCTGCTTGTCTTGTAGTTCCTAGCTTACCACACCCAGCTGCTGATAGGCAACAGGAAGCACTCCATCAGCCCAGAGGAGTATGTGTTTGCCGCACTCTCCATTTACGTCGACATCGTCCAGATCTTCCTTTTCCTGCTGCAGATTATTGGTGCTTCTACCAAATAAGTGCACCCAAGGGAAAACAAATGGCAGGGTGCAGACAACAAACTCACCTTTTTTTTTTTAAAGCTTTTGCTGTCAGTCAGAATCAGAATACATTTATTAAAATCATGACATATAATACAAATGTCAAGGGCTGAATTTAAGGGTTTTGTCATAGGTGAATCCTATGCACAAAAAAATGCACTTTTTCCGAAATGAATATTTATCTTTGTCTGCATTAAGCAAATTATCAGTGGCTTTAAGAGTATTAATAATACAATGTAAATACAGTAGATACCTATGGACACTGGACTGCCAGCTGCAACATTTATTCACTCTTACCGGACTCATGTTTTAACGCAGACCGTGTCTCCAAATGTGTCTTCTCATGATGTTCTCAATTTGTTTACTTTAATTATATACATCAGTCCAAAGGCCAAGTAGGCTTTAATGGTAAATAGTTTGAAAGGTGAGCTCAACAGATATGCACACAACAGCAGATGAAAAGCTAATAAATCTGCTTTTAGTGTGTATGTGCATTACACATGTTCCATTTGGTATAGATTCTAGCGACAGTCTGGATACTCAAAACTACTCTTAGTGTCAGCAGTATTGATACTTTGGTGACCAATCTGCCCACTAAATAGCTCGGTGCATCTGATTGTAACGACACACGTTTTTAACATACATATATATGGTTCTACATCACTACAGTGCCTTCACAATGAAGATGTATCAGATTCATTTTTTTTTACCACTGACTTATGAGTATTGTTACATAAGTATCCTTTTTATATATATATTCTGCTGTCATGGTCAGACGCATAGGTGCTAGCAGGGCTTTTTTTCTTACAGGATAACACAGTCAATGCCATGTTGTTAAATTAATGGATCATTGTTCAAATGCTCCAAAATGACCAATCACAGCCAGCTAGTCTTCTCCACAAGTATAGGCGCTATGTTATAGACCCATGTTACATATAACCCTTGCCTCAAAACAGCTACGGTGGACATGTTGAATGTGAAGCACTGAGTGTCCGTGTGGGGTACGGGTTTGTAAATATACATGTCAATTATGTTTGCCTTTCATATCAAATAAATATGTGTATTTGATGACGGTGTTCATGTGCATTTTTCCAGGTTTCACAAATTCTGTATAAATATCCATTTATTTGCTTTATCATATTTAACGAACATCAGCATCAATCAAATAAATGATCTTTCTCCAGATTCAACAAAGTGATCTATAAGCATCTCTGTACATAAGCAGGAAAAATCAAATCTGCCCAAAAACAAACAAACAAAATGGCTGTCACAAGCACAATTGCATGTTTTTGCTTCAGAAAGAAATACTCAGAGGTTTTTAAACTCGTGAAGTTTTCTTCTGTAATCAGTCTTTTTGCTGCAGTGAAGTCAACATCTCAGTGGTGACATTTAGGATATGTGCATAACATAGCAGCCATACATATTCATCATCGCTCCAGTTTGAGATCCTCTTTATGCTGGCGGTAGCGACTCCCCTCATATTCTCCTTCGTTTGACATCCTCATCCTCTGTCGGACCTTCAGCTGCTTCAGTCGGTTCTTGTCAACTTCTCTCTTGGTCAGCAGGAAGCCGATGATACCTGCGGGGAGGCCTATCATCCTGGAGGGAAGAAATGTAATATATTGATTTTTTTTCAGTGCTCAACACTTACAGTATCCATATTGATGCAGAGTATGGAGAAACACTCCATGTTGTAGTACTAAGGGGGAGCTAATTGTTTGAAAATGCAAAAGGTTTCATTGTATGGTATTATGTTATGAAGACACCTAAGTCACAATAAGATATAATTGCAATGTTTCAGTATTTTTGTTAAACTGAGCAACCCTTATACTTTGTCCTCCCTGTTTATTTGAGTGTGTGTAGAGATCAAAATGCAGATTATATTACCCTGGAGAAGATATGACTGTTTCTGCAGTACTTCTGAATTAAAGACAATTGTTTTACTTTAATGAATATTAAAGCACATAAAAGTCAAATCTGGGTATAGTGTCCCTCCCCTTGTATAACTGTATTTCTACATAGTTTCTGGTTCAACAACATTGACAGACCTTGCTATTTTCAGCACATCAGTCAAATAAAAAATATATATATTTGAGTAGATCGGACACCTAATCTGCCTTGGGGTGGAAATAAAACAGAAGCAGTCAAATAAATGGTGTTGTCTGAAGTGTTTCACCAAAAGGATTGTAGAGGAATGAAGAGACTTACCAGGCATAGCCAATAGGCATCATGGGATTCTTTGCCTTTCTCCTGGGCATGTATTCAGGACCCTCCTCCTCCTCTTGCTCCCCGGCTTTCCTGTCGTCTGTGCGTGGGTCGGCTTTGCTGTGAGCCCCGGTCTTGGAGCTGCACAGGGAGGCAGCAGGGGAGACATGTAGCTGCGAACACTGACATACTGCCGGGGCTCGGCTTCTCTGTGTAAGGAGCCATCGTTCGGGAACATAGCAAACTCCTAACAGGGAAAAATAAAGCTACGTTACATTATTTAGACAAATAACTGTACCACAGCCTCTAGAAGACAGGTTGGATAATAAACGTTAAAAAAAATGTGTAGTGTCTGTGTTTTACCTTTCAGTAATGTCCTGACTACTGTCACGTAGGGCGCCGCCATGTTTGTTGAGTAATGTCTGACATGCGCAGTTAACACCACACAGTCATGGCGCAGTAGTGTATAAAGAGAGAGTTTAGGATGTCCAAACAAAACATGAAAAAGGTGAAAGGAATGAGAATGTTTTTTAAAGCCATAGGACATCTTTGACAAAAAGTCAATAAAGTATGTCGAAAATATCGTGGAAAAAAAGTTAAAGTATGATAGTATTATAAATACAAATGTGATAAAAAAATCACTATTGAAAAATGTAATAGTAGGCCTATAGTATGATTTTTTTTTAAGGAAAAACAGTCACATTTTTGTGAAATAAAACATAGTAGGCAGTCTAAGTTCAGATTTTTTTTATAGTAGGCTTATGTCAAAAACATGCACAAAAACGACTTAGTGAAGTGCATTTTGAAAATAAATAATTGTTTTCATATTATAGGACAGTAATTTTTGGGGAAAAAAAGGCTGAAATATCAGAAAAACTATGACATGAAAACTTGTCATAAGAAAGAATACAGAACATTTTAATATTTTAAAGTCATTTACAACCTAGTAGACCTACTGGTGTAATGCTATAATTAAATACGGCAGGAACAGAATCAAATAGCTTTTAGTTTGTCAATATTTTATTTCTTTAAGCAACTTTTTTTATTCAATTTATTTCATCATTTTACAAAATCACATTGAAACCAATGTCAAATATACAGTTGTGGAATAAGCGATTGAACAATTCTAGGGCAGTTTCCTTAACGTAGGGTCAAAACAGACAGAAACCAGCAAACAACTGGAGAACAGAGCAGCATATTTACAAAGCAGTTTGACTATGAATCTCTTATTTATAAGAGCCCCAGAATCATCTGTACAGTTCAAAACAAGTCGTATAACATCTCTGATGCTTCTGGCATGTATGCGATACATATGAGTATTGAACAACACCTTGAACATCAACTTTATTGTTGAAGTAAAATATCAACAAGGATGGAAGTTGTAAGGGGAGTGAAGAAAACAAACACAGGGGTGAAGTTTAATCTTCCAGGGTGTAGTTGGGGTTGACAACAAACACGACTTCTTCTGTGACAGCAGATTCTGAGCCCTTCAGCCCGGACGGAGACAGCTCGATGAGGATGTGATCCTGGGGAGGCAGAGAGGCACAGGGTTAAGTGAAGTCAAACACAAAACGACCTCCATTCATGGCTGGATGTTCGCAGCGTGTGGACTCACATAGTGCACCAGTCTGTGGAGGACCTTCTCTATCAGACCCTTCTTATTGACCAGCTCCTCTTCGGAGTCAATCTCCGACTCGATCTCCTTCAGATACCAGTTCACCACTGCACTTTTCTTCAACTCCTCTTCTTCCTCAGCTGAAACACAGACAACAGGGAAAAGGTTAGACCAAAAATAACTAAGAATCTTTTTGTTGCAATAAGTATGAAGAGAGGCGTCTCTCACCTTCTTCTGCCCGGCGCAAATGCAAGACCAGCAGGTTGGAAATGCGCCTGTACTCGGGGAAAGACAGGCGGAGAGCTGGTTTGGCCTGGCTGCCTGGCTCAGTGTGTCCCTCCACACCGTTTGTGTTGCCGTTAGTTCCATTTGTAGGCCCATTGACACCATTTGTGAGGCCGTTCACAGCATTCACTCCATTAGGGATGGCGTTTTCTGCAGAGATAACATTTGCGTTAGAAACCTGGATAACTTTTCAGTTCAGGAACAAACTTCAGCTCTAGTTTAGTTATGTTGCGCCCTTGCAGGTGCATTTATACGTTTGTGTGTCAGTACCATCCTCCTGTTGCTCCTCTTCCTCCAGGTCGTCATCCTGCCCCAGGTTGATGTCGGGCGTCTCCACTCTGATGATGGATTTGTTCAGCAGACGGAAGGCTTCCTTCACGTGTTTGGGCTGCACCTGAAGACATTAACAGAAAGGAAAAGGTCAAAATCCTGGTACAAAGAAAAACTTGTAAGTAGTTTAATAGTCCAGGATGTGGTTCCCATTGAAAAGATTTAGTAGTCTGCATTCATTCGAAGGTGGAAAAGTTAACATGTGAGCAAAAACCTTAACAAAGGGTGAGATTTGAGCCTTCCAAAAATGTTGCGTCTATTCTACATTTTCTAAAAATAGTACGACTTTGTCCAAATATGTTTGGCTTATTCCCATCATCTCAGAAAACAGATATGTTTAAATGTGCAGAAAGTTTAAAACATGAGCAGAAATCTTGCAGAAACTCCCTCTGTAGTGAACTTTGGGATTTTAGCCTTTGCAGACCATTTACATGCACTAAAATGTATTCAACACACTACAGGAAAAGGAAAACCCCATAAAGCATAATAGGGCTCCTAAAATGCAACACTATCACTTTAAGAGTTACATTTGTTCCTGAATCCAAGTGTGTACAACTTAAATGGTTCGATAACATCTGTGCACCCTTTGTGTTTGCTGAGCAGCAAATCGTTCTTGGCACCCACCTCGTCGCAGCAGTGCATGCGGGCCATGCCCTCCGACAGGCGGATCATGCTCTCCAGCTGCCGCACCGTTATCCTCCAGGCCGACTTGGTCACGCCTCCGGAGCTGTCGCGCTGTCTGAGACGCTTGTACTGCTCCACGATGAACTCTTCGGATTCGCTGGAAATCTACAGATGCGGAACACGGAACAGTTTAATACCGATCAGAAGCGTATACATTGCTAACCTGATGCGAACACGATTAATTGCAGCAGGCAGACGCGCACCTTGGGTTTGAACTGCCTTGCAAAGAGCAGATATCTGCGGATCTCATCCAGAGAGTACAGTCTGTCCACAGATTCTGCAATGCGCGAGTGCAGGTCCACGATGCGTCTGGCGATGGCGTAGTCCGTCACCTTGGATACACACATGATCAGATAGAACGTTAAGTAGGAGAATTGGATATTTAGAGCAGAGAGGATTTAAGAAAGTAAGAAAATATTAAAAACGCACTTGTAAAACTAAAACAAATATACAGACTATGCTGCTTACCTCGTTACAGTCGTCCACCAGGATGAAGAAGAGGTCGAAGCGGCTCATGATGGGGGCGGTCATGTTGACGTTCTGCTTCAGACTCTTGCTGCGGTCGTAGCGCCCGCCCACAGGGTTGGCTGCAGCCAGGATGGAGGTGCGAGCGTTCAGGGTGGCCTGAAGAGACAGAGAAGTCTAGTTAATTTACTGCAGATTTGACTGGAAGGTTCTTTTAATTTGGGCTTAGAACAATGATTTTTAAAACAAGTATGTGGTTTTAAGTGTGTTGAGGTTGTGCTATAGAAATGGGCGTTCAGGCCTTTTTGCACAGGGCGTTATTTTACTTGTGTGTTCATTTAAAACTGTTGCTGCCGTTTCAAAACTTTTTCCGAAAAGAGATTTCATTTCAGAGCTTTCCTTCATAAGCAAAGGCTTTAACTTATCACATTATTTGGATTGTAAATAAAACAAGGAGGTTGCGTAGTCCGAAACAAGACGGAAAACGCGTTTTATACTCAACAAAGACAGCACATACCAGACACCAGAGTTTCTGGACTTTGACCGGCAAATCTAAATCTCTCCGGTCAAAATGTCCGGTCAAAATAATTTCCCCTTAGCACAATACCGCATCGGTTGCGCCACTTATGTGACAGGCAAGAAGAGTATGGGACAGACAAGAATAGTCAACTCTAATGTCTAACACTTAATGTGGAGAAAGAGATGTCCTGTATGGGTTGATTGTGCGTTGATCTGTTGGTAATGCCTCGGGTTCCGGTGGGCATGTAAACAAATGCATAATGCTCCGCTATACTTTGCGGCCTCACCCGGTTGCATAGCGACACTTATTGTTTAGGTGTCTTTTAATAAGCAGGTAGTCATATCATTAGCTAGAACTAGCTGGATCTGATCGATATGGACATAAACGCGAGTGAAGTCTAATCTGACGGGAGAGAGAGATCAGCTGCTGCTGACGAGTCGACACGCAGCTCTGCATGATCACATGCAGCGGTGAGCGGAACAAAACACACACTTCAGGTCAGAATATCACACGTAGCTATTTTAATGACCTCTCAAACTACCTAAACTAGTTATAGATATGTTTAGTTTTACTGTCGGCTCACTCATTACTGATCCGCGAGCTGCATGATACTGACGGGCTGTCAGGAGAGGGAGAGAGCTCCGTTTATTATAAATTACTGTACACTTTTGAATAATGTAGTTAATCTACTATAATTAGTTTGTCTAATATCGAATCATATCAATTTGTTTTAAAGCTCAATAAATAACAAAGAAGACCTTTGACCGGCACTTTTCTCATTTTGTCCGGAAGATTTAAACTTTAACGGACATGTTGACCGGCAACGGAAACTCAGCCAGACACACTACTTCTGTAGACATATACTATTATTTTTTACCAGTCGGAACTATACCTCACTCAATAAAAAAAGCTCAAAGTAGCTTTTAAAATGTTACTTCAGATAACCTGCAGGAGGCTGCTTTCAGACATTATTCTACGTTTGACCGGCGCAAATCTATTTGTATAAAAAAGGCGACATTTTCATGTTAGATTCTCAGTGCGTAAAGGCTTAAACCTTCATAGTAATCACAACTATTTTTTGTTTTTAGCATTTAGTTAAATCTGGCAGTAGTACCTTGACTCCGGCCTTGGTGATGCTGATGGTCTGCTGCTCCATGGCCTCATGGATGGCCACCTGGTCCTTAAGGTCCATCTTGTCAAACTCATCAATGCAGCACACACCCTGGAGGAGAATCACTTGCTGTTAATACCACTGAATGCTCTCAATAATGTCCTTCACTGCCTGCGTTCCAACACTCACGTTGTCCGCCAGCATCAGAGCTCCGGCCTCGATCACAAACTCGCCGGACTCCTCGTCTCTGACCACAGCTGCCGTCAGACCTGCAGCTGTGCTCGCCTTCCCGCTGGTGTACACTGCTCTGGGACTGAACTCCTCCACGTGCCTGCACACACAATTACAATATCAGATCCGTGCATATCAATTTCCGTTATAGCTGCACAATTAAAAAAGGGATATTATGTTAATATTCAGGTTAATATTTGTATTCTGTGTCTCTACTGTGACATGTTTACATGCTTTAATATTCAAAAAAGCTCTTTATTTTTCTCGTTTCTTGCGCCTTGTTTCCCCCTCTGTCTGAAACCAGAGCCCAGTCTGCTCTGATTGGTTAGCTGGACGGCTCTGTTGTGATTGGTCATCTGCTTAACCGCCCCTTAGCCTATCATGTGCAATGTGTTGGAGCGCTAGCCAATAGAAGCGCGTGTTACTCTTTTGGAACTTTGGGATTTTAGCCTTTGCAGACCATTTACATGCACTAAAACCTATACAACACACTACAGGAAACCCCAAAGCGCATGATTCCTTTTAAGGATTACAACGTCAAGCAAGGTGTGGGAATTTGTCTGCGTTGTGTCACATACTTGAGGAACTGGCTCTTGGCAGTACTGGGGTCTCCGACGATGCACAAGTTGACGTCTCCTCTCAGCGAGATGCCTTCCATGGTCGTCTTGGGAACGCCTCCAAACAGCATCAGCAGGATACCGCGCTTCACCTCGTCGTTGCCTGGAAATCACAGCCGCCATTTAACTAAAATCCCAATTAACCACTTTGACTAAACTTCCCTGGATCCAAAATAAATGCTGGTTGTGAGGGTGGAGCACTGACCGTGGATGGTTGGGAAGAGGCTGGTGCAAAGGTTGTGGTACAGGTTCTTGTCCTGGCTCATCTCAAACACTTTCTCCCACTCCTTCTCCGTCATCTGGCTCTTGATGCTCTCTGCTGTCTGCTCCTCATCTCGCAGCTCCTTTCCACCAAACTACAACAAGACAAAAACAGAATTTAACACCAGGCATGTTCGGGGCTTTGGTAGCTTATTTGGTTTCGATGATAGCTAGGGATGTCACAAGAACCAAGGAGTTTGTATGTTGTCAAGGTCTAACCCTAACTTGAGGGGACCTGGTTTTCTACAGTGGACCCAGGTAAGCTAAATGGAATTAAGGCTCCAAACTAAGGGCGTCCTTGCATTAAGAGAAAATATAGAACATTTTATTTGCATGTTTGTACAACTGTCATTTAGCAAAGTGCATACTGAATCGAGCACTTGAGTCTTAAGGTCCAGAAGGAAGTAGTAACCACATTATTGAGTTCTCAAGAGGCGCTTTCACACCAGAGTACTTTTCCCTTTTAGTTCCGATAGTTCCTGGGATTTTGCGTTCACACCAAAAAGAGAATTAGTTTATGAGAACCTTTTCACCCCCTTTTCCGTCCCAGCTAGAGAGCAGATACTTCTGTCAATTTCTGATTGACTGGGCGGATTGCAAACCATGCCCCGTAAAACTCTGAAAAGTTTTGTGAAGCCGCCATTGTATTTGCTGGCATTAGCATTATTAGCATTAGCCCAGCGCACCAACGGAGAGAGAATAACTTATGGCAACACAAAAAAAACATGGGAGCGGTGGAGATGAGGAGGTGTCAGCGTTCTGGCGATTTACTCGGAAGGCTTCAGTAGAAGCTGCTGGGAGCTGCGCCGCCGCTATTTGTATATAGGGAAACACTGCACTTTAAATGGAAGACCCCCATAGGCCCCACCCACTCGATCGGTGATCGATCGATACCGATTCCGGCAATCGGCCCCAAAATTGGCGATCGGAACGTTCCTAATTATAGGTATAGACTGCTACATTTCTGATAACGTGAAACCATATAGAAATGCTTCATTTTTAGCTTGAGTGTCTTACCCGTGGGTTGGTGGGGGCCACGTTGCAGGCGAGGAAGGCCAGTCTGTACGAAAGCTCTCTGACTCCCAGAGCCTTCAGTCCCTTCAAACCATCGGCTTCAAAGCCCTGTGGCCCTCCAGGGACCCGGGTGCTGGTCTCTGCGCGCACACCTGTGGACGGGACGCACATACAAACAGTCATGAGGTGTGCAATATGATTTCTTCCAAGTATTTTCACAATTCAGGTGAATTTCAGGCTCAAAGTGTCTGTCCAAAAATGTTACCGGGAGTGGTGAGCTGAGAGACGTCCGGCACGACGATGAGGGTCCCGGTGAAGTCGCAGCGGTCTCCGGCCTGAGCCATCTCCACAGCCTCCGCCCTCAGGACAATCTCCAGGGAGCGGGGGATCGAACCACGAGGCAGCTCCGCCTGCGTCTCCTGGACACGCACCTGCACACAGAGTCAAGTTCACACACCCATTTACTTACAGACACATACATCACATAGAGGTTTTATACTGTTGCTTATCTTATCATATTCACTTCGAAGAATGCAGATTGGTAACCTTTTCCGCTAAAAACAAAAAGCCAGGAAAATCGATAGCATCAAGAAATGGTATGCCCTTTTGGCGTTCACGGAGGACATGATTATCCCTGATGTACAACAGGTGCAGTTATGTAAGCATCTCCATGTATGCTCTATTTATGTTATGTCGGTGAAACAAAAAAGCCAGAGGTCAGTAGGTTTTTTGTCCAGAGGGAAAGCAGCTATAGTTACCTTCTGGAAGTCGATGAACTTGGATTTGTGCGTGTCGAGGTGGAAGCGGCTGCGGTTGTTGCACACAGGGTTTCTACAGATGGTGGGAGGAGAGTATTTGAACTGCTGGGGGACATCTTTGATGACCGCCTGGCAGTCCATGCACAGGAAGGTGCCACTCACCTGCAAAAGGATCAACAAAAAGACAATGTTATAGAGGAACAGCCCAATTGTAATCACGTAGCTCTTCTGTTATTATTTGGTGCATGGTGGAGGTCTTACCAGTTCAGGGTGGACTGGGTGTGTCCTCACCACCTGCCCACTGATCCTCACCAGGGTGCCGATGCGCATGGATGACAGCTCACGGATCCTACATCGCACACAAGGAAGAAGTTGATATATTTCCTTAGAATTCATTAAATCTAACATTATTGTAATTTGATTGATTAAAATCAAAGCACGATACACACAATTTAAGTAGTTGTCTGTGTCTTACTTGTGTCTGGTGGGCAGTTCCTCCAGGGCTACGTAGAACTCTTTGTTGAGAGGAACATTCCCGTGATCCCGAGCAAAGTTGCGCACTGCCCGACAGAGGAAGGGGTAAACTCTACAAACAGAATCATTTCAATGTGAATACACAGCGGCATCTCCATGGCTGTTAAATCACTCAATGGTTTGTTTTTTTAATAGAGCTGCTACAAATGGTTGCATTATTGATCGACAGAAAAATATGCGTCAACCTTTGAAATAAGAGAGTATGTTTCCATGCACTAAGTGCTGTTTTCAGCCTCTCAAATATGGACACTTCCTGCTTTTCCCTATGTTATAGCATAATACTCTAAATATCAAATCTTAGACATACAATGTCCTCCTAAAGAGGACTGTAATGCAATGGGATGGAAATGTTTCCCTTTACCAGCTGCGATTAAAGCATAATGCTGCTTTAATTCTATTTTGAGATGTTTAATTGTAGTATTGTTTATTTCTACTCTTAAAATGCGTTGTTTTGTTTTGTTGTTTTTATGCTGCTGCAATGTAAACATTTCCCAATGTGGGATTAATAAAGTACGTCATATTTGATCTCTTATTTTATAATGCATCATTAATCATAATACAGCAATCTAATATATATGATTCTGAAATGGACCATAAAACACAGTGGGTACTTTTGGGTATATTTTGATGCTAATACTTTTGTACTTTTTCTTAAGATCGATTTTGATGCAGGATTTTTCGTTGTAATCAGATTGTTAAAATGTCTGCACTTCTGCATTTCCTGTATACGTAGGCTACATTCTGTTTCACAGGACGAACTGGGGTTTATACTCTGGTTTCAGCCCACCTGTAGTACTCCTCCTGGATGGTGGTAGCCAGCTCCTGGTTGAAGCCCTCCAGGTCAGTGAAGCTCACCGCCAGCGTGTTCCTCTCCGGCCTGATCAGCTCCTCCGCCTCACGGACATACTTCACCTCCCCGTCCCCGGTCTGGTACCTGCACACGGATACAGGCAGAAGAAAATTTACTAAATATGATCAATAACCACCAGCCGACCAATAGTAACTGATGAAGAGTGTTTAAAAAGTGATGCATCAACGCGTTTTGGCCGACAACAACACAAAGAAGCCTGTTTCTGGCTGACTTACTCCTCTAAGAAAGCCTGGAATAACTTCTGACATTTTTCAGCCAACTCGTCTTTCACAATCTCTCCGGCATTCTCCGCGGTTGCTGTGGCAACATCCATGTTGAAACACCGTCAAAAAGGAATAAAAGACTAAAAAACGTTCAGAATAACACAGAGTCGTGCCACTGTTTTCCGGACAGACACGCTACAGTCTCAGAGCAACAGTTTCGCGCGAAAAGAGTGACACGTGACGTTTGCCGCGCCGATTTTGACCAATCGGTGATGCCATGTTAATACTCTCTGTGTTTTAGCCAATCAGGAAGGAATATGTGAAACGACGCAGGCTTCTTCTGCTTTTTCCCGCCGCACGCTCTATGGGATTAGTTTTGTATCATAAAGATAAAGCAACACTTTTTCAGAATAAAGCAAAACTATGAGTTTAAAAGAAGAAAAAAACTGAGTCAAGCAAAATAAAAATAAATCCACATGTGGATATGTGTAAGCCACTGTTGTGTTGCAGTTCCCCACTGTGACCACTGGAGGGCAGTGAAGAATCATGAGTCTAAATGATTATTCTAGCACTTGCAATATTACTTTTATTCACTTATTTTCTCACAGTGACTGTAGAGAGCAATACTCATGATCAATAATGATATTCATTGTTTATGTCAGCAGCTTGTAACCATATCTACCTTGACCATTATGTATATTTTTTCCAGATGTGGGAAGTACATTATCTGAGTACTTCTCCCACCTCTGATCTTTTCACATGTTGAGGTAAGACAGAGCAAGGCCAATGTAATGGTATACAATGTATAATGTACATACTTAGTCAAAAATAAGATAACATTTGGTTACACATTGGTGCTGATAATCTCTAAAATATGTATTTTTTCATTGCAATCCCAATATAAGCTGTCTGCAGAAGCTGCAATTCCAAATGTCATTTATTTTGTCTTTCTAACCACTTATTACTGGCTGCAATAAACTGAGTGGATGGTTTTCTAAACACATTTCTTGGTATTCTGCACAACACAAAGTTGGCACAACTTGACTCAAGATCCACTGGAGAAGACTGTTTGTTAACCACAGCAAAGAAACAGCTATGCACCAGAACAGTGGTTATAATGGCAGGGAACACAAACTACCTGCTGTCATCAGCGCTCTATGTCCCACTCAATACTCAATTATGTGCTCATTTGAATCGTGAATACACATGTTCTCGAAATGTACCTTACTGTGAAATATTGTATATAAAGATGTATTTGTGTATATTTGTATTTATGTATTCTAATCCTATGTTTGTTGACCTATGTTGGTATTACGTTTTTTTATATTAATCATGAAGTTATGTGATACTCTGTCAATTAGCTTTGAAGGGGGGATAGACTTTTCTTGTATTTCTTTGGTTTGTGACGCACTTTGTGTAACCTTTTGTGTACAAACAGTGCTCTATAAATAAAGTTTGATTTGATTTGTGTTTATCCATTTATTATTTACATTTAAGGAGAAAGTCTTTATAATCTATTTTATTTCATATGAAGTTAGGGGAAGTTTTTCTGTGCTTTCTTCACAATGAATACTAATTATTAAATCAAAACAAAGTCACTCCTGATTGAAATACCAATACAAGCTTTTGGAGAAATCTACTGTAGTCGGTGAGTTTAGATTTCTTTGGTGTAAAAACTGAAATTACCAAAACTACAAATGAAGATTCAAGATGAAATTATTTTTGATTAGATTTGCGATTTGACCATTTCAAAACAATGTAAACATCATATGTAATTAAATGTGATTGCAGCTACATTTTACAGAGTGTTTATCATTCACAATCATTTACAAAAAGTCTGCAATCAGCTTCTGCATGCAGAATAAAGTCGAGGCACCATCTGTGACCACCAGTAATTTCTTCCCTATTTTTCCATTAATATCTATTTCTGCTCCCACATTATTCTCACATGTCCACCTGCTGAGGGCAATACAAACGCTCCCGTCGGGCTATTGGTTTCACCTGTCACATTGTATGAATCAACCAGGAACAAAGCAGGAAGTTGTTGCTGGCCATTTGGATGCAACCCAGTCTTTCTCTCCCTCTTTATTTCATCTTTTGTCTTGACCTCTGGTGTTCCCACGATTGTTCAGCAGCAGGAAGCTCAGCTTGTCTGAATATGAGAGGATCGGACCATCTGTAGACACACACACACACACACACACACACACACACACACACACACACACACACACACACACACACACACACACACACACACACACACACACACAAACACTTCCCCTAACACTCACACCACATGTGCCACAAGTGCATCAATAACGGTCGGCAACAACACTTGTTATATAGTATTCAACTCTATAGTTAATGTAATAAAGATGTACGTTATGTATTTAGGTACATTTACATCCCATCACTGATAGGCCTACCATTATTGGTTCTACTACCAATTTTACAATCACAGACACACACCGACACACACACATCAGAACACGGTAGGGATTAAACATAGTCTGTAGTAACAGTTGAAACAGGTGAAAACGACAAGATGGGAACCAACAGTTATAAAAGCTGCAGGATATGTCGAGAAGAGGAGAAAGATGGTTCAAATGAGTCGTTTCCTGGTGTATTTGTATCCACATTGTGACACATTGCCATTGTTTTAGTGGTGTTAAGCAGCATTTCAGCGTTTTTCTGACAGGCACAGTGAGTAGGTCAAGTGTAGCGTGTGATTCGGTTACTGAAGGCTGATGGCTGTTGAGAAACAAACAGACGTGCAATCACCGCTAAATGCACTTTAACACAGGGGTATCTCCTCTTGCCCTTTATGTAGCACTTGTATCTTCTCTTGCACTTTATATGTCGTATATGTCATAAATACTTGTGTATGCTGCTCTTCCTCTTTTTGCTTATCGTGTATTTTGTTTTTGCTATGTTTGTAAAATGTAATCTTCTTAAATGCTTTATGTGAGGGACTGCAGATGGAAATGAGCTCAAAGCTAAATCTGGCACTGTTACGTTTGACACATTTGAATGTTTTAAGTGTTCATTACTGTGCATTGTCCCTGCCAAATAAACGATTAAATACAAAATAAAAAAGGCAAACATCCCCCTAAAACAGGAGTTAGGCAACACACAGCTCCCGTCATTTGACAACAAGTAACAATAAGTAGCATGGCATGTGACATAGCTCTTCTCTATCAAAGCAGGTCCACACATTACATTACATTACATTACATTACATTTAGCTGACGCTTTTATCCAAAGCGACTTACAATAAGTACATTCGACCCGGAAGACACAACCTTGAAGAATGTTTACACATGTTTACATTGCACATACATGCCACCAAGTTAAAGATAAATCACATGTTAAATGTAAAAGTAAATAAAAAACATGTTGAGTGTGTGTGTGCGTGTGTGTGTGTGTGTGTGTGTGTGTGTGTGTGTGTGTGTGTGTGTGTGTGTGTGTGTGTGTGTGTGTGTGTGTGTGTGTGTGTGTGTGTGTGTGTGTGTGTGTGTGTGTAGTGTGTTATATAGGTTTTTGAGTATGTAAATGGTATGCAAGGCTAAAATTCCCAGAGGGAGTATTTCTCTCCCTCACACTCCCTGTGAAATCGTAGTCCTTCCTTTACTTAGTGACATCACACTTGCACTTATAATGGCTATCGTTCTAACGAATTGTACGTGATAGGAGCCAGATATCTCTTAGCGGTTGACCAATCACAACGGAGCCAGCTAACCAATCAGAGCAGACTGGGCTCTGGTTTCAGACAGAGGGTGAAAAGAGGTGCTGCAGCACAGGCAGTGTGATAACAATAAAGAGCTTTTTGAACATTAAAGTATGGAAGCATTTCACAATACAGGAACAAAATACAAACATGAAAATGAAAATGAGCAGAATAGGGCCCCTTTAATATTATTTTTGGGGCCATTCTTTCACTAGAATGGCTTAAAGAGCCTGTGACAGCCTCCCAACAACTGTTGTGCAATGAAATATTGGGCTACTAGTAATCTCGAACCGTCAGTTTAAAAAAGAAAAAGCGATACCGTTTCGTTAAATATCAATAATTTCGAACATCGCGGGAAATTCCTTCACTCATTTTGAAGTTTTGGGGGAAGCCGGAAGTGACGTCAATGCGGGAACGCTTCGAGAGCCCAACACGGACAAAGTGTGTTGTCATGCGTAGAAATGGTGAATTACTGAGATTAGGCACGTTAATAACGTTTTAATGAAGTTGACTACAGTATATTCATATTTGTCAGTGCTTTCATGTCAATTCGGCGAACATAAACATAAATGATCGTGGTGAAGATGATGATTACATTAGGATTAAAAATCGGGAGTGAGAGCTGCTGAATTTCCTCCCGTCAGATGTGATATAAAAACAAATCGATTATTTTTGTAGTTGTAAACTCAAGTGGATGAAACTACATTTATTAGTGCTTTCATGTCAATTCGGCGAACATATGAACACATTAAATGATCGTGAGGATGATGATTAAAAATCGTTTGTTTGAGCCGGTCTGCATTTCCTGATGAGGAAACAAACCGATGCTTTTTGTAGTTGTACACCAACATGGATTAAACGTGTGGTTTTTTTATCACAATGTTGGGGAGATTAATGGATAAAATGCACGGATTATTATTATTATTATTCCCACTCCGATCGGGACACTAGGTCCACCGTTTCCCCGCAGCGAGGCTCCCCCCGTTGACAGTTTACGTGGGCTGGGTGCAGTGGCGGACTGGCCATCGGGACGAATCCCGATGGGCCGGTACCGAAGTGGGCCGGTCGGATAAGTAACTAGCACATCCCCCATAGGCGGCGCGTGAGGCTCAGGTTTGGGAAGGCTAAATAACTTTTTTTACCTGACGCTGCCCGCCTCCGGCGTCTATAGAAAAGAGATCCACTCAGTGTGCGGAGTTTAAATCTCTCAAGTCATATTACAGGATCAAGGAAATACAGTTTAAACTGCCGTATGCAGAGAAGACGCCGACATGTCGCACTTATCATTCATATTACATCATCAATCAGATCATCGATCATATAATATCATAATATATCATATATTTCCTTATCTGAGTCAGCTTCTCCAGCCTCATCTGGCCGTGCAACACTCAGTGTCACAGACTGTATGCAGAAGTATTATTTAACACATTATGTTGACGAAACACTCGAGACAAATGTAATTAAAGTCAGATCCACTCGTGTCTTAGACGTGAACGCGCTCTCAGCTGGAGAGAGAAACCCTGGCTTGATTTACCGAGTTGATAACCAGCGTCGTAGGACCGCTTAGCGAGATCTCGTTTGTTAGTTTGTTGTTAGTTTGTTTGTTACTCAAACATATCCAGGGTCTGTTGAACTGGCTTCGTAGTACAGGGCACAGGTGGCTAGCAGCGCTAATGTCAAAGACACAGACATTATACATTATATTTGTATTTTACCAGGATGCAGTGACACAAATATTTACATATTTACATTTACTATCTACAGCACCCGCCGCCCCTGACATCCCCCACTCCCCCCGTTGACAATTTACTAGCGGTACCGAAGTGGGCCGGTCGAGAGTCCCGGGATGATTTTTAGTCCCATTCCACCACTGGCTACATGACCATATGATCGCCCATATTGACGCACCTCATTCCTAAACTTCTAACAGATACAACATAAACCGATCCTTCAGCCTCATATGAGCTCTCAGACACGTTCAACATTAACCTGTCATCGCTGTCTGAGCTTGCTGCTGTGTGCACCGTCGTGCGTTTGCATCTGACTGTATATATATAAAGGTGTACATGCAGATGCTGGGATCCTGGACGGTGCAGCTGGAGCGCTGTGCCCGCAATGACGTCACCCATCATTTGGCGGGACTTGAAGAATCCGCGAGAAGATCCAGGAAATGGTCAACATTGAAGGCAGATTAATGATTATCAAAGTACAAATATCCAAAATCAGTTCAGTAACGGTTTTCAAGGGGACAATATGTACTCAAATTGATGGGTTTGGATGATGGGGGAAAACCGTGTCACAGGCTCTTTAAAATGAATGACTAAATGCATTGTTATCGGTTATACTCAGTGAGTTAATCATGTATTTGGTCAAGTCTTTCCTTTCTTTTTGGAATAAATATCCTCAATTTGGTGCTTCTAATAGAAAGGGCAAGACTGAGGGTGAATGGTTTGCAAATGCACGTGAAATCTAAATCTAAAACTTAGAGCAACAAAAGCGACATTTCTAATTGGCTCATGAAATGATCATGTAAGGATACCATCATGCTGACTTTCAACACTTTACAGATCTACCATCTATATGTGAATCTAAATGTTTATATATACAGTCTATGATGTTAACATATCACCATATTGCTTGCTGTTTCCCGATGTCCTTCAGTGTCTCTCGTGCATGTTGGTAAACTGATTATACTATAACAGCTCTGTGTGTTGGTGAGGGAAGAGCTGCTCTGGTGTTTGATTGTTTTAGCAACTTGTTTTTCCTAAAATGAGCTGCAGCAGGAAGTATTTCCTGTTTTGGATACACTATGAATAGAAGATAATTGTGTGTGGGTGTGTATGTGTGTGAATGACAGCTATAGAGAGAGAGAGACAGGGAACAGAATATATGAAAAGGTGCTATAATTGGTAAGTTTTCCTCCATATATTGACTATGAATGAAGTGATTACACACATGTCTGCGTATATATGAAGTCCATGAGAGTCGCAGTGATGCCACAATCCAGACTTCCTTTTATTGCTTACTAACTGTATTCTTCCTCTTTGTATCTCACAACTCTCATCTTCATCCTCCTCAGCTCTGCTCCAGGAAACAGGACACGGTAAACTTCCAGCTTCTGTTTCTCACACTTCCAAGTGGAAGTAGGCATGTGGGAAGTGCTTTGTATACATGTGTGTGCATTTAAGTACTGAACAAATGGACCTCCTGACCCCTTTCTGCTCCCTTCTCTCTCACGTAGAAGAAGCAGTTTGTATCATCATTGTTGATCTGCACAACCGTGACAGTGACAAACACACACCAACATGTGACTCAGATACACCTGGCCACCAAACGTCCCATTTGAAAAAAGCACAGTTTCATTTTTCGAAAGAACTTTACCGTGCCCATGCTCCGGGTCAGTGGATTCAGATGGCAGGTAGCGGCTGACTGATCCTGGATCTCTACAAATGAAGACAGGCTGATGATAATACAGATAGGAACACCACACGTGCCACAAATCATTTCAACACTGTTTTTCTAATGCTATGTATCTGTGAACCGCCGTGATGTGCCACCTTGGACACTGCTGTCGGCTTCCAATTAAACCACAAGCGAGATGAAATAGATTTGATTCAGCCATTTCACTATTCCACCATTGCTGGCCCATTGCAATGTGTTTTCTATGATAAAGGGTCGGCCATCTCATTAGCTTGCTTAGTAGCCTCTGAGTGTGCCTCTGTAGTTTTGGCTTTAAAGTAATTACATTAATGATATCTATCTGCCCCAATGAGAATGAGTGTTTGTTGTGGTTCATTGCTTCAAGTACAAGACAGGAATTTACAGTTTCACTCAGGAAGCTAGAGAACTATTTCATAACAAAAGACATTTTCACAGATATGGGTATTTTGCATATTTTATTAGAAAACATCAATACACACAGCAGCACCGACATCATGTCTAAAAACAGTATTTACAGGAGAACCCCCACATGGAGGGAGAAGACAAGTCGTAAACCAGCAGACTGCTCCTCACTTTCTCAGACCTTTTGTGTAAATGTCCTTAAACACACACTTATATACACAGTATATATATATACATGCAACAGAAGCAAACACTAGCTGGAATGTAAACTGGAGGACTCGGACTCTGTGGTGGTGGAGACCCCTGGGCGTCTTCTTGGTAAAATCTTTAAACTTGAGGCCCGGCTCAGAGTGAGGGCTCTGCGGGCCGAGCTCTTGAACCCGGCCCCCAGGAAGGCGTACAGCAGGGGGTTCAGGCAGCAGTGTGCAAAGGCCATGGGCTCAGCCACCACCAGCCACACGCCCAGCACGGCCTCTAGGGTGCAGCCGCGGGGCAGGACCTCCAGGCGCAGTAGGGCGTCCACAGAGATGCCCACTCCGTAGGGCAGCCAACACACAAAGAAGCAGAGAACCAGAGCGATGGTGGTCCTGACGGCTCGCCGCTTCTGCCTCTGGCCCCCCAGCGGGCCCCGAGTCAGCCGGGTGACGATGACGCAGTAACACACCAGGAGGACCAGGCCCGGGATCACCAGACCCACCAGGACCAGCTGGAGACGGAAGACTGCAACCCAGATAGGAGCGTTGTCTGCTGGGTAGAACCGCTGGCACAGAGTGGCCCCCTCCCCCCCCTCCTGAGTCCTCGCAAACACCAAGTCTGGCACTGCCAGGAGGCCAGCAGGCAGCCAGGCACCTGTAGAAGAAGAAGAAACCAAACATAAGAGACTGTGGGGGGAAGAACAAAGAAGTTGCATGGGGGAAATAATGCCTGTCAAGTTCAACACTCACCCACATACACCAGTCTGTGTGCCAGCAGCTGCCTCAGCCCCCCCGTGTTTGTGTACGTGGCTCGGACCACTGCCAGGTAGCGGTCCAGGCTGATGAATGCCAGGATGAGCACGCTGCCGTACAGGTTAACCGTGTAGATAACGTGCACACCGATGCAGGTGGCTGCACCGAAGCGCCAGTTGGCCAGGGCTGAGTCCACGGCCCAGAACGGCAGCGCCAGCACAAACAGGAGATCAGCTGCTGAGAGATGGAGGCGATACCGGTCTGTGAGGCTGCACTTTGACCTGGAGACCGACACAGGAGGGAAAACCATTCATCTTATTGGTCAAGGACACAAAGAACCTCACCAGATCACCAACAGTAAACATCATCTCACCTGCGTTGGCAGCCCAGCACGATGACGACGAGCCCGTTTCCTGTGATTCCGAGGATGAAGATGAGGGTGTAGACCACAGGCAAGAAGACCTGCTGAAGGTCAGCAGTCATCACCTGCTCCACCTCACAGGGCTCCTGCAGATCCCCCGCCAGGTCGCCAGAGCCAGAGCCGGAGCCTGTGTCGTTGAGGTCGTAGTCGAAGAAGATGTGCTGGGGAGACAATGATCGTTAAAGGCGGGAAGCATAAGGACAAAGCAACAATCGATTGTAAACACAGATTTGTGAATCTACTTAAAAGCTTAGTTTGACCACACACCACAAACTCACCTCATAGTAAGACATGACGGAGGCAGTCCCTCTCTAGACGGAGTGAAGTTGAGATTTCTGTCGGCAGGGGATATATAGTTGCGATCGTGCTCCTCCCCCAAACACTCCAACATATCTGTGTTCCTGCTGAAACGTTTTTCCTGTGTTCGAGGTGTCAGGTGCTGATAATGTTTCTATCACAGGATACTGAGTTTGCGTGTGCACTGCATGAATTGTTTTGGCTCTGAGACCGCGGGTTTGTCGTGATCACAACAGGAAAGACTGCAGATGAGAAACAGACCGTGTGTGTGTGTGTGTGTGTGTGTGTGTGTGTGTGTGTGTGTGTGTGTGTGTGTGTGTGTGTGTGTGTGTGTGTGTGTGTGTGTGTGTGTGTGTGTGTGTGTGTGTGTGTGTGTGTGTGTGTGTGTGTGTGTCCAAACTGCACGCTCTGTAAGCTCAGCACAAGCAGCAGGATTTTCAGCAACCAGTGTGACTGTGAACATACTTTTTGTATTTGATTATGTTGTGAAGCACGGGAGACCAGAAGTGAATTGGAGATGATTATCAGCCAAGTTTACTTTATGAGTTCCTCTGATCTGTCACTATCAGTAACACATTAGTGTGTGAGCGTGAGTCAACTTAAGGGCAACATAACAACATGTTTATCACTGAGTTGTGAGCTAGAGGAGCACATCCTTCTGAAAAGTGAAACTGAAATTGTAAAAATATTACAGTGTGTAATATAAATAGAGGATTCACTATATTTAAGTTTACGCTGATATCTTTGTTGGCTTATTACCGTTATACGTTCATATTATTGTATGTAATATGTACGTGAGTAAGTCTTTCATGTAATTGAATTCACATATATGTTACCTGTGATGGCCCACTGGCAGATGCAGACATATGCTTTCCATAATGTACACGTTCACTGGGCAAAACAGAACCAACACATTAACGTAGGTAACATGTAAAGCACTGGCCTGTGATATTTAAAGCCTTTTTCTGTCGATACCAAATAGTGTATTTGTATGTGACATCGTGATGCATAGGCCTACTATGATTATGACATAAACAATTGTTTCAAATAAACTATTTTAAATGCATTATTAAAACCATAAGTAAAATACGGAATTACAATTGACAATATCTATTTTACCTCGTCTTTAAATAAGTAAAATATTGAATTAAGTTGTACCTCACAATTAATTTGCTTCAGCATTTCATGATCGTTTTGATTTAAAGAACATTTTAAATGTAAATAGGCAGCTCAGAGAAACAGCTGCTGCTCTTAATGACAAGTTTAATACAGTCAAAGTGATTTAATTCATAATTAAAGGCATTTAATTATAATGAAACTGTATATTCTACATCCTTGGTGTTGGTCAGCAGACACATTTCCTGTCTTGGCACTCGCCGTTTTGATTTGAAATCCCAACCCTCCAACAGCACAATATAATCCCGTGAGTAAACAGCAACAGGTCCCAAAGCAAACTCTCAGTCCCTTATCTCTCGCTCCTTCTCCACACTCACTGGTATCAGCACAGATCTCTGGAAAACAACTTTGATGAGGTACAAAAACAACTTGTCCTCATCAAATGATTTAGACAACTTAAACTTGATTTCTTGTAACAGAGGGCCTGCTGAATAGTAAACTAGTTTTAAATCTCATCATTTTCAATATAGAAAAAAATGATGTTATCAGACATGCTCCATGCTCCTTCCATTTGTATATAAACGATATAACTTGGACTTGGAATGTATGAACTATACATTTACATGGTTGGAAACATAATGGAACACAAGAGCGAGCACCTGATGTGAACTGTTAATCGTGTTATTGGAAATAAATGCCATACTGGTTGTCCTAACAACCTGCTGCTGCATGTTAACCAAAGCCAAGCGAGGAAAGACATATAACATTTTAAAAAGAGAGGCCCTATTGTTATCTTCTTTGTTTTCCCCCTTTACCTTAAGTGTGTTATATGCATGCATATTGTTCATTCAAGAGCATATCTCCCCCCCCCCCTGCCTGAAACGCCTCCATTGGACTCCTTTGTTTACTTCTGTAAGATAGTGATATCACTTTGTTACACTCGCGTTTCTATTGGCTAGCGCTCCAACACATTGTAGGTGGCTTAGGGGTGGGACAACTCTTAAGCGGTTGACCAATCACAACAGAGCCGACCAGCTAACCAATCAGAGCAGACTGGGCTCTGGTTTCAGACAGAGGGTGAAAAGAGGTGAGAAATAAAGAGCATTTTGAACATTAAAGCACATAAACATGTCAATAAGGAATCTTAAATTAGCTAGTAGGGCCCCAAAAGGTGGCTTTTAAATTCCTAATTATAATTAAATGTGAGGTGTCATTACAGTAAACAAAAGTAGAGAATAAAACATTCTTTCTTTTTGTTGCCGTTATTAATTCAAACGACTGATTTAAAAAACATATATAAACATATGTATTGGTATGTAATGTATAGTATTAACATACGGTATATATTTTTCTGAAAAAGGAAAAAATGTAATGTCAACACACTTGATCCCACAGGGCTGATATACAGTGCTGATTCCTTTATTAAGTGGCGCCACCATGTGGGCTTTAACAGAGAGGGTCTAACAACACTGCCCGACACCTGAAAATAGTTCATGTTTACACACCCACCACTTGGAACTATCTTTCATTTAATATACTTAGTAAACAGGCTTTTTTTATACAGACAGGTCAAGGATATAATGTGTCCCAAATGTATACTCCATACTAAATGTAAACATATAGTTTTGCAATTATAAGAAAATATGTAAGAATCAATAATCCTTACTATCTGCATTGTGGTACAACACTAAAATAGATTCTTCTTAAGAATACTGAAAACAGCATTGGATTAGTCTGTGGTATTAAAATGGATCATGAGTTATAGTTATATAGTTCACCCTACTAAGGTGCTCATGTACTGGTTTGATCAGTCTATTCTAGGGATTGGGTAAAATATACATGTACAAAAAAAAAGAAGCAACACTAACGTTGTGTGTTGAATTAAACTACTTGCTAACAATAAATAAATAACGTGCAGGTATGTGGAACTGTATCAGTGGTCTACTCAACTCAGAAACATCAGGAACAACAGAGAAAATAGGAGGGCTCAACCGCAAACTTAACAAGTAAAAGCTACATCAGGGCTTGAATACCTTCCTGAAGCTTTATTAAATAAAACTGAGTCACTTAGCTAACGACTTTCTTTCACGACCATGCTGCTGTTGCAGCGCAACTGGGCAAGCAAGTCTCTGAATCCACACGCCTTTTTCGCTGCTTTCTGATTGGATGGGAGCTCTCTGGGCTCGGTGGGTTCCAGGGAAACGTTGGCGGGGATCAACTGAACAGTCAGATTTGTGGTCGATTCATCGCTGACTTCTTGATCGATCTGATCTTCCAAACCAGCGCTGAGAATGCTGCTCTTATCGGTGCGGCTGACACGGATGTTTTGGAGGTGATGGTTGCCGCGGAGACGCTGCTGCTTCGCCACACGAGGACCCTGTGAACCAACTCTTCTCCTCTTCCCCCTGTTCTTCTTCATTTGTTTCATTGGGGTTCTGAGACACCGTCTAAAGTTCCTGACACAAATGATGAAGTCATTTTTCATGTTAACAAGCTCATTGAAGCTTTACTGCTTTAAAGGTGATGTGTTTGACCTTACCTCTGGAGGAAGCTGTGCGGTCTTGTGCAGGCTGAAGATTCCAACTTTCTCCCACATTGAGAGTGAAGTATTTTCTTAAACAGTTGTACCAGGATCAGAAGCTTCCTGTTGAAATACAGCAGTTATAAAGGGCTGAGAACATTTGTATTTGCATAGCTACAGGTGTTCCTTTTGTAAAAAGGTATACGATGTAACATTCATACATTAACATTTTTCAAACCGACAAGACCTGTAATATTATCCCAAATGTTTCCAACAACTTTGAAACCTAGAGAAATCTGCTATTTTAAAACAAGGTAATGGATCATATTATTCAGGCATATGAAGTGGCAAAACATCCCCCTTGAGCATGTTTTATCATAGTTGTTTTATTGCTGTATATTTAAAATGTTGAAAGATTTGAGTCATCACACACACACCGTCTTTCAGTAGGCAGCTTCCTCGGTCTCCAGCTCTTGATCAGAACCCACTCGTCACATGTCAGGGACTTGGGATCTTAAGTACAAACGGAGAGAGGTTCAACATGGTGTCATGCATACTGAGAGTCAGCGCTGCAGAGATGCTCCTCCTGTGACAGGCGCGTGTGTCCCGTGTAAATGTGGAAGATATAAAAACAATAGTGCAAAACTAGTAATGAAACTGGCTTTGAAAAACAGAAATGCTTACAGAGGTAGTTATACTATTCACAATTCAATGCAAGCACATGGTTCAGAATCGACTTCATTGGACAAGTTGAATCAATAAAAAGACGCAGGTATCAATAAAAAAACTATGTCCAAGAATTATTATATAAACTGTTTACGCTGAGCCTTCATTTACAGCAATTGCATCATAACTTTTACTGAAGTCGCAAATATTTGGAAATCACCATTTCACTTTATACAAGGCTGGCTGATAGCATGCCAGGAAGGACTTGACTGTGACGATACTTTGTTGTACTAATATTTGAGGGTACCACGCGCACATTTCCAAATACATACATTACTGTATCCACACAAAGAATAACTCACCATTGTCCAGGAGTTTGTCTTTCATAGGTCTTTTCGACTTCTTTGCCTCCTCGTAGAGTCTCCTACAGGCTGTGCACAAGCCCTGTGAGAGAAGCTGTTTCCTTCGAGATGCATTATGGGGGAGGGAAGGACCAGACACTATGCTGCTTACAGAGACACAGTCTGCATCTGAATCATCCACTCCTTCATCAGTCACCTCTACAAACCTCTCTTCATCCTCCTCTCCGAAACCTTTAGCCTCAAGTGTGCCGTCAATGACGTCAAGGATGTCGCGGTCCCTCCTCTCCTCTGCACGGACTCTGCTGTCACTAGTTTCTATTTTCTTCAGCCCATTCCTCTTTGGCCTACTCCTCAGCTTGCGCTGGATAACTTCTTCATCCGGGCTGGGGTCTCTCTGGGCGATCTTCTTGGAGGCCTTCGTTAGGCTTGAGGAGCGTCGGGTCAACATGGATGTTTTCCACTTCAGACGATACTCAAATGACCTGTGATAGAGAACAAACCTGTGACAAAGAGCCCGTGAGGGGTTATACATGTGCATTCTGCAAATAGGTCCTAAAACACAGACATTTGTACGCTTTTATTCCCTCGTCTCCAAGTGAATGTTTTTTGTTGTTGCACGAAATAAGATCTGTGGTTGACTCAAGCTTAGAAGAATTTATAGGTTTTGTTTTAAAACATAAAATACCCAAATGTATTAATTTTGTAGCATATACGCATCTTTAAAATAATACTGGCTAACATAGGGCTAAATGATGTTGATATGCCAAACACAAGTTGTGGTTAGGTCATAGCCCAACTTTAGCATTACACTTCTTGGGATTCCATGTATGCTTCAGAAATCATACAATGTGTGTTGACTTGTGAAGATTAACTTTCTGAGAAAAACATGCAAGTATCATACATTTGTGTTTTCAACAACGCTTACTTTTCTTCAATGACTCCAATAAAAAACCCTATTGGCTTTTTGACAAGGAAACCAGTGTGATGCTAACTTCTGTGTTGGCTTTTAGAAAAGAGTTTTCATGTGGTCCTACCAATGATATTCTACTCTTGTGGACAGTGACGACTCCACGCCATCTGCCTCATACTCGCTGTCAGAGGCCGGCCTACAAAGACAACAAAACAATGTAATGATGATGACGATTGGGTAGAAGAATAACAAAGGCACAATGTTAGAAATAACATTCTGATGGATCTCAATTGTCAAGTCACTGTTTCATATGATTCAAAATCAAAGATTGGCATAACGGTTTTTTTAAAAATCAGAAGAGCATCCGGACATGTTTGTTATATAACACACCACCTCTTGTACATGTAGTAGGTGTTGTTTTCACAGCTTACCCCCCACCAACTGTTCCTCTTTTAACATACATTGTTGATTTCAACTAAGAACACACACAAACAGCTAATTAAATACAACTATATGTAGTAATATGTGGTCTGAAGGTCTGAACAGGACATCAAGAGCAAGAGCTTGCTTTACGATCACAACTGATCCATATTATTAACCCATAAGGACCCACCGTGACACGGGTGGCACATGCACTTTAAATGTTATGGAAAGTTCCTTACACAGCTTTAGCTTTGTTTTATCTCATGAAGTCTCTATGTGACACACACTGAACAGTCTGGCGGGTCACGGTCCAGTCCATGTGTACTACCGTAAACAACAACAGAATGAACAACATTAGCACCGGGATCGTCAGCACTATCGATGACAATAAAACTTACTGCTCCTCAGATTGCTCAAAGTCTACGTGATCAAACATGACTAAAGGAAGCCAGACGCTTACTTAACTAGGGCTCGAGTTTTGTTGAGCTTGGACGGTTGAAGATGCGCGCGACGGCCAGAAAAGTAGCGCCGGTTGATTTCTTCTTCTACGGCTGTGTGGACAAAGAGAGAAATGGCGCCACGTAGTGTTAAGACCATGTTTTATGAAGATGTTTAATGCTTGTTTGATACTAAACCATTTTGTTGCATTTTTATTCTTCATTAACTTAAAGACTAAAATGAAGAAATACATTATGAAAAACAAAGTAGGATTCATTTTATTAGACTTGTGGATACAACATATACAGATTATAACAATAGGCCTACTATTAATTAAAAAGTCATGTTTTGGATTGGCTAAGATGAGTGAAAAAGAATGTTCTTTCAAGACAGGTTTGGGAAACCATGAATCTTTTAGAAAAGCAAGTAATGTGCATCCGGCCATAAGTCCTCATAAAGTACAAACAAAGAAAAGGTGATCAGATGTTTCAATATCACCATAAGGAACACAATTATTTGTTTCTATTCCAAAACCTTATTCCAAAACACTGGATGGATACACAATATTCAAAAATGTGGAATTCATTTATTTTGCAAACTTTGGGAGTTATAGGGAATTTAAAATATTTAGTCAGTAACATGTGAATGGTACTTTTTAAACAACACTTTCTCAGGAGAGAGCTCTGATCTACACATACGAATGGTACGTTTTTTTATTCAAGTTAGTAGAGAGATTGAAAACGATAGTGACAGGTTGTTTCAAATGGTCAAAAAGAAATCAAGAAACTAAAAACCCTTTATTAGGGCTAACTAACAGTTCTAAGTGCAGACATAATGACTTAATAGAAAGTGAAAGGCACATGATCAGATGGTTGCGGACAATAATTCCTTTATTGTAAAACAGTGCAGAGGCTTAAAGTACACAATAAAAGAGCACATTGGACGTCGTATTAGGGGCGTTGTTGGAAAAGTAAGGAACTGAAGTCTCGGGTGGAGCGTCTCTGCAATCTTTGGCCTTCAATGAATCGGCATGCGTAGAAAGTGCTGGTGGTTGCAGAGATGGGGAGGGGCAGGAATGAAGTATCTCTGGATCTGGAAGTCCAACAAAGCCTGCAGAAAACCCAAAAGAAAAGGTGTTGCATTAAGATAGCATTCATCAGCAAACTTCCATCAAAAATCCCATGACTTAATGTCTCATACTGCTATACTGTACGTACAAGTGGGAGGAAGAGGAGCTCTTTCTGTTTCATGAAGGCATCATCACAATCAGTCAGGTTCATGTTGAGGAGTGTGTGCTCAGTCTTTCACACAACGTATGGAAACACCTGTGAGAAGAAGAAGAAGTGAACAGAATGTAAACAGAGAGCCAGCTTTAATAACACAGAAATATTTTTGCATATTAACTGAAGGACTATATCTGCGTGTGTTTCTCTGGTCCTTACTGTTCCACTCAGGTCTCCACATGGCAGTAGGATAACATCTGTGCAGGTTTCCTTATAGAGGCTGTAGGTGGAGGTTTGGCCACAGCTTTCTGTGGGGATCTTCAGGGGGAGTGGTCTTCTTCAGGTGGCTGAAGGTGGAGGTTTGACCGCAGTGACCTGTCAGAATCTGCAGGTTGCTGACGGAGGCTGCAGGTGAAGAGTGAGGCAGCAGTTTGATGCTGAAGCTGCTGGTAGAGGATGGAGGCAACAGAGAGACAGAGGCTGCAGGTGGAGAGGAGTCTGTCATCTCACAGGCTGCAGCACAAGGCTGATGTTTTGTCTGGTAGTAGCAACAGGTGGAGGCTGGAGGGTGGAGCAGGTGTTCTGGCAGGTGATAACTGTTGCTGTTGAGGCTGAAGCTGGATTAAGAAGACTGTTAACAGAGGAGCAGGAACTGATTCAGAGGAAGACAATTCATCAGTGGTGAGATACATTAAGATCAATGAAAGTAAACTTAACTAAATACTAACTCTTAACACTAAATACTTATACTTAACACTAAATACTTATACTTAACACTAAATACTTATACTTACTACTAAATACTTACTCTTAACACTAAACACTTACTCTTAACACTTTATACTAAATACTTAAAATTAAAGACTTGACACTTAATACTTGTGCTTGGCACTAAAAACGTATCTCTACACTTAATAAACTTAAACTTAACTGCCATACTTAAAAAAAAACTAAACTAAACTTAAAGCACAGTATTATGTAGACATGTCAGCTTATGAGACTGTGTCTTAGTGCTTTGCCCTTTTTGCTGGTGGATATTTGGGCTCTGGTTCACCAGAAACATCCACGTTGTAGAGCGGAGGCTGGACTCCAGCACCGTGGGACACGTCCACATGGACCAGACCGTCTTCATCCACTGTCTCCGTGAACATCGGACGGTCCAGTCGCTCCCACAGCTTCTGCTTGATACGACGACCCAGACCCAAACTATATGGACGCAGGCGACCGTCCGGGAACCTGAGAGGAGAAACACAAAATAAATCTTTATGATGAAGGAAAATAGAGAGATAGATTTCTAAGAGAGTGGAAACTCTGTAAATGAACTGACTCATTTGTGACACAACGTACCTCAGCATGTTATCCACAACTTCATGGTAGATGAGCTGGTACTCCTCGACTGAGCGGTTGTGGATCCTGATAGGGTCTTCGAGGTGCAGGGGAGCAGTGGAGGTCCGGGGGCTGGAGGCCACATTAGAGACAGGTGGCAGGTCAGCAGGTTTAGGAGGAAGAGCCGCGGAGGTCTGCTTCCTTTTCTGGGGAAGGTCTGCAGAAGCAGCAGGGCGCCGGCGCTTTGTATGTGGCACCTGGAGAAGGTCAGCAAAACACGAGAGGATGTCAGACTCTTAGTAAACTTCTTACTTAACAACATACTTTTATCATTTTACAAGAGGAAACATCTACATCAGATGCAGAGGATTACTTGAAATGTGAGTATTTGGGGCATTAGTCCTGTACAATGGACCTTGTAGTCTCAAACTATTTAGTATTGACAATATACTCCATGTGTTTGCCTTTTTGTAAACCTGTCAAACAATCTTGTGGATTAAACTGTGTACAATTTCAAGGAACAGAGTTGAGGATCAGATGTCTCACCTGGTCGTCCCTGCAGCAGGGACACTGTCTGCAGACTGTAGGCCTCCTCTGGCGGGCAGAGACTCTCCTTCCTGTCTGGTTGTCCTGCGGGAGGACGGGCACTCCATCCTGCAACAACACACACTCATGTTAGGATGAGGCTCTACAAGTACATGCAGGATGGACCTTTTTCAAGTATTTAGTCATCTCGTAGTATACAAATCAAATGTGTTATTACTAGTTTTATGTGCTGGAAGATTAACTTGCCAAAGATGGATGTGGTTGTTGGATAAAAATCATAAATGAAGGAACATGAAACATGTAATCAAAGTCTGAAAACCTCCTCAAGACGAGACAGGTCCGGTAACAAATCAAGAGCCACCTTCAGGCCCTCATGTCAGTTAATATTGTGCTTTAGTGACACATATGTGACGTGTGTACAATGTTATATAATAAGCATATGTCTGTTTATTGTTTGAACATATAATATTGCACATGTATATGATGGAAATAATGCTAAATAAAAATGAGTGACTTTAATTAGCTTGATTCAAAGTTACAATATGAATGTATTTCAGCTTGAAGCTGGGTGATATAGCCTAAAAAGTTAATATAAATGATTTATATTAGATACAACATTTATTTGTTAATATTGTCATATAGCCTAGTTTTGATGAATGCATGTTTATTTTTGGTAGTTTTTAATGCAAAGATGTATTAATTGAGTCGTCACTGTATACTTGACCTTAATCTGATGGTTACACTGTTTAATGGTAGGCCTACTTATCGTTACAGGAGCCTAAATGATTTGATAAACATCAGTAAACTGTGAGGTTTCTGAAAATGTCGACGGCAAAGCACAGTGGAAACAACGGGGACTTTCAACGTTATGACATCTTACATTTTCCATAATTAAAGTGTGTGTTCTCGCTGTAATAACTATCAGGGAGTCTCTGACTCTTGTCGGGATGTAAAAAGACTTGAGAAGAAGCGATAATTTGGCAGAATCGTCGAGTGAAAGCGGAGAAAATATTTTCGTGACCGTCTTCAGGTAGTTTTCAGGTTGTTATGGTTTAAATATTGATCCGATATTGACGCTAGTCCTGCGTCAAACCATAGCAACCATGGAATCCTCGACGTCCATTTTGTAAAAATAAATATTGAATCTGTATATAATAATTGGTATTAAACTGGAAATGTATAACACGCAGCTTTCAGTTTGCTAGCTTAGAGATAAATCACAATGTGCAGCAGAGACAAATATCAATACATGGTTTATCCTTATCTTTAACCTAAAGACGAAACCTCTATGGAAATAAATTATGAAAGCACTTGTTATTGAACTATTAGTGGTAGGCCTACGTACCTGTTGATGTTGTTGTTGGTCTGATCATTACTCAAATACAGCAAGTTGAGCTTATGAAACATCGAACACCGATCTAAAATGTAAAGTACAATCAGCCTGAGATGAAGTCCATGTCTTCCTATGAATTTACAGATCTGAATGCTTCCAGTGTCTGATATAAAACGTGTTTAACTCTATATATAGAAACACCCAAAGGCAGGAAATGTGGGATCTGGAATGACAGGAAAGATTATTTTCAAAATAAAAACAGGAAGTGACCAGATCAAAACACAAAACTATAGTAAAAACATAACTAAACCTAACATATCTGTCAAGTCACACGTGCTGTGATTTCATTGCAATCATCATGTAAAATATAAACTAGACTTTGTTTATATTTTCCTCTGAGTGAACCATACTGTGGCAACTGGACACAAGATAGACCTGTGTTTTGTTAAATATACATTAAAGAGTTTGTCTCTTTCATGATTGTTTGCAGGGCTCTTCCTGGGTGTATGGCCTTCCTGAAGTGGGACAGGAGACAACAAGAACAACACAACCAGTGTGATCCACAGTGGTCAACACCTAGCACCCCAAACACGTGACTGCTTTGATATTGAATTCAATGAAAACACCTCTATTAAATAATCCTGTGTTCTGTGACATACTTTACCCTCAGTGATGTGTTAAAGCTGAACTACTTCCAAACAATGTTGTCACCAGGAATCTGTTTCAACTGAAAGTATTTGTAACAACAAACAAATGTAATTCCTTCTCCATCACACAACCAGAAACAAGAAAACGTTTGTCCAGAGGGTGGCGCCAGAGGACAGGCTGAGTTACTACAAAGATCAAATGGTTTATCCTGTGAAGGAGCTATACACCAACTTTCACTGTAGTCAGTTTGCAAATATTAAAGAAATTTAATTATTATCAATCTTGTAGTTCACAATAAAAATGAATGTATCTACAAACAAAAACGTTTTAAAAACGTATTTAAAATGGGATGTCAACTTGCGAGTGTGTTACAATTGGTGCCACACTGCTGATTTATTAACTATTACTTCCATGAACAGTCGATTCAAAAATGATGTGCTGGTTATAGCAAGGGATTATATTCTTGGCATTTTGTTCTAATCATCCTTCAAGATAAAACCAGTATAAATTAATAATGAAATAAAGATGATGATCATTTTTAAAGAGCATACATTTATTTTTTCAAAAGGTAACTCCTGTAAAAGGTAATTATACAAACATCTAAAAATGAAGAATGAATGCAAATCAAGAATCTGGCTCTTTCCAGAGAAACTTAAGAAACAATACCTGGCTTGATCAAAACAGCTGCCACTGAATTGCACTTTATTACCGTCTTTAATACTATTAATAGTAGGTAAAAATGTACAAAAGTCTTACAAAGAAATAAAAACAGTCTAGAGCATGAGAAACAGACTTACATTTCAACACTGCCAGACTGAAAGGTTGTTCCACAAGCAAACTGACCCCCTATTCCATAATTCTTAAAACATGGCAAATGAAAATCAACACAAAATCCTGGTTCTCTAGTTAGGGATTACTTTTTTAAATCCATCCATCCTGAGGGGGGGCATGGACCAAATTCCAAGCCAATCTATTCAATAATTGTCAAAAATGTGTCACTAGAAACAGAAATGGTCAACCTCATAGTGACAGAGGAAGGGGATCTACCCATCCTCTGGGGTTCAGCACTGTCCATCAAATAGTTGAGCCAAACTGTTGGCAGGCTAAACAATTATTGATATTGAACCTGCACATGTACATTGGAGTTGTAACTAGTAATTGACCAATCAATAGGTGCCTCCAGAGAAAAAAATACCAACTTCCAAAAAATGCCAGAAAATGCAGTTTTTAGATCTTGGCTTTTCTCTGTTAAATATGATATTAAAGTCAACATCTTTGGGTTTGGACCATAGGTTTGGACTCAACAAAACATTGAATCACTTGGACACCAGATTATACTTGTTGATTACACAACATTGATTGGTTTAAATTGTGTACAATGCTTTTGTAATTTTCCCCTTCGATTCGGAGAAACAAATATGTGTTCAGTTTAGGATGGCCGAAGACACTACACTACCCAGAATCCTCAGCTATCGTTTGGGACTACACCATGTGCTTAGCTTGACAAACCCCGTGATCAGTCTTCAACCTCTGTGATTGGATGCGCGAAGTTTACACAGAGCGTCAAAAAGGACTTTGAAATGGAATGAAACCCATCGACGGCACACTATTCAAAACAGGAATCGAACGTGTCCTACCTAAGAGTCTATATACAAGTGATTGGAATATGATTAGATAAATAATTTCTAAGTAGCAGCCAGATGAATGTTATTTCTAAGTTCAGGTGTTTAATAATCATATAGCCTGTGGGATGAAGCTGTCTCTGTGTCTGGTGGTTTTAGTCCGGATGCTGCGGTACCGCCTGCCAGACTGCAGCAGACAGAACAGTTTGTGGCTGGGGTGATGGGGTCTTTTATAATCCTGAGGGCTTTCTTTAAGGTTAACCTGGTATTTTTACTCCACTACATTTATTTTAGTTACTTTACAGATTTGGATTAATGATGTGAAATATAAACAACCCTTAAATCAGACTTTAGTTACACCTGCATGAAATTCAGTGAAGGTGATTGTCAAGTGCCAACAATCAGGAGAGATATTTGATAGTTGGTGCTTGAGAAGATTAAATATTTATCTGCAGATCCGTTTAAAGCATATTCATTACTCGTTATTCTCTACTAATAGTTAATTAAAGACTGTATATAATTGCTATTTTGCACATCCCTTTCAAGATTTCAAGATTTTCTAAGGTTTATTGACATATCATATACACAACAGTGCAGTTATGCAATGAATGAAAAACTTGGGTCACAGGTTCCTCAACAGTGCATTACAAGACATCTATCAATGTGTGTATACTTCCACCATTACACTGTCGTATTCTGCACATTTCTTTAAATAAATATAATATAATATAATATTAGTTAGCACATCCTCCTATCAGGCACTAAACTGTTTTACTCTAGATATCATTTGAGTATCTTCTTGATATTTTCTATTCTATATTTATATAATTGACCTTCTACTTTCCCACTATTTTGTATGTACTCTTAATATGTAAATGTTTTCATAAAATATAACACATTCAAAAGTGCTTTACAAAAATGAAAGACATTAAGAAAAAGGCATTTTAAACAGTCGTTAAAAAGCAACACAATCTTCCTGCATTGCAATTACTCTAAACGTGCAATAACGTGCTTCAACCAGTAGGTGGTTTGGGTTAAAAGGCTCTCAAGTTTACAGTGTTAACAAAATAAAATATACTGCTGTTTCCGGTTTAGTTTACTACGAATATTATTTTGTTATTGTTTTGATATTTGTAACACAAAAGCGATGGAAAAAACCCATAGCAACCAAAAAAAGATGGTCTTAACATGACCCAGTGGTCTAGTAGTTAATAAAAAACAATAATATCAAAACAAAATATTACTACTAACTTTATTGTGAAATTAAAACAGAACGGTAAAAGAATAGTTTCCGGTATATTCTGATGCCCGATCTCTGTAGATAAATAAAGAACTACGACAGACGTGTAATATTTAATGCAGCCCAACAATTTATTACAATGCATTCATGTGATGACTTTCAAAGAGTAAAGCAAGCACTGCTGAATAAAGTATGATTTTCTCTTTTACAAAACGTTTTTTTTCATATGGAATGCAGTTGGAGGTCAACCAATCAAAAAGCTTGAGGACTGATCACGGGGTTTGTCAAGCTAAGCACATGGTGTAGTCCCAAACGATAGCTGAGGATTCTGGGTAGTGTAGTGTCTTCTGCCGTCCAAAAACTCAGAAAAAATATTTGTTTCTCCGAATCGAAGGGGGAAAATACAAAAGCATTGTACACAATTCAAACCAATCAATGTTGTGTAATTAACAAGGACAATTTGGTGTTTTTTAGTCGATGAGTAGTGCAGATATCACTGTAAAATCAATCGACAGTAAGGAGAATAGGCTACTTACTTCCGGGTGTAAAATTCTCCGTTATCCAATGGGAATGGACGCTCGTAATACAATACAGGGGACATGATCATTATCTTTTAAATAACGTTAACTAAAGGGAACAATCTATTTGACACAGCTGAAGCTCTGGCCTTCCTTAAAAACTAACTAATTTAATAAAAATCACAGTTGCATTACACACAATGCACTGTTTTTTGAGAACACAAATTCGTAACTAATGTAATTTTTACATTCTGACGAAAAATACAAATACAAATAAAATAAAAGAAGCCTCCCGTGAGTTACTACAAGCTATAAAGTAGATTTAAAAAACGTTGTATAGAATAAAAGCTCACTGCGGGACGTTGTAGAAATGCGTGTGTGCACCACGACAAAGGAGCCTCATTCTGGTGTTGTTTGCGTGGTGCCAACACGTAAATGTAATAAAGTTCGTGACTCCACCACGCATTGTGGTGTTAAGGAGTCGTGGTGGAGTCACGCATTCTGGTGAGATCAGGTTGCCCAAACTATATGGACGCAGGCGACCGTCCGGGAACCTGAGAGGAGAAACACAAAATACATCTTGATGATGAAGGAAAATAGAGAGATAGATTTCTAAGAGAGTGGAAACTCTGTAAATTAACTGACTCGTTTGTGACACAACGTACCTCAGCATGTTATCCACAACTTCATGGTAGATGAGCTGGTACTCCTCGACTGAGCGGTTGTGGATCCTGATAGGGTCTTCGAGGTGCAGGGGAGCAATGGAGGTCCGGGGGCCACATTAGAGACAGGTGGCAGGTCAGCAGAAGCAGCAGGGCGCCTGCGCTTTGTATGTGGCACCTGGAGAATGTGCCAGAGGATGTCAGACTCTAGCAAACTTCTTACTTAACAAAATACTTTAATAATTGAGGAAACAATACTTCAGTTCTTGAAGATTAAACCGTGTACACTTTCAAGGAACAGAGTTGAGGATCAGATGTCTCACCTGGTCGTCCCTGCAGCAGGGACACTGTCTGCAGACGGCAGGCCTCCTCTGGCGGGCAGAGACTCTCCTTCCTGTCTGGTCGGGCACTCGATCCTGAAACAACACACACTCATGTTAGGATGAGGCTTTACAAGTACCTGCAGGTCAGGATTTACCTTTTTCTAATATTTTGTCATGTCGTAATAGGAAAATCAAATGTGTTATTGCTAGTTTTATGCGCTGCAACATTACCTGGCCAAAACCTGATGTGGTTGTTGGATAAAAAACATAAATGAAGGAATTATGAAACATGTAATCAAAGTCTGAAAACCTCATCAAAAATGTTAAAGTAGGCTACTTCAGTTACTTTAATTAGCTACATTCAAAGTCACAATATGAATGTATTTCAGCTTGAAGCTGGGTTATATAGCCTACAAAGTTAATATAAATGATTTGTATTCGACAACATTTATGTGTTATTATATTCATATAGTTTAGATTAATTAATGTGTATTTTTTGGTATTTCGTACTGCATAGATTCATTAATTGAATCGTTTCAGTGGCACAGCCGACATGATCTTAATGTAGTATCAACTTTGTGTAACGGTACTTATAGTTACAAGAGCCTAAATGATTTGTTAAACATCAGTAGACTGTGAGGTTTCTGAAAATGTTGACGGTAAATTACATTGGAAACAACGGGGACATGAACGTAATGAAATCTTACATTTTCCATACTGAAAGTGGGTTTTCTCTGCGTAATAACTATCAGGCGGTCTGTGACGAAGGTGGCTTCGTCACTATGGACTGACGGCTTCAGGCCGGGTGATAGGGCACTTTGTTGGCGTGATTGCACAGTATATAGTAGGCTTGTTTGAGACACATTGCGGCTCGCCTCGAAAGTAGACGAGAGTAGCCGATCGCAGCCGGGGGAGGTGTCAAAAAGCTCGTCTTAAGTCGGACAGCTCGGACTCGGAGTCGGCTTGACTGGCTGGGTTTGCAATGGCGGAAATTGCGTTGACGTTTTTCGTTGCAGATGAAGTGGATGCAATAGAAATGCTCCTCCCTCTTAAAGGGAAATGGAAACACTTTTCAAACTGCTTTCCATGCGACAATATTACCATTAGGAAATGTATTTATCTAGTCTATTTCCAATGTAAACGATCGAGATACGCGAATTTACTTTTTGAAATACGTGCCTAATGACCATGGGCGCTTCCATTGCTCCGGGACTTTTCCAGTGACGTCACTGAGTGGGTACGGCTTCCTGGGCCAAAGCTCAATAACAAACAACATGGCGTGCAATGCACCAGTAGTTTACATTACAAGAAAACGGTCGTCGTCAGGAGTTTATTGTATTGCCCCAGGCTGCACAAATGGATTTTATACAAAGAAGGAAGAAGTACATTTCCATAGGCTGCCACTAAAGGATGAGAAGCTGCTCAAAGTCCAGTCTGGATGCCTGGTTCAATACAAAACATTGGATTTGAAGCCAGGATCTGTTCCCACAATATTCGATTTCTCAACGTATGCAGTCGGGAACACCGACCGTCCCAGCACGTCGGCCGCGCAAGACAATGACAGTGTCAACAAACGTGAAGTTCGAGCCACCAAACGAGTTGCTTCAGCTGCCGAGAGAGAGGTAAATATTGCAGCACTACCAGATTACGAGCTCACACATGTATTTACTGACACAGTGTGACCTTATTAATTAATGCAATCGCGTCCAAACTAAATGGTAGCTATTATTATGACGCACAATAGAGAATTGGGGGTGTTCTATAGCTCAACTAATTAAACTGGCATACACACGCTCATCTGTCAAAAACAGCCCTAAAAAGGCTAGTAGGCCTATTGCTATTGATGGATGGTATTGCAGGACCCAGAGCGCACGGAGCAGAGCGGACAGCAGATAACGGAATTGCAGTTTTATTGCTTATAGATTATCAGAACATTTCAAAGGGGACACAGCCCCATTGGATATTAACCTATGGATTAACTACATCATCGTTTTTATCGTTGTAATGCCATTGAAGACCAGTTTAGACCAGACAATGAGGAAGGTAAGCCGTTAGCCTGGCGTATGTTAGTACCTAGCGCCACTTGTTTTGATGTACGTTTTTGTGGATAACCTCGCGAGTTTGTATCTTTCAGTGTTGAGGTGGGCACCGTTAGATTCTGTGTCTCCTTGCGATCATAAACGATGTGTTGGATGTGCGGCTAGGATAAGTAATAAGGGAGCTAGGAGTGATTTTCGGTGCAGTAATAGGTTAGCATTTTCGCTCGGGGCTAATTCAGAGGCTCACTGTTAGCATTGTGGTTTTTTAATTTTTTTATTGCGGATCGTAGGCTATGCCACTCTATTCGACCGAATCGGTTCATAAGCATAGGCCATGGGATGCCTGGTAACTGTAGATGCTTCCACATCAATGTCATCTCCTGACGAATAGTCAAATTCATCGTTCAAAACGTCGATCTCATAGAGAGGCGAAGTCCCTCCCTTTCCGGGAGCCTCCATGGGACCCCGGAAGCGTACAATTATACATTGAAGTCAATGGAGAGAGAAAGGTTATCTTTTGATCCCGTTTGAATTGTGCCACGAATGACACATATGATGTTTGTCAATTTAAAAGAATATTTTGCAAGTCAAAAAAATTAAAATGTGTCGTAAAACTGTGAAGTTACACATTTTTATGTGTGAAACCGCTGAGTGAACTACAGGTCTCTAGTCTCGCACAATACGCGTCACCATCACAAAGACGGCCGTCACGTTAGCACGTTTCACCTGTTTCTTTCAGAATGAGAATAAAAGTATAAAACGAGGTGAACATCACTACAAGTCTGGACACGTTGAGAGCTGTACATACACGAAAGGGGAGTTAGTCGGTTCTGTAAGAGCAGCGGGACCGGCTTTACAAGGTTTCGGTGAGTAATATGAGTGCAATGTGTAACGTTAATGTCAGCTAGCTAACATTAGCTAACAAGGTACACTAACGTGTTTTGTTTTAGTAACTAGTGTTCTCCTTAAGAACTTCGTGGTCTCTGTGTATGCTGTGGATAACATTAGTGTTCACAAGAACAAGGTACACTCCCGTGTTTTGTTTTAGTTGCTCTTCAGATTGAAGCGGACAGTTTTATATAGTCTATACTGTATGTGTGATCTCCTTTTACATCTCGTTGTGTCATTTGAGTTTATTTGCTGTGTGTAGATTCAAGGATTTTGGTGACATGAACATGACCATCGCGGAGGCAGCCCAGTTACCATCCTTCTGTCTCTGTGAGGAGGGTGGGTCATATATCACCCATACTGGCACCAGGTCCAAGGGCAGCTGCACATCACAGACCGGAGTCTCTGCTACTTTGTTGTGTGGACCACGAAGGAGGCGATCATCATCCTCATCCCCAAAGACCCTGCATGGCATGGAAATCTCCTCCTCCTGGAACAATTCTACACCCAGCATATGCTCCCTGTGTTGGCCAGTAGAGAGGAGGACATTTAAATAAACATACTCTTAACACCCTCAGACTCTGCGTTGTGTTCCGTATGTGCGATGGGTGTTATGCAGAGGGGAGGAAAACAGGACACAGCAGATTGGGATTGTGGTGGAGACGCTGAGCAGTTATTTCATTGTTGCATGTAATTATTATTATACTGCGTGCTTCTTAGTTATTCCATCTTTTGCTGTAACATGGATCTGTATGTAACTCTATTTGTTATCTACCACACTTCCTTCTACATCATACACCATCATTATACATGATGGTGTATATAGGATATATATATTTGTATACATTACATATCTGTAAATTGTATAATTTAATTTTTCGTATTTGGGATTGTTGGAAACGTCTTTGATCTCTCTGTCTATAAACACAAACTGAGTAAGATTGACAATAAAGTTGACTTAAAATATATATATTCTTTATGAAAATAGTTGACTGTTGGAGAAATGAATCCAAATGAAACGTTGGACTGAACTACAACTACGCCTTTAAATCTCTACGGACTGTTTTTCAGTGGGATGGCAAGTTCCTATCTTTAAACATTTATTAGTTTTTTTCTCAGAACAGATTTGATTGAAGTTAATTTAACTTTGCCGACCATGTAAGGTCATTATTAAAAAAGGTACAATCAATTTGTTTAGGGTTGACTAAAATAATGATAAACATTTCATCTGGATAGCAGGGGGACAGAAAAGAAAACAAGGAGGGGAGCACTTAACACATGTCTACACAGACATCCACTCGAAGTCAACAATTTTCTGAAGAATGTGCTGACATGGGGGTTTAAATTGCCATGCCTCTTTTTGGCTTTCGAGCCCGTCTCAGGATTAATGCCAAGGAAGCACCTGAAAACAATAAGCCAAGACAACAATTTCAATTTTACATAGATTTATATGTTGCATAGTTTATTTTAAGGCACATGCAGCGGTGCCCCTTTCAATTTAAGTAAAACCTGCACCAAAGAAATAAATTAGTATTTAAAGCCAAGCAAGAGCGATACAAGCAAGAAAATCACTTAATTTGTTGTGTTATCACCGAGGATGGTCTGAATACAGTATTGTACTGTGAAATAATACAGTAACATGTTGGGAAATCCTGGTAATTATTTATCCAGTACATTCACAGTAATTAACTGAAATTCAAAATTACAGTATTATATTGTGAACATCACAGGTAAAGACTGTAAAGTGGTAAAACAGTAATTTATTGTAAAATATTAGAGCTAAATATTGTGAAATCATGGTAATATTTTAAAGTGTACATATTACAGATCTGCCGTAGTTCTTTATTTATAGAGCCCTGATGAAAAGACCTTTGGAAAAACTGAAGAAATGCCGCCGAAACTGAATACTTGACGTGGATCATAAATATATCAACAATTAAACAACATCTTCAATTTCTCTTCACACAATACGTCTCCTTGCAGTATCAACACTAATTCGGCTGACTTTTACATTTGATATAATTCATAGATAGGTTATATTTACACCATAACGGTGCACAGCTGATAGAAAATGAGATATTACTGATTTTCTTTGAATATAAGAATGTAAATACTGAGTCTGAAATAGAAAAGCAATATGCTGTAAAATTATGTGAAAACATGAATAAAACTACACATCTTCAGATGTTGTACATACATAAGTGTCCTACACTAATAATACAAAGTTATTATGGCTGTGTGTACCTTGTGTGCGCCGCCTAGTGGTTAAAACACGTTTTTTTTTTTAATTATTGTTTTTATGTGTTATATTTGATTAAAAAAATATTAAGAGTACATACTTTCATAGGGGGAAAGTAGAAGGTTTGTGATAGAAATATAGAATATAAAAAATCAAGAAGATACTGTAAGTGATCTCTACAATAAAACAGTTTAGTGCAGGATGTACAAAGATATTAATAGGAGGAGGTGCAAAACAGAAAAACGAATTAACCTTTATTTAAACATTAAATAACAGATTAAGGTCTTCTTTTAAATAAGAAAAAAACGTTGGGGGTATCTATCTACAGATAAATATTAAGCCTGACAAAGTACTTAACGTCTAATATATTGCTTTCCTGCAATGTTAACTATGTTGAAGCACTTATTTTAACTGATATTATGAATTATACTCTTATGTATGTAGATAGAATAAGAAATGTGCAGAATATGACAGTTTAATGGTGGAGGTACACACATATTGATAGATGTCTTGTAATGCACTGTTGAGGAACCTGACCCAAGTTGTTCATCCATTGCATAACTACACTGTAGTTGTGTATATGATATGTCAATAAACCTTTGAAAATCTTGAAATCTTGAAAGGGATGTGCAAAATAGCCATAATATACAGTCTTTAATTAACTATTAGTAGAGAATAACGAGTAATGAATATACTTTATTACTCTTTTCCATTCATGTCAATTGCAGATACATGTTTAGTCTTCTCAAGCACCAACTATCAAATATCTCTCCTGATTGTTGGCACTTGACAATCACCTTACCTGAATTTTACTCAGGTGTAACTAAAGTCTGATTTAAGGGTTGTTTATATTTCACATCATTAATCAGAATCTGCAAAGTAACTCAAATAAGTGTAGTGGAGTACAAACACCAGGTTAACCTTTGAATTGTAGTGGAGTAGAATTACAAAGTAACAATGAGCTGTCATGTGGGTATTAATGCTGCGCATTATGGACACAAGCGATTTTCACCCATTTATTAATTATATGTTTTACATTTGATAACACCAATGTGTTTAATACTGGCAACTTTTAATTGTGAGAAAAACGAAAACGTTCAGTAGAGACGTCCCATAGAACATTTTGCGAAACACAATAGCCAGCATGTAGTTCTGGGGGGGCGTTCGATTCCAGTTTTGGATAGTCTGGCGTGGTTTCGTTCCATTTCAAACAGCTGTTGCGTAACCTTGGCGCACTGCCACTCCAACATCCAATCCCAAAGTTTGAAGATTAATCACGGGGACTGTAGTCCTAAATTATAGCTGGGGATTATGGGTAGTGTAGTGTCTTCGGCCATCCTAAACTCAGAAATGTTGACAATCGCAATGATGCTCGAAATGTCCCTTATAGGCCTACGTCTGTTTCCGGTTATTTTATTTTGAAATTCAGTAAACCAATAAATAAAAGCAAGGATAATTGTGTGTTATTGGTGAGTAAATAACAGTGTGTTATTTTGAAAAGAATAACAAATTAGACCTGAGGTTACGTACTGTAACCCAGCTTCTATGAGTATAGGCGCAGCCCTCTAAGGCTATCGCTATTGGGTAATCCCACTGCACGTGTGCAGCACTGACAGATTTAATCCACGCCCACCTGGGCCCCACCTCCGGCCTCACTTCCGTATAAATAGGAAGATGGCCCGTCCAACTGCTCCCACACAAACAGCTTTTCTTCAGCTATTCGCGGAGCCAGTGGGGCCCGAACCTTAGAGGGCTGCGCCTATACTCATAGAAGCTGGGTTACAGTACGTAACCTCAGTACTATTTCGTATGAGGCTTCGCCCTCTAAGGCTATCGCTATTGGGTTAAGGGCGAAGCAGGATGTAGTCCACGCCTCACTGGTCCGTCCGTAACCAGAAGCACAAAAACCCATCTACTCAATTAATAACCCATGCGAAAAAGAAGGAGCATCACAGTCCCAGGAAATATAGCATTATTCCAAATGAATATTCTCTTTAAGGGAATGAAGGTGAATACCCGTCGTTTAAAAAAAGAGAGATAAACAAATCCCACTTGTTAAACCTATAAAAGAGGGGCAAAAGGGGCAGCTCTCTGAATGCCGATAGGCAGGAGAGAGGGCACACCGTTTAGTCCCTGACATTACTCAATCTGACAGAACAGCAGTACTGAATGTGTAAGAGAGGAATGGGAGACATCCCTCAAATAAAAACGAATAAAAGAACAGAGGGAAGACCAAGATGCAGCATTGCAAATGTCTCCCACTGTCATTCCTCCATGCAACGCCATAGAGGTTGAAATTCCTCTGGTGCTGTGCGCTTTGATGTTTTCTGGGGGATCCACCCCAGAGTAGACATACGCCTGTGATACAGCCTCACACAACCAGTGTGACAGCCGCTGTGCAGACAGAGGCTGCCCTATTGAGCGCTCTCTGTAATGCACAAACAGGCGCTGAGACTTGCGCAACGTCCCTGTGCGTGCAATATAACATGACAGCGCACGTACGGGACAGAGGAGATGAGATGTGGCTTCCTCCTCCGATGTGTGAAGAGGAGGGAAGAAGCCATCCAAAGTGATCCCTCTCGATCTAAAAGAGCTTGTGATCACCTTTGGCATAAAAGCCGGTTTAAGGCGCAAAACAGCTGAGCTGCCATCTCCTTGGATCCGGAGACATGACGGAGCCACAGAGAGAGCAGACATATCACTCACCCTTTAGCTGATGTGAGAGCCAAGAGCAGAGCTACTTTGGCTGACAAGAACTTCAGGGGGACCTGATCTAAAGGTTCAACTGGAGCTTTACTCAGTGCGCGTAACACTAAGCCAAAAACCCATTGAGGCGCTAAAGCGCGTGACACATGTCTGAGTCTCTGTGCTCCCCGTAGAAAACGTTTTTTGTCAGAGGGTGACTACACACCGTGCTGACCCCAAACCTACGTGGTAAGATGAAATGGCAGCAGCATGTTTTTACCGTGCTATAAGTAAATTCCTGTCCAGCAACAGCTGGAGGAACGACAGCACGAGGCAGGGGGGCCAACGGGGTCCAGGCTTCTCCCTGCACACCACACGGAACGCTGTCCATTTGGCTGTGTAGGATGTGTGTTCAGCAGCTGCGCTGATCGAACACCTCCCTGGTGATTTATGTAGGCCGCCGCTGCTTTGTTGTCTGTTTGAATCAACATATGTTGATTGTACAGCAACGGGACGAAGTGCTGGAGCACTTTCCATACGGAGAGTAATTCCAGCACGTTTATATGGAGAGACATGTGACCCGGCCACTGTCCCCCCACTGCCTGCGACATGCACGTTCCTCAGCCTGCGGGAGATCCGTCTGTGAACACTGCGGTGTGTGACGTCACTCTGCTCAGGGGCACCCCCACTGACGTGGAGATTTTTCCAGTGGGTCAAATCCAAAACCACGGAAGGAGGAATGTACACCATGCGTCTCCTCTGACGCACGGGGTCGATGCACAGGCGAATAAACCACCTGGAGTCTCCTCACTATGAAGGAGACCCAGGGGGATCACCACGTGACCAGCTGATATCATGTCTAACAGCTGCATCACGGAGAGGGCTGTCACCGCCCCGCGGGGTGTGACGTGTCCCGGAGGAGAGCTGTCACTTTCTCCCCTCTCCGCTGTGAGAGTCGCGCTCTCATGCGGGCTGAGTTCAATTCCACTCCCAGTTAAAAAGATAACCTGGGAGGGACGAGGACAGCTCTCCTTCCAGTTGATAATGAAACCCAGGTTGACAGATGAGATACTAGCTGTATCGTCTGTAAGCCGCTTCCTCCCTTCCTGGAGCGAGCCAGCCACAGCCGGTCGTCCAGGTAAAATAACACTCATCCCCATTCTGAGTAGCTGCTCCCACCGGCTCCACCCACTTTGAAAAAGTGCATGGAGCCAGGAATGAGAAACACAGGAAATTCTGTGTTTCGGGATGATGGTTACGTGGAGGACTGCATCCTTCAGGACTATGGATGTGCACCTCCCTGGTGCACTCCAGCACCTGTTTGATCATCAGCATGGGAAAAGGCCATTCCCTTGTTGGACACTGACAGATCGAGGATGGGACTCATTCCCCCCACCCCGTCTCCTTCGGGACCAGAAAATACCGGGAGTAAAAACCCTGATTTTCTTCCCCATGAGGAACCCTGGAAAAAAGCTTCCTTTTAACCAGAGTTCCTGCCGCTCTGCACGGAGCGCGAGACACTGTTCCCGGGATGACAGGACTTCCTGTATCCCGTAGAACTGCGGGGGGGAGAGGCGAACTGCAGAGACTACTCTCTGCCCCTCCGCCTGCTCATCCATCTGTCCATCAGACACACGCGCCGCCACCCTGAGTACCATCCAGTACTCTGATAGCGCCAGGTGTACATTCTCTGGATGTGCTGTGGTTGGTGGCAAACCACGCCAGAGCCCTCCACACGCTGCATTTCACACAGGCTCTCATTATGTCGCCGTTTAGGAGAAGACTCGTAAACTGCGCATTCACGCTCAACATCACTAAGGGATGAGCGGAGGTGTGTGCAGTGCTGTCCACCCGAGGTGTAATAATGGCCCTCCGTGGGCTTATTACGACCGTGGGTAGGAGGTACGTCTGAGACAGAGGAAAAATCCGTGCTGCCTAAACCCAAAAAGTTTAAAGGTAGACGGATTGAATAGTACGCCCTGCTGTTTTATTAACCGATAAGTTAAAAAACCCAGCCGGCTTAGGCAGCGAGCCATGCTGCCAAGTAACCAATAGGCTATTGGCAGCCGGCTTAACCGGGGAGCCTTGCTGCATATTATATTCCATCTGTCCATTGAACACACGCGCCGCCACTCAGCGCGCCAACCTGCTCTGGATGTGCTGTGGTTGTCATGGTGACGAGCCACGCCAGAGCCCTCCAGACGCTGCACCTCACACAGGCTGTCATTATGTCCACTGTAACACATTTTCCTGTCAAACAACAGTAAAGCGCCGGCAGTCTCTTCACAGACGCCTGCACTTCACTGCCATACCACAGTACTCATACTGTGAAAGGATTTTACAGCCTCTCATTAACAGTAAAATACCGGCAGCAGTCGCCAGCAATACACTGAAATTATACAGTATTCATACTGTTGAACAATTTCAGCTTATTACTGTAGACAATTTAATAATTCACAGAAACATTCTGGTTAGGGGGCTGCCAGTAGATTAGTGCCGAAAATCAGCTGAAAAATAACAGTAATTGCTTACAGTGTTAAACCGGACACCGAGGTGCGTTCACGCTCAACACCCCTAAGGGGTGAGCGGAGCTGTGTGCAGTGCTGTCCTCACTGTAATAATGGCACTCGTGGGCTCATTACCGTGTGTAGGAGGTAGGTTTGGGACAGAGGAGAAAAACTGAGCTGCCTAAAAACCAATAGGTTTTAAAGACAGCCTATTTATGCAGCGAGCCATGCTGCCTATAACCGACAGGTGAGGGGCAGCCGGCTTACCCGGTGGGCCTTGCTGCTTATTATTATTCATCTGTCCATCGAACACACACGTCGCCATTCTGAGTAATATTCTGAGAGCGCGCGACATGCTCTGGATGTGCTGTGGTTGTCATGTTGACGAGCCACGTCAGAGCCCTCGCCGCCGTTGCCCGTGAAGCAACCCAAGAGGGGGCCGGACCGAAAAGCTGAGAGGGGCCCTCCACACGCTGCATCTCACACCGGCTCTCATCCTGTCTCTGTTTAGGAGAAGGCTCGTAAACTGGACATTGAGGCGCGTTCACGCTCAAACCTGCTGAGGGAATGAGCGGAGGCGTGTGCAGTGCTATTCACACAGTGCGTAATAACAGCCCTGGGCTCATTACGACCGTGTGTAGTAGGCACATCTGGGACAGAGGAAAAAAACCGTGCTGCCTGCTAGCCGACAGGTTAGGAGCATCAGGTTTAAACGTCAAGCCTTGCTGTCTAATAACCGCCCGGTTAAATACAGCTGGCTTGCGCCACGAGCCCTGCTGCCTGCTGACTGACAGGTTACAGCCGGCTCTTGCACCTCCACACACTGTATTGCACAGCGGCTCTCATCATGTCGCCGTTTAGGAGAAGGCTCGTAGACCGGACATTCACGCTCAAACCCGCTTGAGGAATGAAAGGTGTGTGGAGGCATATCTGTGACATAGGAAACAAGTCCGTGCTGTCTAATTAACCGCCAGGTTTTAAAGACAGCCGGTTTGTGCCGCGAGCCCTGTTGCCTAATAACCGACAGGCTATGAGGCAACCGCTTATGTCATCCGGAGGAGAGCTCTCCTGAACCGGGGGAACGGGGAGATCTCCTTAGGCGGCTGCCTTTCCGATGATCTCCGGGAGTTCCTGGAGAATACCGCCTATACGGCAGAGCCTAGATGGCGGATAGTGCCAGCCCGGCAGCCGAACCCACAGGCTCGGCCGCCGGGCTGACACTGGACCCCGCCCGGCAGCCGAACCCACAGGCTCGGCTGCCGGGCTGACGCTGGGCTGACACCGGGCCCCGTCCTGTCTCCCCCGTCCGGAGGAGAGGGAGGATGGGGCCGGGGGAACCACATAGTGATCCGTGAAGGGAGGGGAAGGAGTCGCCTGACTGCTGCCCGCCACTCGGATCCAATAATCAAGGGCTTGGCCAACCATCCCTGGCCGCAGCCGCGAGAGCGTTCGCTCTCTGCTGTCTGTGGGCCAGAGGAAGACGGACACAATAAGTGCGCGACACCTGGGGATTGAGAGCCGCGTTTGCTTGCTCCAATCCCCGGCAGGACTCACCTGTATCGTCTGTGTAAAGCCGCTTCCTCCCTGGAGCGAGCCAGCCACAGCCGGTCGTAATTCATATGTCGGCTAACCCCGAGCCCCGCCCTCTCTCCCCTGTCCGGAGGAGAGGGAGAATGGGGCCAGGGGGAAATGTTTGCTTTCTAGTAAACAGCTCTGAAAAGAGCTTGTGCCTGTACAGTGCTTCTGCAACGGAGTGCTGAAGAAAAATGGGAGCAGTTGGACGGGCCATCTTCCTATTTATACGGAAGTGAGGCCGGAGGTGGGGCCCAGGTGGGCGTGGATTAAATCTGTCAGTGCTGCACACGTGCAGTGGGATTACCCAATAGCGATAGCTTTAGAGGGCGAAGCCTCATACGAAATAGAAGGAAAAAAGATTTAAAAATACAGATTTCAGTATTCTGAGGCTCTGAGCCCCATTTATTTTCCTCACACGGCAACAAAAGTCCGAAATTATACAATTTAAAATAAAAGCAATAATTGTGGCTTGATATTGAGTAAGAACATGTTTTTATGAACCACACAGCTTTCGGTCTTCCACGATCCGACCGGAGAAAAAGACGTGCCCTCAAACTGACAAAAGTTGAAGACTGCAATTGGCTCTCTTGTTAAAGGAATGGTCCACTCATTAGATAATTAATCAAAACTTCAGTATTTAGTGAAACGTTATGTTTAAACCATACCCTGAAGAAATCAGCGATATTCCCCGGTAAATAATGATTTTATAGCTCTTTTTTATCAAGACCTGTATATTCCGTCTGACATTTGCAACATAGGTAGTCCAAATGTTTGGAAATGCATGTGTGTATAATGGGAAGATGATATAAGATACTATATGTATGCATGTAGTACCACCCTTGCTAGCGATTCCCTCTCTAGTTTAGCATACTCAGCTTCGTTGTCCCTGGCCATAGAATCACGATTTTATGGAGCCGGAAAAACTGGGGGGAAATACACACTAGCCAAGCCGGTACTACACTATATGGAAAGGCCACCAAAAACTGTCCTGACCTGGACGCTAAAGGACGTTAAAACGGGGCTAGCCGCTGCAATGGAAATGCGCTATAACATACCTTATTCTTACTCCGAGCACTACTTCTGCTCCTCCGTCGCTTCACACTTGCAGAGGGCGATTTCTCAACTGGCCGAACTGGTGTCCTGGTCGGTGATGACACCAGAAAGACCGATGGTACTGCATCTCCATTAAGTAATGGTTGTTCCATAAATCCCATGTTATGTTTTATCATACTCTCAGAGTAGTCGTCCGGAAATTTGAAATGTTCGCTGCATACATGAGCCTGTGAATCTCTCGGTTCGGGCCGGCCACATTTCGCTAGCCACTGCCTCCGAATGTACTTCTTACGCTTACCTTTTGGCAACAGATGGAACCGAGCATTCCGTGGATTGTTCCTATCAGAATTGTGGCAATATTTCGCGATACAGTGAGGCATATTTGAAGAGAGAAACTACAGTAAATAACATGGAGATCAACGTGTCTTCGAAAACCAAACGCATGGTTTACGTCACGTCCGGAAAATGGCGGCGCCCACAGTATTGATGTTATTTCGGTATATAATCAGTTTAAAATCACTGATAATGTCATCGGATTAAAAAAAAAAAAAAAGAGACTGGCAGAGACTGGTCTGTTTTATCGGATGATAATTATTTAAAAATGAGTGTCATGAGCATACCATTCCTTTAAAGGGAGGACTTTGAACGCACACAACTCGGCTCAGTCACAGAGGAATTTCCACAGGAGCCTGAGGGCGGTGACTGCAATTGGCTCTCTTGTTAAAGGGAGGACTTTGAACGCACACAACTCGGCTCAGTCACAGAGGAATTTCCACAGGAGCCTGAGGGCGGTGAAGGCTTCAAAGAGAAAGTGTTGGGGGGGTTTATGTCCATTGTTTACTTACATTGCCTCACCTTTTCCTTCTTGTTGGATTCAGTGAGCTGCAGACACAGAAGAGAGAACAATGTGGAAATCTGCAGTGTTTTTGTTCCTGCTTCTAAACGTGGATATGCAAGTAAGTGGTGCTGTAGATAAGACCGTGCCAGAAAACTCCATACCAGAGAAGCTCAAGACAGAAAAGGCTGCAGCAACCAGCAACATTCCTGCAAGGGACAATGCTTCTTCCGGTTACTTGGGCAATTTGCTGGTGGTACCCATGGATGGGAGTCACTGGGTGGGTATAAAGGCCATTGCCCAAGAAATGGGTCGCCGTGGACACCGGGTCACCGTGGTGATACCAGAGGTCAGCATTCGGATGGGTCCAGGAAAACACTACGATACCTTGACCTATCCTGTTCCTTATGACCGGGCTCACATTGATTATGTCATGTCTTCACACATAGACGTGATGAAAAAATCAGCACAGCCTTTCACGGAGAAGGTGGCGACGCGATTTTCGCAAATCCAGAGAATTACGGGCTTCATCCACACCACAGCAGAGAGCCTACTGTTCAATGCAAGTGTCATCTCACATCTGGCACGGCAGGTGAGTGGAAGTACAGAGGTTGAAAACAAAAAAATGACAACCAGAATCTGTTTTTAGTGGCGTCATAGGCAAACAAAGTTCATGAACTTCTGGTTTAATGCATCAAATGGAAATATTTCAAAAGGGTTAGGCTTAGGGTTAGACAAATATGACATTTTCTGTAGAAATCATGCATGAGTGTAACAAGCAGGGGCGGACTGGGCCACTTCAGTACCGGCCCATCGGGATTCGTCCCGAACGTCCCGATGGGCCGGTACTGAAGTGGGCCGGTCGGACGATGTGGGCCGCCCGGTAACCGGCAGGGCTCGATATTAAATGGCCCGCTGGCCCGGAAGCACTATTTAGACGCCCCGGGCCAGCATAACGTACTTTCCACTTGCCCGCTCGGGCCACTAAAAATATTGCTTTAAAAATATTGTCCTGTGGTATTGGTATTTTGACTAGCAATTTAGTTAAATTGGTTTGTTTATCAACGCTACAACATAGCGTTCCGTGAGTCGGTTGTCGTTGTTGGGTGAAAAGCAAACTGCTGTTTGCTGCGGAGCGCAGCGCGAGCAGGCTCCCGTGAGCGGCAGCGCGCTCCTTTACTATTTCGCCAAAATGTTTTTAATACCAGCGGTAACCGGCCAAGCGCCGGGCAAAAAACAATCTTCAAATAAAAGAAAGTCACCGGAGGAGTTAAAGGAGAGTGACAGGGATCATGAGAAGAAGAGGGAGAGAAAGTTTCAGCTTGATCGATGGAGTTGGCTTCTAGTGGTGCAGTGACGCGTCCTAAAACCCTTTTATAATCTATCGATTAGATTTATGATTCGAAAATTATAAAAGTAGGGTAGACATGTGGAGATTATCCGGCTGAACAAAACGTGCATTTATCAAACAGGTTTGTTTTCCACAGACCTTATTTCCAGCTATTTTCCAAAACCCTTGTCGAGGGAACCAGCAGCTTACTTCCTGGTTTCAGGACGCGTCACTGCTGCACCTCTCCATATGATGCCCATATAAACAAGGTCTTCTGTCGGCTCTGTACATCAATGCCGACCTATGCTGACCAGTAAGTGAAGAGTAGACAATATAAAGGTATTGGCGAAATGTCCCAGCAGTTTAGGATAATGAAGGATCTAATCTATAGCCATTACATGTCTAACTCCTAATGACAGGAAGGCAGAAAGTGCATTACAAATAATAATCTCATAATAATAGCAGACATTTTTTAACAATGACCACAATATCATTATTTTAATAAACCAAATATGAACAATTGAGGAAAATGAGGAAGAACTGATGATTCAAATGTTGTAGTACAAGTAGTAATGTAGTTAGTGCATAAATTACTATTGCAACAAATGTGTTAATTTTCTTCATTATTAGTCGATTTGTTTTTGGACGAATGCTCCGGGCCAGTGGTTACAATGGTGGGGCCAGTGATAATACAAGTCAATGTTACCCTTAATGTCTACCTCTGCGGTAAGTCACTAGCACCCCCCCCCCCGTCGACAATTTACTAGCGGTATTTACTTGCGGCACCGCGTGGGCCGGCGGTACCGAAGTGGGCCGGTCGAGAGTCCCGGGCTGATTTGTAGTCCCAGTCCGCCCCTGGTAACAAGTATGTACTTTTAACATTTAAGTATGACATTTTGTATTATGTGTGTGAGTGTTTAATAGTGCATATACTGTAGAACAGGGGTGGGGAACCTTTTTCCTCTCAAGGGCCATTTAAATGTTTTCAACATCCTCCGAGGGCCGTACAAATTATTGACCTCTGCTTAAAAAAACTAAAATCACAGCCCATTTATTTCTTCTTTCTTTCATGCTGTGCAAAGAAAAAGCAACCTCTTAATCCAGATATTTTACCATGACTCACGTATGCATGCACGTGCACGGTTGTGGCATGACCACCAAAACAGAAAGATGTGCAAATGTATTTAGTTTCCTATCCATGTGGACATGATTTAAGTGTGGGGGGGGGGGGGGGGACCTAACCTCCTCCCGGGAAGATTTTTTTTTAAATTTTGAAGTTAAAAGCATCAATCTGATGCACTTTGAGAGCAACATTAAGAGATCTATGGATAATCTCTCAACACCCATATGAAACAGAAATGTAAGCATATTTACTTTTTCTTTATGGATATTTTACAAATCACTCCCCTTTCAAACTGTATTCTTGTTTATTAATAACAACTTTTTTTTACTGTCATATAGTATTTTATACCCGTTTACTTTATTCTCTTATTTTTTTATAACTATAATGATCATATAAAGATGTGCCTTTACCTCACTGGTTGTAGAAAAAGCTTCTTATATTCGTTAGCATAGCTAGCTAACCAGATGCTAATAACAACAAAGCTATTGACTGTATGATCAGTATGACAGATGAACAGATCGCCACTGGGCTTTCAACTAAAGACACAGCCACGCAAAAACTGCGGCATGTGAACGGCTCCTTATCTGAAGTGCCGAGCCACGTTCTGGTGCTCTCCGTCAGAACTGCACCCCTGTCAGACGAGACATATACCACGTGATGACACGTTAGGCTCGTGTTGTGTTCATGGACCCTGACCGTGGCCAGGAAAAACAGGCACTCGCTTGTTTAATTTTTTTGCGGTCTAGATTTCTAGATTGTTTTTCTTTTTTGCGTGTGTTTATAAATTACCTCGAGGGCCGTACCAAATTGTCTCGCGGGCCGTATACGGCCCGGGGGCCGGAGGTTCCCCACCCCTGCTGTAGAAGGTGGCCAAATTCCATTTCATTTCTTCTGTCTCAGGGTCCTGCAACGTGTTATTTTACAATCATAAGTCGAAACATCTGCTGAGAAAGCACTAAATAAACACAATTATTAAGGTTTTAGAGATTGCCTTTTACCCTGTAGTCTATTTTTCGGACCGTGTCTCTCTGCAGAACTTCGATGCCGTCCTAACAGACCCCATGGTGCCCACAGGCTCTCTTATAGCTCGGAAATTGGGTGAGTTCTGCAACCCCTATATTATTTGCTCTCAAATGTCTGCACAGTTTCTCACCAGTCATCACTTGCAGGTCTCCCCACAATAAACTTGCTGAGAGGAATTCCATGTTCCATGGATATGAAGTCTGCAGGCTGCCCATCCCCTCCCTCATATGTGCCACGCTTCTTTACAAAAAACACGGATAAAATGAACTTCAAGGAGAGGACTATCAACACCTTAGTGAGCAAATGAATACCTCTTTATAGCTCTCATTTCTTTCCCTTTCTCTATAATTCTACAGAAATATTCAGGTGTATTTGAGATGTTGCCATGGTATAACTTGCCTCTATTATCATGCCACTATACGTCTTCCTGTCTTCCTACCAAGTCATCATGACTTTGGTTTCAGCACTGTTAAAATGTAACTTTCACTACTGTAATTTAATTCTTATGCCAAGCACCTATGCCTTACTCTGTTAACTGGTGTATTAGTGTGAATGCTGTGCTACAGCATGTGCAGTCACCTCAAACACAAACAAAAAGACTGGAGTTTAAAGACTCAGCCTATTCTTTTCTGTTTGATGGAGACTTCATACTGACTTCAACATGTTCCACATATTTTATACATTATTGGTGACGTATGGTTTTAGTTCAAAAGTTTGCAGTTACAATATTCTGATGCTTTACAAAGCATTTTTACTTTCTTTTCTCTTCTTAATACACATTCATTCACTACTACTTACATTTAATATTTAACTCCTTCAGCCTACTTTCAGCTATAAACCATTCAACTATTACATTATTCAGCTATTTCAGGACATTGAGGCTATACATGTTGTTCTTTTTTAAACCTTTTCTTTTAAATATTAAGCTTCTTCACTGTTTTTCCTACTCTTCCAGTTTAACATATCACTTTCAAGTTTTCAACAAAGTCATTGCAATGCATTTGAGCTGTAACAATTTGATTCAAATCATTTCACTTTTCTGCATTTCTCCGCTAAGTTCAGCAACACACTTACTTGGTTTTTGTAGCTAAAAGCAGCTACAGAGACCATTCAACTAATAACATATTCATCTTTTTCTGCATTTTCAGCTAAATTCAGCCACACATTTTAACAGTTTACAGCATTCACACGCATTTTCAGCAGGAAATGCATTTTCTAGTTGCTGTTTGATGTCTCTGAACTACAGGTGGCTTTCCTGGAGCCGCTGCTTTGCAGACTGATGTACTGGCACTTTGACAGTTTAGCCTATCAGTTCCTGGGGGAGGAGGTGGGCGTGGCTGAAATACTGTCAGAATCGGCTATCTGGCTGCTGAGGTAACATGTACAAAGGTTATTTATTGACATTTTGGAAAATAATACTCATCAACTGCAGATGGACTTTACCAGTGGTGGAATGTAACAGAGTTTATTTACCAACATAGTGCCATACACAAGTACTGTTTCGACTAAATTGCACGTGAATGAGTATTTCTAATTTCTGCTTCTTTATACTTCTACTTTTCTACATTTAAAAGACAAATATTCCACATATTCCAAGTTCTTTTACATATAAATACACATTATATGCTGATATGATGGAGTACTGTATTACCAATCTACCCGGTATTTTAAGTAGCTGAAATTGGCTCCATATCAACAAACTACTGTTTTAAAATGCTCTTACATGTATTTGTTAGTAATAAAACTGGATGATATAATATTCTATAATAGGATAATACTGTAAAAAAAGAGCAATTCTGCATACTGAGTACTTTATTTATAGCCGATAGTACTTCTACCTAAATGACATTTCAATTCAGAACTTTTACATGTAATGGGGGATTTGAAGACCATAGTATTTCTACCTTTACTTAAGGAAAGGATCTAAGTAATTTGTTAAATGATTGTTTTAGTGTTTCTTTTGTCCCATGCTACTGAATCAAACTAAACTATAAAACATTTTAGATTTATTATTTACATAAATATGTAAATACTGTGTTTAAACAGGCTTGATTTCACGCTAGAGTTCCCACGGCCACTCATGCCTAATATGGTACTAGTTGGCGGAATTAACTGCCATGTGAGGAATCCTCTGCCTGAGGTAAGGCCTGTGTGTCTGATCCAATAATTAACTGTAGATTTTAAATTGTTTCATATTCTATTGAGACACCTTCTTGAAAATTGATTTGGACTTAAATAAACATTCTGAAAAGAATATAATATAGCAAAAAACTCTCACTGACCCTGGCATCTGTGTGTGTGTGTGTGTGTGTGTGTGTGTGTGTGTGTGTGTGTGTGTGTGTGTGTGTGTGTGTGTGTGTGTGTGTGTGTGTGTGTGTGTGTGTGTGTGTGTGTGTGTGTGTGTGTGTGTGTGTGTGTGTGTGTGTGTGTGTGTGTGTGTGTGTGTGTGTGTGTGTGTGTGTGTGTTGCAGGATTTGGAGTCCTGGTTATTAGACGGAGAACATGGGTTTGTAGTGTTCACTCTGGGCACCATGGTGTCAGATCTGCCTGAGGAGAGAACTTCCGTCTTCCTGGAAGCCTTCAGACAGATTCCACAGAAGGTACAGGAACATATATGTAAACATATACGTAAATGCAATTCAAACCAAACTATCTTCAAAGAGCAATGCATTATTTTTGATAGGTCGTATGGAGATACACTGGGCCGGTTCCTGATAATGTTCCAGAAAACGTGAAGTTCATGAAGTGGGCTCCTCAGAATGACCTGCTAGGTGGGTAAATCCACTGCAACACATCCTGAAATGTGAAGCCCGCAACTGAAAACTTCCCAATGATGTATAACATAACTTAAAAGATCCAACATCTGTGTGTTAGCGCATCCTGGAGTGCGGGCCTTCATCACACACGCAGGCTCACATGGTCTGTTCGAGGGACTGTGTCACGCTGTTCCCATGGTGATGGTGCCACTTGGGGGGGACCAGCCTGACAATGCGCAGAGGTTGGCGAGCAGAGGAGCCGGACTCGTGCTGGATATTTTTGACATAACTACAGAGATCCTTCTGCAAGGACTGAATGAGGTCATCAACGACACCAGGTGAGGGGACGCTTAAGCTCCTTAAAGAGGCCCTAGTATATTTTTCTGGGTTTTCCCTTTCCTGTAGTGTGCTAATAGGTTTGTGCATGTAACGTTTCCTCCAGAGGGAGTTTCTCTTCCAAACACTCCCCCCCTGCCTCAATTGTAGTCCATTATTTACTTCCCTAACAGTGAAATCATTCCGTCACACTCGTGCTTCTATTGGCTGGTGCCAATACAACACCTTTTAAACAATAAAGCATGTAAACATGTCACAATAGATATGACACATGAAACTGAGCCCAATAGGGTCGCTTTAAAAAAATTGGTTTGGAATGTGCTTTGATAACTTTGCCTCCATGTTGTATTCTTCAACTCCTGCCATGAATCTGTTTTTATCCAGGTATAAAGAGAACGTGCAGAAGCTGTCTGATCTCCATAAAGACCGGCTGGTCGACCCACTCGACCTCTCTGTGTACTGGACAGAATATGTGATGCGGAACAAAGGGGCAAAACATCTTAAAGCTGCCGTCCATGGCCTCAACTGGATCCAGTACTACTGCCTGGATGTCATAGCACTACTGGCTACTGTAGTGCTGGTTTTTGTAATCCTGACAGTAACTTTTTTTAAACTAATCTTTTGGAAGCTGAGCAGGAAGAGAAAGCAGGACTAGTCATTCTATATGTGCACGTTCAAATAAAAATGTACTGTATGTTAAATTGGTTTTGGTTTACAGATGGAACAGGGTGAATAGGAAGAATAAGGGAAGCCATGGGTGATCAGAAAACATTTAATGAACAGAAAATACAGATTATTAGACTCTGGGGTTGAGCGTTAGTGTCCGCCCTTCTTTGGTGGGAAGAAGGTGTACTCTACAGCCAGAGCAACAGCGAAGGCCGCAAAGCCCCACTTGAATCCTTTCAGAAGCACTTCAGGCAGAGTGACAGGACGAGCGAAGCCCCCAGTGTATCTCCAAGCCTCATTGCTACAGGGACAGTTAAAGAAAAGATAGTCAGTAATCAGATTCATTAAATGGGAGACAGCTATATTTACTTTTGGTAGAAACACTGACCGTGCCCATGGATCCTTGAGGCCCCTGGATGCCAGCCTCCTCTGTACGATCTCCAGTGGGGTCCCCTCTACCTTCCACTGCCGCCAGTCTGGCAGGACCAGCTTGTTGTGCCCGTGGTCACCTCCCATTCTGAAAACAGATACATGTTAATATGTAATCACCCATAGATAACTTGAACCTCTCATCATATTATTATTTACTTTTATTTTAGAAATGTGTTGTCAGAAACAAGCCTTACAGGACACACAATATGTCAATGATCCACAATATGTGTTTAAAACAGGCTCAAACATGTTTCCGCTCATGTAGAAGTGAAAACTGCTAACTCTTTGGTTTCCATGTCTGTTTACGTCTAGAAATGTAAATGTGGGACCAGGTTTCAACCATGTTTAAATAGCATTAAAATGTTTGTTTGTAAAGACGAACGATTTATGTTATGCTCATTGTATAAGCATATAACTGGTCTCAGGTTATACACTATTTAGTGCCATTCAATATGGAGGTTGATGTGATTGGCTGTTTTCTATTGTCTTATACTTGTCTACATTACACTGGCTCAATACCTGTTTAAGCTTTTCTAAGATTCTCAGGACGCAAATTGGCATATAAATCAAACTTTATAACACTCGGTTTAGGCAATCATTATCATTATGTAATGTTGATGTTTTAAACTTTGAAATAATGGATGTAAACTAGCTGTGGAGCAATCTCTGGCAGTGATTTAAATGTTGTTGAATGTTTACTGTTCGTAAATAATCAATAAACAATCTGGTCGCAGCACCTGCAAACACTGAACCAGTCAAAGCTCAATGATGTTAAGCGTTATTGAACATTTGAAACATGCCCTACTTTATTCATGACTAGCTTTCTTTATACAAAGTGTCATACAAGTTACGTGTCTTACTAAAGCAAAGATGTATACATAATGAATAGGGAAAAAAGCGTTGTTTAATGAAAGTACACAGCGTTTCACCAGCTAGCAATTCGTTAGCTAACGTGCTAACGTCAGCTAACTTGTCTAGCTACATCCATACAATTGCAGCATTTGCTCTATGAGGCATTATCTACAGCTTCATTTATGTTAATATACCGTTGTCAGCCACAGTGAAAGAGCAACAAAAGATGCTTCAGAAATGTAACATATTAATTAAAAAGCATAACACTGTACCTGAGTGGTTTGTTGTGACCTCTGTAGCAGGACTAAGTGTTCTTCTTCTTCAGCATTTTATCGCAGGTAGACACCAGGGATACAGTACATTACCGCCACCTACTGTGTTGGAGAGTGAACCAAAAATATCTATCTATATCTAAGAAAAAAGGAATCCCTCAGAAAATGTTAATAAAATATACACTGACTAAAACGTAATGTCTAATGAACAGCTCCTGGATTAATTGTTACTAATCTAAAGACAAGTGGTTTAACGCCAATATTACAGCAAAGCACGCTGGACCAAAAAACAAAGCGTCTTGCAGAAGTAGAGCAATACCTTTAATTATTGTTGTAATATCTAATAAATTGTAAGACAAGCTGTTTTGTCATTGGAAAAACAAATACTGTATTTCTAATATACATTATTATTTTACTTTCTATCCAATTCAACTATAAAGGGAAATGTTTTGGTCTAAATAAACACTTTATATGATTCAAATATTTTATTTATTTTACAGTACAATGTTTAATTTTCAGTTTTCCCTTAAATATTGGACAAATAAAGGAAACATGTTACATTTACATATAAAGTCTGTATTTCATAACTATATCAAAGACGAGCAGCCTCAGTACATATATTTAAAACATTGTAATTTTCCATCGTTGTTTCTGTCTTTTGTCTCCATTTGCTAATAATGCAATTTTGTGAAATAGCACCGTTAATTACCAACTTACAAAGGCACTGATTTTTTTTTATATGGTGCTCTGTCACAACTCATTACCATAAAAACAATCAGACACTTGTATATCTATTATTAAATACAATTATGTACAGAATTTGTTATAATAAATCACACTATCTTAGTCCCGGGCAACTATGGTGTCTTGTTTCTTCCCATTGCTTGTGGTACCCATCAGCTCTCTGTCCATGGTGGTATGTTTATACATTGGGCTCAGACAATTAGAGCTTGCTTTTGGGGTTGAGCAGTTCCTTCAGAGCCTCCTGGTTCTCCCCCTCTGGAGCTTCAGGCCATGCACTGTGGTCTGGAGAAAGAAACAAAAAAAGACAATAATTTAGAACACAAAATAGTGTGCTGTGTGGTATGAAGTATAAACCGTAGTGTTGATACGTACTCGGTATCTCCCACATGGAGTGGTACAGACTCTGTCCTGCATCAACCCTCAGAGTGTCTCCAGAGATGTAGGAGGCCCCAGGAGAGAGCAGGAAGCAGACTGCTGATGAGATCTGAACAAAGAAACAAGTACAAAAAAACATTAGATATAGCCAAGACTTTTCTTTAATCTGTTAGCATTACATTACATTGCATTTAGCTGACGCTTTTATCCAAAGCGACTTACAATAAGTGCATTCGACCAGGAAGACACAACCTTGAAGAAAACAGAATCATATAAGAACATCAGGTTTCAAAGAGCCAATCAGTTCAAGTGCCACTCAACTGGCTTTAGATAAGCCAGTCCTTTATTAGTATATACGTGCTTTGTTAGTAATTCTTTGTTAGTCATTCTATCGCTCGAAGTGGAGTCGAAAGAGATGAGTTTTCAGTCTGCGCCAGAAGGTGTGTAAGCTTTCTGCTGTCCTGATGTCAATGGGGAGCTCATTCCACCATTTAGGAGCCAGGATAGCAAACCCACGTGTTTCTGCTGATGGGAACTTGGGTCCCCCTCGCAGTGCGGGTGCAGCGAGCTGTTTGGCTGATGCAGAGCGAAGTGCACGTGCTGGGGTGTACAGTTTAACCATGTCCTGGATGTAGGAAGGGCCAGATCCATTCGCAGCATGGTTAGCCTACTTTTATTATTTTTGCTTTCAATATACACTGCCCCTTTGCTGTTGTAACACTTTAAATGTGTCCGCTTTGGAACAAATAAAGGATTTCTGATAGTTTAGTTTGTGGCTCAGTGGGTAGTGTGCTGGACTTGGAATCAGGGGATAGCAAGTTCGAGTCCCACTGCAGTCAGCATGTTGTTGTGTCCCTGGGCAAGACACTTCACCCCAAATTGTTCCTGTGGGGATTGTCCACAGTACTGAATGTATGTAAGTCTCTTTGGATAAAAGCATCTAACAAATGACATGTAATGTTTATTTTAAAGCTGGAAGGCAGAATGATGGTTATACCTCTTCTGGTACCCCTAGCCTTTTTGCGGGGCTAAATGGAACAGACATCTTAAAGAGACTTGGTCCAAGATCCTTGTAGTTTTCCATTGCAGTTTTGGAAAAGATTGTGCCCTGCAAACAGAGAAAAGCACAGCTTTTTAAACTACAAACTAAACACCTTCATCACTTATCCTGTGTTTCCTCGTGATCTGTACTTACCGGTGCGACAGAGTTGACCCTGACTCCTGAAGCTGCCCACTCGATGGCCAGACTCTTTGTCAGGTTGTCCACTGCTGCCCTCGCTGCCCCTGTGTGGCTGTAAGTGAGAGGAGAGATTCAGTAAGTACATCATACAAAGTCTTGCTCCTTGATTATTGGTTGAACCAGAGTGGTTCTGGTAAGAAATCAAGGATTGAGGAGCAAGCAGAGATCTCTGAGTATCCCAGGCACGCAACCTCGGGGTTATATTCGATCCCACCCTCTCCCTTGACTCCCACATCCGCCAAGTTGTCAAAATCTCATTTTTCCATCTCCGCAACATTGCCAAAATCCGTCCCTATCTTACCCGCCCCGCAGCTGAGCGACTCATTCACGCCTTCATCTCCTCCCGCCTCGACTACTGTAACTCCCTCCTATACGGCATCAGCTCCACCTCCCTCAGTAGACTCCAGCGTGTTCAGAACGCAGCCGCCAGACTTCTCACCCACACTAAATCATGGCACCATATCACCCCGGTCCTCAAAGAACTACACTGGCTTCCCGTTACTCACCGCATCAACTACAAACTCCTGGTCCTTACCTATAAAGCCCTCCACCATCTGGCCCCCCCGTACCTCACTGACCTTCTCATCCCCTACCATCCTCCCCGGACCCTCAGATCCACCTCGGCCGGCCTGCTTTCCACCCCCATTGGCAATCTCCGGAGCTTTGGAGACAGAGCCTTCTCTGTGGCCGCCCCAAAGCTCTGGAACTCCCTCCCCCAAGACCTCCGTGAGTCCGAGTCCCTCACTCTGTTCCAGTCCCGCCTCAAAACCCATCTTTTCACCTCTCTCTATCCGTAAAACACCCCCCCACTCATTTTCGACCTCCTCCTGACTGCCACTGTGTTTTGTTTTGTTGTTTTTGTTGTTTTTCTTAGTCTGCTGTCTACCTGCCCCAGTCTATCTACCCTCCCCCCCCTCATATTGTAAAGCGTCTTTGGGTACTATAAAAGCGCTATATAAATCCAATATATTATTATTATTATTATTATTATCGATGCCAAGGATACACAAGAGCAGCCTTCCTCATTGATGGAGTGCTGTAGCTGATCTGACTGATATGATACATTACAGTCAAATGCATCAATCCCATGTAACGGTTTTTTTGTTTCTGATTTACCATATAGTTCAAAATCTGTGTTTATTGTAGATCTGAACAATAACACGAACCAAAATCCTCCTAATTTTCTTATTAAACATTCTCTTTTTCCCTCTCCACGCATGGTTTTCTTGCATCATACAGCCCCAGGGGGAGGGATTAAGACGCAAGGAAAGTACCTAATTGAGGGTATCATGAATTTAATTTAAGACTTGGGATTAAGAACTCACAATACAGAAGAAATAACTAATTAGTTTGACTAACTGTAATTTATTTCAGATATATGAGGAAATTAGTCATTTTGAAATAACATTCAAATGATCACTTAGGAAAAGTTCTCATGCATCTGTTTACAGTTAACTTATATATCGTTACAATATGCAGTATTGTATTCCACTGTACAGTATTTCATTTTACATTGGTTTTTATTCTGTCTTAATCTATTTTACATGCATATAGTTTACTTCTTTCTGCATTTTACTTGCACCTTTGTTTCCCTCGCAGTATTTCATTTTTATTTCTTCTTGCATTATTTTTATTTATTTGTATGTCTTAATTACTCTGTTTTTTGCACTGTAGAAGGAGCCAGAAAATGTAGATTTTCATATCACCTTTTGATAGAGCCTTTTAATCTTCTGAATCAATGTAAAATATATTAAAATGAACATAGTGTGATATTTTAAGAGGATCTTTATCAAACGAGGATTTTTATCATAGCGTTTGAATGCCTGGACTTCTCTGCAGCACCACAATGCTTCATTCAGAATGTTCACATATTTTGTATTTACCAAATATTGCGCTGACTGCAATTTGGAATTGCACTCATTAACATTGATTGATTTTGTGTTTTAACTAAATGGAAACGATTGTGTGAATTAAGTTGGTGTTCGGTGCTGCTGCTTACGCCATCCCCGGAAAGCCTTTCCACATGTCAGCTATGATGTTGACGATCACCCCTCCATGCTGTTTCATCCATGCGGCGTACACTGTGTGGACAGAACCATAAAAGTAACACTGAGCTCTTTATCCAACACACACTGAGGCTGTGTTAGCTTATCAGACACACACTGAGGCTGTGTTAGCATCTTTACCCTGCTGGCAGCAGTGGAAAGTTCCTGTCAGGTTGGTGTCTATCACAGCTTTCCAGCCTTTAGACGACATGTGTTCTGCCGGGCTGCTGAACTGACCTCCTCCATTGTTCACCAGGAAGTCTATCCTACCGTACCGCTTCAGCACTGACGACACAAGATCCTTCACCTGGGCATAAAAGAAAACAGAAAATCAGCTGTTGAAAGCAACAGCATGAAGTAATGTGAGCCTGAGGTTGAGTGCAGGTCCTCCTCACCTCATCTTCGTTTCGGATGTTACACTGCAGAGGAGTGACACGCGCCGGGCTGGAGGCGGGGATCTTCTGTCTCATCTCCTCAGCTGCTGCTTCCAACCTCTCCACCTTTCTACTGGAGATGACCACATTGCAACCTGAAGACAACAGTCATCTTAAAAAACTAGGATTACAGTACTGACTGAGGGCTGGGTTATATATCAATAACATTATATGAGTATTAGATCTTTGACATCTATAAATGGCATTAGTGTATTTTCCTAGAGACTGCATTATAAAGTCATGTCACATTACTGAGATACATATAAATCAAAATTTCATTGTGTGTCTTCATTATTAGAATGTCATTACTACATTGTATTTGAGGGTGTTGGTAAAAAAGTTTATAGTCAGTTCACATGCAATATATTTTATTTAGAATTTATTTTCAAATGAACAAAACACATCCCTTGAGTTTCTGAGTTCTTCATGGTGTGTTAACTTTGAGAGAACTTGGAAATCATTAATGGATTATTTGGAGCTAAACTTTAACCCACACACCCACCACCATTTTACTGAATGCAACTCCAGTAAGTGAGTGGCATTTATTTATAAACTCGTATTTTTTACTGCCTTTATACCCCATCACATTGGAATTAGATGTGGGTATATTGTCCCTGTTTCATTCATGCCAATAAAGCATTTAATTTAATAGAATGTTGATACATTTTTAACATTCAGAATTCCATTTGAAAGCTGTAACCAGTTTGCCTGCACAGTGTTCAAACCTTTATATCTACAGTCTTTAAACTGAGTGACATTTGGAAGAATTCAGTAGCCTACATGGCTTCTTGTATCTGTATCGAAGTTCACTTGGCTCTTGTTGTCAGTCAGTCGCTGTTCACTTCTGAATCTCAGCTCTATGAAAGTAACACTGTTCCCCAAGCACCCCACATCACTCACCGAGCTCCAGCAGCTCTTCAGAGATAGCTTTACCGATCCCGGTCCCGCCGCCCGTTACTATTGCAACTTTGTGGTTGAACAAGCCCGGTCTGAAGACACTGGACGCCGCCATGTTTGTTTCTTGACGCTGCTGCTGGGGAACACGACCCCTGGTGGACAGCAGCTGTGTTCGGTTCAACATTGATGCCCTCTTTAGGAGTGTTACAACACTGACATTGTTCGGCATTGACCTTGTTAATACAACAGAAACGTAGTGGAATATTATAAATTCAACTGTATCTATAATGTATAATATGTAATATTTTCGATGTTACTTACACTGAACAAAAATATAAACGCAACACTTTTGCTCCCATTGTACCATGAGATGAACTGAAAGATCTAAAACATTTTCTATATACACAAAATAACCATTCTCTCAAATATTGTTCACAAATCTGTGATAGTGAGCACTTCTCCTTTGCCGAGATAATCCATCCCACCTCACAGGTCTACGAAAACCAGTCAGTATCTGGTGTGAGGGGGGTAGGGTAACCGTTAGGGTAATGTTGTGAATCGAGTGGCCCATGGTTGTGGTGGGGTTATGCCATGGTATGGGCAGGCGTATGTTATGGACGACGAACACAGGCAACCCGATTCACATTACCCTAACCCCAGTTACTGACTGGTTTTCGGACCACCCCAATAAAGCAAAAATGCACGTTTCAGAGTGGCCTTTTATTGTGGCCAGCCTAAGGCACACCTGTGCAATAATCATGCTGTCTACTCAGCATCTTGATATGCCACACCTGTGAGGTGGGATGCATTATCTCGGCAAAGGAGAAGTGCTCACTATCACAGATTTTTTCAGATTTGTGAACAATATGAGAGAAATGGTTATTTTGTGTATATAGAAAATGTTTTAGACCTTTGAGTTAAAGGTGGGGTAGGTACGTTTGAGAAACCGGCTCGAGATCGCTAGAATTTGAAAATACACAACCGGAGAAAATCTGCCACTTCCTTATAGAGCCCCTCCTCCAACACACACATGACCAATGAGGGCACGAGATAAATTTGTGCCCCGATGGAAGGCTGACAGGCAGGTAGGCCATCCAATCCGTTTAGCCGGGTTGTACTTTTTACAGTATTACGGCTTCTACAGATGAATTTTTTTTTCGTCAAAGCACTTAAGATATTCATCGCTATCGGGATGTTAAGAGCATTCCATGGAATATAACAAAAAGTGTATCTCGAGCCGGTTTCTGAAACTGACCTACCCCACCTTTAATCTCATGAAAAATGGGAGCAAAAACAAAAGTGTTGCGTTCAGTGTATATGTCATGGATATTCAATTTGATTTATTTACTATCAATCTTAACAACCAATATTATTCCAACCGTTTCGTACCAGATCTAAAGCTGTTCAGAATCTTTTTATTTTATGAATTGGTCTACATTAATACTGTAAATTGATGTTTAGATGAGTTTGTAGGCAGACCATTGGGTTGTTCTTTCATTAAAATATGAAAAATGTACATGATACAAAATCCACTGTTATTTAAATGTTACACCCTGATGGATCCTGCACAGCAATTGTTCCCAGTTTTCATCTGAACCCACATGTCCTTGACTCCCCATGTTTTACTTTGAGATTAAAGTGGATGAATTGATCTCAATATTTATAATAGTGTGGTCTACTACTTTGTGTAAAGTTGAATCTTTAAAATTGTAATTACTTTTGGCTTCCAGTTGAACTTCTGTGCCCTCTTGCGAACTGGTTTTGAACATAAGGCTTCATGTAGATTAAGGTTTAAACCTTACCAACTATACATTTGTAATTAAATCAGTATTTTTTTAAAAACAAGTTAGTGGAGCTACGCTAGTCTTCCTACGGACTCCCTGGCAACTTCAGAAGTACCCCTCGATAGGAATTATATATATATATATATATATATATATATATATATATAGTCTATGGTGGGGAATCACTGTAAAGTACCAGTAAGTAATTTTTTCAAGCACTCACAGCAGGAATTATTCCAGTACTCAATATTTCCTTAAAATTGCTGTGGATTAAAACAGGCAAAGGGTAATGTGGCAGAGCGATAGATTAAGTATAAAAGGTTATTAGAGCGCAGGCCAGAAAGACACTATTAAATACACATTTCTTATACCATTGGAACACCTTTTGATGTTGGAACCCTGATCTCTAGTGCGACTTCGACACACGTTTTGATTTTACTGCTAAATTATAAAACCAGACACAATAATTCCGCTCCAGACAGATTTATTTCTTGATGTTGTGGCCATGTCCAGGGTGGGTTAAACAATAGAAAAAGTCCCAAGGTTTACTGGTCTTTCAACTCCTTCAGCCTCCTGATCGCAGACTTGACTGTGACAGCTGAAGTTGTGCTGCAAAGACAAAAAACAACATTAATACTTATTCATTGTGTATGCATTATAATTCAATTTAAACCTTGTCTATCCAATTGCTGTCCCTTGCTTCAACAAGAGCTTACCTCTCTAAAAAAAAGTAAAGAAAAAACTTGTTGCCGCATTCATGAAGGCCTTTTTTAAAATAACTTAAACATAAAAACTCCATTAGGTGATCTTGCCTTTGTTTCATTAGTTTTTCAATATAAAAACTTTTCCTTTGGCAATATAAAAAACAATGCAACCCTTTTTTCTTCGTATAAATCTACCCGTAGCCTTATTTAAGGGTCTGTAGAACAACCTTATTAACAGTATATTGGAAAACATTCCTGAAAACCCCTTACATTACATCAGCACGTAGCTGTCCACAATCCCAAAGATCCTTCATTTGAAAGATTGCTTGCTTTGTGGTTCGGCGACAATGCTCAATGCAACGATGATGATTTAAGGTTTTGATGGTAATTGGCAAAGCAACCCAATAATCTTTCCTATTGTGGTCTGGGAAAGGCTGCTACCAAATTAAGTTAGGAAATGTACCATCACCCTTGACACATCGATTAACATCTCGTTCACAGATTGGCAGTTCCCCGTCCAATTTAAAATTTGAACAGCGGAAGCTTTTCTTTAAAATGTCAAATGTCCCTGAAATATCTTACAATTTACGTTTCTTAAAAAACAGGAGGGGAACAATACAAATCATTGCGATTTTTAAAACATGTTGTAAATGTTCAGTCTGAAAAGTCTGACTCAATTCCTTAGTTATCCATTTCACATGTATGGTAAATCTCATTACGTTTGACAAACTTGCTCTGTACAATACTCAAACATTACGTGACACTCAGCTCCAGGAGAAACCTGTATGGCTGCTTCCTTTTCATACAGTTCTTCTATGTTTTACTCATTTACTGTCAAATATTTGCAGCAAGTAGAACTACATCATCTAAAATAGAATTGTTGATAGGGGAATCAGGCATAGCAACAGCCGAAGATGCCGCCCTAAAACATTAATTCTCAATATGAAATAGTAAAAAGAAACCTACTTGTATGTCCAGGCGCCTCCAGCCACGGTCTTCCTGCAGGACCCACAGTGCCAGATGCCAACGGCCCTCCTCTTCATCTTGGTCTGTCGAAATACATTTAAAAGTGGCATCTTGTCAACAAATACACAATATAAAAATGTTTTACATATGCTGCAGGTTTTAACAGTGTTTCTTTACATTAATATATACACTTTAAATGAACCTGAATAAGATCACAAGTTAGGTGGAGCTGTTTGTGGATTTTATAGTTGACCTTACCTTGCCACAGAAAGAGCAGGTGTATTTTGCGTGCTGGGAGATTTCAATTTTCTTAACCATCTTCCTCAGCGACGCGCCATAACGCGTGCCATATTTACCCACGATCCCCACCTTCTTGGTACGCTTGGCCTGTGAACAACATTAACACATACAATGTTCAAAATGCAACAATAATGTAGCTGTAGAAGCAGAACCCCCTCTGATATATTTAGCCGATACTGTCACTCAACTCTTAGGCAGCAACTGTTACTAAATGGGCAAAGTTTTTGCACAATATTCTAGTTATGCTTATACAAAAAGCCAGTTTAGTTCTAATGATTACATTTTCTTACAGCTGAGTTTACAGAACACATGTCACATCACTGCAGCTTTTTTAAATGAGTTTACACCATTAAGTTGTGAAACTCGTAGAACCAGGCTGCTGTGTTAGCAGTGGTGTAACCAGCTAGCCTAGCTTCCGTTAACCAAGCTATCCAACGAGCTAACCTACACAAAGTCAACAGTGTATACAGGTTTGGGGACTACAACCCTCTAGAAAAAAAGCATTTACGTTTGCTTTAATTTTAAACCTGAGGGTCCTCCACGTAAGCAAGAATTATAGTATTAATGCTAATATGCCTAGCCCACCCGGTACATGGTCTCAGTGAGTAGCAATGGTGGCAGCCATTTCTGTCTCACTAGAACATGAAAACATCGTATTTGCTGGAGAAATAATCCCCAAATCGCCACAAATAACGGGTAGGTATAACAAACAAGAACATTGTGAAGCCTTCAAATATGTGATTAAATCATTATTAGCTCAGGAATTGGTAGATTGACACGGATTAGCAAGGGGACATTTTCGGCTCACCATCGTTTCAGTGGAGACGTAGGTCCAAAGAGGGATTGCTCACCGCGCAGGCGTGATTTACCCACTCGGTTACGTTGCATTGTGGGATTTAGAGTTTCCAAAGAATGCAGAGGCTACGACTTTTTTCAAATAAGTTATTTTATTATTGCATACTTATAATAACAAATAATAATACATTTATCCACCAGCTCGGATATATAGAAATATTATAGAAATATAATGACGGAAATGACTGTAACTATGGACGCGTCGGTGGATATGCGCACGCGCACTCATGGGGTGAAACAACATCCTTGCTCCTTTGCTGCTAAATTGAAATGTTTGTCGACTTAGCCTGTCATAATGCGGCATTTGTTTCTTGTGAACATGTAGTGCATTTAAAATATTCTTTCTTAAAGGCAAAGTCAGTTCTTATGCTATGAAGCTAACACGGAAACAGGTTCTCGCGAAGGCTAAGGCCTCCGACTTGGAGAGCGTGAAGAAACTGAACTGCTGGTGAGTGTCGTCATTTGAAAATAATAGTTAACGTAAGTCGTTTTTGTAGCTTGTTGGTAAACGTTAGAGGCGTATGGTCGACAAGTCCAGCTTATTTTGTATACGTCGCATTTGTATTAACGTCACACTGCATTTTGTTTTTGCAGGGGATGCAACCTGACTGATGTGAGTGTTGATATGATATTCTGGTTTAGCATTGTAATACTATTAATGCTTACATGACTTTGCTAGGTATATTTATTATTAAGTAAGTGTTAAGTTAAAGTTATATGCAAGTATTGCTATAATAGTGTACCCTTATGCTCTATCTTCCCAGATTTCCATCTTCTCTCAAATAGCTAACATTGAGGTGCTGACACTTAGGTTGGTCTTTTTAGTCTTTGCTGTGTCTCTTTCTGACACATTCACACACGTCACTGACACCATATTATTTGTTACATCTGCACAGTATCTTGAGATGATCAGTGAATCCTGTCTGTGACGTCTTCTCTTTTTCTCCCTCTCTGTAGTGTCAACAGCATCTCGTCCCTCTCTCCTCTGGCTGGCTGCCTGTCTCTGTGTGAGCTCTACCTCAGGAGGAACAGCATCCCCTCCCTTTCTGAGCTCTCCCATATGCGCCCACTGACGCGCCTCAGGGTGCTGTGGTTGGCAGAGAACCCCTGTTGTGGAGCTGACTCCAGCCAGTACCGCCTCACAGTGCTGCGCTGCCTGCCTCGCCTCCAGAAGCTCGACAACCAAGGTGTGTGTGTGTGGGCCTGTGTTCGAATTATTTGCACCGACAATAACAAAAAAAACATTAGAGCTATTGACTGGAGCAAAATCTGCAACGCTAAGGTTTGACTTTAGAGGACATGGTGAGGGTTGGATGAATCATCAGTGTGTGTGTTTGCAGTGGTGACAGAGGATGAGATTGCACTTGCTCTCGTGGAGGGTGAAGAAGTCAACACGCCTCCAGGAAGTGTCCAAAACCAGCTTTCAACCAATGGACATCCAGAGGCAGAGACAGAGAATGACCCGCTCAACTATAACATGGAGGAGACCAAGTAAGCCTTTTGGATTGATACCACAGAGAAATAAAATAATAAATCTGTCAAAGTGCTGTCGACATAGAGAAAAACACATTTCTCATATTTTTCAGCAAAATCAGAGAAGAGCTGGGAATGAAACTCCTCTCCAGAGACAAGTTCCCCTCCCTGTCTTCTCCATCCACCAGAGAAAACAAACTGACATTGAAAAGGGTAAACTTCTCACCTGCACAATGCTTTCTAGAATTAAAAAGCGACGAACTATCTCCCTTATAACTTTAGTTTTATTTTTCAGACACACACTCTCGATGCAGTTCTGCTGCTGCTGCAGGATTTGGATGAAGAGGAGCTTCGCTTTGTGCACACAGCTGCCACAAACAGACTGCAGACTTACATGCTGGATTCAGAAACACTGACGTATTCACTGCAGACACAGAAAAGTGCAGAGATCCAACACTGAAACATTTCATCGCATGGAATCGTTTGCAAGACTCTCTCGCCTTCTTTGCATCAACTCTAGCCTCACTGACAAAAGGGATTATAAAAATCACCCTCCCCGTTATTTTTATCTTTTACCTTACAAATGCATGCATGGAATGTTTCACTGACCTCTTTCCTTTTTGTTACAGTTTACACATGTGGAGTAGTACTTAAAGGGGCCCTATTATGCTTTTTGGGATTTTGTAAATGGTCTGCAAAGTTCTCCCACACATCCCCCCCTGCCTGAAACACCCCCATTGGACTCCTTTGTTTACTTCCGTGATATAAAAGCTTTCTCATTTCTCTAATTTCCCCTCCTCGACTCCTATCCTCATGTCTTAATCCCGCCCACAGGAGATGCGAGCAGAGGAGAGACGAGGGGAAGCAGCAGGCATTTGGAGAAATGAGAAATCCTCTCCATCAATTATGGGCCAAAAGTTTTATTCATAAGTATTAAAAGTAAGCATAGGACACCAAACCAACTGAGACCTGTTTGTCCGCCGCATCTACGCACTGTACAACACACAGAGAACAATAGGGCCACTTGAATTGCGTTTTTTTTAACGCAGCATGCCTACCTGCCTTGAACAAACAAAAGAATGTACGTTTTGCAAAATGTCAATCTATTTCTGTAATTAAAGAGATGAAATTGCATAACTCACAAAGTGTTTTAATTAAACAGATGCTGTCTGAAAACATATACATTAAAGCACAAGGTGTAAATGTCACAGTGCAACGATGGGGGCATTATTGACAAGTGAAACTTTACATCAAATATTAGATGTATTCAAGTGGGCATTTATATCAGTGATGGAAGCAACCAAAATATTGATTTGCTGGTAGAGTCAGTAGCAGATGTACACAAGTCCTCTCTTTTCAGTCCCCCTCTTCGTTCTCCAGGAAATCCATCAAAGTGCCCGGATCCACAGCGACGATCAGGTACTCCACTCCGTCTGCACCCTGGTGAGTCATGGGAACAATTGTAAGTGAGTCTGCCGAAAGCAATGGCAGCCAATAAAGGTTGGAAATCCTTAAGTTAAACAGGGCTCTACCTTGCGTGTGCGAATGAGTTTGTGGTCTCTGAACTCGGTCAGCTGAGTCCTGAGCGTGAGGTCGGAGTTCACCAAGAACGACTCTCGACAACGCTGGTAGAAATCTTGGAATGACAATCCTGCACCCAGCGATACAAATACGTTACAATCTTAAATCTACACACAATCATTTTAAGAAGAAGTTGTTACATCATGTTGAAGCTTTGCGTGTGCACCTGTGTATGAAGGGTTGTCTTTGTTCTCCAGCTGGAAATTCACCAACAGTTTGAAAATTCCTCTGCGAAAAGAAAGAGAACAAAGCCATAAAAAACTAAAGCAATTCAAGAGTGAATTATATCAAGGTTTAAATAGCATAGAATTGTAAAGACGAATCAAGAAACCGATTAATTATTCCAGACTTATATTGATATTTGATTAAATATTGGGCCCTGTGATGCTAATGTTAAGGTTTCATAATATCTTGTTCCTCTTCTGTGACATGGGTCCACCTCTTTAAAATGTCCCGCCCCTTAGCCTATCATGTACAATGTGTTGAAGCGCTAGCCAATAGAAGAGAAACTTTGGATTTTAGCCTTTGCAGACCATTTACATGCACAAAAACCTATATAACACACTACGGTTAAACAAAATAAAAAATTGCATAATAGGACCCCTTTATCAGTTAAGTACAAATTTCATGCAAAAAATATGGAGATTTCCTTCCAATCTTGATATGTTAAAGTGAATATATTCTGGTTTTGGAATGACAGAAAAATACATTTAAAGCCACTTTGAGAAACTATGGAAATGTTTCCCAATTTTCTGACACTTCCTATATTTATCGCTTCATAGACTTAACTTTTGAATCTAAAAAAACAATGCTGGTACCTTGCATTGGGTGTCAAGCTGCGTAGCACGTGTGTGAGCGAGGACAGGGCGAGAGCGCCGGTCTGCTGCACCAGGAGCGAGTTTTCATAAGACGTTTCCTCTGTGTAATGCTGGAAGGACACGCACTCCCACCACAGCCAGTTGAACTGGCTCTGCTTAAACTGGTCCCACACTGGAAACAGGAGAAAGTCAGCAACAAATACTGACTTGAGTAGAATAAACATACACACTAGAAAACACCCACCCAATGGAGCGTTAATGTGGTCCAAAGAAGCCACCAAGTGCAGGTTGGGCAGGGATGCCAGCTGCCCCAGTGCACTCTGGGTCTTCTCTCCTCGTAGCGTTGGTCCATCGATGTTATGGATTATCAGGTACAGATGGAGGTCTGGGCCTGTAAGTAGATGCTTCCATTGTAAAACACATCATTTAAACATTGGCTTTATAACGGGAAACAATTGACAGTCACACTTACTGTCTTTTAGGGTCTGAGCGATGAACTGGATCTGGTCTGAGGGGGTCCGGAAACTTCCCTCGTGCTCTAGAGCCTCACATGTCAGAGCATTTAGGATCTGCAATGAAAGCATATTATGATGAGTATAGAAGGGGAAAAACGTTAATAAATATTCAGCACATTGAAGAAAAAACATGTATTTGGTTTCTCAGACAATAATTGGAGTAAAAATAAAACTAGTAGGATACAATACCTATGCACCTGTAGTTCTTAAAAGTCTTCATCAGTTATCAACCTCGTCTTTGTTTTTTATGTTTAGTCGTATCTGTTTTCATCCTGCATTACCCTTTTTATGTTGCTACTTTTGGGTTTTATGGTTTTATTGTACGTAAACATTGTTTTAAAAAACGTCCTTTAAAAAGTGCTATGCAAATAACATGTTTTTATAATTATCTATTGCTGGCTTTTTTCCTTATAGGAAATAAGAAACCTACAGATTGCCAGCCTTATCAGCCCGATCCATGCACATTCCTTTGCAGTTTAATTGTTGTTATAAAACGGACAAGTCAAATCAAGCAATCTGTCGGTTCTTAGCCATGATATAATGAGCGTATATCACGGGTAGAATTGTAGTTACTTTTCACAAGTCCTGTATCCCTCCGCGTCTGAGAAAAGCTACAACCGTTACAACTGTTACATTACGTCCGTTACGAAACTAACTAACTAACAAAGCTTAAAATGGAAACATTTAAGGTTAACTTCGACCTCTGGGCTGGCCTTACTATGGAGGAGTAAAAAAAAAAAAAGAACCTAAACGACAACATGCAGAGCTACGTGAAGAGCAGGTAGACCAACTGGAAAAGTACCACCATACAAAAGCTTTCTGATGCGGGTCTTGAAAGAAAGCAGAGAAATGATGACCGTTAGTGGCCACAGGTGCGAAAGCTCTCTCCAGAGCTACTGGAAGCCGAATCTCGGGGACCGGAGAAAGTGGAGCAATATTCTCGCCACGCCAAGCAACAGCCTAGAACAACCTCAACCTATTCAAGTAACCACGTAAGCCATGCTACTGATGCTGAACAGGTTTTCAGTGGCAGCACAATAAACGGCAACATACAAATTAATGTAAATAAATAGCCAAATAATGTATCATATGTTCGCTAGCTGTTAGTGTTGTTGCATAGCAACCACCTCGCACTATGTTTTGTGCAGAAGGCAACGGAGGGACTATTTTATTTTTGAACATCATCATCATTTACTAATAAAAACTATTTAGAGTGTGTATTTTTCTTTCATATTGCCACACTTGGTAACCGTTTTATAAAAGCAATAGCTCACTTCAGGCCGTGATATATGCTCATTATATCACAGCTAAGGCGTGGTTCGGCCCGAGCTATTGCTTAAATATACACTGCCAATAAAAGCATTTTCCTGTGCACACTGACCGATTTAAGAGTAATGGAGGGGAAGAATCCGTTGACCACGAGGTGGATTTCCTGAGCCAAGTGAGACACACGGAAGTCCTCCAGCAGAGACTTTTTGCTGCCCAAACCGTAGACGATCACACTGAATCCCAACCTACACAAACAAAACACACAGCCACTTGTACCAAATAAAAAAAAAAAAAAAAAAAACATTGAATAAGGAAACCACACTCAACTGTAACTGTAACATCCATTTGCTAAAGTGCTTTCTGTGTTTGCTGTAGAGCTGCTGGATCTCTTTGGCGCAGCAGGACGGCTTCTCCCCTAAAAGCTGCCCCAACATCTCCTGTAGACAAAACAAAGAGGAGGATGCAGCTTTAAAACACGGAAACACAGCAGCTTGTTGAATACATGGAAGTACAGGCTGTTTGTCACTGACCCTGTCCAGTTTGGGGGTGTGTAGCCGCTCCAGGGTCCGGTCTGACGTCAACACCTTAGAGTTGCCATGGGCTTCGAAATACTCCTCCACCATACTGGGCTGGTTGAGGGCTTCGGACTTGCTCTTCTTGGCGGGGGTCTTGTAGAGAGCTGCAGATGATCCTTTTTTTGGAGTCTTTAAGTTCTCCTTGTCCTCTTTCTTTTCTTCCTCCAGCCCGTCTTCATTGTCGTCCTCCCCAGAGTCAGAGGGCGACAGCTCGCTATCGCTGTCTTGCACGCTTGGAGCTGAAAGCATCAAAGAGCTTAGCTGTACTCCAACTTTAAATATCGGAGCAGTAAGAGAATTTATGAATGTTACACTCACTGGTGATTCTCTTCCTGAGCCTGTGGGGGGTTGTGGAGACAAACTGAACCGTTTTGCTCTGATAGAAACAGAACAGGAAATAATGAGAACACATCTGACACTGCAGCAATTTCACCTAATCACATCTGCTCACGAAAACAATGATGCTGGATGTGATGTGTATATAAGAAGATAACAGGTAACTTTGATATTATTCAACCTGTTGTCCACTAAAAGTACTTATTTGTGCCACTGAAAGGTCCAAATTGATAATTCATTTGAAATACATAATCTGAAAAATTATGGAAAACATCCTAGAGAGTAACAAAATGTTTGTTTTACTTTCACTTGATCCCAACTGTTTGTTATAGTGTTGTCTGCGTAAAACAACATTGGAAACGTCAGCGGACAGAGGAGTGCCGGTGTAGTCAGAGTTTGTTGTATGGAGTACAGAAAGCGTAGCTCAGTGTTATCTAAAAAGTCTTTTTTAATGTCCTGGCTGAATATTTTGCCAATTTTCTCAAGGTTGATGCCTCGTGAGATTTCAGAACCAGTCTTCTCAGGGCAAGACTTGGTTTTGACAGAATACCAAAACAGACCTGATCAAAGGAAATCGAAAGAAAAACATGTTATCTCTCCAAGGGGTCTTTCCAAAAATGTATTCATACACAATATCAGCCGAGTCCTTTAAGTGGACATACCTTATTCAGCTAAAAATCCCTTCTAGTCTCACCTTCTGTGGCGTCCTGCTTTCACCTTTGTTGTCTAGTTAGAGAGAGGGAAAGTGGACTTAGCTGAATATTAATAGTCAGAGCAAAGAATGGACACATTAAAATAGTGAAGTGTGCTGAACTCACTGCGGCCTTTCCTGGTAGGAGTCGAGGGCTCAATGTCGGGGGCTGAGCCGAAGGACACACTTTTTCCGGGAGTCCTGGCCAACTCACTTGCTATTTACAAAAACACAAAGTATGTTACATCCTGGAATCTAAAGGAATAATCACATGATACAGGCAGCTGGTGTCATGCAATAAAGAGAGTGTGTGTGTTATGACGGAAGAGGACTGAGGCTCTCACCAGTCAGGGCCATGCTGTGTCCACGCCTGGATTTCTGAAAGGAGAAAATGGACGATCCAGCCACTCTGTGCACTCCCTCATCATCTTCTGTGAAAGCAAGGAAAAGGATGGAACTGAGATGTGTCCGATCAAATAATAATTGACAGCAACAAACTCAATGGACTTGTGCTAGTTCACGCTGTACCAGTAGAGCTGGAGCTAGTCAATTCCAGCGTGGATCAGTTGTGAAAAGTGATCGGACGTTATAGAATTTTATATTAGATGGCGATAAAAAACGCTCATAATAAGTTGATCAGAGCGAATTTCCATTATAACGACCATAATGGCGGAGAAGTGAAAAATAAAGCCTGTTCAAATCAAAACTGGGAAATAATAATATATTTCAGTATATTTTAAGATGATTATCGTGTTATTGTAAATAGTATTTTTGTCCTATTTCATCCACAATAATCCAAACATTACATTTTCATATCATGCCATTGTAGTTTTGAAAATATATTTAGTGGAATAATATACTGTGTGTACATTTGTTATAAATGTGAATAAAAAATGCTTCGAGAAGCATTTAAGTGTTACACAATAGAAGATAACAACAGTAACACACACTCTTCAAAACAGTTTCAACAAAAACAAACACCTTATAACCTAATAATGACTTAAAAAACTGGCAACTTAGTGTATTCTTAGTGTTAGAAGGCTATTGATTTATCTCCGGCATAATTATTTGTTCACAAGTCTTTGCTGCTGGTGGTGTTTTTATTTCTATAAAATGTCTTTACTTTTTTTATGTAATGCTACATGTTTGCACAACTCACTGCATTGTGATACTGTTTCAGACCATCTGTGGGAATTCCCTGTTGAACAAGAAAACTAATACAAATATTTTGAAGAGAAAGAAGGGTATTGATTTGAATTATTTAACAGCAAGCTTTATAAAAAATACCCTATCAAACACATCGAGAGCTGGGGGGGGGGGAACCTGACAAGTAGACTAGTAGCAAGGTTTACTACCCCTAATATGTATTCAATAATTACACAGTACCTTCTGCATTTTCTGTTCCTAGAGCTTCTATATAATGTTGCTCATCAAGGAATACATTTTCATCCCCATCATGTTGTGCATCCTCTTTGGGCCGACGTCCAGCTTGGCTCTTAAACGAGACCATCTTCTGGACAGCCCCACTGCTGCTCGGGACATCTGTAGTTACACGCACACACGGAGAGTAAAACAGAGGAGTTAGCCATCTGCTCATTACCAAAGACTGTGTATATATGATGCTCATAACACAACACATCTAAGCAGGATAGAGGTTAAGTGTTGTACATACCCTCCTGTTTGTCCACGATGTGCTCCAGAGCATCTCCATCACCAATGAACTTCACCTCCAACACACTCATGGCTAAAGAGAAATACAGTATAGAGTTTGACAGGAGCTAGCTAAAAGCTAACTAAGTTACAGTTCACACAAACTATACATTCAAACTGAATACAGACAGTACAGTGTGGTGTAAGTTACGTTAAATTAGTCTCGCTGTGGATTTACATGAATGTCGAGAAGAAAAACGGAACACGTACAGAATAAATATATTCAAACTATGATAACTTACCAGAAAAGAGTCACTGTCGCCCAAGGAAAATGTAAACAAAACTAATATAAACTGAGAGCTACACAGTGCAGTGTGACAACTTTCCGCGCCATCCTCCTGAAGTTTTTTAACCACGTGACAAGTCAAAGGTTATATGGTGGCCAATCAAAATGTAAGCTTTACTAAAAACCACATTTCCCAAGATGCACTTCGTACAGTGGTTCGCAAGCTCCTTGCTGCTGAGACGACCTATGGTTTAATGATTATTTTCAACAAAAATAGCAAACACAACTAGTGAATAATGATACAAAATAATAAGGCGGCAGTTAACCACTGTTATAATACATATTGTTTTTTTTATATTGATTTCCTATTATAATTTTTAGACATATTTGAGATATTATTCAAGAAACTATTCAAACATGTTACTGGTTACATGTTACTTACAAAATAATAATTATAATTACAAAATAATTAGAAGTTGAAACCAAAAGTAAATTACGTAGTCTGGAAAAAAACACCATCAGTAATCAAGGCAAGGCAAGTTTATTTATATAGCCCCTTTCAGCACCAGGCAATTCAAGGTGCTTTACAAAAATGAAAGACATTCAGACAAAGGCATTTAAAAACAGTAAAAGATAATAAAAGAAACATTAAAAGAAAAACGAAAAATGAAAGACATTAAGAAAATGGCATTTAAAATCAGTCATTAAAAAGAAAAGCTAATAAAATAAAATCAATCAAGAGAAACAGTGCACACTTTTTCATAAAAGAATACCATAAAAATGTATGTATTAGTATCCCCAGTTAGATAACTAGATATCGATTACAAACAAAAAATGGTGTAAAAAACTCAATGAGTATGAAAAAAATACATGACACATCTAGGCTACACATATTGGATATACAAATCAAGCTATCACGTATAGGCTTACTGTAGCATCAGTGAAAGCCCAAGTCTTAGTATGTTCACATATACAGTCTATGATAATGACTCATTTATAAACACTGCATTGATAGAATGATTAGGAGACAACATAGTGCTACAGCTTTTATTCATTTAAACATTTAAAAGCATATACATGTGTTTATTTTTCATCAAATTGCTTCACATGCAAAACATTAGGGAGGTCTACATAGTACGCAAAGTGTTATTAAATCAGTGGTTTTGGAAAATCTCTACACTTATATTCTGGGATTAATTACAAATGACATGATTGACAAGTTAGCTATCTGTTCACCACCCGCGTGTCGGGATCCACTTGCCCTGCAGACGGCCCTCAGAGTGCACATGGTGCACAGGATGCATCACTGCAGTTGCACACGACTGTGAAAACAAACAGAGACAGGGTCAACACGAGCGAGCCAAAAACGGATAAGGCATTCAACTCTTCACTCATTGAAGTGTACTGACATGGTAGGGGATCAGTGTGAGCAGAGAGCCCAGGGGGAATTTACTATAGTCCAGCGGCCCTGAGATGGGCTCCACATGACCGTGCTCCTGGGTCATAGACAACAACCTGGAGGAGATATAACATTTTATATGAATAACTCATCACATCTTACATTGAAGAATTACGAAGAACTGAGAAAAATCGTGATTCATTTAAAATATGGGGGTAGCACTTTACAACAGACAAACTATATCAAAACATCCATTTACCAACTTTCACACATATTGTGCAGTTAAATATAAAGTTTAGTGTGTGCAGCACACTGCTCACTATAAACAGATACATTTTCGCTGCTAAAGATTGAATTGAAACAAATGTTTTAATATAGTTTTGCTGCTATTAAACACAGACCCATTTCTTTTTCAATTCATCTAGACTTTTCTCTGTTTTTCACATGTGAGAAAAACAAAAACTTGTTTGCACTACACAAGGTTAACACAATGTGTGCTATTGACAAATACATGGTCATTTTGTGGCATCCTTCGAAATTAGTATTAAGACTACAGAAAAGAGTAGGTAGCTTCACTTGAGGTCTGGGTGTCCTTCAATCACAGCATATCCAGTGGGAAGTTTTCCAGCTCCGTCTAGACTGAGAGCAACAAGCAAAAAAGTGTTTAAAGAATATATGAAAACAATAGATACCCACAACGATGAAATAAAAACAACAGTAATGTAGTAGTGAGATATAAATATGGCAAATGTATCTGCTTAAAGCGTTGAGCTTAACAAAAAAAGTACAAGCGACACTACTAGATTGACATATACAAAAAAGTTCAACAATTATTCTCAATATTTCACCTTTATTCTCAAGATCCGAAGAGAGTATTGCATTATGTAATAGCCATAATGCTCTTCCATACAATTTAGGGGAAATACTTAAAATATATATATTTATTCATCCTTTTCCGAGCAACTTATGTGTGCAGTTTGACATCTTCAAAGTTAAGGTCATCTAAAAATGGAAAACAATATTGATAAAGGTACCTGAGTCCGCACCATCCACAGTCGATCAGGAGTTGGTTCCTGTGAGGACAGTGTGCGATGACTCTCGTCAGAACCTTCACAGCCACTTCCTCCAGAGTACACGAGCCAATCACAGACTGCTGCACGTCTACAATACAGAAAAATGAGAAAAAAAACATCATCATTTTTCTAGATACACTAACTTCAATCAGAAAACAGCATAAACAAACTGGTACACCGACTCAACTACATAAATACACACCGTAAAATCCATAGTTCCCAGGATGCACCTCGCTGAGCTTCCCCATGTCTTTTACTGGGTGACTACAGGAAGGGGTGGAGCCAATGCTGGACTTACAGGTGATCCCAGAAGCCTTCAGTCTGAACAAAAGAAGAGAAGATCACTGGATGATAGCTGTTCTACCAGTCTGTGGTGGCCAGTGGGCTCTTCTTTGCCGTGGTGTGCTGGGGTGGTAACACAAACACTAGGGACACTGGCAGGCTGAACAAGCTCGTGAGGAAGGCTAGCTCTGTAGTGGGAGTACAACTGGACAATCTGGAGGAGGTGGCAGAGGGGAGGACGAGGAGGAACCACAGCATCTGCCTTACCACAGCATCTGGCTCTATATCGGACAGGGCCACTATGCTAAATTGCTTTAATGAGCATTTTGTGTCCTGCGGTTCTATGTTTGATTCTGTGACTAACTCTGCTTCTGTGAACACTACAGTCTGTGACTCTGAACAACGTGGTCTGGAAAACCCTTTCAGTTTTACTCATTTTACTGTCAATGTTGTTCATGAAGCCTTATCTAAGCTAGATCCTAGGAAACCGGCTGGCCCGGACAACTTAGAACCTTTCTTTTTAAAGATAGCTGCAGATTTTATTGCTCCACCTCTTACTTCTCTTTTTAACCTCTCCCTCAGCACAAATACAATTCCAAAAGTATGGAAGTCTGCTTATGTCTTGCCTTTACTGAAAGGGATGACATTACTAGTATTTTAAATAATAAGCAGAGTTGTGCAGCTCTGTTTATTGACCTTTCCAAAGCGTTTGACACCGTTGATCATCGCATTTTAAAGCAGAGGCTACTCAGTATTGGCATATCCAGCCTTGCAGTGGGGTGGTTTGTGAACTACCTCTCTGAAAGGTCCCAATGTGTTCATTTTGATGGACTGTCTTCTGAGTGGTTAAACATTTCTAATGGTGTACCACAAGGTTCTGTTTTAGGACCACTTTTATTCTCCATATATATTAACAGCGTAGGTGATAATGTGGATGAAGCTACTTTACATTTGTATGTGGATGATACTGTGATGTATTGTGCAGGTCCCTCCATTAAAGAGGCTGGTGTTAAATTACAGGCTGTTTTTAACACTATTCAGACTCAGTTCTCTGAATTAAAGCTTCTTTTAAATGTGGATAAAACCAAGGTAATGCTCTTTTCAAAAGCTAAAAAGACACCAGAGCCTGTTTTAGATATTGTAACTACGCAAGGAACAAAACTTGAAGTTGTTGCCTGTTACAAATACCTTGGTATCTGGCTTGATGATTTTAAAGTTCATGTCAATAACCTGCTAAAAAAACTGAGGGTTAGGCTAGGGTTCTTTTTCAGAAACAAGTCCTGTTTCTCGCTTGAGGCCAGGAAAAGGCTAGTCACTGACATTTTTACCTGTGCTGGACTATGGTGATCTGGTCTATATGAATGCATCTGCCAATTGCCTGGTCAAGTTAGATGCTGCGTATCACAGCGCACTGAGATTTGTGACAAACTGTAAAGCATTAACCCATCACTGTACCCTGTATGCAAGGGCTGGTTTGCTTTCACTAACTGTACGGAGGTTCAGTCACTGGTACATTTTAATATACAAAGCCATGTTAGGGAAACTTCCATCTTATATCTGCTCCCTGATCTCACGGAGAATTGTAAGTGGCTACTGCCTGAGATCGAATGCTGTGGTTTTATTAAATGTGCCAACTGCTAGGACTGTCTTAGGGAAGACAGCTTTTAGATGCGCAGCTCCTCTGTCTTGGAATAGTCTGCAAATTAAATGGAAACTGAACAATCTGGTGCCACTAAATGTTTTTAAAGCTCGGTTGGATGCTACTCAATCGGAAGCTATTGGTACCTGTTTATGTGGATAATTTTGTAAATGATGCTGTATGATGTCCTTTTGTTGTTCTATTTATGTTTTTATGTTTCATGTGGAACTACTTGAGCAGGTCTCCCTTGGAAAAGAGATCAATGATCTCAATGGGATTTTATCTGTATAAATAAAGGTTTGAAATGAAAAATGAAATGAAATGAGGAAGCTCGACAGCATCCTAGAGAACCCCTCCCACCCACTCCACGCAGAGCTAGTGAAGATGAGGAGTACGTTCAGCCACAGACTCATCCCTCCACAACAACGCACCGAGCGCCTCGGACAGTCCTTTGTGCCTGTAGCCATCAGGCTGCACAACAAGGGGTTAAATATGAAAAAGAAATAAAATTAAATCACTGGTCATAAATATACACTGTTTCCACAACCCATGTTAACTTGTCACTTTAACCTATTCCGCAGTTTATAACTTAGATGATGACCAAATATGTATATATGCTGACAGTTATTTTACTCTTATTTTTATTCATCTCCTATTTTCATAGTCTTTTATTATTATTATTATCATTATTTCCTTGATTTTATGTTATTTATTATTTATTTTAGATTTTATTGATCTGTGTGAATCTTTGCTGTACTGTTTTTTGTCACGCTTACCCGGTTGCTGCTTTGTACAACTGAATTTCCCCTCGGGGATTAATAAAGGTTCATCTTATCTTGTCTTATCTTATGATACATCTCAGTGAGCATTACCTTTTTCACAATTCATTTACACAGATAAATAATTTTTACAAATATTGATAAGAGCATCTTTAATATATCAATGCTGAATTTTGAAATAGGTTGACGTTTTTTTAAGTAGTAGTATAAACCCAGTTTTTGATTTTTTTGCAGGGAAAGTAAAGAACCTTTCTTGTTATCTAAACTTTATTCTACTTTATTGTACAATCATAAAAAAATAAAATAAACTGTACTTCTTAAAAACTAGTATATGCCAGTGGACAGGTTATATATTGACATGTTTGGCCTTTAATTGCATTTTACCATATTTGTTATGCCATACTTTTCCATGAATTGCAGAGTCAGGTCAGTGGTTTCCTGGGCGACGGCCTGAATCTGCTCCACTCCTCTGCAGTTATAGCTGTTCCCACAGTGAGCGTACACTCCTGTTAGCTCCACACCTTTCGTCCCAACGATAGCCTGAGCCAAGCTGATCGCCTCAGGCTGCGAGTGCAGGACCCCAGCTACGCAGATGACAAACACAAGATCAGCTGACACTGAGGCTCAGGGTCCAATTGAGCTGGGACCTGCTCTAGTTCCCCAAACTGCTCTGGCTCCGGCACTAGGCCTGGTATGACTGGAGTAGACTGAGAGCCCCACCTAGCTACAGGGCCAAAAGGCAACAAGAATACAGGCTGGTTAGGCTGGGAATCAATTTCCTGAGGACACACCTGAGGCTCAGTCCATAATCCTGCTGGGCAGGGACGCAGGTTGTTGCGGTGCATCGTCCGTATCGGTCCTTCTTTCCCCTCGGGCCGGATGCTATACACTGGATGGCCAGGCCGTACCTGTGAGACAACAACATAGGGAGAAGGCACCCAATGTGGTTCCAACTTGCCTCTGGCTCTCCGTCTGAAGTTCCTGATCAGCACCCTCCCTCCGGGCAACAAGGGGATAGCATGGGCCTTCTTATCATACCGTGCCTGGTCCCAGTTATGCCTTTGCTTGGTATGAGCTCGTACCCGGCTATACGCTTCAAGCAGTGTCTGATGGTGTGTTCTCACCCAGCCATTAATTGTTCCCTTTTTCTGTGGGGGGACAACACCTACACACAGATCAACAGGCAGTCTGGCGTGACGGCCAAACAGTACAAAGTAGGGAGTCAGTTTAGTGCTACAATGTACAGTGTTGTTGTAAGCTTGAACTAAAGCTGGCAGCTTTTCCCTCCACCGTACCTGCTCTTCTGCACCTAGTGTGCCCAATAATGACAGCAAAGTTCTGTTGAAACGCTCACAGGCCCCATTTCCCTGGGGATGGTATGGGGTAGTGCGGCTCTTTGTACAGCCATACAGTTCACAGAGCTGCCGCATTACCTCAGACTCAAAGGCACCTCCTTGGTCCGTCAAGAACCGTTCTGGGCACCCGAAAGGCTGGATGAGGGCGGTCCACAAATGTCTCGCCGTCGTCTGGGCTGTCTGGTCCTTGGTGGGCACTGCCACAGCATACTTGGAAAACAGGTCGGTCATAACCAGGATATACTGGTGGGTGTCGGCTGGCCGTCCCAATGATAAATAGTCCAGGGCTACAACCTCCCTTGGGTAACTGGATACAATCGGCTGAAGAGGGGCTCTCACCTTGGGACCAGCCTTCCCTGTCACGCATTGTGAGCATACTACTGTCCAGGACTTTATGTCCTTAGCCATCCCCAGCCAGTAGAATCTGCGCTGCAAGATACTCAAGACCTTTTCGCTGTTGGCATGTCCAGCCGCTTTGTGGTAATCCTCCCACAGCTCCCGGGCATGTTGGGTTGGGACAATCAACTGGAAAGCCTGCTGGCCTGTGTCTGGTTCCTGAATGCAGCGCCCCAAGATTCCGTCACGAAGTTCCAGCCGATCCCATGTCTGCAACCACCCGTGCACTTGGGGGAACTCAGACCGTCGCACCTGAGACACATTTAACCCTTGGTTGATCAATTGTCTCACTTTGTCCAACTCCGGGTCTCCCTGTTGGCGCTCCAGCCAAGACCCTGGATCACAGTCCTGTCCAGCTGGTGGACCCTTCACTCCTAGACCTCCCTGAGCTCCGGGCACGTTGTAGACTGCTTTGATATCTACTTCCCCTGGGAGCCGGGACAAGGCATCTGCATTCCGGTTTTCCACACCGGGTCGATACTTGACTGAAAAGGTGAAGTTTGCCAGCTGGGCTGCCCACCTCTGTTCCACGGCCCCCAGTTTGGCTGTCCCCAGGTGTACCAGGGGATTGTTGTCTGTAAACACTGTGAATTCTGTGCCCCACAAGTAGTGTTTGAACTTCTCTGTGATTGCCCAAAATAGCGCCAGAAACTCTAACTTAAAAGAACTATAGTTCTGGTCATTCTTTTCACCAGGGCTTAGACTACGGCTGGCATATGCAATAACTCGTTCCCTCCCCTGCTGAACCTGTGACAATACTGCACCCAGCCCATCCAAACTGGCATCTGTATACAACAGGAAGGGTAATTTGAAATCTGCATACGCCAACACAGGCGCCTGTAATAGAGCTCGCTTAAGTTCCTCAAATGCACCCTGACACTCTTGAGACCACTTAACTGTTGTTGATTTAACCCCTGCCGTACCCCGAAGCAGAACATTTAGGGGAGCTGCCAGCCGGGAAAAGGCAGGGATGAATCGGCGGTAGTAGCCTGCAAAGCCCAAGAAAGAACGGACTTGAGTGACTGTCTTGGGGACCGGCCATTCCTGCACAGCTGCAGTTTTTTATGGGTCCGTGGCCACCCCTTTCTTGCTGACCACATGTCCCAAGTACTTCACTTCCTTCTTGAACAGGTGACATTTGTGGGGCTGGAGTTTTAGGCCGTCCTGGTGTAGTCTCTCAAACACTTGTTCCAGGTGCCTGAGATGACTATCAAAGCAGGGAGAATACACAATGATATCATCCAGGTATATCAATAGAAAGTCATTTACTTGCCCTCCCAAACAGCGTTGCATGAGCCGCTGGAATGTGGCTGGAGCATTGCAGAGACCAAACGGCATCCTCTCAAACTGAAAGAGGCCCACTGGTGTTGTGAAGGCGGTCTTCTCCTGGTCTCGGGGGTCCACCGCAACCTGCCAGTACCCGCTAGCCAGATCCAGTGTGGAGTACCAAGCTGACTCCTTGAGGTGGGTGAGCGACTCTTCGACTCTGGGCAATGGAAAAGCATCTTTGTGAGTTATGGCATTAAGTTTCCGGTAATCTACACAAAAACGCCACGATCCATCCTTTTTCCTTACCAACACTACAGGTGCTGCCCAGGGGCTGGAACTTTCCTTTACAACCCCATTTTCCAACATACCTTCCAGTAGGGCTCGTAACTCAGCATAGAGTGCTGGTGGAACTGGCCTGTGTCTCTGTCGGATTGGAGGTGCATCACCGGTAGGGATCTGATGCAAGACTGCACTTGTGTGGCCAAAATCATCTTCATTGCCTGCAAAAACCTTGGTCCACCTCTGAAGTAGATCACTTAACCGCTGCTGCTCGTTATGGTTGAGGTCCTCTCCTTGCAATGCCAGGGCCGGATGATCTGGAGGTACAGTAACATTCGGGACTGGAGTGCTGCTTATACTCCTCACCTCTACCTCCACCGCAGATGGCCCTGTGTGGGTCAACACCAACTCCTCCTCGGTCTTCACAGCCTGAGGATCCACCTGGGACACTGTAGCCAGGGCACGACGCTGGGGGATCTCTATGGAGAAGGGATGGGGGTTACACACTCTTATCGGCACTCTTCCACTCCTTACCCAGCTCAGTGTCCTCGCCACCCGCCACTCCTGGTCATCATTCTGGAGATTTTCCACCATAACACAGCAGTCTGGGGTGCCAACTGCTTGGGGCACCTGGGTCCAGATAATCATTTCTGTCTCTGGGGGAACCAACACAGCAGACTGACGTGGCAGCTTGGCAACCCCCTGCAGTTCGGTGGGGGATCCAACCCGGCCCACTCGTCGACAAACAGCAAAAGCCTTTCCCCAGGCTGTTGTGACCGCAGGTGGCAGTGTTGACCTGAAAGCCGCCTCTCCTTGGTGGCCATCCTGGAAGATAGTTTGCCAACAGTCCCCAATCACATTCATCCCCAATAAGGCACATTCCTGTTGCAGGCAGGAATCTTCAACCACCACCACACCCTTCCCCATTACCTTCACCCCATTGATCTCAAAGTCCAAAAGCGCATATCCAATGTATGGGATGTGAAGCCCATTTGCAGCCTTCAGAGTGAGCCAGGGGATGTCTCCTCGGACCAATCTTTCTCCAAACTTCTCCTGAAACAGAGAATAACTGAACAGAGTGACTTGCGAACCAGTGTCCAATATACAAGGAATATTTTCACCACTTATAATTACATCCAACTCTGGGCAGGTACCAATCAACGCAGGCTTTGTTGGGGGTGTGGTCTGGGTCCCCTCCTCGACCGCTTGCCCGGCAGCGACCGAGGAGACTAAAAATCCGAAGGTCCAGAGCGTCGTCTGGAACAGAACCGGCGGGTGTGACCCGCCTGCCCACACTCTAAACAGATTGGCCGACCTTGGGGGTCCCACTGGAACTGAGTCCTGGCTGTGCCCAGGGGTGGTTGACGAGGCCTAGGCTGAAATGCGGGCCCTGCTTGTGGGTTTTGCCTCTGTACAGTTGAGTCAGCAGGCCCCAGAGAGAGGTTAGCAATTTGACCACGCATCTCTTCCATGAGAGACATCTGGTCTTTAAGGTCCTGTTGGAGCTCTGCCCGCAGGGAGTCCCATAATGCCTGGCTGTCCTGGGCAGGTGGGGGTACTAAGGAACATAAAGGAGTGGCAGGTGGTTGGGTTTGTGGAGGCCTGGGGGCATAAGTGCGACAGGCCCATGTCTCAGTGCCATCTTTAGCCTGCTCCCTTTCAAGCGCTTTGGCCTCGGTGCAGATAGCAGGAAAAGTCATTCCCGGCGTGCGACGAAGAAGTCGTTTCAATTCTTGTTTCACCAGGCTTTCTTGTAGGCCCCTGATGAACTGTGTCCTTAGAAGCTCATCTTCAATGTCCTCAGCTGGTGGTTCCCTCGCTTGCCACTTGTGATAGAGCTCACGAAAGCGTAGAATGAAAGTTCCCATTCCCTCCTCTGCGCCCTGCCTGCATTCATAGAACTGAGCCCTCAGTGTTGCCAGTGACTGACTTCCCGCATACAATGAAGTCAGACAATCTAATATTTTTTTCCCAGTGTCACGCTCACTAAGGGGTAATAGTAACATTTCCCGTTTAGCTTCACCTCCCAGAGCACTTAAGATAAAGTCAACTATCTGATCGTTCGAAAGACCCTGAGCCCGTACAAACATTTCAATTTTTGCCCGCCATTCCCCCACCTTCTCTCCGGTTTTCCCTGTAATGGCCCACTTGCTGGCACCCAGTTCTTTTAATCCCCCAATTGACCCACACACACGAGGAGCAGGCAGATATCGGGTAACACAATAATCTTTATTAGCAATTAAATAAATAGTAAGGGACCATATCAGCCAAGCTTCTCACATGGAAATGTATCACAAGGCCAAGTGATGCAGTGCCTATATACCACCCCGTCAATTCAGGCTGCTACTGCTCTACCCACCCCCTGCTGGCCGGAGGGACCATGAATGGTACAACTAAAAGTAAAATGTCACAAAGCATGCAAATAACGCAAACACATGGCACTTCTATTAGAGAATCACTACACACATGACACTTCTATTAGGGAATCACTACACACATGACACTTCTATTAGGGAATCACTACACACATGACACGTGTAGCGCCAGGAAAAGGGAGTCGGAGGCGGTGTATTCAGAACGGAGTTCCAATCTTTATTATCCATTTAGTTATAGAGAGGTCAACACAACGTCTGCTCTGCTTAACGAGCTAGCAGGAATGAGGGCTAACTCTACAGGTGTTCCCACTAAAGGGTCCGTGTGGCAACACAATAAGAGAGGTGAATTATGTCCAATGACGTGTCACCACACAAGCCCCCCCAGAATTCACGTATAAACAAAATCCGTATGGCGGGGAGGAACAATCCGCCTGCCCCCACGAGACCTGCGCACCGGAGTCGGTACAGCGACCTCCGCCCGTGTGGCCCCTGACAGAGGAGGGACCGGAACAAAAGGTCCACACTCCCTGACAGGAATCAAAGCCGGGGGTCGGCCCCGTCTCGGCGGCCGAGCCAGCACCACCGGCCGGTCCACGTCCAAGTGAGTCAACCGAGACGTGCTCAGCCTTACCGCCCATGTCGACCACCAGGTGTTTTTCACCGTGTTCCAAAACCCGGAAAGGTCCGTCGTAAGGGGGCTGCAGGGGGCCTCTGTGTGCGTCGTGACGGATGAAGACGTGCCCAGCCGAGCGTAGCTCCGCGGGAACTTGAGACCCCCACGCACCGTGCTGAGTAGTCGGGACTGGAGCGAAAGCCTCCGCCGCGTCACGCAGAAAAACTCGCTGGGCCGTGGCAGACCAGGGAGCTGACGCATTTGGGAGGAAATCCCCCGGAACTCTCAGCGGCTGACCGTAGACCATCTCCGCTGTAGAACACTGCAGATCTTCTTTAGGTGCGGTCCTCAGGCCCAGCATCACCCAGGGCAGCTTGTCGACCCAGTTACCGTCCGTAAGGCCGGTCTTGAGGGACGCCTTCATGGAGCGATGAAAGCGCTCGCAGAGGCCGTTAGCCTGAGGGTGGTAAGCGGTAGTCCTGTGCAGCTTGACCCCCAAACCGCCTGCCACAGCGTTCCAGAGCTCGGACGTGAACTGAGAGCCCCTGTCTGAGGAAATGTCTGACGGGGTGCCAAAACGACAAACCCACGTTGCAATGAAGGCCCGGGCAACGTCTGCGGCTGATGTCGAAACGAGCGGAACTGCCTCCGGTCAACGGGTCGTTCTGTCCACCATGGTGAGGAGGTAGGAAAACCCCTGAGAGGAAGGCAACGGACCCACCAGGTCAATGTTGACGTGATCAAACCTCCTCTCAGGCACCAGGAAACGCTCCAACGGGGCCTTCGTGTGGCGGTGCACCTTAGCGCGTTGACAAGCCACGCACTCCCTGGCCCAAGTCCTCACATCCTTTTTCAGCCCATGCCAGACGAACTTCGCGGCCACCAAGCGCACCGAAGGTTTAACGCCGGGGTGTGATAGGCCGTGCACCGCCTCGAACACAGAGCGCCTCCAGCTGGCAGGGACGACAGGCCGCGCCAGGCCCGTGGAAACGTCACACAGGAGGGTAATGCCCGCGTCGCCGAACACTACGTCCTCCAAGCGCAGCCCCGCGCCCTCCACCTTCAGAGCCTGGACGCCGGGATCTGTGACCTGGTCCGCCGCCATGCGAGTATAGTCCAGGCCCAACTGGACGGCACCGATGACGACTCTGGAGAGGCAATCAGCGACCAGGTTCGACTTGCCAGCCACGTGCTTAATGTCCGTAGTGAACTCTGATATGTAGGAAAGCTGCCGCTGCTGACGTGCCGACCAAGGCTCCGCCACTTTTGACATGGCGAAGGTGAGCGGCTTGTGGTCGGCAAACGCCGTAAGTTCACGGCCTTCCAGCATGAAACGGAAGTGCCGCACGGCCAAATAAAGTCCAAGGAGCTCTCGGTCAAAGGCGCTGTACCTGCATTCCCTGGGCGTCAGCTGGCGGCTGAAAAAGGCGAGCGGCTGCCAAGCGCCCTCCACCCACTGCTCGTGCACTGCGCCGATCGCGTAGTCCGACGCGTCCGTGATGATGGAGATGGGAGCCGTAGATGATGGGTGTGCCAGCAAAGCCGCCTGAGCCAACGCGGTCTTGACCTCAGCAAAAGCGACGTCCGCCTCTGCTGTCCAGTCGATCGCCTGGACGGGGGTCTTGCCTTTCAAAGCTTCATACAGCGGCCGCATGATGTGTGCGGCCCGGGCGATGAAACGGTGGTAGAAGGTCACCATCCCCAGAAACTCACGGAGCGACCGGGCTGTGAGCGGGCGAGGAAAAGCCGCAACAGCCTCCACCTTCGTTGGCAGAGGTGTCGCACCGCCCTTGGTGACGCGGTGCCCCAGGAAATCAATGTCAGACACCCGGAACTGGCACTTTGCCGGATTGATGATTAATCCGTGTTCGTTGAGCCGTGTGAAAAGGGCTCGGAGGTGGGACAGGTGCTCCTGCACTGAAGCGCTGGCGACGAGTATGTCGTCGAGGTAGACAAACACAAACGGCAGGTCCCGCAGTACCGAATTCATCAGGCGCTGAAACGTCTGAGCGGCATTCTTGAGTCCAAAAGGCATCCGCAGGAACTCAAAAAGTCCAAAAGGTGTTATCACTGCCGTCTTGGGAATGTCCAGGGGGTGCATGGGCACCTGGTGGTATCCACGCACCAGGTCCACCTTGGAAAACACCCCTGTACCGGCCAGATGCGCCGAAAAGTCCTGAATGTGCGGCACTGGATAGCGGTCAGGCGTAGTGGCGTCGTTGAGTCGGCGGTAATCCCCGCACGGGCGGAACCCGCCGTTCGGTTTGGGGACGACGTGCAGGGGTGAAGCCCAAGGACTGTCAGAGCGGCGGACAATGCCCAGGCGCTCCATGGTTGCAAACTCCGCCCTCGCTACAGCCAGCTTAGAAGGGTTCAACCGCCGGGCCCTGGCGTAGACAGGAGGCCCCTCGGTAGTGACGTGGTGCTCCACGCCATGCTTAGTGGTAAGCGCAGAGAAGGTGGGCAGCGACAGGTCTGGAAACTCGGCCAACAGTCTGAGAAAAATGTCTGCCCCTGACAGCGAGCCCGACAGCCCGTCGTACGCTGCGCTGCCAAGTGTGCACACGAGGGAAGAAAATGTCAAGGCATCAATCAAACGCCTATTCTTAACGTCCACTAAGAGTCCATGAGCACACAAAAAATCCGCTCCGAGGAGGGGAAAAGAAATGTCCGCTGTCACAAAATCCCAGCTGAAACGCTGTCCTCCGATGCACAAACACATAGGCCTCACGCCGTACGTGCGAATGGGACCGCCGTTAGCCGTCGTCAATCGCGGTCCGTGCCCTCCCCGGGTGACGTCTTCACTTGACGCGGGAACTACGCTCCGTTGAGCGCCCGTGTCACACAGAAACAGGCTCCCCGAAACGCTGTCGCTGACGAAGAGGAGCCTGCACGTGCCGCCGACGCTCAGGGCCACTACCGAGCGCCGGCCCCTCCGTTTCCCGGGGGTTTGTAGCTGCACGGAGCAATGCACTTCTTCGCCATTGTCCCGAAACGTGCGTGGTAAAAACACTCTCCGGTGTCTCCACGCCGGCTCGCCACAGCCGTGTCCGGCCCCCGCCATGCTTTCTTGACTGCAGATGGGCTGCTGCGCGTCGCGGCTAACGTCTCTGCACCGGGCTGTTGTGTAGCCAGGAAAAAACAATCCGCTTCCTCCGCCAAGGCCCGCGGCTCCGTGGCAGGCGTGTTGGCCAGCGCCGTCTGGACCCGGGGAGGCAAGTGACGCAGGAAAATCTCCATGAACAAAATCCGGGGATCTTCCCCCCCTAGCAGATTTAGCATTTTCTCCATTAGCTGAGATGGCTTGCTGTCTCCCAGGCCTTGAATGTCAAGCAACTGGCGGGCCCTCTCCTTAGCAGATAAGCTAAATGTCTTAAGGAGAAGGGCCTTAATCGCCTCATATTTGCCATGATGTGGGGGGGCTGCGATGAATCCCACCAACCTGGACGACGTAGAGCTGCCCAGCGCTGTTACTACATGGTAGTATTTCAGGTCCCCGTCACGGACCTGTCGGCAGGCGAAGTGCGCCTCCACATGTGCGAACCATGCCTCCGCGGCGTGCTCCCAGAACTCCGGCAGCTTTACGAAAACATCGCGTTCAGCCATGCTCGTTAATTTTCCGGAAACTTTCTCGGAAACGTCAGGGTCACCAGTGTAGCGCCAGGAAAAGGGAGTCGGAGGCGGTGTATTCAGAACGGAGTTCCAATCTTTATTATCCATTTAGTTATAGAGAGGTCAACACAACGTCTGCTCTGCTTAACGAGCTAGCAGGAATGAGGGCTAACTCTACAGGTGTTCCCACTAAAAGGTCCGTGTGGCAACACAATAAGAGAGGTGAATTATGTCCAATGACGTGTCACCACACACGTCTATTTAAAGAAAGCACTACACACATCACACAATGAACATGCTCTCCCACTCACTGGCTGCTAAGGAGTACAATGGAACAGTCACTGGCACTGGTGGGCAAATGACTGCAAGTGGCACTATTTGCACCCCATACTCTCCTTGTTCCAGGGTTTCCGCTAGGATTTTCTCTCGCCAGTCAAATGTCCGGGCAGCATTTATTTTACCGGACTAATTTGAAACTTACCGGTCATATTTCAATAATAATAATAATAGTTGTGTAGCAGAGTTTCCGTTAGCAGGTAATTACCGGACTATGAGCGGATATGCTTCAGTTTAAAACTCAGTTCACGGGGCTCATTTTTATATTGCTTCAGTTTATAATCGTAACAGATCGAAAAATTCAGATTCATTTTTCAATAAATGATTCCACAAACAACAAACAACATAATTATTACATTCAAACAAACTACTTGTAGTAGATAACGTACATTATTCAGAAGTTTACATCAACTTTGAATAATAACACGGGAGAAACGGATCCTCTCTTTCCCTCCCTCTCTCTCCTGACAGCCGTCAGTTTCTCATGCAGCTCCTGCAGCCCGCTAAACAGAGGGCGGGGCTTCAGGTGATCCTGCAGAGCTGCGTGTCTCGGTCAGACTCAGCAGCTGATCTGATCTCTCTCGCGTCCGGTTACACTTCACTCGCGTTTATGTCCATATCGATCAGATCCAGCTCTCCTGATCGGCCTTTATAGAGAGCACCGATCAAACTATTAAGAGGGAATATCGGCCGATAATGACCGGCGGCCGATCGATCGGAGCCTCCCTAATTATTACCAGACATTTTGACCGTCAGGTTTTGAATTTACCGGTTTTTTATAAATGTTACCAGCTAAAAAACGGTAATTACCGGCTAACGGAAACCCTGCCTTGTTCATGTAACCATGCAGTGACAGCCTAGCAAGACATGGCCCGAATTAAAATAGTTATGGGTCCGCTCTCGGTCAAGAACACCTCAGACCGAGAGGAGTTAAAAGTTATCTCTTCTCACCCTTCCTTAAGCGCAGCGTGTTTCTGATCGGAAGAAAGCAGTTGGAGACTTGGCGTGCGTCTCCCAATAGTTCGGAGCGCGTCCGACTCAGATGCGCACTGGCCCTGATAGGAGCAGCTAACATCATCCTGTTAGCTGGCTCAAGCAGGGACAATATCTTGCATATTATCTGGGTGTGGAATTTAAAGCTTGGCTTTAAAATTCTGCTCAGCAAGCCTGCTGCCTCCATCCTCAAGTCAGCTGGAAATGATGCAGAGTTTTCAACGTGTCGTAGTAGTTCCACTATATCCTGAAAAGATTTCAGAATAATCTGAACAGTGGCCAGGTGCCCTGTCCAGCGCTGTTCGAGTAAACGCTTCAGCGTGTTTCCCTGGTAATGTGCAGCAACGGTGGGCTTTCGGGTGAACTTGTCAACAAGTCCTCCAACTCATACGACCAAATGGGTCGATTGTTTTAAGCCCTTATTACGACCAAATATGTCGTTTGTTCAAGCGCTTAATACGACCTATAATTACGTTTTAAAATTGTCGGCCTCGAGTGCTCCCGTTGAATGCAAACGTTACAGAGGGTTGTTTATTCACAAATAACCCTCTCTGTAAAATCCTAAATTGTAGGATAGTTTGGCCATTAAAACGCTTTATGATTAGATTTCTAGCGAGAGGTATATATTGTACTTTTAGAATCCACGTCCAGTCGATATGTAGGATCTATAGTTTGATAGATATTACGAAGATGATTTGAGGTTTCGTCAGGACAACGTGTATATGCGGCAAGCTTCCATGTAAAGTTACGGGTTGATGTTGCGTGAGACATTATATTCAGCAGAAGTCTCCACGTTTGCAGTCAACCAAAGTAGCTTGCAAGTATGCTAACGGACAGAAGAAACACACGACCACATCGCTCAGAGTTTGGCCTGGAGTACTGCCGTTTATTGTAACTGCGCATGCTCATTAGCATCACCACGTTTCAGGCACATTCTGATGATGTCATACACATGAACTCAAACATGACTTTGTTATTATACAAATATGCTAAACACTCCCACTCAAAGACATGTTGATAACTCTCTACAGTGGTACACAGAATCCAAATAAACAAAACAAAAGCTTCTCTAGCAGTGTTCAATTTGTATACCTGCAATTCACATTACTCTCCAAACAAATACCCTTTGAACTTGTCAAATTGTGCCTTTGTCAACGGCTTGGTTAGGACATCAGCTACCATATCTGCAGTAGGACAATATGTAATAGATATCTTCCCCTCAGCATGTGCAGATCGTACAAAATGGTATTTGATGCTTGCTTCTCTGTCTGGATACAGGGTTTTTGGATAGAGCTATTGCTCCCTGGTTGTCCTCATATATCTTTACTGGTACATGTGGGCTATTACGGTCTACCCCTTTTAATAGCTGTACAAGGTACATGGTCTCTTGAGTAGTAGCCGCTAATGCCATGTACTCGGCCTCACAGGTCGATAGCGCCACTGTTGGCTGCTTCCTGCTTTTCCAGGATATAACTGGACCATTTTCAGTTAAGCTGAAACAATATCCAGTTGTGCTTCTCCTATCATTTTGATCGGCTGCCCAATCAGCATCACTGTATCCCTCAAGCTTTAGGCTTTCCTCACTTTTCTTGTAATGTAGCTCTTGGTCTATTGTACCCTTTAGATACCTCAACAGTTGTTTTGCTGCAGCCCAATGTTGTTGTTTTGGTTCTGCTAGGTGTTGTGATAGTTTACTCACAATCCAGCTCAGATCAGGTCTAGTACATGTCATAATGTATATCAAGCTACCTACTATCTCTCTGTATCCTGTTGAATCGATAACTTCACCCTCAGTGTCAAAATGTAACTTTTGCTCGCATGGAGTTGACCTTGGTTTGCATTCTGACATGCCAAACCTCTCTAGCATCTTTTCTCTGTGTCTCTTTTGGCTCATTTTGATCTCCCCCTCACTCTGTGTAAAGTCGATACCTAGGAAGTGTTTAAGTTCACCCAAATCTTTCATTTTAAACTTCCTCTTCAACATCTCTTTGACATCACTGAGTGAGCCGTTGTTATTGGCCGCTATAAGTAGGTCATCTACCCATATCAGCAGAATAACTCTTTCTTTCTCAGACTCTTTTCTGTAGACACAATGATCAGCATCATTTTGCACAAACCCATTCTCTGTAAGATGATCATGCAGTAACGGATTGCTTTAAACCATACAATGACTTGTTAAGTTTGCACACTAAGTGTTCCCCTGTTTTGGATTCTGTCTCAAAACCTTCGGGCTGTTCCATATATAACTCGCAGTCTATTGGTGCATGGAGATAAGCTGTCTTCACATCCATTTGGTGTAGGATAAGATCCTCCTGTATAGCCACCTGCATTAATGTACGTACAGAAGTCATATTTGCTGTCGGTGAAAAAGTTTCCTTGTAATCAATTCCCTCTACTTGACTATAGCCTTTAGCTACATATCTGGCTTTAAAAATCTCAGATCCATCTGGGCTTTCCTTTACTGCATATACCCAACGACCTCCCACTGCTTGCTTGCCCTTTGGCAGTGTGGTCAGACTGAAGGTCTCATTCTCTGTTAAAGCCTGCATGTATGTTTTGGGTATGTCACAAGCAACCCTGTAGAAATAATCTACATTTTCACCTTCATCTTTACAATCAGCCTTACACTGATACTCCATTAAATATTCTGGAGCATTTCTTTGTCTAGTGGGATAGCGTCGTGCACTCTCTCCCTGTTCTCTTTGAGTACCATCTGTCTGGATCTGACTAGCCTCAATATTCTCCTCACTATAGGACTGTACACCCACATTAGGCTCTCTCTGATTCTGGTTCACCATTTTTGTCCCGGCTGGTGTTGTGGGAATAGTTTCTCCATAAGGGTCAAAATCCATATTATGATTTGTCTGAGTCTGACTATCTGCACTACTCTTTGTGATACATTTTACCAGCCTATGTTTCAGGACTTTCCCTGTCTCAGGATAAAATACTTGGAATGCTGGGCTATATTTGTCGTATCCTACAAAAATACCCTTTGCACATCTAGAATCTAGCTTCTTCTTATCCTGTTTATACACGTAGCATTCTGAGCCAAATATTTTCATGTTGGACAAGTTGGGTGTTTTGCCAGTAAAAACACGGTATGGTGTCTGCTCTAGACGCTTACAGTAACACCTGTTACGTATCTGTGCTGCTGTCTGTACAGCATATGTCCATAACTGCTTTGGGAGTTTGCTCTCCAATAGCATGCATCGTGACATCTCAAATAAGGTCCTCCAACCTCTCTCAGCAGTACCGTTCTGGTGAGGTGAGTATGGGGCACTTGTCTCGTGCCTTATCCCTTTCGTCCTAAGTAAAGTTTGAAACTCATGCCCAGTGAATTCAGTACCGTTGTCAGATCTTATGCACTTAATGTGTCCATATGGAGCAGTATCCGCTAGGAATTTTTCAGTAGCTTTTGCTGTATCACTCTTTGCTTTGATAAAGTAGGGAAAAATCATCCCACTATAATCATCAGTAAATGCTATTGCATATCTGTACCCGTCTTTATCTGCTGGTTCTATTGGACCGCATAGGTCTGTATGCACTAGCTCTAGTGCCGTCTTAGCTTTTGCATCTGCCTGCCTGTTTCTGCTTTGAGTAAATTTTCCCTGCGTACATGTTTCACAGTTATGGTTAGAAATGTCACGTTTCCCTTTGATCGACATACCTTTAACCACTTTCTCAAGTTTAGACACATCCTCAAAATTACAATGACCAAGTATTCTATGCCATGTCTGGATGTCATGACAACCATTACAAACATCATCAGTATTTTCATCCTCTACTGTGCTAAGGTAATATAGCCTACCATACACATCCATTTTAAACTTAGTACCATTTTGATGAATCAGCCAATCATCACCGTCTTTGAAGCGGACCTCAGCTCCGCTGGCTGTCGCTGCTTTCACGGAGAAAATGTCTTGTGGAAAAGATGGGATGTAAAGCGCTCGTTTGAGCCTCGTTTTCACTTGCCGTCCCTCGCTGTCGAGCAGAACAACTTCGGCTTCTCCTCTCATCTTCGCCATCCCGGTCGTTTTCGTTCCATCTGCCAGCTCTATCACATGTTCCTCGGGTCTAAAGCTCTTATCGATTGTCTTAAACTTTGCCGGGTCATTAATCATGTGTGTCGTGGCACCACAGTCGACCATAAGACCTCTCTTATTTCCTACTTGATTTTGATAGTCACTTATTTTGAAAAGGAATGATGCACCGGTATCATCCTCCGTGTCTCCGTCTGCCTTCTTCACCTGATCACGGCCCAGCCCTCTGCCTCGGCCCCTTCCTCGGTGTGGCGTGTCCCACCGTCGCTCCTCTCGCCTCGCTTGGATCTCGTTAGGGCATGTCCTAGCCATATGCCCCATCTTTCCGCATGTGTAGCATTCAGTGTCGGCTAAGTCCATCTTCTTCCCTCTTCCACGTCCTCGTGTCCTCGCCCCGCTAGTCCTCATAACGCCGTCCTCGTCCGTTTTCATGTCACTCGTCCTATATTTGTCAGTGCTCTCATAGCTCCGCAGTTTAGTTTTGAACTCACCGAACGTTAGACGGTCGTTGGTTTGAGTGACGTGCACGACAAACGGGTTGAATGAGTCCGGTAACCCCTTCACTACCATGGCAATCTGCAACCCGTCACTGATATTTTCTTCGGCCCTTCTCAAAGACGTGAATATAGTCTCCGCTCGAATAATATAATCAGTAACAGTCTCGTTGCTTGCTTTGTGGAGAGAAGAGAGTTCACAGTACAGGCTCACGACTCGTGGTTTGTCCTTTCCCGCGTAGTGCTCTCGGAGTATTGCCAACGCTTTTCTTCCATCTCGTTTCGCGTCTCTCATTATGAGTGATAAACTCTTATTATCTAGACACTGCACTAATTCAGCATATGCCTCTGCATTCTTTGTTGCGTCTTCTTCAAGTGCTTGTTCGTCGTTGTAGTCTATCGCTGGCTCTTCCAGGATAACTTCACTGAGGCCGCGCAGTTCCATGTGCGCCAAAAACCTTGTCTCCCATAACTCAAAGTTTTTCTCGTCACCGTCGAATAACAACTTAAACCACCTTTGGCCTCCTTGACTGGGCCCATAACCTGTTGCGTGAGACATTATATTCAGCAGAAGTCTCCACGTTTGCAGTCAACCAAAGTAGCTTGCAAGTATGCTAACGGACAGAAGAAACACACGACCACATCGCTTAGAGTTTGGCCTGGAGTACTGCCGTTTATTGTAACTGCGCATGCTCATTAGCATCACCACGTTTCAGGCACATTCTGATGATGTCATACACATGAACTCAAACATGACTTTGTTATTATACAAATATGCTCAACAGTTGAAAACAGTATTTCCGGTCTCGCCGTTTTCATAATAAAACCAATGATCAAATGATTTAACAGTGATATCTACACTACTCATCCATTAAAAAAAACATCAGTTTATCCTAGTTCATTATACGACATTAATTGGTTTAAATTGTGTACAATGCTTTTGTGTTTTTCCCATAGGTTTTTCTCTTTCGATTCTGAGAGACACATTTCTTTTTTCAGAGGTTTTGATAGGCTAAAATCACGCCGCAATGCACGTCGGGATATGGTGTTTATGTGATATGAAATCGGAAAACATTAAAAATAATAATAATAATACTTTATTCCGAGTGTTCTTGCTTTTCTCTTTGAAAGTCATCACATAATGGCATTGTAATACACGGTTCGGCTGCAGATATTACATATCTGCCCTAGATATGTATTTATAGAGCCCTGATCAGAAGACCTTTTGACAAACTGGAAGAGATGCCGCCAAAACTGAATACGTGACGTGAACCATAAATATATCAACAATTAAACAACATCTTCCATTTCTTTTCACACAATACGTTTCCTTGCAGTATCAACACTAATTCGGCTGACTTTTACATTTGATCCAATTAGTAGATAGTCTGTATTTACACCATAACGGTGCACAGCTGAGAGAAAGGGACTTTTTTGTAGTTTTTAAAGATATTACTGATTTTCTGAACTACCTTTCCAACTCCTCATGCAGTTGACTGTTACAGGTCTATACAGGTTCATGGTACAATGCATAAGCTTCACATCGAGAGACTGAAACTGTATTTTCCTTTACCGTTCTGTTTTAAACTCACAATAAAGTGAATAGTCATATAGAGAGGCGAAGTCACGCCCATCTACTTCCGGCCCATGGGACCCCGGAAGCGAAAAATTAACATTGAATTCAATGGAGAGAGAACACGTATCTTTTGATCCCGTTTGAATTGTGCCACGAACTACACATATGATGTTTGTCAATCTTAAACAATAAGTTCCATGTCAAAAAAGTCACATTTTGTCGTAAAACTGTTGAAATATAAGACTATGAAAAATACGCGACTACAAAGACTACAAATCCCATTCTGGCTCGCGTAAGTGATGTCACAGGCGATAATGCTCCAAGTGGTTGCGACTCGTAATTAAAGCGAAGAAGAAGAAGAAGAGATTGCTAAAAATAAATTCACTTTTACAAGATGCCTGTGTGCTTTGTACCAGGTTGTAATCACAAAAGTGATCATACCACTTGCTCTTTCTATCGATTCCCGTCTGATGAAAGGACCAGGAGTCGCTGGATCAGACATATCAGGTAATATCATAGGTAATACACATGTTGTGCATGGAACATATAGTCAAGTTAGCTACCTAGCTAGTAGCAACGAGTAGCGAGCACGTTAGTTAGCATTACATTACTTAGCCTTGTCATTTTTAGTAGCCTTACCATGAAGTTATTATGTTATTACATGAAGTAAGAGTAGATGGTAAGTATTTCGTGAAACATTTGAAGAGTAGCCAACTGCGCCATCCACCGGGTGCTAAGGAAGCAGTCAGGGAGAGTCGAAGGCAGGCAGGGAGCTTTGCATGACATTCTTCTGGACGTGTTTCATTGTGATGACAGTAAGGGTGAGTCAATCTGTTTGTTGGAAAGACAGTAGTTGAGTGATTACTGAGAGAAAATTATTAGAAGAGATAATTATTCAAAGTGTTGTTTTTAAATTGTGGTTACTGACCTTTTTCTCTTTTGTTTCCTTTCCCCTCACCTGTAACTGCTGAGACCCTGAGGAACATGCACACTGGACTGACCTGCTCTGGCAACCTGATTTCCACTGTACGTAATAGTATTTGCTTATGGTATATTATTTATATACATCAAAGGCACAATGCACCCCCCAGAGACACACATGTATTGAGTGTGATATTGTGCATAGGTCAAGTGAAATCATCTTTACACACTAGAAAACTGTAGGAGCGGCAACTTGTTTTGAAAATAGAATTTTTAATATCCGAAAATGAAGTTGATCTGTTTTCTTTATTCTTCTCTCTTCCCAGCTCCATCCATCACCGTGCTCTGTTCCTGCAGGTCCTGCTTGCTAATCAATGCTCATATGTTTTTACACAATTACAAATAAAGTCAATGTATTGTATGACATGAAGTTGTGCTTCATTCGGAGTCAATAATAAATTCATTCTGCCTTCAACTGCACAATGACTGTGGACGGCACCAACATCCATGTAGCTGCCCCCCAGTAAGATGAACCAAGCAAAGTTGACAGTCAACATACAGCTGTGCTCTTAAGTTGACATGAAGAATTTGTGAAATATTAGTAATTATTTGGAAAAAATGACTGAAGATGCAGAAAACCTTTTTTATTTAGTAACAGTGGTCAGGTGAAGCATTTATCCCTACATATGTGTCACACTTAAAAGGCCAAACACACTGTTTGGCCTTAAGAGCTCTGTCTTACTTCCTCACTCTTGGTCCTCTTCTACCTGAAAATAAAGACAACTAAAACACATACAAGCTGAATGTTACAAGTGCTTCACAAGATAAATACAAGAGTGCAGACTGTATAAACTATGGGCTATTTGGCAGGTTTAAATGATTGTTAGTAATGAATTATATAATTTTCTCATTGTAGACGAGCAGACGGGGAGCCAGATGAGAAAAGCAGAATATGCAGCTGCCATTTTCCTCATGGAAAAGAGAAAGGGCCCACTGTATTTGAGTGGACCAAAGAGAAAGGGAGCTCAGCGGTTAATCAGTCCAGCGACCACAGCTACAGCAAAGAGCCAGAGTCTGCAGAAACTGACCCCAAATTCTCCAGCATGCAGTCCGCAGACACCGAACCTGGACCCTCCAGTGTGCAGTCCAGTTGCTCCGCAGACCTGGCAGGGGATACTTGGATGCGAATGGCCAAATATTCAGCAGCAGGCTTACCTGATGATGTCATCCGTATGGAAACAGGGCTTCCTGATCAGGCCATGTTTAAAAGGGTGGCGGGGTTGGTGGAGCGCTTTGAGGGCTCCATTGTTTATTTCGCTGGATGGAAAGTGGAGGGCATCCTGCTGGCAGACCAGGTCTTCATGGCCATGATGAAGATCCGGCAGAATTATCCTCACCTGCACCTTGCACAGCTGTTCCACTGCAGTACCGCAACAGAGCGTAATGTGGTGAACACCATGGTCCATCTGCTCCACAGGTTGCTGTTCAAGAAAATGATGTCCACTGTGCCCAGTAGGCAAAAAAAACAAAACAGCATGCCTGCTGCTTTCCAGTCCTCTGCCTTCAACTGCAGAATGATTGTAGACTGCACCGACATCCACGTGGCCGCCCCAAGTCAGATGGACCAAGCCAAACTGATGTACTCCACCTACAGAGGGATGCACTCCTTCAAAGTGCTCATCTCTGTGGCCCCAAATGGAGTCATCAACTTCTGCAGCCAACTCTTCCCAGGCTCTGTGTCTGATAAGGCCATTATGCAGCATTCAGGCATTCTGGAGCATTTAGTGGCTGGCGACCTTATCCTGGCAGACAAGGGATTCTTAATTTCTGATATTGTGCCAGCGGGTGTGAATGTGAACATTCCCCCTTTCCTGAACAAGGGTAAGTTCACAGAGAGTGAGGTGATAGCTACCAGGGAAATAGCCAAGAACAGGATCCATGTGGAGAGGGCAAATGCCAGAATAAAGGAGTTCAAGATTCTGGACCTGATTCCTTGCCACCTCAGGAACACTGCAAATGTGCTGGTACAGCTTTGCTGTGCCTTGGTAAACCTGCAAACTCCCCTGATAAAGGAAGTAGCCAGCACCCTCACCGTTGACTAAGCCAGCGGTTCCCAAACCTTTCAGCCTGCGATCGCCGGGGGCAACATCCAGCTGGCCTGCTGCATCCGCGGAGAGGGCTTAAACTGCTGAGACCAGCCCAAAGTCACACAACGGCTCTTTTAAGAGCCACCTACATCTTTTTTAAAGAGTTACAATCCTAAGTTATTATAATGATTACACTGGTTCATATTTTACTCAGTTTACTGAACTGTGATGCATGAAACCAGAAGGGGAATTGTTGAGGTTTACTGAAGTTACAAAGATATTAATAGATATGAGTATAACAGGTCAGTGTAAAAACAAGCTTCAGTCAGTCATGAATCATTCAAACTATTTATATAACCATGTAATACAGTTATGTAGTAGTTCAGTAAAAGTCATTCTTTATTTCTATGTCTTAAATATCCTTTATTTTAGAGGGGCCTGAGACTTAACATGTTCATTGCCCAAAACTGCACTGTAGTTATTGTGCATGTGACAATAAGGCCTTAATATTAGGGCTGCACGATATCAGGAACACATAACACGATAACACTTGCTATATTTGAACAAAAACGTATACATGCAGCATTATTACTTTTCCAACAACATGGGATTTATTGTTAAATATTGTTTGTGTGTGTGTGTGTGTGTGTGTGTGTTTATTTAAAGGTCCTCCTCTCTACTGGCCAACACAGGGAGCATATGCTGGGTGTAGAAGTTCTCCAGGAGGAGGAGATTTCCATGCCATGCAGGGTCTCTGGGGATGGGGATGATGATCGCCTCCTTCGTGGTCCACACAACAAAGTAGCAGAGACTCCGGTCTGTGATGTGCAGCTGCCCTTGGACCTGGTGCCAGTATGGGTGATTCTCCTTGAGAACATAAGACCCACCCTCCTCACGGAGACAGAAGGATGGTAACAGGACTGCCTCCGCGATGGTCATGTTCCTCTGGCTGTGTGGACACTTCACCTCCAGCAGGGCAGATGGCTGCACAAGTCCATCGGGGGATGCTCCCAAAACACCCGACTCACTCACAAAGAGACCAGCGTCGAACACTGTCACCTGATAGGCCTGCACAAAAGCCTTCACCCCTTCGGCCTCGTTTACAACTCCCCAGTTGACAGCCATGACTCAGTCCAAGTTGTACCCCCCGAGCACCCTCTTCATGAGGGACGCGCATGGAGTGGATGAAAGTCCCGACCTCAGCACAGCACCAAACTTGCTGGCTGTCAACCTGCCCCGCCTGTGTAACTGCCACTGCGGATTTGTCCGCTGTCCTCCGGTGGCTGTCTGGATGGCAGCTTGCTGGTCTCTGCTCAGTCGCATTGAGGCAAGAATTGCCTCAAGCCACCGACCCCCATGCCCCTTCACCAGCTCCGGCACGGTGACAATGGCCTGATGTTGAGGCTGCGGCTCTGGCTCAGGTGACAAAAGCCATGCCATGCCACACTGTGCGCCCCTCAGTGCAGACCTGAACCAGTATACATCCTGAGTAGCGATGTCTCTGGCCAGTGGGTTGTAGGTCTCCTCTTGCTGTTGATAGAGTTGAGACACCGGCTGGACTACTTTGGAAGTGCCAGGCTTCCTCCACTGGCACTCAACATCTGTGGAGCTGATCTGCCACATGGCACATATTTCCAATGCTGCAGCGTGGCTGCATTTGTACATCCCCCGTGCACAATCCCAGACAGCGCTCTGCATCGCGCCATCGTCTCCCATGCAGATCTGTAAAAATATAGTAAGTACCATGTTTGTTAGCATGCTATAATAGATTGAATGGGCAATACAAGGATGGTCAGGATCTGGGGGTGGGAGGGTTTATTTTTCCATAGTTTTGTCTGATTGTCTGATTGTTGTTATTGTTTGATTTTTCTGTATTACCTATGAGGTTGTTGTGTTTAATATTCATGAGAATATTTGTCATTGTTCAAATGATAATAAACATTTGCATAAAGCATATTTGTCCACTGATATGTTGATAAGAGTATTAAAAACGTGAAAAATATTCCTATAAGCGACATTTAGAACAGATAAAAAATGTACGATTAATTTCCGATTAACTATGGACAATCGTGCGATTAATCGCGATTAAATATTGTAATCGACTGACAGCCCTAATTTTTTTAAATGTGTATGAATACATTTTTGAAAAACATTTGATCAACAAAAAAGAAGGATTTGATCAGGATGATAGACTCAGTGTGTAGTTTATTAATTAATAAACTACACACTGAGTCTAGATCCTGATCAAATCCTTCTCAGTGTACCAGAGGGAGTCACACACAGCTGTGCCTAGATAACCAAACAAATTGACAAGATAACCAAAACCCTTGGATCTACACACAGCAAATAAACTCAAATGACACAACGAGATCACACATACAGTATAGTCGATATAAAACTGGCCGCTTCAATCTGAAGAGCAACTAAAACAACACGGGAGTGTACCTTGTTCTTGTGAACACTAATGTTATCCACAGCATACACAGAGACCACGAAGTTCTTAAGGAGAAAACTAGTTGCTAAAACAAAACACGTTAGTGTACCTTGTTAGCTAATGCTAGCTAGCTGACATTAACGTTACACATTGCACTCATATTACTCACCGAAACCTTGTAAAGCCGGTCCCGCATGCTGGCTCTTACAGAACCGACTAACTCCCCTTTCATATATGTACAGCTCTCAACGTGTCCAGACTTGTAGTGATTTTCACCTCGTTGTATACTTTTATTCTCATTCTGAAAGAATGAGGTGAAATTCATAGATATATATAAACACTAGATGGCTCATGGGAGATTTTCCAGCGTAGCTGACTGGCCGCCATCTTGCTACAGTCAACAGTTACTCTGATTCGCGTTATGGTAGCTGTTGTAAGGTGAGTGATCTGCACAAAAATACTCTTAACTCGCTGAAATCTTGACTGATTTACAAACGGTTTGGTTTATTATAAACATTATTAGCATGGCTATGATACAGGATGCTTGGACATGTTGAAATTGCAGCTTTTCTTTGTGTATGTGGTTGTATTTATTAGCTGGCTAATAACAAGAGGCTGTCAGTGAGACCTAGTATTACAAAGTTCACCCAGCAACTTTACACCAGTGGGTGAGGCAGAACTGCTCTTTCTTTTCAACATAACTTAAGTTACACATGATTTCTTCCAAGTGGTTTGGCTAAAAACATCTTGCGTTATGATACTGGCTTTGTGTTTACAGAAGTACCTGACTATGCCGGACTTTTGTGCAGCCTATGGATGCTCCAATCGCCGCTGTCTGCAAACAAGAACCCGTGGGATCACCACATATGTTTATGTTTGCTCAGTCTAATAAACCCATAATATGGTTGTGAAAGAATACCAAAGCTGAGGCTGGACGATGATTGATTGTTAGTGTGCCATGTGTCACTGTGTGTCTTATTGGTTTTGTGGTATACTGTATTTTATTTTATTGTGTACAAGACACATTTAAAACAAATAACCTTGAACCTTGAAGCCCCATCTCTCCCCACCTGCTCCTGCTTCCTACATCCCCTCCACACCACACCAAGTTGTTCTTCTTAATAATAATAATACATTTATGTTGGGGGGGCCGCCTTTCATAACACCCAAGGACACCTTACAGGGGCATAGGGGCAATATAGGGAACAATTTAAACAGTGGATTTTGTGATATATCAGCCGGGGTGAGTCAAGACAAACCACAAATGGACTACAGAAGGACATATGGTACAGTTTATATTATTCTTGGTCTTTTTTCAATAACATATTTCAAAGGTTCTGGATTTGTTTACAAATCTAGAAACTAAATACAAAACTAGGATGATATGAAGATCTCATGTCAAAAATAATTGTGATAAATTAGACAGAACTGGCCTGTCTGTGAGCACATTTTATGTTGGTTTGGTTCTTCTGATAAAGGTGTGAATATCTAAATAATATACCAACATATGCTATTGTCATTAGTTGTGTCCCTGTTCTTCAAGCTAAGGCATTGCTCAATTAACAACTCTTGGTTTACAGAGTGGTAACATGAGACCGATTTTTATATATAAAATATAAATGTATTTTAATTTTATAATTTATTTATAATTTATTTTAAATATTGACAATATAATAAAATAAATGGAAATATATACACCGGCAAATATTTAATATAAATACCTTGTGTGTGTGTGTGTGTGTATAGCTATTGCTTTATCTGATTAATGTTATTTTCATATGAAAGTCCATGATTATAAGTATGCAGCATCATAACTACATCTTTGATGTTTATAAAAAACCAAACCGTTTGAAAATCGGTTGAAAATTGAGCAAGCTATGGTTATTTAAATAGAACCCATAATGTTATGAATGAGAGCACTGCCTGTAGCGAGATGGCGGCCAAGTGGCAACGTCGGTCTCCATTGGCCAGCAGCGCGTGTGAGCCATCTAGTGTTTATATATATCTATGGTGAAATTTGCCAACGTGACGGCCATCTTTATGTTGGTGACGCGTATTGTGCGAGACGAGATACCTGTAGTTCACTCAGCGGTTTCACACAAAAAAATGTGTAACTTCACAGTTTTACGACACATTTTAATTTTTTTGACTTGCAAAATATTCTTTTAAATTGACAAACATCATATGTGTCATTCGTGGCACAATTCAAACGGGATCAAAAGATAACCTTTCTCTCTCCATTGACTTCAATGTATAATTTTACACTTCCGGGGTCCCATGGAGGCTCCCGGAAAGGGAGGGACTTCGCCTCTCTATTATGTACGATATTATTATGTTTTATTAACTAGACCACTGGTCTAAACCGCACCTCCTAGTGGTTAAAGCACGTTATTGAATGTAGTTGTTGAATAAGTTATATTTATTTAGTTATTGATGAAAACATTTAAATATTAAGAGTAGCCTACATACAAAATAGGGGTCAATGATAGAAATATAGAATGGAAAATATCTAGAAGATACTGTAGTGATCTCTACAGTAAAACAGTTTAGTGCAGGACGTCCAAAGATATTAACAGGAGGATGTGCAAAACAGACAAACTGATAAGGCTGAATTTTACTCAGGTGTAACTAAAGTCTGATTTAAGGGTTGTTTATATTTCACATCATTAATCAGAATCTGCAAAGTAACAAAAATAAATGTAGTAGAGTAAAAATACCAGGTTAACCTCTGAATTGTAGTGGAGTAGAACAAAGTAGTACATGCTGCTGTAACAAAAACATTTCCCAACTTGGGATCAATAAAGTATCTTATCTTAAGATGATCGATGGCTACTGCCATATTTGCTAAATGTGCATCTGAACCTTGACAAGTGCATGTTTCAGGCTTATCAATTAACAACAGGAGGGATCACAGACATAAGTCCAGCTGTCATGTGGTATTAATGCTGCACATTATGGACACAAGCAATTTTCACCCATGTATTAATTATATGTTTTAAATTTGATAACACCAATGTGTTTCGTGTCCCCTAAAGTTTCCTCCAGGGATGTATACAGTTTAATACTGGCAACTTCTAATTGTGGGAAATACGAAAACGTCTTTTAAAACTACATTTCCCAGTAGAGACGTGCCATAGAACATGTTGCGAAACACACAATAGGAAGCATGTGTAATTCTGGGGGGGAGGGCCGGGCTGGACCCGTCCAAGTCCAGTTTTGGATAGTCTGGCGTGGTTCCATTCCATTTCAAAGAGCTTTGACGCTCAGCGTAACCTTGTCACACTGCCACTCCAATATCCAATCACAGAGCTTGAGGGCTAATCACGGGGTTTGTAAAGCAAGGCGGATGTTGTAGTCCCAAACGATAGCTGGGGATTCTGGGTAGTGTAGTGTCTTCGGGAACTCTGTCGTGTCTAAACTCCGAAAAAACAATTTGTTTCTCCGAATCGAAGGTTAAAAACACAAAAGCATTGTACACAATTTAAACCAATCAATATTGTGTAATTAACAAGGATAAACTGATGTTTTTTAGTGGATGAGTAATGGAGATATCACTGCGTAATCATTTGACAGTGTGGGGAATACTTCCGGTTTTATTATGAAAACTTCGAGACCGGAAATACTGTTTTCACCCACGCTAACTTTACATGGAAGTTGCCCCATATACAGTACACGTTCTCCTGGCGAGACCTCAAATCATCTTCGTATATCTATCAAACTGTAGATCCTACACATCCACTGGACGTGGATTATAAAAGTACAATATACACTTCTCGCTAGAAATCTAATAAAAAAGCATTTTAATGGCCAAACTATTCCACAATTTAGGATTTTCCAGAGAGGGTTATTTGTGAATAAACGACCCTCCGGAGCGTTTGCAATCGACAGGAGCATGTTGTTTCTTACACGACCACTAGAGGCGCTACACTTTAAAACGTGTCTCTGGGTCGTATTTAGCTGCTGAACAATCGACCTATATGGTCGTTTTTTGTAGGAGGACAGGCTGGAACTTGTAGAGGACATTACAGATGTTGAATAAATCCTCAATGGCTCTCTCACCGGACATGGCGTGAACAACGACCAAGTGCAGCTGGTGGTTGAAGCAGTGCACATATGGGATTTCTCTGCCCAGTTCATCTTGAAGGAGTCTTTGAACCCCACCGTGTCTCCCCGACATAAGACTTGCCCGATCGTATACCTGGCTGAGAATTTTGTCTGTGCTCAGGCCAGCTTTGCGTATTTCATCAATGAGTGTCTGTGTGAGGGTTTTTGCATCACCTGCAACTGCTGTGGCGATTGTCAAGAGCCTCTCTTTTATGACATAGTTCTCATCAACAAAACGCAGTACAATTGAAATGTTTTCACAGCCTGTTGGGTCTCGGGTTCCATCCATTTTGACAGTGTAAAAGGAGTCGCCTATTTCCTCAACAATATGCTCCGTTACAACTTTGCTCATCAGGTCAATTATTTCGTTTTGTATATCATGGCTTATGTAGGAAGCTTTTTTGGGAATGGTGGGGGCAATTTTCGCGAGTTCTGGGTCCTTTTCGATGGTATACTCAAACAATGACAAAAATAACCCACTGCCAGACTTGGACATGCACTCTAAAGAGTCGTGGTCACCTCGGAAAGGAAGATTGCTGGTAGAGAGAAAAGTTACAATGTCAATAATGGAGCCCACGTAATATTTGTTACGAGCCAGCTGATCTTTGTTGACAAGAGTTGTGATTTCCTGACCTGTCCCGATGCGTATTTGTTTTTCTCTCCACAATTTCTCACACACTAAATGTTCCTTGGAAGAGCTGTGTTTGCTAAGACCCGTGCCCTTTTGTAAGGCATGCTTCCAGTCTTTGAAGCCTTTTATGGTGAACGACGAGTCATGATGATGAGCCTTAAACTTTCTGCATGGGAAACAGTACGCAGCATCGCCTTTTTACGGAGTATTCAAGCCAGGGTCGGTTTTGGTACCATGAGCTGGCAAAACTACGTTTTTTCCCGGAGAAGAGCCGAGAGGGGAAACTATCCAGGACTACCTGTTTTGGTGTATCCACGCCAAGGTCCTCTGGAACTAGAAAACTAAAATCTCCAAGATCACGAGCGTTTAGAATGGGAGCTGGGCCTGGGCTGCTAAAGGATGAACTGCTGCTGCTGCCCGGCTCCGAAGAGGCTTCGTCTGACAACGTTGACTCGGGACCTGGTGGAGGAGAAGGAATAGGTGGCGGGGGACACGTCAAGTTGCCAGCATCTGGTGCTGAGTTGCCACAATCCTTTTGTGAGCTCTTATTGTTCGTGAACCACTTTCTAATATCCATTGTTGCCGATACATATACAAAAGGATAATAGCCTAACCAAACTAACCGCCACAGTAAACTGACAGGCTGCTGTGACGCGTCTCACTTTAAAAAAAAACACACACAACTCAACCCCGCGAAAAAACAGTCTCGCGCTCAGAATTTCATAGCAAAATAAAAAAATTATATTATACTAATGTTTCAAGATAGTTTAATACAAAAATAAATGGTATGACAAAGCCCTACAAATAACAACAATAAACATAATAATACAAACATTTAACAAATATTTTTATATAATAATTTTTTTTAATCAGCCCTGATTTCTCATGGGCGGGCCCAAATCCTGGATGGGCCAGGGGTGCCCAACCTTTTTTGAACCGAGAGCTACTTTTGAAGTTGCAAGTCTGCCGAGATCTACCAGTCCAAATAGAGAGGCGTAGCCATTACTGACAGCCTACTGCCAGGTAAATACACACTTCTACTTGTATAAAACTGACCTTTGTACGATGAATACTTCATAAAATACTGCAGATCCTTTACCTCTTTCTAATCTACACACATATAAGTATTTAACTGAAGTTACATAACAGTGTTGTTGATACAGAGTTGGAGTTTATTCACACGTCACATACTACAGTGGGTAATGTTTTCAAGAAACATTGAACAGTACTGCCACATATGAATACTCTGAACCCTTTCTTTGCCATTATATAAAAATAGTGTTGCTACAAAAGTATAAATTAGGCTTACTAATAAGACAACTCAGATCTGAAGCTACACAGGAATCTGCTGCCAAAGTGCAATAAAAAAGACAACATTAATAGAATCAAACCCTTTTTTTGTTGCATTGTAGTAGATTATAAAAAGAAATGCCTTTAAAATAGGATGCAAGCAACACTAGTTTCTTAACCTGAATTGATAATAGACTATAATCAATTTTGCATTCTTATACCATTTTGTACAATAATTATAATGAATAAGTTCAAACAAACTAAAACACAGCTGATTAATAACGGTATCTAACTTGAGTTTTGATCATATCAAAAACCTGTTGAAATGCTACTGTTATTTTTATTACGCATCGACAGCCTCCAGGAATGCTTCTTTCACAACTTCGCCGTCTTTGAAAGACTTCATGTGTTTCGCAAGAACGTGACTGACACGTTAAGATGCTATGGTAGCAGCCTTGCTCTTGTTGTTGGGTCTGGTGGAAATGGACTGCGGTGCATTTAGCTGTCCTTTCAGGCCCCTCCCCTTTTGGAGCGTAGGGCAGAATTAGGAGGGAATTCCGTCTCGTAGCGTTTGTGCACTGTTTTGAAATGCCGCTCCTAAATTACCCTTCTTCGATAAAGCCACGCTCGCATTGCAGATGAGACAGATGGACTTTGAATTGGAATAGATATAAAAATAATCATCCTCCCACTCGGAGTGAAAATTATATATGTTTTGCTTCTGCCATAATTGCGGTCTTGTGTGTGTGTGCGGACTGTCACTCCTGGGGGGTATACTACGAAGCAGGATTTTCTCTTAGCCGGCTAAATTCAGGGAAAACTCCGGCTTTCCGGTCCTATGAAGCTGGTTCTCTTTTTAGCAGGCTAGATCTCCATGGTAACTTATGCTTAGCGGCTAACCTGGTCGGGACCAGGTTAGGTTGCAGGCTAAGAGCTCAACTCAGTGAAAGCACTGCCTGCTGACCAATCAGAGCTCAGTGTGCGGAGTTTAAAGCGATCAAGTCATATTACAGGAGAAAGGAAATACAGAAAAGCTGCCGTTGCAGGAAAGACGGCCGGCAAAAATCACCGACTGTGTGAACGTGAACATTAATAAAATATCACCTCCCATCTTCAGAGCAATCTGACTATTATAACATTAGCGTTAAGAAAGCTTACTTAAATATCTGCCACGACATAAGTAACCGGATCAGAGTAACATTAAGTACAGTCCGCGGCATATCACTTCATAATGTATCATATATCTCCTTATCTGAGTCAGCTGAGCCGTATCTGGCCGTGCAACACTCACAGTGTCACATACTGTATGCAGAAGTATTATTTTAAGCAACACATTAAGTTGACGAAACACTCTCGAGTCAAATGTAATTAAAGTCAGATCGTGTCTTAGAGACGGGGCAGTGATATCATAAACCTGTTAATGTACGCATTCAAACACTTTTACCAGCTGTATTCACCTTGCAGGTGCAGCTATGTGGCTTTGATCCTGGATAAAGTGTTTAAGTCATGGATATTTAATTTAACTTCTTCATATGTCTAATATTATAGTTGACTTTTCATTCAGGAAGTATGACGCTGCACTGTCAGTACGCTTCTCCATGTTTGTGATTGGTCGAATGCTCCAAATACCACCCCTTTCATGTGAACGCGCACCTAACTAGATAGGACACGGCTGGCTTGAGCGATCCACTTGATAACCCGTGTCGTAGGACCGTTTAGCGAGAGCGCGTATGTTTTGGATTAGGCCAACCGGCTAACTCAAACATATCCAGGTTAGGTTGAACCAGCTTCGTAGTATAGGCCCCTGGTGTTGACATGGTGTTGACACGGACAACGTTAGCGAACTAGTGCACTGCCCACTGCTCACCAGCCACGCTCCGACACATGGGGTCACGCCGGCCAATCACAAAGCTTTGATGCGTTCAAGTGCATTATTCTGGCACAGGAAGATTATGTTACAGGACATTAACGATAAAACAGAATATTGTTGTTCTATTTTTAGACACATCTCGCGATCGACTGGGAATCTCCCGCGATCGACCGGTCGATCGCGATCGACTGGTTGGGCACCCCTGGTGTAGGCTATCTACCATCCAATTGTTTTTCTTTATTAAACACGTAAACGGAAGAGCGTTCGAGAGGCCTTTTTGCTTTTTACCTTACTAAATGGTCAAATGATCCTTGGAGCGAGGGGCGGGGCGAAACTCGATGAAGTGATTTCAAAACAAAAGCGGTGATAATATTATAAACAAAGGGAAACAACTGAGGTTACGTACTGTAACCCAGCTTCTATGAGTACAGGCGCAGCCCTCTAAGGCTATCGCTATTGGGTAATCCCACTGCACGTGTGCAGCACTGACAGATTTAATCCACGCCCACCTATGACGTGGGCCCCACCTCCGGCCTCACTTCCGTATAAATAGGAAGATGGCCCGTCCAACTGCTCCCACACAAACAGCTTTTCTTCAGCTATTCGCGGAGCCAGTGGGGCCCGAACCTTAGAGGGCTGCGCCTATACTCATAGAAGCTGGGTTACAGTACGTAACCTCAGTTCTATTTCGTATGAGGCTTCGCCCTCTAAGGCTATCGCTATTGGGTTAAGGGCGAAGCAGGATGTAGTCCACGCCTCACTGGTCCGTCCGTAACCAGAAGCACAAAAACCAATCTACTCAATTAATAACCCATGCGAAAAAGAAGGAGCATCACAGTCCCTGGAAATATAGCATTATTCCAAATGAATATTCTCTTTAAGGGAATGAAGGTGAATACCCGTCGTTTAAAAAAAGTAGAGATAAACAAATCCCACTTGTTAAACCTATAAAAGAGGGGCAAAAGGGGCAGCTCTCTGAATGCCGATAGGCAGGAGAGAGGGCACACCGTTTAGTCCCTGACATTACTCAATCTGACAGAACAGCAGTACTGAATGTGTAAGAGAGGAATGGGAGACATCCCTCAAATAAAAACGAATAAAAGAACAGGGGGAAGACCAAGATGCAGCATTGCAAATGTCTCCCACTGTCATTCCTCCATGCAACGCCATAGAGGTTGAAATTCCTCTGGTGCTGTGCGCTTTGATGTTTTCTGGGGGATCCACCCCAGAGTAGACATACGCCTGTGATACAGCCTCACACAACCAGTGTGACAGCCGCTGTGCAGACAGAGGCTGCCCTATTGAGCGCTCTCTGTAATGCACAAACAGGCGCTGAGACTTGCGCAACGTGGCTGTGCGTGCAATATAACATGACAGCGCACGTACGGGACAGAGGAGATGAGATGTGGCTTCCTCCTCTGATGTGTGAGGAGGAGGGAAGAAGCCATCCGAAGTGATCCCTCTCGATCTAAAAGAGCTTGTGATCACCTTTGGCATAAAAGCCGGTTTAAGGCGCAAAACAGCTGAGCTGCCATCTCCTTGGATCTGGAGACATGACGGAGCCACAGAGAGAGCAGACACATCACTCACCCTTTAGCTGATGTGAGAGCCAAGAGCAGAGCTACTTTGGCTGACAAGAACTTCAGGGGAACCTGATCTAAAGGTTCAACTGGAGCTTTACTCAGTGCGCGTAACACTAAGCCAAAAACCCATTGAGGCGCTAAAGCGCGTGACACATGTCTGAGTCTCTGTGCTCCCCGTAGAAAATGTTTTGCCAGAGGGTGACTACACACCGTGCTGACACCAAACCTACGTGGTAAGATGAAATGGCAGCAGCATGTTTTTACCGTGCTATAAGCCAATTCCTTTCCAGCAACAGCTGGAGGAACGACAGCACGAGGCAGGGGGGCCAACGGGGTCCAGGCTTCTCCCTGCACACCACACGGAACGCTGTCCATTTGGCTGTGTAGGATGTGTGTTCAGCAGCTGCGCTGATCGAACACCTCCCTGGCGATTTATGTAGGCCGCCGCTGCTTTGTTGTCTGTTTGAATCAACATATGTTGATTGTACAGCAACGGGACGAAGTGCTGGAGCACTTTCCATACGGAGAGTAATTCCAGCACGTTTATATGGAGAGACATGTGACCCGGCCACCGTCCCCCCACTGCCTGCGACATGCACGTTCCTCAGCCTGCGAGAGATGCGTCTGTGAACACTGCGGTGTGTGACGTCACTCTGCTCAGGGGCACCCCCACTGACGTGGAGATTTTTCCAGTGGGTCAAATCCAAACCACGGAAGGAGGAATGTACACCATGCGTCTCCTCTGACGCACGGGGTCGATGCACAGGCGAATAAACCACCTGGAGTCTCCTCACTATGAAGGAGACCCAGGGGGATCACCACGTGACCAGCTGATATCATGTCTAACAGCTGCATCACGGAGAGGGCTGTCACCGCCCCGCGGGGTGTGACGTGCCGGAGGAGAGCTGTCACTTTCTCCCCTCTCCGCTGTGAGAGTCGCGCTCTCATGCGGGCTGAGTTCAATTCCACTCCCAGTTAAAAAGATAACCTGGGAGGGACGAGGACAGCTCTCCTTCCAGTTGATAATGAAACCCAGGTTTGACAGATGAGATACTAGCTGTATCGTCTGTAAGCCGCTTCCTCCCTTCCTGGAGCGAGCCAGCCACAGCCGGTCGTCCAGGTAAAATAAACACTCATCCCCATTCTGAGTAGCTGCTCCCACCGGCTCCACCCACTTTGAAAAAGTGTGTGGAGCCAGGAATGAGAAACACAGGAAATTCTGTGTTTCGGGATGATGGTTACGTGGAGGACTGCATCCTTCAGGACTATGGATGTGCACCTCCCTGGTGAACACTCCAGAACCTGTTTGATCGTCAGCATGGGAAAAGGCCATTCCCTTGTTGGACACTGACAGATCGAGGATGGGTCTCATTCCCCCCACCCCGTCTCCTTCGTGACCAGAAAATACCGGGAGTAAGAAACCCTGATTTTCTTCCCCATGGAGGAACCCTGGAAAAAAGCTTCCTTTTAACCAGAGTTCCTGCCGCTCTGCACGGAGCGCGAGACACTGTTCCCGGGATGACAGGACTTCCTGTATCCCGTAGAACTGCGGGGGGGGAGAGGCGAACTGCAGAGACTACTCTCTGCCCCTCCGCCTGCTCATCCATCTGTCCATCAGACACACGCGCCGCCACCCTGAGTACCATCCAGTACTCTGATAGCGCCAGGTGTACATTCTCTGGATGTGCTGTGGTTGGTGGCAAACCACGCCAGAGCCCTCCACACGCTGCATTTCACACAGGCTCTCATTATGTCGCCGTTTAGGAGAAGACTCGTAAACTGCGCATTCACGCTCAACATCACTAAGGGATGAGCGGAGGTGTGTGCAGTGCTGTCCACCCGAGGTGTAATAATGGCCCTCCGTGGGCTTATTACGACCGTGGGTAGGAGGTACGTCTGAGACAGAGGAAAAATCCGTGCTGCCTAAACCCAAAAAGTTTTAAAGGTAGACGGATTGAATAGTACGCCCTGCTGTTTTATTAACCGATAAGTTAAAAAACCCAGCCGGCTTAGGCAGCGAGCCATGCTGCCAAGTAACCAATAGGCTATTGGCAACCGGCTTAACCGGGGAGCCTTGCTGCATATTATATATTCCATCTGTCCATTGAACACACGCGCCGCCACTCAGCGCGCCAACCTGCTCTGGATGTGCTGTGGTTGTCATGGTGACGAGCCAGGCCAGAGCCCTCCAGACGCTGCACCTCACACAGGCTCTCATTATGTCCACTGTAACACATTTTCCTGTCAAACAACAGTAAAGCGCCGGCAGTCTCTTCACAGACGCCTGCACTTCACTGCCATACCACAGTACTCATACTGTGAAAGGATTTTACAGCCTTTCTCATTAACAGTAAAATACCGGCAGCAGTCGCCAGCAATACACTGAAATTATACAGTATTCATACTGTTGAACAATTTTAGTTTATCACTGTAAAAAATTAAATAATTCACAGAAACATTCTGGTTATAGGGGGCTGCCAGTAGATTAGTGCCGAAAATCGGCTGAAAATAACAGTGATTGCTTAGAGTGTTAAACTGGACACCGAGGTGCGTTCACGCTCATCAACACCCCTAAGGGATGAGCGGAGCTGTGTGTAGTGCTGTCCTCACTGTAATAATGGCACTCGTGGGCTCATTACCGTGTGTAGGAGGTAGGTTTGGGACAGAGGAGAAAAACTGAGCTGCCTAAAAACCAATAGGTTTTAAAGACAGCCTATTTATGCAGCGAGCCATGCTGCCTATAACCGACAGGTGAGGGGCAGCCGGCTTACCCGGTGGGCCTTGCTGCTTATTATTATTCATCTGTCCATCGAACACACACGTCGCCATTCTGAGTAATATTCTGAGAGCGCGCGACATGCTCTGGATGTGCTGTGGTTGTCATGGTGACGAGCCACGTCAGAGCCCTCGCTGCCGTTGCCCGTGAAGCAACCCAAGAGGGGCCCGGACCGAAAAGCTGCGAGGGGCCCTCCACACGCTGCATCTCACACCGGCTCTCATCCTGTCTCTGTTTAGGAGAAGGCTCGTAAACTGGACATTGAGGCGCGTTCACGCTCAAACCTGCTGAGGGAATGAGCGGAGGTGTGTGCAGTGCTATTCACACAGTGCGTAATAACAGCCCTGGGCTCATTACGACCGTGTGTATTAGGCACATCTGGGACAGAGGAAAAAAACCGTGCTGCCTGCTAACCGACAGGTTAGGAGCATCAGGTTTAAACGTTGTGGAAATTGATGTGAGATATTGTACCAAAGAAGTGTGTTTCATGTGAAATGGCAGAAAGTCTTGTTGCAATTTCCAGACACTAAAAGAGGTCCTTTGAGTTTCAATAGTAGCAGTTAAGTGAATACTGTTCAGGCAATACCTGTGTTTGTGTTTTATAGTGATTTCTCTGTTTGATCCTTTCATAAATGTGAGGACTAAAATGGCGAGAGACAAAGGGCTGTAAAATAGGTTTTATTGCAGTGGGGGATGTGGAGGTATGCAACACAGGGTGAGTGGTGTGGGGAGAGGATATTCTGTTTTAGGATCTCAAGCAGGCCAAGTTTCAGAGAAGTCTATATATCTTGAATAAGTATATGTGTGAGTTTATACATTCCTGTGTGTTAATAGTTGAAGGAACAAAAGGTAAATTTTTCCTCGCAAATATAGAGAGGTTTTTTATAGATTTCTGAAACAATGTTCCCTTGTCTTAAAGGAAGATGAGCACAATAGTTTTTTGTTTGACTTTTTACCTGTTTATCAAAAGAGTGTTTTAAGCTATTTGTGAAGAAGAAAGATGCAGAATTAATGGTGATTTCTGTTTGGAGTGTAAAGATTATCCCTGATAATGTTTTCTGGGTTAAACCATCGATAGGCTTTACAAATGGGGAGGGGCATTTCCCCTGATTTTTTATGAGGTACCTCCTGCAGGCCTTCCCAACACCTGTGGCTTTCATAGCTGCCAGGCGCTAATTCCCTGTGAGACAACGTGTTGGTATCTCCCAAATGAAACTCCACCCCTTTGTTGGTTTTGGGACGTGCAACGTGTTGCTTCATTCTCTCTTCACGCGCGGCCCGGAGCGGGAGGTCAGGGCAGCCTGTGAACAAGGCCAGGAGTAGGCATACTCCTGACATTACTCATATGATATGGCTTCGTATGGTAATGTATTATATGGTATTGCATTGTTACCGTTTATGATTAAAACAGATTTTTGTTTAACCCTCGTCCTGGTTGTTTTGAGTGTTTCTTCTTTTAAAGCAAGCTCATTAGGAACGGCGCGGAGGAAAGTAGACCCAAAACTCCTTCAACGTCAAGCCTTGCTGTCTAATAACCGCCTGGTTAAATACAGCTGGCCTGCGCCACGAGCCCTGCTGCCGCTAACCGACAGGTTAGGAGCATCAGGTTTAAACGTCAAGCTCTGCTGTCTAATAACCGCCTAGTTAAATACAGCTGGCTTGCGCCACGAGCCCTGCTGCCTGCTGACTGACAGGTTACAGCCGGCTCTTGCACCTCCACACGCTGTATTGCACAGCGGCTCTCATCATGTCGCCGTTTAGGAGAAGGCTCGTAAACCGGACATTGAGGCGTGTTCACGCTCAAACCCGCTTGAGGAATGAAAGGTGTGTGGAGGCATATCTGTGACATAGGAAACAAGTCCGTGCTGTCTAATCAACCGCCAGGTTTGAAAGACAGCCGGTTTGTGCCGCGAGCCCTGTTGCCTAATAACCGACAGGCTATGAGGCAACCGCTTATGTCATCCGGAGGAGAGCTCTCCTGAACCGGGGGAACGGGGAGATCTCATTAGGCGGCTGCCTTTCCGATGATCTCCGGGAGTTCCTGGAGAATACAGGCGGTATTCTCCAGGAACGGTATTCTAGGCAGAGCCTAGATGGCGGATAGTGTCAGCCCGGCAGCCGAACCTATAGGCTCGGCTGCCGGGCTGACACCGGGCCCCGCCCTGTCTCCCCCGTCCGGAGGAGAGGGAGGATGGGGCCGGGGGAACCACATAGTGATCCGTGAAGGGAGGGGAAGGAGTCGCCTGACTGCTGCCCGCCACTCGGATCCAATAATCAAGGGCTTGGCCAACCATCCCCGGCCGCAGCCGCGAGAGCGTTCGCTCTCTGCTGTCTGTGGGCCAGAGGAAGACGGACACAATGAGTGCGCGACACCTGGGGATTGAGAGCTGCGTTTGCTTGCTCCAATCCCCGGCAGGACTCACCTGTATCGTCTGTGTAAAGCCGCTTCCTCCCTGGAGCGAGCCAGCCACAGCCGGTCGTAATTCATATGTCGGCTAACCCCGAGCCCCGCCATGTCTCCCCTCCCGGAGGAGAGGGAGAATGGGGCCAGGGGGAAAGGTTTGCTTTCTAGTAAACAGCTCTGAAAAGAGCTTGTGCCTGTACAGTGCTTCTGCAACGGAGTGCTGAAGAAAAATGGGAGCAGTTGGACGGGCCATCTTCCTATTTATACGGAAGTGAGGCCGGAGGTGGGGCCCACGTCATAGGTGGGCGTGGATTAAATCTGTCAGTGCTGCACACGTGCAGTGGGATTACCCAATAGCGATAGCCTTAGAGGGCGAAGCCTCATACGAAATAGAAGGTGAATTTAACGATCACAACGAAAACGTTAGGCTACACATATTGAGTCCAGAAAATGAACGTTATTAAGGGCTGTAAATATAATAAGCCTATAGGCTATGGCTAAAATGGACAACATTGTTAGGAGATTTAAACTATAGGATACAGCGATTCTGCACTCAGCTGCCTCTCGAGTTTGTTTTTTCAAATCAGCGGCTCTTCATTTTTTTCCTGCTATATTTGACGAGTGATACAAATATTTGTTACCACAAGTTCTTAAGAAAACTGAAACTGTTCATTCTGTTCATTCCTAGTTCATTCCTTGCAGATTCTTCCATCAGTCCCAGACAGTCATTGCACGTCAGTCAATAGAGCTTCGTAAAATGTGTCCAATTCAACAAAATGTTTTTTTGTGAGTGAAGGCCAGAGCTAAATTATAGATTGTTTGATTGTGTAATTACAAGGTGAGAGAAAATAAATCCACATCCTCCTATGAAACCTATTTTATTTCCTTGTCCATGTTATACTTACTTGTATTAGAACATTTGCATGTTGAACTAGATGCTGATATATCTTCCCTATAGCCTCAAGGAAATACATTAAAAATAAATGGATTCATAATTAAAAAAATTGGTGTATATAAAAATGTATAAATTAATAATGTTGTGTGCAAACATTTCAAATTTAAATGTAAAATGAAAGAAAAGTTTACTTTTGAAATAATTTCTCACAAAAACCTTTTTAAATGATAGTAAAACAATTAAAAAGGGTTTAGTCAATATACGTTTTTCTGCCTAAAATAGTTGAAATTGTACGTAAACTATATCAAACACCACATGCATGGCAATTAACCCATCTTTGGTTAGTTATAATAATGATAATATATATATATATAGCATATAATTGATGCAGTCTATCTGAATTATTTTTTTAAATACTGCAAATGAAGAATATTTGTAAGTTTCTGCACAGATAGTGCCTTAACTTCAATTTAAAAACACGTGGCAACTTTATTAATATAGCAGTTGAAAAGATTTGTGGAAGGATACATTCTTCATGGGCTTCAATGGCTCTCTAGTAAAGGGCGTTTTATGGTTGCTTGTATTATCCTTCCTCAGATAGTGGTTTGTTTAAATAACTAGTGACATTTTAATAAATATTGCAAAATATTGCAAAAAACCTGGCTTAGCCAGTGTGTATTTCTTCAAGCACCACAAGATTCAGAGTTTATAAAGTACAATTCTGTGCCATTTATTGTAATTTCTCCAAACACATACAGTAAAAATGCCTGTTTTGAAGCCTTAAAATGGTGCAGGAAAATGACTTTATATTATACTTAAAGACAGGGCTATTCAGTTAAGAGAAGAGAAAAAAGGAAAGCAAATTGTTATAATGGGTGATGTAACATTAATGACATACATAATATGAGGTCCTTGGCACTCTAGAGGGGTCATTTTGTGATCATGGGGCATTACCATGGATGTATAATAAGAACGGAGGTTACCTACTGTAACCCAGCTTCTATGAGTAAATGGCGCAGCCCTCTAACGGCCCCTACACACGGCGGCGTGCGTTGCCGCTTGGCGGTGTGCGTGTCTTGAGCTTGGGGAGTCAACACGAGCAGCCCGACCAACAACCAACCACATGAATGTCCCGCCCCGGACATACAAAGCAAAGCATTCATGCTACATCCATGCTGGCTAAATATACTGTCTATGCTTGCTAGCTGTCCATTCAAACGAAATACACTGGATATAAACTCCCCAAACAAGCGAAAACCTACCAGTTTCCCCCACTGTCTTTGCCACCTCCCCCCATGCCTGGCTCCTCCGGTTTGTATCCCTGTATGTTCCCTACCGCCACGATCATTTTCTCCTCCTTTTGTTGACATATGGGAAATAACTGCGGTCTGGCTCTCCCAACATACACCCGGTTTGATTGGCTACTGCTTGTACTGTCAGATTTACATACGAGGGATTTGATTGGCTAACGCCTCCGTCGAGGCGGCAAAAGTAGAACATTGCTCTACTTTTGCAGCGAGCACCTCGAGAGAAGCTACGCTTTGCTCCCACAATGCAGTTCGGCGAATCGTGACGTCACCGCAGAAGCGTTGAAGCGGCAACGCACGCCGCCGTGTGGGGCCGTAACCCCTAGTTTCCACCGGGTCCGTCTGCGGCGCGTTACGGGCGCACCGCGGTTTTGGTCCGGCCTCCTCCGGCGTCATACCCTACCGGGCGCGTTTCACGAGCGTTTCAGAAGAATTACGGAAGCGGAGCGTCGTGCATGCCGGCTCGCAGTTTCAGTTGATTTGAGCATATTTCCTGGACAGACTTTGTACAGACAAAGTTAATAATAATTGTAATATCCCAGTTATAAACGACATGAATCATAGATGTGTTGCTGTATTTTAGTGGTAAAATCATCATAATTATTCTATATATAGGCTATAATTGACACAGTGCCTGTAAACCGGAGGAGAACACTGGCATTTCTCCTCCTACTTGAACGACTACGGAGGGATAGGGTCTGCAAAATGAGTTTGCGTGTGTATATATATGCTATATATGCTCTGAACGTTCCACTTCCTGCCTGCCCGACATTACCTTACGGCTGCGTCGCTTCGAAAAATAGACTTCAATCCTATTTCGAGCGGAGCCCAGTGGCGAGACGCTTCTGAGCCGTAACGCGGCGCGTCTGGTGGAATAGCACCCATTGACTATTTACTTGTTATCTACCACACTTCCTTCTACATCATACACCATCATTATACATGATGTCGTATATAGGATATATATATATTTGTATACATATCTGTAAATTGTATAATTTAATTTTTCGTATTTGGGATTGTTGGAAACGTCTTTTTGATCTCTGTCTATAAACACAAACTGAGTAAGATTGACAATAAAGTTGACTTTGAAAAATATATATATTCTTTATGAAAATAGTTGACTGTTGGAGAAATGAATCCAAATGAAACATTGGACTGAACTACAACTACGCCTTTAAATCTACGGACTGATTTTCAGTGGGATGGCAAGTTCCTATATCTTTAAACATTTATTAGTTTTTTCTCAGAACAGATTTGATTTTCTGAAGTTAATTTAACTGTAATGTCATTATTAAAAGGTACAATCAATTTGTTTAGGGTTGACTAAAATAATGAAAAACATTTCATTTGGATAATTTACTGACAGAATAAGAAACTCAATAATGCTCTATTCACCTGTTCCTTTTTTATAAAGTGAAACAGTTGAAACGATAGATTTTAGTAAACTTAAAAATAACCTTCTCCAAAAGCTATCAAGGAATATACCGAATACTTGTTTTAGAACTTTATTACATATTTTTATATAGTTTGAGTGATCCATAATTGACAGAAGCTTGTGTTTACACTGACCTGTTACTCATATATTAATGTCTTTGTAACTTCTGTAAACCACTACCTCACTAATTTCTTTCATTCATCACGGTTCAGTAAACTAAGTGATACATGAACCAGTTTGAAAACAGCTAAGCTCCCTTTCTCTTTTCCATGTGGAAAATGGCAGCTGCATATTCTGCTTTTCTCATCTGGCTCCCTGTCTGCTCGTCTACAATGAGAAAATTATATGATTAATTACTAATAATCATTTAAACCTGTTATTACCAATATTTCACAAATTCTTCATGTAAACTTAAGAACACAGCTGTATGTTGAGTATGTCAACTTTGCTTGGTTCATCTTACTGGGGGGCAGCTTGAAGAAAGAATGAATGAAGGCAGAATGAATTTATTATTGACTCAGAATGAAGCACAACTTCATGTCATACAATACATTGGCTTTATTTGTAATTGTGTAAAAAAATATGAGCATTGATTAGCAAGCAGGACCTGCAGGAACAGAGCATGGTGATGGATGGAGCTGGGAAGAGAGAAGAATAAAGGAAACAGATCAACTTTATTATCGGATATTAAAAATTCAATTTCAAAACAAGTTGCCGCTCCTACAGTTTTCTAGTATGTAAAGATGATTTTACATGACCTATGCAAAATATCACGCTCAATACATGTGTGTCTCTGGGGGGTGCATTGTGCTTTTGATGTATATAAATAATATACCATAACCAAATTACGTACAGTGGAAATCAGGTTGCCAGAGCAGGTCAGTCCAGTGTGCATGTTCCTCAGGGTCTCAGCAGTTACAGGTGAGGGAAAGGAAATAAAAGAGAAAAGGTCAGTAGCAACACTTTAAAGTAAGGCAAGGCAAGGCAAGTTTATTTATAGAGCACTTTTCAACGCAAGGCAATTCAAAGTGCTTTACAAAAAAAAAAAAAAAAATGAAAGACATTAAGCATTAAAAAAGAAAAGCTAATCAAATAAACATTAAGAAAAAAATACATGGATAAAAGTTACAGTGCAGTCTAAAATATAAATAGTTCAATTAAACATTACAAGAAAAAGTACATGGATAAAAGTTACAGTGCAGTTTAGTTCAAATAAAAGCAGCGACAAAAAGAAAAGTCTTCAGCCTGGATTTAAAAGTAGTCAGAGTTGCAGCGGACCTGCAGGTTTCTGGGAGTTTGTTCCAGATATTTGGAGCATAATAACTGAACGCTGCTTTACCATGTTTAGTTCTGACTCTGGGGACAGAAAGCTGACCAGTCCCTGAAGACCTGAGAGATCTGGATGGTTCATAGTTTAGCAGGAGGTCAGTAATGTATTTTGGGCCTAAACCATTCAGTGCTTTATAAACCAGCAGCAGTATTTTGAAATCTATTCTTTGACACACAGGAAGCCAGTGTAAAGACTTCAGAACAGGAGTGATGTGATCCACTTTCTTAGTGTTAGTGAGGACTCGAGCAGCGGCGTTCTGAATCAGCTGCAGCTTTCTAATAGATGTTTTAGTGAGACCTGTGAAGACACCATTGCAGTAGTCGAGTCTACTGAAGATAAAGGCATGGACAAGTTTTTCCAAATCCTGCTGTGACATTAGTCTTTTAATCCTAGATATGTTCTTTAGGTGATAGTAGGCTGATTTAGTAACTGTTTTAATGTGACTGTTGAAACTCAGGTCAGAGTCCATGACTACACCTAGATTTCTGGCTTTATCTGTTGTTTTGAACATTGCACACTGAAGCTCAGCGCTAACTTTTAAACGTTCTGCCTTGGCTCCAAAAACCATTACCTCAGTTTTATCTTTGTTTAATTGGAGAAAGTTCTGACACATCCAGTCATTGATTTGTTCAATGCACTTACTCAGTGTTTGAATTGGAGCATAGTCTCCTGGTGAAATTGTTACGTAAATTTGTGTGTCATCTGCATAGCTATGGTAACTTATTTTGTTGTTCTTCATTATCTGAGCCAGTGGTAGCATGTAGATGTTAAAGAGAAGAGGCCCCAAGATGGAGCCTTGAGGAACCCCACATGTCATATTTGTCAACTCAGATGTGTATTTACCTATAGAAACAAAGTTGTTTCTGTCCTTTAAGTAGGATTTAAACCAATTTATAACTGTTTCCGAAAGTCCCACCCAGTTTTCCAGTCGGTCCAGTAATATGCTGTGGTCAACAGTGTCAGGCTACTGACACTGGGGGGTTAGTTAGTCTGTCGACGGTAGCAAACAAGGCACGTGCGTTGTTTTTGTTTTTGGTAATGATGTCAGAGAAGAATGATTGTCGTGCGTTTTTCAATTCCAAATTATAAAGGCCAAGTCTCTCTTTATAAATTTCAAAGTGAACCTGGAGATTTGTTTTTCGCCACCTGCGTTCAGCTTTTCGACATTCTCTTTTTTCTGTTTTAACGGTCATGGCCTTTCTCCATGGAGATATTTTCTTCCCAGTCACTTCCTTTACCTTAATTGGAGCAATGGCATCTATAACATTTTTAATTTTTGAATTAAAATGATCTACTAGCTCATTTACTGAGGTGTTAGCAGGGGCAAGTGTGGAAGAAATATTCTGAGTAAACATTTCCCTAGTATTTTCAGTTAAACATCGCTTTGTGGTTACCTCTTTTTGAACACTTGAACACTTGAACAGAAATAGAGCTCTCAAAGAAAACACAGGAATGGTCAGACAGTGCAACATCAGTCACCACAACCTTAGAGATATTCAGACCCTTTGAGATAATTAAGTCCAGAGTGTGCCCCTTATTGTGCGTGGGCTCCGTCACATGCTGAGTCAGTCCATAGCTATCAAGAACACAAAACAGATCTTTAGCCCCTCTGTCCTGGGGGTTGTCAACATGGATGTTAAAATCACCAACAATGACTAGACGGTCAAAGTCAATACACACTATAGACAGCAGTTCAGTAAGGTCATCAAAAAAGCTTGCACAGTATTTGGGTGGTCTATAGATATTTAGGAACAGAGCTCGAGAGGAGCATTTCAGCTGAAGGGCCACATATTCAAAAGAATCAAAGTTTCCATACGATGTCTTCCTGCATTGAATGGAATCATTGAACAGAATAGCAACTCCACCCCCTTTCTTATGCATTCTTTCCTGACTCATAAAACTAAAGTTGGGAGGGGTTGATTCGATAAGAACAGCTGCACTGTTATTTTGTTCAATCCAAGTTTCTGTTAAAAACATAAAATCAAGATTGTGCTCAGTGATAAAATCATTGATTAAAAATGTTTTTCCTGCCAGAGACCTGACATTTAATAAAGCTAGTTTAAGTTTGTTAAACACACTATCAGTCATGTTTTTTGTAACAAGCTGTGGCTGACATGGAATCACTGCTAAATTAGATAAACTCACACAAACGTTTGAGTGCTTCCTGTATCTAAGATCATTTACCGCTCTTAATCTATGACCTATCAACACAGATATCGGCAAAGCTACTGGCAGGCAGGGCCCGGGCATGTCCTGGAAAGAGTTGAGAGTGCCATACGCCCTTGAGCCTGGACCCAGCAGATATCAGTTTTCAGATTGTTTTGGTTTGGATGATTGTGGTAGGCATGGTGATGAAGCCGGGGGAGATGGTGCGCGTCTCTGCTTTGGTGATTTTGGTGGGCGTCGTTGAGGAGCGGGGGTAAAGGACATGCTGCCAGCCCTGCGTATCGCCTTAGTCTGGTCTTTGAAATCCAGGAAGGAATCGGTGCCAGCCCTCTGTATCTCCTTCTTGTGTTCCACGATCTCCAGGAGGGTGGGCGAGGGCGAAAGGGTGAACGGAGTATCCTCAAAGGCGTTGACAGGGGGGGGGGTGACGGGCGGTGGGGACTCCTCCGTGTGTTTCATAGGTCTCCCATAATCAGAACATTCCTCAGGCGGGTGCAGTGATACTTCTTCAGGGTTTTCTGCGCGATGTGTTGTGTCTATCTCCTGTTTTGATTCCTCTTGCCGCTTGTCCTTGGCAGAGGGAACAGATTGATGACGCAGGCAGTTGAATATGTTAGAGATAAACAATTTCACTCCTGACTTGTTCAGGCAAACTGCATTTGCCTTGAAAAGATGTCTGCGGTCCCAGAAAAAGTTAAAATTGTCAATAAAATGCACAGAATGGTCAGTACAGACAGTTGAAAGCCAGGTGTTCAGTGCAAACAATCTGCTGAATCTCTCCACTCCTCTTCTGACTGGCGGTAGAGGGCCACTGATGAACACCTCTGCATTTAGAGAGCTGGCAGTTTCCAACAGACATTTAAAGTCTTTTTTCAGCACTTCTGACTGTTGTTTCACAACATCATTTGTTCCAATATGTAGTACCACATTCTTCACAGTCGGATGTTCAGCCCCAATATGCAGGATCTTCTCAGCCAAGTCAGAGACTGTATCCTTGGGAAAACAGAGTACTTTGGTGTTGTTCTTACTACACAGACATTTTACATCTCTTACAGCAGAGTCACCCACAATCAGAGTTTCAGGCCCAGTCGTTAGCTTTCCCTCTAGCCTTTTACTTTTGGAGTAGCTATTGGTCCTTACCCTGCTGTGTGAAGAGGACGGGTTATCCAGGTCATCAGAAAGAGATCTCTGGAAAGTAACAACACTTTCAATAATTATCTCTTTAAATAATTTTCTCTCTGTAATCATTCAACTACTGTATTTCCAACAAACAGATTGACTCACCCTCACTGTCATCACAATGAAACACGTCCAGAAGAATGTCATGCAAAGCTGCCTGCCTGCCTTCCTTCCTTCGACTCTCCTTGAACTGCCTGATCTTTAAATGTCCAATGTTAACCATTTGTGCAGATAGCATTAAGTAGAAAAGATCGCCGATGCTAATGTGGCGTTAGCCTACCTCCCGCCCCCTTAGCACCTGGTGGAGGGGGCGATAGGCTATTCTTCAAATGTTTCACAAAATACTTACCATCATGACTACTCTTACTGTTTAACATGTTGGTTTACTTCATGTTAAGGCTAATACAAATGACAAGGCTAAGTAATGTAATGCTAACTATCGTGCACTGCTCGCTACTAGCTAGGTAGCTAACTTGACTATGTTCCATGCAAAACATGTGTATTACCTGATATGTTTGGTCCAACGACTCCTGGTCCTTTCATCAGACGGGAAGCGATAGAACGAGCAAGTGGTATATGATCACTTTTGTGATTCCAACCTGGTACAAAGCACACAGGCATCTTATAAAAGTGAATTTATTGGAGCAATCTCTGGAGGGAATAAATCAGTTATGAGATCTTCTTCTTCTTCTTTGCTTTAATTGCGAGTCGCAACCAGTCTTTTTCGCCTATGACTTCACTTACGCGACACAAAAAATGGGATTTGGGATTGTCTTTCTAGTTGCGTATTTTTCATAGTCTTATATTTCAACAGTTTTACGACAAACTGTGACTTTTTTTACATGGAAATGATTGTTTAAGATTGACAAACATCATATGTGTCATTCGTGGCACAATTCAAACGGGATCAATGTATAATTTTCCGCTTCCGGGGTCCCATGGACCGGAAGTACCTGGGCGTGACTTCGCCTCTCTATTGGGTTATCCCTCTGCGCAATTGAGAATCATCATGACAACTGCGTCCGTGATTGTCCCTCATGTGGCTCTGGGTTCATAATGAGTTATGACCAGCAGAGATAAAAGCAGTATGCGAATCCTAACTTGGGTCAGAGCACGCGTACGCGGCTCTAAACCAGCAGGTAGCATGCACACACTGCGCTCGTCTCCCCTCGGGCGACAGGAAGCGGAGAGCGGACGCTCTTGCTGCTGTGGCCGAGGAGGACGATTGGCCCGTCCAGGCTTACGAGCCCACGGACGGGGCCTCGTGTCCCTGGGGCCGAGTGCCGGGCAGGAGTCCGAAGAAAAGCAACTCCTGCCCCGCCTCCCTCCACGGTTCACCGTTCGGTTCTCCCCTCCCTCCTCTCCCCCGGACGGGGGAGACAGAGTCGGAGCAGGGTGCCAGCTTGGCGGCCGAACATGCTTTCCCCCTCTCCGTCACCACAGCGCGGCAGCGAATAACATCGCACGGCTCTCCAACTCGGTGGGGACACTGGTAGAGCGGTCCACCACCAAGGCAGAGGAAATCAGCAAGGCGGCCAGCACGGCATCTGTGCGCGTCCGTCGCTGTCTCCCAGGTGAGGATTTCCGCGTGGGTGACACAGATCCAGCGCCACCTCGGGCTACTGGACGCTCCAATCAGCCCGGACGGGATGCTCGGACCCCAGTTCCACGCCACGGTGGAGTCCATGAAGACGGCCGCGGAACAGGCGGACGACATTCGCCAGCATGTACAGCTGGCTCCAGTCGGCTGAGCTGCCACAGCGGCATCAACGCCCACAGCAGCTGCGACGTCAGCGCCCTTCGGCGGCTGCAGGGGCTCCGTCCCACGTCTCCGCTCCCCCACCACCCCAGAGACAGGGTCTCCCGGCGGCGAGTCAAAGAGGAGGGAGGCTCCCCCGCTCCTGGTCTCCCCAGCCTCCGAGGACGCAGAGCCGGTAATTAAGCCGGCTGCCACTAATCTGTTGATTAAGTAGACGGCAGGGCTCCCTGCAGAAGGCTGCTGGTTTTAACCTATCGGTTAATAACCTGCAGAGCTCGCGGCATTCCTCTGTCCGTGATACGCCTCCTACACACGGTCATAATAACCCATGAGCGCTGTTTTAACGCCTCACGGAGCGTCCACACTACAGCTTCACAAAAAGCTTGGAGCTGGGCGTGTCTGTAGCTTGGGGATTTTATTCAAGCAACACGACCAACAACCAATCACATGAATCTCCCGCCCCCGACATACAAAGCAAAAACCCCCGGGGATTTTATGGGAGCAATATATATATAAACTCCCCAAACAGGTGAAAACCTACCAGTTTCACCCACTGTCTCTGCCACCTCCCTCCACGCCTGGTTCCTCCGGTTTGTATCCCGGTAGGTGAAGAGGGTCTGGTCATACAAAACCGGGTGATTTGCTACGGCGATAATTAGTTTCTCCTCCAACTTTTTTTGAAATATAGAAATGAAGGGCGGGATATCTCTCCCAGCTTAGACACGGTTTGATTGGCTACGGCTTGAGCTGTCAGATTTTCCGAAACGGGATTTGATTGGCTGGCGCTGGCTACTCCGGCGTCGCCGGCGTCAGAAGTTGAACATTGTTGGCCTACCTGCCTGTCAGCCTTCCATCGGGGCACAAACTTATCTCGTGCCCTCATTGGTCATGTGCGCGTGCGTGTGTGTTGGAGGAGGGGCTCTATAAGGAAGTGGCAGATTCTCTCCGGTTGTGTATTTTCAAATTCTAGGGATCTCGAGCCGGTTTCTCAAACGTACCTACCCCACCTCTAAGTGAGACATTTTTTGTTGGCATGGTGAACTGTGAAACTGAGCAAAAAGAGGTTAATGCAATCAGAGAAGACAAATGCATAGCTCCACTGATGATTAACGGGACAATAATAACTATGAAACTGGATACTGGTGCAAAAGCAAACCTGATGAGCCTGTCTGACATCAAGGCAATGAAAGATAAGCCACAAATTAAAAAAAGAACACAGGCACTAAAAGATTATAATGGAAAGAAAATCAACAGTTTGGGTGTGTGCATATTAAAGGTAACCTCAAAAGGTAAAGTGCACCACCTACTTTTCTCTATTGTCGCTGATGGACTTGATTCACTGCTGAGTGATAAAGCATGTGAAGATTTGGAACTTGTCAAGAGAGTGTATTGCATCAACACAACTGTGAGTACACCAAATGACTCAATTGATTGTATAGTACAGAGTTATGCAGATGTGTTTAAGGGTTTTGGTGTGTTGCCCTTCACATACAAAATCCAGCTCAAAAAAAATGCACAGCCAGTTGTGCATGCTGCAAGAAGAGTTCCAGCGCCACTCAGAGATCGCTTAAAGAAAGAGCTCGACAGAATGACAATGCTCGGTGATAAAAAAAGTTGAGGAGCCAACAGACTGGGTTAACTCGATGGTCTGTGTAAAGAAGAAAAGTGGTGATTTAAGAGTGTGTATGGACCCAAAAGATCTTAATGAAAACATCAAGCGTGAACATTATCAGATATCCAAGCGTGAGGAAATCACAAGTGAAATGGCAGGTGCCAGCTTCTTCACAAAGCTTGATGCGTCTCAAGGCTTTTGGCAGCTGAAACTGGATGAAAGCATGCACCAAATATTGCACCTTTAATACACCATTCGGCAGATATTGCTTCCTCAGACTGCCCTTTGGGATCATCTCAGCATCCGAAATATTTCACAGAGCGATGGAGCACATCATTGAGGGGCTGGACGGTGTTAGAGCATATGTTGATGACATCATTGTGTGGGGCTCTACACTACAAGAACACAATGAGAGGCTGAAAAAGGTGCTGGAGCGCATACACAAGTATGGACTCAAGCTTAACAAGAGCAAATGCAAGTTTGGAGTTCAAGAAGTTGTCTTTCTCTGAGACAAGCTCTCTGCACAAGGTGTACAAGCTGACCAAGAAAAGATCAGAGCCATACAGGATATGCCAAGGCCCACAGACAAGACAGGTGTACTTTGCATTATGGGGATGGTCAACTTCATAGGTACATTTATTCCAAACCTATCTGCAAAGACATCTTGCATCCGTGAGCTCCTGCACAAAGAAAATGAGTTTAAATGGACAGTCAAACATGAGCAAGAGTGGAAAACACTCACAACTGCACCTGTATTGACATTCTTTGACCCAACAAAGAAGATTAAAGTTTCAACAGATGCTTCAAAGGATGGAATAGGCGCAGTGCTCCTACAAGTTGAAGGCGAGCATTGGAAACCAGTGGCCTATGCATCCAGGTCAATGACACAGACTGAGTGCAGATATGCTCAAATAGAAAAAGAATGTCTGGGACTGGTTTATGGCTTGGAGAAGTTCCACAGCTACGTTTATGGCCTACCTTCATTCACAGTAGAGACAGATCATCGTCCACTTGTATCCATCATTAAAAAGAATTTAAGTGAAATGACACCAAGGATACAGCGTCTCATGATGAAGATGCAGAGATATGACTTTGAGCTGATCTACACACCTGGAAAGCACCTGATACTTGCTGACGCTCTCTCACGAGCACCTACAGTGGATTATGTGAGTACAACTGAAGAGGATGTGAAAAGTCATGTGAACATGGTGTCTGCTGCGCTGCCTGTATCAGACACAAAGTCCAGACAGATAGCTGAAGAAACAGCAAAAGACACAGAGCTGCAGTGTGTCATTGCAAATATGCAAAATGGATGGCCTGTAGGATCCTGTCCGCTCTTCTACCACATCAGAGGTGAACTGAGTGTCGTGGATGGACTATTACTGAAACAACACAGGATTGTCATTCCACGCGCATTGAGACAGGAAGTACTAAAAAAAATACATGAATATATGGTATAGAAAAATGCAAAAGACGGGCGAGAGACAGTGTTTTCTGGCCTGGAGTAAATAAAGACATCGAGAGACTGATTGGTACGTGTGACACATGCCAGACACACAGAAACAAACAGACTAAAGAGCCCATGATAGTGACTGATGTGCCAACAGCACGATGGGATAAAGTTGGAATGGATTTGTTTCATCTCAAAGGTAAAGACTATTTAGTGGTCATTGACTATTACTCAAACTTTCCTGAAATGGCACTACTATCAAACTCATCATCAACATGTGTCATATAACACATTCAAAATCAATTTTTGCAAGACATGGCATACCTAACACAGTAGTGAGTGACAACGGACCGTGTTTCAACAGCAGAGAGTGGCAAGAATTTGCAGAACAGTATGACTTTAAGCATGTGACCTCAAGTCCTCATTATCCACAGTCAAATGGGAAAGCTGAAAAGGGAGTTCACATTCTCAAGCAACTTCTAAAGAAAGCTGATGAGAGTGGCTCAGACCCATACCTCGCTTTACTCAGCTACAGAGCCTCACCTCTGGAGTGTGGACTCACCTGCTGAACTTCTGATGAATCGTAAGTTGCGCACCACACTGCCAAGCTATTCAAAGCAAAAGAGACACCCAAAGCTGCAACACCAACTACAACAACAAAAGATGAAGCAGAAAACATGGTATGACAAAACAGCTAAGCAGCTTCCATTGCTATCAAGTAATGACACAGTCAGGATTGAGGATCCTGATGGAAGGAGAACTAAAGCCACTGTTCTTCAGGAAGTAGCACCGCGATCTTTCACTGTGAGGACAGAGGAAGGACAAATCTTCAGACGCAATCGTCGCAATCTTATGAAAACAAAAGAGGCTGGTCAACAGCTCAGTGAATCCATCATTGAGTCCGAGTTCACACCTTCACTACAGACAGACTGTGATACTAACACTCCATGTGGTCAGAAGATCTACAAGGGAAATCAGAAAACCAGATAGACTGAATCTGTAGTTGAGAGACTGATTTAATGGATGTTAAAATGGTGTAAATGTTTAGACAATTTCCAAGTTTGTGCTAGTTAGCATTCTGAGTACATTTAGACCAGATGTTTATTTGTTATGGCATGGTAGAGAAATCAAAATGTTTGGTTAAAATTGATGTTGCACTATTTGCAGTGGCGAGCCGTCAGGGCCCTCTAGGCCCTCTGTGAGGGCCTAAGATATTCAAAAAAATAATATTTGAAAACATTAAAAAAAAACATTTGTTTTTAAATATTATTTTTTATATATTTTTTTTGTTAAATGATTCATTAGTTTTACCAAAATAACTTGATTTAATTGTATTTAAAATAACATTTCCAAATAAATAAATCCTTCGAATCCGCCTGTTCAGTTTGTGTTGGAATGTGAAGGGTTAAATGCGGTCTCTGCGAGTTACTGTGAAGACGGGAGAGCTCGTTGGTCCCTCTCTACATTCACAGAGGGCCAGCTATAGTAACTCAACGAGAGAGTAATGTCAAATGACAGTGCGATTGACCAATCATATCTTCCCTCTAAATGGGTGGGCTTTATTATTGCGGACTTTATGACAAATTCCGCCCGCTGTGAGGTCTATGCAAGTGGTGCAGTGACGCGTCCTAAAACCCGGAAGTATGCTTCGCTCGGATTCCCTCGACAGAAAGCAACGGGAATTCTCCATAGGATTTTGGAAAATAGCTTGAAATAAGGTCTGTGGAAAACGAACCTGTTAGATAAATGCACGTTTTGTTCAGCCGGATAATATCCACAGTCTACCCTACTTTTATTATTTTCGAATCATAAATCGATAAAGTGCATTTATCAAATAGGTTTGTTTTCCACAGACCTTATTTCCAGCTATTTTCCAAAACCCTGTGGAGAAATCCCATTGCTTTTTGTCGAGGGAACCAGCAGCTACTTCCTGGTTTTAGGACGCGTCACCTCTCAATATGATGCCAATATAAACAAGGTCTTCTGTCGGCTCTGTACATCAATGCCGACCTATGCTGACAAGTAAGTGAAGAGTAGACAATATAAAGGTATTGGCGAAATGTCCCACCAGTTTAGGATAATGAAGGTTCTAATCAAATCAATTACATAGCCATTACATGTCTAACTCCTAATGACAGGAAGGCAGAAAGCGCATTATACAAATAATAATACTCATAAAAATAGCAGACATTTCTTAACAATGACCACAATATCATTATTTTAATAAACCAAATATGAACAGAGGGCCAGTGGCATTTTACCCTTAATGTCTACCTCTGCGGTAGACATTAAGTCCCCCCCCCCGACAATTTACTAGCGGTATTTACTTGCGGTCGAGAGTCCCGGGCTGATTTGTAGTCCCAGTCCGCCCCTGGGTGTAGAGCTATATTTGTTTAAGCACCTGATCGGCAAAACAGGAGAGGAGAGTGTGTGCACCAGTCTGCCTTGATCTATGAATTCCTGTCTGTGACTCTCACGGTATCTGCTGCCCGCAGCTGTTTTATAGAAGGAAAACCTGCTTCACTTCATGACATCTCTGCAGCACCAGGAGGCAGCGGGAGGGTTAACTCAGCCTCTGAGAAGACCAGCTCGCACCGCCTTTCGCACCGCCTTCACTGTGTTTACCTTCAGAAATAATCATTAGTAAGGCTAAAGAGCGACCGCAGGCTGATGTGTTTTAACCACACACACCTCTATATACACACACGCGATTTAAACGCAGACTTTTGTTCCTCCATGTTTCGTTGTTGTTTCAGAGCGAGCAGACCCGCGATTTTTTTTCAAACGCTTTTTTGGCCCATCTGCGGTGGTAATAGGTTTTGTGCGCTGTGATGATTCCGCTGTACCTTTAGCAGTGTTGGGACTAACGCGTTACAAAGTAACGCGTTACTGTATTTTTGGCAGTAACTAGTACTCTAACGCATTACTTTTTAAATGCAGTCAGTTACCGTTACTACATGGTGCGTTACTCCGTTACTGCGTTCGTTTTTTTATATAGTCAACAGCCAGGTGAACAGAGATGAGAACTGTACTTAAGTACAGTACTTGAGTAAATGTACTTGAATACTTCCTGTGTCACATGCGGAGACGCGCTGTGGGCGTGTTTGTGTTGTTTACTAACAAGACTATCATGGCGGCGGAGCTCAAGTCTAGTTTCTCCACCTGGAGATATTCTCACTATTTCACTTTTGTCGAGCACAAAGAAAAGAACGTTTTAGTTAAATGTAAGTTGTGTCCTGGCGGGTCAAAGAGCCTATCTACTGCCCAAACCAGTCATTCAAATATGTTAAAACATGTGCAAAAACAACATGCTGGGACGAAGCTAGTAGCTAAGACCACAGAGACTCAGCCGACGCCACTCCACCTCCACCTGCACCTAAGCAACAGCGGCTGGATTTTAACCAAGGGACTGCTAGCCAGGGAAAAGTCCATAAAGCCATTGCACGGTATGTTGTAGAACACATGCAGGCTATTGCTACAGTGGAGTCACCCGCTTTCAGAGAGCTAGTTAGCATGATAGCATGTCCGGGCGGCACACGGCATATGAAACGGAAAACTTTTTCCAACTACCTGGAGAAAGAATATACAAAAATGTAAAGCCAGCTAATATCGATGCTATCCAGATTGCATATAATGCATGTCAAGTTGATCAACAGATTGTATTATTCTCCAATGCAATAACAGTACTGAAATGAAGGCTATAAGGGCATTAATATAATGGGAGCCCTTTTTTAAGTAACTAAAAAGTTACTTTTCACAGTAACGCATTACTTTTTGGTGTAAGTAATCAGTAAAGTAACTGAGTTACTTTTGAAATGAAGTAACTAGTAATGGTAACTAGTTACTGGTTTTCAGTAACTAGCACAACACTGACCTTTAGTAATGAATATTAAATGTTGTGAGGAAATCCAAAATGTATTCACTTCAGGTTTACGAAAGTAACTGTAATCAGATTACTCGTTTTTCAAATGTAACGCGAGCTGAATACAGTTACTTGATTTTTGTATTCTGATTATTCTGACATGTATTCCGTTACAACCCAACCCTGGTTATTGTTGAGTAAATAACAGTGTGTTATTTAGAAAAGAATAACAAATTAGAAGGAAGATATTTAAAAAAATACAGATTTCAGTATTTTGAGGCTTTAAACCCCATTTCTTTTCCTCAAAGACGACAAAAAAAGTCCGACATTATACGATTTAAAATAAAAACAAATAAATAAAAACATAAAACACTGGCATGTAATTTACGTTAGAATAAATAGAATGGTTTTGAATAATAGATGAGAGTAAAATCTACTTCACTTTACAGCCCCGCCCACTTTTGGGGAAACTCATTTGAACAGCGATCAAGCCTGAAGCCACAGAGCTCTTCTGATACTGTCCTTTCTTCTTAGAGGAAGTACAGAAACACGTAACTCTGGATTTGTTTTAATGTTTGAGGTGCAATAAACGACACAGCAGATTTTTGTCATGTTAAAACTATTATTTTCTGCCTCGCTCATGAGAGTAACAGCTGGCGAAATTACAGCCTCGCCTACTGATTTTAATTTAACCATATATCGAGCCCGATTGTCGATTTCAAAGGTGTGCTCTAAAATGATATTTATAAATGACTATTATCATTATTATAAGCAAGACAATAAATGGCAAAGATATGTAGAAAATAAACGTATTTGAGATACGTTCATAACGAACGTAACGTGGGAGTAAATACGTTTCTAGCTAAACGTAATTCAGAATACAGTTTAGTTCTGTGGGAACGTAATTTTTAGGAGACAGGGTTGGGTGTTGGGGGTGGTTTGGGAATGGGCCTTAGTAAGGTAAAAAGCACGGTCCATGAGTGGGCAAACCTCGGAAGTGGCCATTCATTCACGTTAGCTACACAGTTCATGTTTTAGAAAATAACAATTTCAACGTTTTGGTACAACAAATATTAGCATCAAAATGAACTTGAAAGTACAATAAGTTGAAGTATTGATTATGCAAAATGGTAATACAATATTTGAATACAATTATTATTGCATTAAAATGTAAAAACTTTAATGTGGTTGCAGCTGGTAAAGGTGGGGCAATTACACTGCTGTTTAACTTAACCTTTGATAATGAATTATAATGTATCAGTTGATTTGAATGTATTATATTTTGTAGCCTAAAGCTGCAAAACAGATCACTCCGCTTTGTATCTTTCCGTATAGCAGAGGGAGCCAAATGCACATACACCCGTTTTTTGAAATAACAGACAACATTTGTCTAATTAAAATTATGGATAGAAGATCATTATTACATTCCAACAGATTAAAGTGTAGTATGTAAGTGTGTGACTTATTTTCTTTATTAAAATCATTGCCTCCTCCTTCATGCAGTGTTTGCAGTGATTCAATGACTAATTGCACGTGGATCAAAAACACATGAACACATCACACATGTATGTGTTTAGCAAACACAGAACACAGAGTTGGGGTCACCACATTAGGCTTTATTTGGAATGAATGTTTACAGACTTGGTTATTTTCCGTTTGTCCCTCAATACAGCGTGTACCCGGTGAGGGATTCTCATGTGGCTGAGTGTGGGGTATTTATGTGATATCTGTTTCCCCATGTAGAAGATATGTGTCAATGCATTCATTTCCTGAACATACTACAGTAATTACATCATTTCCACGATGTAAAAAAAAGCTTTCAGAACCAATCAGATGGCTTTGTCCTTTATTTCTATTTTAGCACCATTAATGTAAATACTGACTTTGTGAAGACTGAGGGAGAGAGAGAGTGAGAGATAGAGAGAGAGGGAGAAGGGGTGAGAGAGAAAGAGGGAGAGAGAGACTTCAAAACAAAATAAAAACAAAATAAAGTGTACAATTTGTTTCATACACATTCAATAATCATACACCTCTCCTCCGGTTTCTTGTGAGTGTCTTTGGAAGTGCTGACAATAGATTTAGAATGACAATCAAGTTACAAATGATATTGCAAGCCTATGTGTTTGTGCGAGTGTGATCAGCTGATCCTACAAGGATAGTTTTGTTTTTTGTCAAAATTAATCTGGTTCCACAACAGTGCCTTACATCCAGTATTGAGAATGAGGTTTGTTGAACTCTGTGTGTGTTTACGTGTAGCTGAAGGAGCTTCCTTCACTCTCTGGGTTCTAACTCTATGGTGCAGAGTGTTACAGTTCCTCACTAGCATATCCAGCGGATAAAGCGCTCAAAGAACGAGGGGTTGTTCAGCACGCTGTAGTCAACTCCCCTGAAGATGGCCGACATGTCCCCTAGCGACACCTTCCGCAGCACCTCTTCGTTTGTGTCTGATCCCATGGCGATAACCGTGGGAACGCCTTCCGCTCGCCTCATGGCAGACACGCCCTCGTCCAGCTGCTCGCTGGCTGTGATGCCATCGGTGATGAACACAAACGCCAGCTCAGCGTTACGACGGACCAAGCGGTCTCCCTGCTACAAAAACAAAATGCAATGTTACAATGGAAACACACTTTCATTGTCATGTCAAGAGTTATACAAGAGGATTAATATCATACTCATTTCTGTGTGTTGTTATCTAGCTGGAGCCAAATACATTTAGCTTGGCATAAAGACAAGAAGCAGGCCAAAACTGCTAATAACATGTTTATCTGTTGTTTTTGACATGTTATTATTGGCTTTCTTGCCGAGAGATGAGATAGAGGATGGGTACTACTCTCATGACTGTATAGCAAAACAAAGCTAGAGCTAGGATGTGATTAGCTTATGAAGACTACAAACATGGGGAGAAGCTACACTGTTCCATGTTTGAACATATATTAATTTACCAAAAATAAAGTGTAAAGATGACAAGTAGTGTTTTTTCTGGGAGTTATATGCCTGACTGACTCTTAGTTGTAGGTGGTTACTTCCAGGAGTCTGAAAAATACATTTTCATGAAACCAAAATGCTGCTAATAACTTTCATGCAAAGAAAAAACTGAAAGGGTTGAACTTTTACGTTTTAAATAAGGACAAGCAGGGGTAGCAACGTGTCAATTACAAGGGAGCACTGGCCTAAAGCATACACTGCTATATTGATGTTTATTTTGTTCTAAATGGGACCATGATTTACAAAAAGTATGGTAATTTCCTCATAGACTTCTATGCAATTTGACTTATTTTTGCAACCCTTGCTCCCTGCTGGCCATTAGAAAGAATGCAGGTTTACAACACTGGTTGGTGTTTGCCAATTGGTGCAGAATGAGTGGTATACTTTATTCATACACAATAAATCAAATAAAAAAAGAGGAAATCTGCTTGTGTGTGTTCATACCCGTGGAATCACCAGGTTGTTGACAGCATGGATGATAGCACTGCCCAGAGCAGAAGAGGAGTCCATGTAGTTCACCTTGGACAGCGCATCATAGATCACTGTGAGATTGTGCGTGAGCGCGAACTCCACCCGCTGTTCTGTGGGGCTGCCGTACTGCAGCAGAGCAAAGCGGGCGTTCCTATTGTCTGTCTGGCCGCTAGCCAGGGTGAGTTTGCTAGCCACTTTCTCGATGAACTCTTTGGCCCTGCGGTGGTCCTCCAATCCCATCCTCTCAGAGCCATCCAGCATGAACACCACATCCACTGGTCTCTGAACGCAGCTAGCCACTGCTGGCTCTGGAACAAAGACACACATACAGTTCCAAATCAAAACGTGATGTTCATAGAGCTACAGCTGGTACACAGATGCTCGTAGGCCAAAGCCATGGTGTTTTTCAAGTCTAGCTGCCTACACCCATTTAAACCTTCTTATAGCAGTACTGGCCTTTTTAAGAAATCACTTTTTTTGTTTGCTTTATGATTTTATTCTCTTTAGATTGCATTATAAAAACATGAATACATCTTGTACAAAACAAAATAGTTCATATCAGCAAGTTTGAGTAACAGAGCGAACATTTGGTTAACGTTGCTCTGTGGTCATTTTCCTCTAGTCATCCTACTTTACAAGCCAAGCCACATGCAAAAGAAACATGCACCAATCAAGGGCATACCAGACAATATTTCCTTCATTTTCAGTGCCAAGTCCATTACCCTAACATCAACATACACCTACGTCTGACTCATATGCTCTTATATATACAAAACCAGATATTTTCCAAATGTCATGGCCTTTTCACCAACATGACTCATTCCCAGAGCACAAAAAAGTTAAGGCCGTAACCATGGATATGTGCAAAACAGCGGGAAAAAAGGTAATTGTAGTGATTCAGCGGGCTCGTGATTCACAGTGGAAATGAGGCTTCATCAAAGAGCCTCTGTACACTAAACAGGAGCAACATGAATGGCTCTGCAGACCAATCTGCCTCCAACAAAAGGACGACATCGGCTTTCAATGGGAATGGAGAACGTTCCTCCACTAAGGCTTAGGAAATGATATGCATCATATTTCTAACAGACTTACATTTCTGCGAGAAAGCTCATTGTATGTCGTATGTAGAAATGTTCTATGAGAAGATGGAGCATCACATTTTGAATTTCGACCCATCATCATACTGTATAACTTTACACAATGCTGCTTTGATATGTTAGTACTAGGCCAGTTTCATATCATGCAATCATTTTGCATCAGCCCAGGTGAACATTGCACACATTGAGTTAATAAAAAATGCCCACAGTTTAATAAAAATCTATTCTATGTCCAGTAGTAAGCTTATTAGTTGTTGGCGTCCAGATTGGCGAGGTAGCATGGATAGCATATTAGCATTAGCAGAGTCCTAAGGCTCTTTCTGGGTCTCCCATAATGTCTCCGTAGACATATTTGAAGGAGTCGATGAACAGCTGGGTCCACTGCTGCCTGTCCGCTCCCTGGGTGAGTTTGGCTCTCTGGGCTGTGTACGCCATGGTTGCCACGCCAACCCCATACTGCTGCTCGCTCAGGCCGTTCAGCAGGTTGGTCACACCCTCCAAAGAGGTGGGGACCAATGAGGGGCTGCCTTCCTCGGCCAGAGGTTTCCATGGGGGAGGGGCTTGCCCCTCAGTTACGCCCCCTCCTGAAACAAGCGGGCGATATCTCATTGTGGGCGGGGTCCCACACAAACGACGCATTAACACAGCCAACAGAGAGGGGCGGAGCTATACTGAGTTGCCTTAAGAATGCTGGTTACCCAGGCCTAAACGCTGGAAAATCTTAGAAGCGGAGACATCACGTAATACAGAATATTTTAATATATTACCTGATTTACAAGGGAGATCTGGGCATTTGGTGATGGGATCTAAAGCAAAGATAACGACAGATGTCACACAAAAAGGTCACAATAAACAGATGGACATAATCTATGTAATCAGAATAAGGAAATGTACATTGTTACAGCAAAAGTAAATAGCCATAAATAGCTTAATATTAATAAGAAGCATAAAATATTAAAGATAAAAATTGAAATTACACAAATTACAATTTACAATATTGAAATCCAGTATCAGAGACAGTATTTAAGAAAAACAAGTGTAGCATGTATAAAGTAGTGTGATAGCAGCCAGGTGAGGTTTATTAAATGTGGAAGTATATATTGCACAGTTTTGTACAGTCTCACTACAGATCAGCAGCAAGTAATACAAGTAATATTAATGAAGTGGTGTGTATAGAAATATATATATATATAATTTGTGCTTCAGTATAGATCGTACCTGGGCAGATCACATGTTCTATCTTGTCGATGAACTCCTCGGCCACCAGGTCTGCAAAGCGCCTCATGCCCATCACCCTGCCGTCCTTCTGGCAGGCGATGCTCTTCAGACTCTCATTCTCCTCTATCTGGTCAAACATGTCTCCGATACCGATGGCACTCACATCAACGCTGGGATCGCTGCGCGCACAATACAAGCAATGAGATAAAGCTTTGTTCTTCCAAACAGTTCTAAATCTGGATATGCAGCGTAACGGCCAGGCACCTGCAGAGGTAGGTGAGCAGCGAGTCGTCATCTCTGGGGTCGAAGCGTCCGTCTGTGATGACAACCACGGTGACGTTGGCTTTGGCTCTGCGGCTGTCCCTGATCAGGTTGTCGTAGGCGTACTTCAGGGCGGATGGAGTCCATGTTCCTCCAGCGATCCACTCCAAACGCTTCACTGCGTCCTGAATGGTGGACAAGTCAGACTGTGAGAGGTCTGTAGGTTCATGTTATGAGAGAGAGTGGACACAGAGTCTCATAGTCATAGCTGTAAACTGCACTTAAGTTAAATTACTATGCAGTTGTTTGCACTTACTGTGTTCATAAAACTTAAACTCAGACAACAAAATAGTAGCTACCTTTGAATCAATGCCTAACAATAAATAGACCTCTGGAGTAGTGGGAACAATCTCTTAGTTTGTTATAGGGTAGCTTTTCATTGGTTAAGATGTCAGGTTCAGAAGAAGATTAAGTTTGTTGTATTTTCCATCATCCACAAATGGTGAGGTAGCATGGCTAGCATAGAACCTTTAGCATAAATCTAGCTTCACAGTTAGCTATGGCCCAGTATGACCCGCCCTACTCTGCATTTTTACCCAAAATACAGTGTAAAGGACGATACATATTAATATTAGTCTTTTAATGGGAGAAAACAAAGAAAAAGTTCAGCTTTGGTCTTTAACATGGTTCTACCAGTCATTGCCTATACAGATACTTGGTTAATGTCAGAACTGAAGTGCAGGATATGTGCACATATGTAACCCTGATGTCATTAATTAAGAAACATCTGGACAAAAGAAGACAAAACAACAGTCTGTAAACACCCTAAAAATACACTTCAAAAGCAGTTTGCACATGTCTTTGTGTTTTGAGACCTTGAAAGCAGACAGTGAATCGATCTTGGGGTCGTCGAGCTTGATGGCCTGGAATGTTCCACTGTGACTGTACTGAACAACGCCCACGCGTGTGCCTGGGGACACAAGCAAGCAAAGTCAGCATCCATCTTGTACATTTTTATGACATTGTACAGACTAACGCAGCGTCCACACGGCAGCGTGCGTTGAAGCTTGCCGGCGGGCGTGTCTGAAACTCGACCAACAACCAATCACATGAATCTCCCACCCCGGACACACAAGCACGCGGTTTGATTGGCTAGAGCTTGTACTGGCATATGATTTGATTGGCTGACGCTTCCGTCGAAGCTTCAAAAGTTGAACTTTTCTCAACTTTTGAAGCGAGCAAAGCGAAGCGACGGAACCACAATGCAGTTCGGCAAAGCATGACGTCACCCCATTCAAAGTGAATGGGAAGAAGCGTTGAAGCTTCAACGCACGCCGCCGTGTGGACGGGCCGTAATGCTTCAATCATAAAATCACTTCAATTAATGAGGCAAAAAAACGCACTTTGCATTTTTGAATAGGGAATTGGGCCTTAAAAGTTTGTTATTGAATCTTGTAAAATAAATGTTTTTTTTGTTGACAGAGCCAAGAGCTAAAAGAAGTTCCATTAAGTTACAATCTGATGTGTTCAAGGTCTACAGTTGCAAGAAAAAGTATGTGAACCCTTTGGATTCTCCACACATAGCGTTGTGTGTTCCTTCCAAACAACTCAGCTTTGGTTTCATCTGTCCACAGAACATGTTGCCAGTAGTGCTGTGGAACATCCAGGTGCTCTTTTGCAAACTTCAAACGTGCAGCAATGTTTTTTCTGGACAGCAGTGGCTTCCTCCGTGGTGTCCTCCCATGAACTCCATTCTTGTTCAGTGTTTTACGTATCGTAGATTCGTCAACAGAGATGTTAGCATGTGCCAGAGATTTCTTTAAGTCTCTAGCTGACACTAGGATTCTTCTTCACCTCATTGAGCATTCTGCGCTGTGCTCTTGCAGTCATCTTTACAGGACGGCCACTCCTAGGGAGAGTAGCAACAGTGCTGAACTTTCTCCATGTATAGACAATTTGTCTTACCGTGGACTGATGAACATCAAGGCTTTCAGAGATACTTTTGTAACCCTTTCCAGCTTTATGCAAGTCAACAATTCTTAATCGTAGGTCTTCTGAGAGCTCTTCTGTGTGAGGCATGGTTCACATCTGGCAATGCTTCTTAAGAATAGCAAATTCAAAACTGGTGTGTATTTTTTATAGGGCAGGGCAGCTTTAACCAACACCTCCAATCTCGTCTCATTGATTGGACTCCAGGTTGGCTGACTCCTGACTCCTGACTCCAATTAGCTCTTGAAGAAGTCTTTAGACTAGGGGTTTTTCCACCCTGCACTGTGAATGTTTACGTGGTGTGTTCAATAAAAACATGAAAACATATAATTGTTTGTGTGGTATTAGTTTAAGCAGACTGTGTTTGTCTATTGTTGTGACTTAGATGAAGATCAGAACACATTTTATGACCAACTTATGCAGAAATCCAGGTCATTCCAAAGGGTTCACATACTTTTTATTGCAACTGTATTTAGTCAAATTGAGTGTATGGAAATATTGGAAAAAGGGAAAATATAACTTTAACCGTGATATGTTCAAATGTAATTCTGTTAAAAGTATTTTTTGTAACTTGAACAAATGCATGTTCAAACCTGTTTCTGATTTAGGGTCTTTGGCCATGGACCCCAGTCTGTTGATGGTGTTGATAACAAAGTTCTTCTCCAGGGTGAAGTTGGTCAGACCCACTGACTCTGAGCTGTCAATCACAAACACAATGTCCAGGGGTCCGCAGATTTTCTCACAGTCTGCAGACGACAAAAAAAACACAAACTGTGAGAATCTGCCAGAGCACAATCAGATAACAAACGGAAACCCAAGGGCGATAATAAAACTCACCACAGCACCCACACGTTTCCCTGACGTAGTTCATAACATCACATTCCTGCAGGAAGAACAATTAAATCATTAAATCCATTATTTTAATGTGGCTGTGATAGAAGAGCGCTTAGATGAAATGTTCTTACAGTGAGGCCGGGGTCTCCCTCAGGACCAGGATTTCCCTGCAGAGGAAGAGAAGACACAAAATCACATCCTGCCTCTTAGCTTTGGTTTGGGATTTCTACAAGATCATTTTCATTTAATTTAATCGTTTATTTGAACACAAGACATTAGCTGAGTTCGGCACTAGCTGGATGCCACTCTCTATATCAGTGATCGTGTATGCAGCTGTATCTGTCTCACTTTACTGACAGTGTGCTTTTTATATACTTACATCACGCCCAAGCTCTCCTCTTGTCCCTCTTAGGCCGGGTTCACCCTGAGATCCTGGATCACCCTGTTGTAAGCAGACACATTAGCGTTGTGTAGCTGCACAGTAACAGAATGCATCCAATAACAAGTAATGAACTCACTGCTCCTCCAAAAGTTCCTTTGCTTCCTGGATCACCCTTTTGCCCGCAGTCTCCTCTACCGCCACGAGGTCCATTGTTGCCCTTCCCTCCTCTCTCACCCTGAAACACAGTGGAGGAGAGATTTGTCAGCCACGTGTGTCACTTCGAGTAGTAAATGTGAAAAGACGAAGTGCATGTGTACGTTACCGATGATCCTCTCGGCCCGGGGTAGCTGAAGCCGGGTCTTCCTAGATCTCCCTGAATAGAGACAATGAAACAATCAAGAGCTGAAACCGTCCGAGGAAGATGCACACACACACACACACACACACACACACACACACACACACACACACACACACACACACACACACACACACACACACACACACACACACACACACACACACACACACACACACACACACACACACACACACACACACACACACACACACACACACACACACCTTTGGCCCAAGCAGTCCAGATTCTCCCCGTGGTCCGGCATCACCAGGGTCACCTCTGGTACCCTAAGATACAAACAGTGTTCATGTAGTGTTATGTAACATGAACCCTATTCTGAATCAAAGCACGACAAAAAATTACTTACTTACCTAAAAAACATTAGAAGAAAAATGCAAGACACATACATAGAATAAAAGAAAGCTAAAACATAAATGTCAAAACATACAATCAAATGAAAGAGCTATACCATTTCAAAAGTGTTCACTTACATAACGTTAGTGTTTATTCCACATATTCATATATTATCACAATATACAGTATTTATTCTGCTTAATCTTTCAGTATATAATGTGCTATTCTGTTTTATGTTATGCTATATAATATATATATTTTTTTATCCCTGCATTTTACTTTATGTCTGTGTTACTATTTGTTTGCACTAGATTCATTTCTCTATTTTTCAGTACTGTTTGTTGCATTGTTGGAAGAGCCTGGGACTTAAGATTGGTTCTCCAGTCCAAAACGACGCTGTAGCTATTGTGCAGGTCAAAATAATGCCTTTGAATCTTTAAATCTTAAGAAAGGTGCAAAGGTTCACAGTATTATGTATAATGTATATATTATGTATAAATCCCAAATATGTGACTTTTTATTTTATGTAAAGTATACAGACATACTGTAAGACATTTATGTAAATATAAGGGAAGGATTTTTGTTTTAACTGTCTTTTATTTAGACAAAAGGAAATGTTGTTTACTGTAAAAAAAAAAAAAAAAATGGTACAACATCATCTAGAGAGGTGCTGGTGGCTTCTTATCTATCAAACCATTAGTGTGGACATTTGCATTTAACAATAGTAAGGAATGACATCAGAGTCAGAGCAGACATATAAACTTACATTTCTCCCGGCCTCGCCTGATGACCCTGGTGGTCCCCTGGGGCCTGGAAGTCCGTTGTCTCCCTGTTGAAATGAGAGAGAGATTTCAGGGATAGTGGGTATATTAGAGTGGTGGTCTTCATATTAACGTATGCAGATTAAAAATATGATATAGATCATCTCACCGTTGTTCCTTTGTTTCCTGATTCACCTGCAAGCCCTCTCAAACCCTCCGGCCCCATTTCACCCTGAAACAGAAACATCAGCGTTACGCCCCCTGGTGGTGGAACAATGTATTGTGACGAAACAAATAATCATAATAATTGATAATACATCACAGATTCACACTTGTTTCGATGTTGTGCTTAAACTCGTACCTTGTCTCCCTTTCCTCCATCTGTCCCCTGAGTCCCCTTTGGCCCATAGTCTCCTCTTCTCCCCTAGAACATAAAGACGATTAGAAAAGAAACAGGAAGCCAATACAGGCGCCCGGTGAAGTGTGATATGTGTGATTTCTTACCCCCTCTCCTCTCGGTCCAGCAAGTCCAGGGGTTCCCTGAGAAAAACAACACACAGGTGAGCTACAGGATGCACATCATGAGTGTGTGTTTGAAATATATAAACAACATCATGTTAATAATGTCTTTGACTCTCTCAAATCTGGAGAACACTCACTGGATTTCCTTTCAGTCCAGGGAAGCCAGGCGCTCCAGCACTTCCTCTCTCTCCCTGTGGGAGAAGCACCAGAGATTAGCATTTTAATATATTAACATATAAATAAGAACAAAGTGACCCTTAGTGATGAAACGAAAGACCTGATTAGATAACTGACTACCCCGTGTTTTTGTTTACCTTAGGTCCACCATCTCCGGAGGAGCCAGAAGGACCATCTCTTCCAGGGCGACCGCCATCCCCCTGAAGACAAGACACACACACACAAAGACGGTCAGGCAGAGATCAAACACAGGTTTAATGGAATTTGTTTTAGGTGAACAAACGCACCTTTTCTCCGTCAGTTCCACCTAAACCACGCTCACCAACGTCTCCTGGGTGACCATCAGGACCCTGTAAAGCATCAAACACACCATAAGTACTTCATCACACAACGCATTCTGGATGTACAGATCATTTTGAATCAGGTTTAACGAAGTCATACTATGTTGCCTGGGTCTCCTTTGCAGCCAGGAGAGCCAATTCGTCCGATTTTACCCTGAGGAAGAAGATAAAAGGTAAAAATTAGATGTCGACTATTTAAAACATTTCAGAATAGGATAAGTTAGTTGTTAATGTTTCTCGGAGGCATTTGGAGGCAATGTACTAAACCTGGCCAATTTAATCCTTGTACAGCACATACCTTCTGTCCATCTGTTCCGTTGCGCCCTGCGATGCCACCAACGCCCTGACAACAAAGAAAAAAGGCAATTAGATGGGAAATATCAATATCTTACAAAATGTACAATAATAAGGGATTTATTTTGGCAATAAAATATAAATGGAGAACAAGTTCCTACCTTTTTCCCCTGAGTTCCGATCTCTCCCTGTGGGCAGACAGAAGATCAGCAGTTATTTTACGCACAATTAATTAATGGGTTAATTCATCTAGCTTATAATTTATTATAATTTATCTACAACCCAAACCCAATTGGGCACAGGACCAAGGACCTAATAGGTGATCAGGAGCCTCTATTTAAAGTTACTGCTCATATTTCTCGGGGGAAGTCATACAGAGACACAATATTACCGAAGAGACAGAAAACGACCACAAAGAGACAAAAAGAAAAAAACGAGACGGAAAACGACTACAAAGAGACACAAAACATCAAGATAGAAGAATAGCGTATATTAAGACTAAAAAGAGACAAAATAACCAAAAAGTATGACTACAAAGAAAGGCAAAAACCCAAATAAGACAGAAAGTTACCACGGTGAGATGCAAAATCTCTACAAAGAGACTCAAAATGACCAAAAACGGACAGAAATGTACTAAAAGAGATTCAAAACAACTACAAAAGAAATGTTAAAAAAACGACCAAAAGTCCATGAACCAGGTCAGTTATCAAACACTTAAATTGTGCGTTGATGAACCTGATGCCTCACCTTCTCGCCTATATGACCGTGATCTCCCTACAGACAGGAACAAAAAGAAGAACATTTGTTGTTATAATATAAACACAAAGAAACTCTGAAATACTTCAGTGAATTGTGACGAGAGGCAGGTGGATGTTCAGTGACCTACCTTGGTACCGGGCTGACCGATGGGACCCTCGATACCAGGGTCTCCTTGGCGACCGCCCAATCCTTTAGGACCTGGGTCTCCGTTGTCCCCTTTAGCTCCCTGCAGTCAAAAGGAGAAGACGTGTGTGAGGTTGAAAGTGACTGGTGTGCAAATTCTGCAAAGTGTGTCAGTGTGTGTAGAGCTCACTTTCTGTCCTCTGTGGCCTAGTGGACCGTCAGGCCCTGGGGTCTCCAGACAGGACACTTTGTAACACTGAGGGAAAAAGAACAAGAAAATATTAATCTTTATGATGAAATGTTTTAGAAATAAAAGAACTCAGGTTGCTTAGGAGGGAGGGGGTACGAGTGGGTTATATAATAATTAGGTGAAAAGGAGGATTAAATAAAGGATGGACAAATATTTATAATAAACTACAATTTAAATATATGTGAACGTTTTGGTGAGGCCGCTAGGGCTGTTTCCATGTCATTATGTAAATCTAAATATCATACATGTAAACACAATATTTCAAAGACTTGCTGTAGTATCTCCACTATAACGAAAGGGGGGAAACGGTAAACCTGTAAACAATGGGGCCACAAAGAAATACATCTTTATGATCATTGTTGTTTTCATCCTTACATCGACAAACGCCAGATGTTCCTGTGAAGACAAAAGGAGCAAAGTGTGAGCAGAACAATCGTTGCTGATGTTTCATGTGTGTCTGTGTGTTTGTGTTTTACCATGGTTTGGATGATGCGGTCAATGGTGGCTGTATGTATGGCAACTCTGCCCTGGATAATATCCACAGCCTTGAAGTCCCTCCTGTAGACGTCAGCGGGAGAGTTGGCGATCTCCTTCAGCCCCGTCTCATCCACGTTCTTCGATGCCGCCACGACGAACATGCGGATGCCCACGTCGCGAGCCCTCTCTGACGCCACTTTGATGCCCCCACACGGGCTTCCAGTCACGTGGCCGTCGGTGATGATCACAGCGAATCGGAGGGCTTTTGGGGAAGAGGCCGCCGTGCGCAGTATTTCCTGCGTCATGTTGGTGATGGCGCAGTCGGTGTGGGTGCCCTTACCCAGGTATTTGATTCCTCTGACGCCCTGCACACAAAAACAAGTGACTTGTTATCACTGGGGCCCAAAAGTGTTTATCACATAATCAGCACATACAACTGCTAATTGTTATCTTAACAGTTTGGTTTTTGTTTGTATTAAACAACAAGATTTAGCTTGTTATTTGCTTAGCTTTAAAGTGGACCTATCATGCTATATTTTAATCATATATTGTAGGGCCATACCTATATAAAACATGTCTGTGAAGTTTTTTTTCAAAATAACAAACAGATCATGCATTTTAGCCATGCCTCATTTCGCTCTATTTGCTCTATTCCAGCCCTGTCTTCACAAGGGCTGATTCTGTGGCAAATGAGCTGCAGCTGACCACGCCCCCCTGCAAAGGAGGGGGGCGAGGCACGAGCATCATGTTACCATGCTGTTACCATGCTGTTACCATGCTGTTACTATGCCACGCAACCTCTCATTCCCCTGATAGGTGGAGAGTTGCCCATATAGGCGGAGCTCCTCGACACTGATGTCAGAACAATTTCAAATCTGTATCAGTCTGTATCAGATCCGTTGCAGCCCCGTTTTCCAGTCTTTGTGCTAAGCTAACTGGCTATTTACTTTTATTTTGACAAAAAAATCTGCGTATATGCCAAAAATATCAGACAAAATAAAAATCAAATTTCAATACAATTTTAAGACAAAAAGTATGTGATCACGTACAATACAATACTTGTGATGTTGCGTAGTTTATCTTTAACCAGTATTTACATAATTTGAAGGCTCAATATACGAAATTTGGTGTGTGTGTTGGTGTGTTTGAGTATGTGTTACTCACATTGATGAAATCTTTCATGGATGCCATTCTACTGAACACTTCCTGTTTCTGGGAGAAGTGCAGTCCACCCATGTTCCAGTTGACTTGCACAACACCTTTGAGTTCAGCATCTTTCAGACGCAGTGCAAACTCCTCAGTGAATTGCTACAATAGAAAGAAACACCAAATTATACAACATGGCAATGATGATGACACTATGAAATGGAAATATTTTGTGTTGAGGTTTAGGTGGTGAATTTGCAGCAAAGGAGGAACCTTGATTTTTTCGACCAGCGCGCCAGGGGGCGGCTCCTGCAGGGCGATGGTCTCAGATGTGTCTATGGCGAAGTACACTTCGATGGGACATTCATTCTTCTCTGGAGGGAACACGGAAGAAAAAACATGTGTAAAGCCTCTGTGGAAAATTGCAATTCATTTAAAAGCCAGATTAAATGTTTCATGGCATGTCAATAAAGTAGTGTTACTATGGCTTTAAGGAAACAAAGATTCACTTTGATGGCACTCACTGCTGCACTCTGACTGCTGGCCGTGCGCCAGGGCTCCAAAAAGAAGACAGAGCGCGATGACCTCTAACCCCAACATCTTCTTTGTCTCCTGTCTAACGTGTGAAGGAAGAGGACATACATTTATTTCCAAATGTATCAATCAAAATCAATAAGTGAAAAGAGAACTTGTGGAAAAGACAAGAAAAAATAGAAGAAATAGGGATTGGAAGAAATGGAAAGACATATATGTGACCATCGAAAGCCTGAATAAGTTTAGGAAAAAAGTGGAATTTTCTTATAATTCCTGTAGGATGTCTGTCATGCGATGGTTGATTAGAAAAGACATTTGCGAAATAACTTGGAAAGTAATTTCTTTATCAACTCTGCATCTGGTACTTCTTTGAGAGACAGTCCAGTGACCTTTAGATGGGGAACAAAATGGCTGCCAGAGAGGTATGTAATGGGTTTGAAAGCCTTGCATTTGTTGAACATGGCCCCTCTTTCTTGTGTTTGTCGGAGGAAATGACAGAGGCTGGAAGAAGTGACTGATTTCAATATAGGCATACATTTGCCTTTTTACGAATTATTCATGCAGAAATAAACCTAAATCTTACACCTTTACATTCTGCCACATTTCAATCATAGATCCACTTAATATATACAGGCACATATATTTTAAAGATTCACTCTTTCACCAAATGAAAACTGTCAGTCCAAAGCTAACACATGGAATAAATGACGTTATATAAACATAGCACCTCATCATCAAGTTAAAAAAGTATACAAATATGATTTTAGGTGATGACACAAAATAAACTGATGATGCATTAGGGCCTAACGAGGAGCCTGCTGCTGACTGAATAAAGTACTTCATACGTAATGGATTTTTACCAGCAGATTTCAAAAGACCCTCCAGAGGCTTTTTCTTTCCCTGCACCCAATATTTTACTTTTATATGGGCCTTTACCAAATGGTTAAGACCTCACTTCATGGTGAAGGTATCAAAATACATTTGGAAACCAATACATTTTCTTTAAATACTTTTTTAAGGAATTAACCATACTTGCTCATCTGTTTAGTGAGGTAAATGGTTCATTTGTGGGTGTCTTCAGGATTTTCTAATATAAGAACATTATATATTATTTGTAAAATGTCAGAAATAATGAAAGATCATACTAATATACTATTTACATTAAATGTATGATGGAATAACATTGAATAGATGTTATGACAACAGTGAATATTTTTTCAAGTTATTTTATAAATGTTGTTCATTTATTATTTTTGTGTAACTAGCCTACCTTTATTGGTAAAAGACAATTTAACCATTTAGTGGAGCATATTTTGAGACAGTAAAATCTCAAACTTGTGGAGTTATTTCACTATGGATAATGCAATTATATATAACAAAAATTCATGACCAGAAGTTGTTTTTATTCTGTATAGTCCATTTAAATGTTGTTAGCTTAGCTTTTATACCTTTAGCATTATTTGCCAAATAAGTCGTTTGTAATTTATTTATTTAAGTTTGATTGATTCACATAATAGTTTTTTGAATAAAGTTACATAATTCTGTTCAGTTAGAACTCTCAAACTAAAAAATGCTTACCTTTATAAATGAAAGCTAACAGAGTCCTAATGGTGGTAGCGAGTTTTTGTTGCTAACTTCCTGTAGGAGGCAATTCATTTAAAGGGACAGCGACATCTAGTGGAGTATTTTAGCATATTAAACGAGTGGTAAAGATTGCAGTTCAACCCAATTTTATATCATTTTTATTGACTCAAAATGTATTCTGAAAAAATATTGATGAGAACATTAATTATTTAAACCATTATATTTTACAAGGCCTCATACTGCTGAACTCCAGAGGCTCTCACGGCTAATCCCTGTTCACTGGCCATAAAGCAGGTTATCATGCAGGACCTTCATTATGACCCTGATTATCTCAGGTGTGCATATTCCTGATCAAAGCATTAATTCAATTAACACAAACCAACCAGCTGACACACTCATGGTATGAGGCCTTCAGGGAATCCTGGGAGGTGAACACTGTACATGATTAATAATTCAGCCTAAACTCAACTCAACTCTCACATCAAGTTTGAACCCAACACATTAGTAGACACATGTCAATAAAGACAGTGCAACCTCTAATAGCACAACCAGTGAGTGTATACCACTGGGCCATCTGCCAACTAATGTTCACTGCAGTATAATGTACTCTTAAGACTACAGAAACGTGCATCCTCACAAGGGGGAACAACATAAGACTTCTCTAATATAAGTAATACAAATAAAATATAATTTTCAATGCAAACAAAAGCCCCACAAGTAGAGCAAAAATAGGCATTAACTTATCTAAAAATAGTTATCAATAGATATAAATTATTTATATCAAAAATAATGTCAGACCCCGCAATTTGCACTTAGGAAAAACTAATTTTTCAGACAAATAATTTAAGGCCATTACTTTAACACTATTAAGTCAGCCACGCGCTTTCTGTGGCTCCCTCTGGCGGACTGGCAGCTGCGGAGGAGTCGCTCCTGCAGATGTTCCCACTCCTCTCCCTCTGCCCAGGACAGGGGAGCGAGTGGGAGACCCTATAGCCGTCACCACCACTGAACAGGTAAATATCATGCAAGAAAAACATGCAAATATAAGAGTACGACTAACAGACCCCATGTTCTCCATGCTTAGGTTTTTTTTTCTTTCTTTGGCGATTCGTTTTTTGGTGTTTATACGAATCAATAAGTTAGACCGACTGAGAAAAATCCTTTATTTCTGTAGAAGAGACTTTTAAGACATGCAATTAGACAGCAAAAAAGAGGCAGACAAGAGGAGAGGAAGCAGAGAAAGTGAGAGATTGGCACACTGTTGTGCGTAAAAGTGCTGCTTACCCGAACTCTTTCCAACAACTTGAAAACTTTGCGAGCGTCTGATCCTCTGTTGATTAACTCCTCATCTCAGCCGGATGGAAAACCGAGAAAGAAAAGCGAGATACAGTAGGTAGAAAATGGGGAAAATAAAGCCCTTGATGCGCGTTTACTTCCCGCAGAAGAGCCGTCCGTTCGCTCTCCTGTCCCGATCCAGCCCCAGTCACCAGATCTGATCCCTCCTCCTGTACGCGCGCGATGCAACCAAGTGCCCATTTCTGTCCGCGTGGAGGCGCTATGGATCCGCAAGAACCGGAGTGATGTCGCCCGCGTGAACAACCGCCCCTCCCCTCCTAACTACCATGAGACAGAATGCCTAGCACAGCTGGAGTTTTGAGAAGATCCCCCCTCGAAGAAGCGTTACACTTTTCAAAGTGATTGTTATGCAGTTGTAGTAGGCTATCATAAGATATGAATGTGTTATGGATGTGGCCCTCAGCGGAACACATGTGGACACCGAGCTTTAATGTCCCTGAGATAGAGCATTTTAGGTTTTCACAGTTAATCTCACACATGTGGTGCTCAGTCCGTTTGAAATAGAACAGGATAAAGAGTAGACTTAACCCTCCCATACTCATAAACACACACACACACACACACACACACACACACACACACACACACACACACACACACACACACACACACACACACACACACACACACACACACACACACACACACACACACACACACACACACACACACACACACACACACACACACACACACACACACACACACACACACACACACACACACACACATACACAAAAAATGGACCCTGCTTGTGTCTGGTGGTCTGGTTAGAATTAGTAGGCCGAGGAGTTTATACTCGATATAAACACTAACAGACTGTCCATGAGTCTGCTCTCCATGTTTAGACGCTTTTAGGTGCTCCAACCGATTGCCGATTTGTATGAGTGCTGGTTGACATGGTGGGAGGTCTCCCTGTTGCAGGATTTACTGTGTATGTACACATCTGCAAAGACACTTACATCAACACTCTGAATGTAAAGCATATTTACATGTGCAGAAACAAATCATTGTTCAATTTGCTTGTATTCTCTGATGTGGCCCCGAAGAGCTGCCAATGCATTAATGAGCAACAGTGCCACTAATGTCTTACCCAGGACAGGACATGGGAGGCCATGTCATGAACATGCTGTTACATCCAAGTCCACATCTGTTACATGAGTAGTTATCAGTGGGGAGAGGGAGATGAAGAACAACAACAGAGTACGACAGGTGCTGATGTTAATGACCAGAAACTGGAATCAAATTCTTCAACAACACAACATCAAAGTGGAATTTCATGAAAGTTTGATCTGATCTCACTAGGAATTATCAGCTGCACTTGCAGAGATGTAGGTATACACACAAGAGTTAAACCCAATGTTTTTTTGTTTCCTCTTATCTTAAGGTATCGTGTTCGGTATTTCCTACCTTTCAGGTGTTGACTGAAGTAACCCAGGACCAAATAGAATCAACATTTAGTTCAGTCCGTTTTGTACAGCCTGTATAGGTATATAGTACCATGATTTAGAAAGTTAAAAAGTATATTTGAATGGTTTTGCTGGCAGCCAGTCACAGCAATGGTTCGATTTAAAGGGAAATGGAAACACTTTTCAAACTGCTTTCCATGCGACAATATTACCATTAGGAAATGTATTTATCTAGTCTATTTCCAATGTAAACGATCGAGATACGCAAATTTACTTTTTGAAATACGTGCCTAATGACCATGGGCGCTTCCATTGCTCCGGGACTTTTCCAGTGACGTCACTGATTGGGTACGGCTTCCTGGGCCAAAGCTCAATAACAAACAACATGGCGTGCAATGCACCAGTAGTTTACATTACAAGAAAACGGTCGTCGTCAGGAGTTTATTGTATTGCCCCAGGCTGCACAAATGGATTTTATACAAAGAAGGAAGAAGTACATTTCCATAGGCTGCCACTAAAGGATGAGAAGCTGCTCAAAGTCCAGTCTGGATGCCTGGTTCAATACAAAACATTGGATTTGAAGCCAGGATCTGTTCCCACAATATTCGATTTCTCAACGTATGCAGTCGGGAACACCGACCGTCCCAGCACGTCGGCCGCGCAAGACAATGACAGTGTCAACAAACGTGAAGTTCGAGCCACCAAACGAGTTGCTTCAGCTGCCGAGAGAGAGGTAAATATTGCAGCACTACCAGATTACTAGCTCACACATGTATTTACTGACACAGTGTGACCTTATTAATTAACGCAATCGCGTCCAAACTAAATGGTAGCTATTATTATCACGCACAATAGAGAATTGGGGGTGTTCTATAGCTCAACTAATTAAACTGGCATACACACGCTCATCTGTCGAAAACAAGGCTAGTATTGCTATTGATGGATGGTATTGCAGGACCCAGAGCGCACGGAGCACAGAGCGGACAGCAGATAACGGAATTGCAGTTGTATTGCTTATAGATTATCAGAACATTTCAAAGGGGACACAGCCCCATTGGATATTAACCTATGGATTAACTACATCATCGTTTTTATCGTTGTAATGCCATTGAAGACCAGTTTAGACCAGACAATGAGGAAGGTAAGCCGTTAGCCTGGCGTATGTTAGTACCTACTTGTTTTGATGTACGTTTTTGTGGATAACGTACAGTTATCCAGTTTGTATCTTCCAGTGTTGAGGTGGGCACCGTTAGATTATGTGTCTCCTTGCGATCATAAACGATGTGTTGGATGTGCGGCCAGGATAAGTAATAAGGGAGCTATCGGTGCCGTAATAGGTTAGCATTTTCGCTCGGGGCTAATTCAGAGGCTCACTGTTAGCATTGTGTTTTTTTATTTTTTTTATTCCGGATCGTATGCCACTCTATTCGACCGAATCGGTTCATAAGCATAGGCCATGGGATGCCTGGTAACTGTAGATGCTTCCACATCAATGTCATCTCCCGACGAATAGTCAAATTCATCGTTCAAAACGTCGATCTCATTGCAAAATTTCTCCATCGCTGCCATATCTGCTACGTTGTGTTGACTTTCGGTGGAGCGAAAACACAGCCAGTGACGTCACCATTTGGGACTCCCCTAATGGCGGCGGCCTGGTCCCGGAATTCCCCACCCGGCCGGCGGATAATTAATTTTCTTTTGGCGAGTAATATCATATACAATAAATATTACGATCAATATCCATTGTAAAATGAATAAACTACCGGAATATTATAACTGTAATTGGTGTTTCCTTTCCCCTTTAATACCACAATTTGCCATGATTTAGGGCAGGGCCCTACAATTTTTTTTTTGGACCAAAATACCCCAATATCAACAATGAGACAATAATGCAGGGTGAACTATAGGAGCTGCCAACAAATATTAACTCAATATGAATTTTAAACTACTCATCAGCAATGTGAATATGTAAGGTATTATGTGCAGCAAGGCGGTCATTCATGAAAAAAATAACACAGATAAGGTGATCAGGATCTCGATAAGTGCACATAGTCCCTTGATCCTCCTTAGCAACGGTCTTTCATTCCGAGCAGCGGTCTGTTAACAATAACTAGAGAATGCAATTCCTGAAGAAATTGCTAGTGGGAATGCTTTATGCTGAAAAGCTGATGCTAAACTGCTATGCTGAAATGTAATGTGTAAGAAGAAAGTGAATAATTTAGATTGAAATGATACATGAACATTGGGGGCTTGAATGTGTGATGAGAGAAGAAAAGAAAGTAAAAAGGCTTGGAAAAGCATCAGAATATTTGAACTGCAAACTTTTGAACTAACTTGATGGTGAATGATCTGTCGCCAATGCCAACGGCATTTGATGACATCCCATAATACGCTTTGATGCGTTGATGCGTTGATGGCTGCATCGTTACCAAACCTGTGAAGTTTTGGGCCATTTTGAGCATTTTCACTGAAGTTATGAGAAAACCGTGTTTCATGGCGAGCATTGTGTTGCCATGGCAACAGCATTTGAAGAAATCTCAAACTGTCCCGTTGATGTCTTTACGGCTGGACTGTTAGCACACGTGAAGTTTGAGCACTTTTTGAACATTTTCATAGGAGTTATAGCGACATCGTCTTTTATGACGAGGGATGCGTTTCCATGAAAATGGCATATGATGAAACCCCATAATTGACGTAGAGCTGTTGAGGGCTGGACCGTTAACCATTATCTGAAGTGTGGTGCTGTTTTCACCCTTTTCATAAGCATTATGACAACATCGTGTTTTATGGCGAGGGATGCGTTTCCATGGCAACACCCTATGGTGAGATCTCAGATTTGGCGTAAAGCTGTTGAGGCATGGACCGGTGATATACAAGCAAAGTTTGGGGGGCGATCGGACCGTGTCCATTGGAGTTACAGCGACATCGTGTTTTATGGCGAGGGATACGCATGCCGTTTTCCATGGAAACGGCATACATGTTTATAGTTTGGATTCTATAGCTCTACCCCATAATTGATGTAGAGCTGTTGAGGGCAGGATCATTAACCATTATCTGAAGTCTGCTGCTCTGAGCATGTTAGTTGGAGTTATGACATCCTCGTCTTCCATGACACAGGTGTTTATATTTGAGCTAACGACGTGTCCAGAGATCAAAGGTTTCCATGGTGATCAAATAAATGTGGCAAAGGCTCAAATTTGTTGAACAACTCATTTGTAACAGGTTTGTTAATTGAGCAAAAAATATGAACATTTGGAAGATTGAAATTGGGATTATTATTAGGATTATTTGTAGGTCATTGAAAAGTAGAATCATTTAGAAAGATGTGAACATTGAAGTTTCTATTTTAGAAAAGCTGACACTGTAGTGCATCGCTGGTTTTCAAAGTGATTTATAAGAGTCATGTTTAAAGATGTGCAATACTTAAAACGTTTATAAAGATCCTCTGAGTGTGTGTCATTAGTTAGCTGATCAAATGTTAGGGATAAATACCTTGACATATTGACTACAAGAGCTTGAATCAAACAAGCAACCTTGTATTTGAATGATTAACTGACATAGCAACAGTCGCATGTGGTATATAAGTGGTGTGGCTGAGTACTTTAAAGGGTTCATGAATAGAGGGGACTTGAATGTGAAATAAGAACAAGAAAATAAAAGTCTAAATGCATGAAAAAGCAGCAGAATATTTGAACTGAAAACTTTAGAACTAAAAGCATACGTCACCAATAATGTCTAAAATATGTGGAACATGTTGAAGTCAGTATGAAGTCTCCATCAGATGGAAAATAATAGGCTGAGACAGTCTGTTAAGCTCCGGTGACCACATCATTAGTCTGCTGCTCTAATTATGTCAATTGGAGTTATGACATCATCGTGTTCTATGACACAGGTGTTTATATTTGAGCTAACGATGTGTCCAGAGATCAAAGGTTTCCATGGTGATTAGTGAGAGGAGAGCATTTTCATTGTTCTGAATGAGAGATAAACCTCTTACATGTGAACGTTTTGTTGAAGAACCGTAACAGATATCGGTGAAATTTCAAAGCGTGAAGCATGTCAAGGAACTTGAGCATCTGAATGTACTTTTTGTGTACTTTCGGGTTAATAATGTGGCCCTTTTGGAAGATTAACTAAAGGTGTGCGGCTGCTGTGGTGGGGAAAGGTGAGGCTGAATTTACGATGGGTTTTAATGGAGACATGTTGAAAGTTTTTGTCACTTCATGCCCTCAAGAGGCATTTTGTTTAATTATTTTGCTTAATTTTTTTTGTATCTTTCAAGCTACGAGATGTTTTCCTACATTTGCCATGAACAATTATGTCTCAGGAATGTAGGGTTTGGGAATTATGGCAGGTTTAAAAGAAAATATGAAGGCAAAATTAAATCTGTCCTCCACTCTAGCTGTGACATCACGCACTCTAAAATCTGAAGAAGGCCTCTTTACCAAGGTCTGAACAATGTTTAATATCTCTAAAAGTAAGAATCAGATTTAAAAGTTATGTTACACGAATAATGTCAGAAAGATGTGTGACATTTTAAAGTTGGAATGAGGTTTCTGAGTGAAAGTATGAAGGAGCAGTTCGCAGTTGAAGAAAGAGCAGTTAGCAGTTGAAGTTGCATGAAGGTTGTTGAAGTCTGAAGAGTTTCTCCATTAACTTCCATGTTAAAAATGGGATGTATTATGGGATGTATCTCTGGAATTATGAAAGTTATGAATGATAAAAGTAATAGCCATCCATTCCCGACCGAGCTGAATGTTTTTTGATGTTTGAATGGAGTTTCTGCGATGTTCAATGTGGGAGGAGAAGTGGTGCAAAATAACCCGGCGGAGTAATAAAGAATTTCGTGCGTAGTATAACAGATAGTGGGAATGCTGTATCAGCATTCCCACTAAATTATCAACCTCTGGAATGTCCAAGTTGACATCTAATGAAATGGCTTGATGGGTATAAAGTAGTGCAAATAAATGTTTTTGTTTTAATCAAATGCAGTCTTTCAAACAAAAAAAAGACAACACCATATGCCACCAGCAGTGTTGGGAAAGTTCACTTTCTACATGAACTAGTTCAGTTCAAAGTTCACACATTTTAAAATGAACTAGTTCAGTTCATAGTTCATAATTCAAAATGTTGAACTAAAGTTCATGGTTTCAAAAATGAACTAATTTATAGTTCATAGTTATTTTTTCAATACGTTGCTGCGAGCTATTATTTGTCTCCTGTACGATGTTAATGGGCCATTTCAATATTTACAATATCCTCAGAGGGCCGTACAAGTTATTGACCTCTGCTTAAAAAAACTAAAATCACAGCTCATTCATTTCATTCTGTGCAAAGAAAAAGCAACCTCTTAATCCAGATATCTCACCATGACTCGCGTATGCATGCACGTGCACGGTGTGGCATGACCACCAAAACAGAAAGATATGGACACAAGATGTGTGCAAATGTATTTAGTATCCTATCCATGTGAACATGATTTAAGTGGGGGGGACCTAACCTCCTCTAGGGGGGTCCGGGGGGTATGCTCCCCTGGCAAGATTGTTTGCACTATGAGAGCAACATTAGGAGATCTATGGACACATCTCTCAACACCCAAACACAACTGTAAGCAGATTTTCTTTTAATTTATGGATATTTGACAAATCACTCCCCTTTGAAACTGTATTCTTCTTTATTAATAACTGTCATATAGTATTTTATACCTGTTTACTTTATTCTCTTGTTTTTTTTATAACTATAATGATCATATAAAGATGTGCCTTTACCTCACTGGTTGTAGACAAAGCTTCTTATATTCGTTAGCATAGCTAGCTAACCAGATGCTAATGATAACAACACAGTTATTGACTGTCTGATCAGTATGACAGATGAGCAGATCCCCACTGGGCTTTCAACTAAAGACACAGACACACAGAAACTGCGGCATGTGTATGGACTTATCGGTACTGCAATTTCTGAAGTGCTGGAGTGGCGTTCTGGTGCTCTCCGTCAGAACTGCACCCCTGTCAGTCGAGACATATACCACGTGATGACACGTTAGGCTCGTGTTGTGTTCAAGGACCCTGACCTTGGCCAGGAAAAACAGGTACTCGCTTGTTTAATTTTTTTGCGGTCTAGATTTCTTTAATTTTTTTATTTTTTGCGTGTGTTTATAAATTACCTCGAGGGCCGTACCAAATTGTCTCGCGGGCCGTATACGGCCCGCAGGCCGGAGGTTCCCCACCCCTGCCGTAGAGTCTCACTCTGAGCGAGTGCTGCTGCAGCTGCTCTCGGCTTCGTCCATACTAATGAATTCATTCATTCATTCAATGCTCGCCGGTTCCGCGGTTCCACATTGTTTGTTGTGAGGAGTCTGATATATTTAGTATATTTATATTTTAGTGCGACAGCCAGGGGTGACAGGCGCGTACGCGTCACAGGCAGCTTGCTGTTGCCAGATTGGGTGGTTTTCCGCATTATTTTGAAGCCTGTTTACGGTGTGTTTTAACTGGGTTTTCGGCTGAAAGGCATATGAAATCTGGCACACTTTTGAACGCCGTTATAATACAGTGCTGAGAATGAACGCACTTTTGAACGCCGTTATACAGCGCTGAGAATGAACGCGTTCTCAATTACGTTCATCTAGCAAATACAGTACGTTCAGTTCACGTTCGCCCAAAATATGAACGCGTTCATGAACGATCGTTCATTGAACGCGTTCAGGTACATCACTGGCCACCAGAGTTGGGTGTAACGCGTTACAAAGTAACTGTAATAATATTACTTTTGTCGGTAACGGAGTAGTGTAACGCGCTACTTTTATAATTCAGTAATCACACTACAGTTATTAACATTGCTTTACTTCGTTACTTACTAAAATCAGTCATAATCAAACCTCAACAAACACCTGCAAAGAACACATGCTAAGGTGAAGCTAACGCACAGCTATTTGTTGTTTGTTTATATCACGTAGTCTGTTCTTCTTCTCTGTTTTCCGATTGTTGCCTGTTTTGAATGACAAATACACACTACCGCCGCCTGCTGGTAAGGAGAGTTTTTGCCACTCACGCATGCGCAGTTCGTACGTGCTCGGCTGAAGTCTTTGCGGTGTCTGGTTCCAGTGCAACACATGGCCAACACGCAGGAGAACACGCCGACGCAACAGCGTGAGCAGAGATAGACTGCGCAAAATATACAGATAGCAGGAGACAGAGGACAGCCATGGTCAGATAGGAAAACATTCAGGATCTGGATCAGTTTTATGCGACAATGGAAACTGAACTAAAGAGAACATTGGAAACTTTAGCAGTCTGCGTGATCTGCCTGCAGGGAGGGGCGGGCCGGCCCTGCGAGTAAAGTAACGAGTAAAGTAACGAGTAAAGTAACGAGTTACTTTATGTAGAGAGTAACGAAGTAGTGTAATATATTACTTTTTTTAAAGTAATATGTAATATGTAATATATTGCTTTTTTTTTAGTAACGACCCCATCTCTGTATGCCACCATATGACAATATATAAAATCTCAAACGATATCTAGTCCAACATAAAAATATTGATGGACGTATTGACCAGCCCAAGTGTGATTGCCCCACTACCACAGCAGCAACAAGCCATGCAGTCTGTGGTGAAGGCTTCCATTCCCAGAAAAGGTATCATATTAAGTAGTGGAAAAAAGGTATCAAATTAAGTACTTTATGGGATTTAGTATCACATGTAGGGTTATTGTATTGGTACTGGTTTCGTTATATATTTTTAATGTTACTCAGCCCTAGTGATGAGTCTGGAGGTGAGACTGGAGTCAGCAAGAAAGGGAGAGTAGGAGGAGAAGGAAGAGAAGGAGGACAGCTGCTGGCCAGAGTTATTACCCCTCTGAAGCTGTTCTCTCTGTCTTGGCCTGGAAAAATTTTTCCTTAACAAGAGAAGAAGAAGAAGTGAGGAGTGGAGCAGTACGTGTGTGTGTGTGTGTGTGTGTGTGTGTGTGTGTGTGTGTGTGTGTGTGTGTGTGTGTGCGTGTGTGTGTGTGTGTGTGTGTGTGTGTGTGTGTGTGTGTGTGTGTGTGTGTGTGTGTGTGTGTGTGTGTGTGTGAGTGCATGTGATGGAGAGGGGGGGGGTTCTGGTCTCTCTTAACAGTGTGACTCATAGAATAGGAATGACCTCCCTCCCAAGTAAGAGTAAACCAGTCTATTTCTCTCTGTTCTCCCTCTTTCTCTCTCTCACACACACACTCTCTCTTACTCTTTAATTATTTTTTTCCTTATTACTTTCACATGGACTGAAAGAGCGTTTCAGTCTGGGGGGATTTCCCCCAGATCAGTTCCAGAAACAGCCCGACTCTCACAACATCTCTGCAACTTTTCTCTCCCGCGCCACAGCAAACGCACAAAGAAAGTCCAGTCAAAGACAAGACGACAATAAAAAAAAATATATAAAAGTAAAGCACACATATGCATGCAATTGCATAAATCCACTGTTAAGCAAAATATACAAATGCATGCTATCTGCTGAACGCACACAGATATGGCTGCCTGCATATAAATATGAAAGTGATACAGTTCCTCCAGATGCTTTCCAGTGCAGCTCCTGGATCTCAACGCTATACTGAAGAATAAACAAACAGGATATTACATTAAAACTATGATAAGCGAACATTTACTGCTCTTTTCCTTTGCTTCTTTCTGAAATCTTTCCCCTCTCTTTCCTCCAGATGTGCTTTCTGCTCAGACAAGGCAGCTGGGAGTTGTTACCCCAATGCATCATGAACTCACACACAAGGTTGTGCACACACCATGAACACGTACGGTGAAGACCATGTGCAAAACTTATGTCACTGCAAGTGCATTTCGGTGGAAAAAGGTTGTGTTAAAGCCAGATAGTATTAAGATGGCAGTGAGAGGTCAGCTCGGCCTTCAAAAAACAGGATGTTGGGACTCATAAAAACTATAGTGGAGCCAAGACACATTTCTGAGGAACAGTCCTCCATAGACACACACACACACACACACACACACACACACACACACACACACACACACACACACACACACACACACACACACACACACACACACACACACACACACACACACACACACACACACACACACCACACACACACACACACACACACACACACACACACACACACACACACACACACACACACAGCCACACACAGCCACATACACACAGACATAAATGCACGCATGCTGAAAATCATATATTCATCCAAATGCTATAGCACATAAACAAGAACATTGTTAGGGGCTCTATGGAATACTTTGGTAAATGAGGTTTTGACTCCTTATCTTCAAATATTACACAGGAAGAGATGTATCAGACAGTGCAAACACACACACAGCCCGCATGTACTTGCACAAACACAGACACACCACAGGAAAAATGCACCAAAGTAACTCAAACAGACAGTTCTACTGAAATTCGGCTGAAGTCTCAGTGTGAAGGCTTCATAATAATGTGTCTCATTGAGCCATAGAGAATAAGATGATTAAACATTTGAATGTACTGTATATTTTCCGCATATTGGATACAACACAAAGATGTTTGTAGTTATACACCAATGACCTGTAGTCAGGAAGTCTGTCTCCTGTTGCCCGTCTTCAAACAGGGAGGTCAAACTCAGCAGCCCTCGAGCTGGTAGAGATGTGTTGCTCAAACGCATCTTAGCAGGTAACTACTTGCTAACACACAGATTTTTGTTTCGGGCAGTATCCAGTTTTTAAAGAACACATTAGCTTATCTTTCACTATCTGGGTCTTTATTGGGAGTCATTATATAATTTTACTTACCAAGTTAATTTCTGAGATCAAAAGACCTGGTGCTTTAGCGAGAGTGCAAACGTCAGTATACTATAATTTGATCAGATTTCTTAAATTAAATCAGTATAAAGGTTATTGTCAATGAGATAAAAAAAAGGTGGACCATTCTGATTTCATGTGTTTTAGCCATGGTAACTATTGAGGCAGGTTTGCATCAGCTTTGCAAGTGCAGCGTGTTTCTCCTAAAGGGAATGTTTTAGGCTGTTGTAGCGCGTTTGCACCTCTCGGCCACTGTCAGATCAGTCTCAAAAATAAATAAATGCACACAGAAGGAGACACAAATGTTATTCCGGATTTATATATAAATGTCTCCATCAACATACATTTTTTTCAATGCACACACAAAAACGTATCATTTTATAAATGTAAAAAAGATAGTTAGGCCTACAGTGTTGTTACATTTGTTACATTTATATAAAAAACGCTTTCTGTGTGTGAATCTCTCAGCATTTGAGTGTGAATCTCTCTGCACTTGTGTTTGGATTTTTGAGACTCCCCTGACGCCGCTAGATTCACAAATAAATGTTTTGTATTCGGCCAATCACATGTGTGTGTCCCCACAAGGGTGTGCCCAGAGCTATTTAATAGAAGAGTTACGCCACCGGAAGTCCAAAAACGGTTATCGTCACGTGGTTCATGTAGACGAGGGATCGTTCCCCGGAAGTTCATGGCGGGCAATGTGAATGCATTGATAACAGGAGATAGAACTACGATTTTTGGTAATTATTAGTGAATAAAGGTTTTGATTTGCAATATTTATACAACAAATCGATATGAGTATGTATTTACATCAATATGTTTTAAAAGATAAAATAGAATTTGCTAATATTAAGTGATAATATTAGGAAAGTGTGAACAACTAGTTTACATGTTACTAACAGTGCCTTGGTTAAAGAGCCTGTTGCTGTTTATTTATAGCTTTGAATTCTTTCAAACCAATATTATCTTCTTAAACTTGTATGGTAGTCAGGAGCATCACTTTCTAATGTTTATTGATACATTTAGAGGGAGGGGATCTAAAGTAATGCTTTAAAATTCAGATTGGATTCATTTCTACCATTTTCTTAAATTCATGGTAGTTTCAGTAATCCCATGGTAATTGAGGACACAAGTTATCTAAATGACTAATGTCGTCTTTATGGCTTTCAGAAAGGACAGGAGACCGACAGGATATGATGATGATGATGTTAAATGTGTTGCTTTAGGAACATCCATTGCAAATACATGGAATTCAATAAACATAGAAGAGCATATCATGCAGTTTGTCGGTGCCTTTTCCTCCGTGTTGTCCTGGTTTGCTGTGCTGCCTCCTAGTCGCCACCATGGTTTGCTGTGCTGCCTCCTAGTCGCCACCATGGTTTGCTGTGCTGCCTGGGGATGCTCAAATCGCTCCGAGAAAGGAGTACGAATGTACGGCTTCCCCACTGACACAGAGCGGAGGAAAAAATGGCTGGCTCAAGTCAGCAGGAGCAATTTCACGACCAACAGCAACAAAATATGTGATTTATATACAAACACTGCATTTGCACTTTTTCACAAAACGAAAACCACACCATTGGGAAAGCTTAATGTTTTGTTTAATACAAAAAAACAGGGAAAGGCTTGAAAAACACTGAGAGTTGAGACTCAGGGTGCAGGGTGAGGGTCTCAGTGCAGGTATTCAGGCTCCATTGAACCCCCCTCTGGTTCTTGTGCTGAGAGAGGGAGCAACAGACAGGAGAAAGGGTTATACACACCTATATAGCACACCTATTGCCTTGGGGAGATAAGGTGTTTACTTATATAAAACAGTAGTATTAAACGTACCTTGTGTTTTCACTCTCACTTAAGTCCCTCTCCCTTTGCCATCAATCCAGAATCAGCTGGGCTGCAACATTATACAGACAGGTAATAATCAACAGAATCACAAGGACACAATATGGCTCTGCTAAAAACACTCACTCTTACACGCACCAAAGTTATATTTATCTAATATTTAACTCCCTCCACCCCCGCATACAATCCCGTTTAGAAGCCCCTCTTCTCTAATTCAACATGTTGGACGAAATGACATTAAGAGAACGGAATTTACAATTAAAAGGCTGTTCAACGTGTGTTGCTAACTTGCTTCGGTATGCTAGCTTAATCTGTTATCTGTAAACGTTCCCTAAATCTACTAATTTAGGGATAATCCACTGACATCCTTTAATACACATGTTCATTAGAATCAGATGTACTGATAATATCCGCAATATACATCTTTAAACTTCTTCTTACCTTTAAAAGTCCGTCACGAACGGTCTATTATGCTGCAACTCTACAGCTCTGCCAGCCTTGGCGCTAACTTCCGGGGAACGATTGAGAGGCTCCACGATCCGCCATTGCTGTAAAAAAGTGGTCCATTGGAGTGAACGGAGATGTCGTCAGTGATGTACCTGAACGCGTTCAATGAACGATCGTTCATGAACGCGTTCATATTTTGGGCGACCGTGAACTGAACGTACTGTATTTCCGCTAGATGAACGTAATTGAGAACGCGTTCATTCTCAGCGCTGTATAACGGCGTTCAAAAGTGCGTTCATTCTCAGCACTGTATTATAACGGCGTTCAAAAGTGTACCAGATTTCATATGCCTTTCAGCCGAAAACCCAGTTAAAACACACCGTAAACAGGCTTCAAAATAATGCGGAAAACCACCCAATCTGGCAACAGCAAGCTGCCTGTGACGCGTACGCGCCTGTCACCCCTGGCTGTCGCACTAAAATATAAATATACTAAACCGCGGAACCGGCGAGCATTGAATGAATGAATGAATTCATTAGTATGGACGAAGCCAGAGCAGCTGCAGCAGCACTCGCTCAGAGTGAGACTCTACGGCAGGGGTGGGGAACCTCCGGCCTGCGGGCCGTATACGATATACAAGGTCAGGGTCCTTGAACACAACACGAGCCTAACGTGTCATCACGTGGTATATGTCTCGACTGACAGGGGTGCAGTTCTGACGGAGAGCACCAGAACGCCACTCCAGCACTTCAGAAATTGCAGTACCGATAAGTCCATACACATGCCGCAGTTTCTGCGTGTCTGTGTCTTTAGTTGAAAGCCCAGTGGCGATCTGCTCATCTGTCATACTGATCAGACAGTCAATAACTGTGTTGTTATCATTAGCATCTGGTTAGCTAGCTATGCTAACGAATATAAGAAGCTTTGTCTACAACCAGTGAGGTAAAGGCACATCTTTATATGATCATTATAGTTATAAAAAAAACAAGAGAATAAAGTAAACAGGTATAAAATACTATATGACAGTTATTAATAAAGAAGAATACAGTTTCAAAGGGGAGTGATTTGTCAAATATCCATAAATTAAAAGAAAATCTGCTTACAGTTGTGTTTGGGTGTTGAGAGATGTGTCCATAGATCTCCTAATGTTGCTCTCATAGTGCAAACAATCTTGCCAGGGGAGCATGCCCCCCGGACCCCCCTAGAGGAGGTTAGGTCCCCCCCACTTAAATCATGTTCACATGGATAGGAAACTAAATACATTTGCACACATCTTGTGTCCATCTCTTTCTGTTTTGGTGGTCATGCCACACCCTGCACGTGCATGCATACGCGAGTCATGGTGAGATATCTGGATTAAGAGGTTGCTTTTTCTTTGCACAGAATGAAATGAATGAGCTGTGATTTTAGTTTTTTTAAGCAGAGGTCAATAACTTGTACGGCCCTCTGAGGATATTGTAAATATTGAAATGGCCCATTAACATCGTACAGGAGACAAATAATAGCTCGCAGCAACGTATTGAAAAAATAACTATGAACTATAAATTAGTTCATTTTTGAAACCATGAACTTTAGTTCAACATTTTGAATTATGAACTATGAACTGAACTAGTTCATTTTAAAATGTGTGAACTTTGAACTGAACTAGTTCATGTAGAAAGTGAACTTTCCCAACACTGGATGTCGTAACTCTTCTATTAAATGGCTCTGGGTGTGCCTAATGTGTTTGCAACGTAACGTAACATCTACGCGGTTTGCGACGTCTGGGGGTGTGACAGCCCCTTTTCCCGTCAAACCGGTTCCAAGGCCGGTTCAGGGCTAGATGCTGATTTAGCTCTGGTTCTTCCTGTTTCCACGGTTCCACCGCAGCGGAGCCGGCTCTAAGCACCGAAAACCGGTTCTTAGCTGGCCCTTCTTGGCAAGAACCAATAACCAATACTTCACGCTTACGTAGGAGGGGGGAGAGATTAACCTGAGCAATAACAGTTAATGGCGAGTATGGCAAATACAAGTTGTAACAAGCAGTAGTGCTGGGCAAAATTACTAGAACGCGACCACACAAAAAAAAACACACTTTATAAAGTCAGGCAACACTAACCAGGCTTAGTGTTATTCTGTTTATTTGTACCTTATTTGCAGTGGCGTTTCTATATGTACAAAAGTGGTGGGGCACAACAAACTTAGATGTCTATAATATATAAGCTTCTGTAGTGAGGTTCATGGCTGGTGAGGCACTGGCACTGACTCTTCAGGTTTACAAATATTATATTTTGACCTAAATCAAAATATAATATTATTTTCAAAAGCTTTTTTTGTCTGATGCTTCAATTAATTTTAAACAGACAGTTCAACAGAAGGATACCCAAAAAATGTAATTTTATCATTTAAATATTGAATTGTTCTCTCTTAGTAAGATCCCATTTTCAATAAAATTGCGGTCTTACCTTGACTTGAAGATTACGTCAATTTGCCTATCTTTCTGGACAAAAATCGCTATTACTTTTTTGTAAAAGTCCTCCTTATTTTCTTGTAGTTTCAAAAGTCTATCATAAATCTAATCTAATCAAAAGATTTATGATTCGAAAATTATAAAAGTAGGGTAGACATGTGGATATTATCTGGCTGAACAAAACGTTCATTTATCTAACAGGTTTGTTTCCCACAGACCTTATTTGGAACTATTTTCTAAAATCCTATGGAGAAATATCATTGCTTTTTTGTCGAGGGAAGCCATGCGCAGCTTACTTCCGGGTTTTAGGACGCCTCACTGCAGCTCTCTCGTCTCCTCTTCACACACCACACTTTTCGCGGCACACGTACTTACAGCCAATCAGCTCAGAATGATGTGAGATGACGTATGGTGGGGATGGCAGCACTATGCCCCTAGGGTCATTATTTTTTTGCCACACACATTAAATAGGAAAATATTCTGAGCATGCGCAGTGTAGTTTTTACAGTCACCATTGACTTAGACAGTAAGAGGGAGGGGCAGGATCGGGTTTTGTCCCACATGGCTCTAAACAGCTCAATAGGCACACACTGTAGACACTAATTAGAAGAACACAGACTAAAACAGCAATGTACAGACGACTTAGATGATTAAACTTAAAATATATTTAATATATTTTTTAATGAGTTTTTTGCATTTTTTTGTAATCATTATTTTTAATACTTTCTGCTGACACTAGGTGGGGCTGTGCCCCACCTGCCCCTAATGACCAGTCGCCACTGCTTATTTGACCATCCGTTCTCATTGTGGAGAGCAGGCAGACGTGTTCCTGTTGATTTGTATTATAACAGCTATCGGATGGAATCAATATGGATGGACTACACAGGATGCCATGACTATCACAAGTAGAATCATAATGAAAAATACGCCGTAAAATGTGCCTGTAGAAAACTGCTTATGCCACAATAGGATAGCAACAAGTAGTCAAGATAGTCAGATTAGCTTCGGTTGCAATGCTAATGTAAGGTAACAGCCTTGACAGGCCACTAGGTGTTGCTGTTGCGCAGCAAATTGTTGTTTTTTGTCCATTGTGGGACACCGTATTTCTCTTTTTGTTCTGGGTGCGGCCGCCATCTTGGCGCTAATGTTTATATTCACTCCGCAAAAGGTGAGCAGTGTTAATGGCGGCAAATAATTGTACACATTATTATGTTAAAAACGTCCAAACATTCCATTTGGGATCAGGACAGACCCAGAGAAGATCAGCCGGGTCAGGGACTGAGGCCCACAAACAGGAAGGAAGTGTTGCAGTTCTTAGGGTTTGCTGGATATTACAGGCGGTACGTTGGTGGCTACTCGAGCATTGCTGCTCCTTTATACCATAGATATATATAAACACTAGATGGCTCACACGCGCTGCTGGCCAATGGAGACCGACGTTGCCACTTGGCCGCCATCTCGCTACAGGCAGTGCTCTCATTCATAACATTATGGTTTACTATTTAAATAACCATAGCTTGCTCAATTTTCAACCGATTTTCAAACGGTTTGGTTTTTTATAAACATCACAGATGTAGTTATGATACTGCATACTTATAATCATGGACTTTCATATGAAAATAACATTAATCAGATAAAGCAATAGCTATACACACACACAAGGTATTTATATTAAATATTTGCCGGTGTATATATTTACATTTATTTTTATTATATTGTCAATATTTAAAATAAATTATAAATAAATTATAAAATTAAAATACATTTATATTTTATATATAAAAATCGGTCTCATGTTACCACTCTGTAAACCAAGAGTTGTTAATTGAGCAATGCCTTAGCTTGAAGAACAGGGACACAACTAACGACAATAGCATATGTTGGTATATTATTTAGATATTCACACCTTTATCAGAAGAACCAAACCAACATAAAATGTGCTCACAGACAGGCCAGTTCCGTCTAATTTATCACAATTATTTTTGACATCCTAGTTTTGTATTTAGTTTCTAGATTTGTAAACAAATCCAGAACCTTTGAAATATGTTATTGAAAAAAGACCAAGAATAATATAAACTGTACCATATGTCCTTCTGTAGTCCATTTGTGGTTTGTCTTGACTCACCCCGGCTGATATATCACAAAATCCACTGTTTAAATTGTTCCCTATATTGCCCCTATGCCCCTGTAAGGTGTCCTTGGGTGTTATGAAAGGCGGCCCCCCAACATAAATGTATTATTATTATTATTATTAAGAAGAACAACTTGGTGTGGTGTGGAGGGGATGTAGGAAGCAGGAGCAGGTGGGGAGAGATGGGGCTTCAAGGTTCAAGGTTATTTGTTTTAAATGTGTCTTGCACACAATAAAATAAAATACAGTATACCACAAAACCAATAAGACACACAGTGACACATGGCACACTAACAATCAATCATCGTCCAGCCTCAGCTTTGGTATTCTTTCACAACCATGTTATGGGTTTATTAGACTGAGCAAACAAAAACATATGTGGTGATCCCACGGGTTCTTGTTTGCAGACAGCGGCGATTGGAGCATCCGTAGGCTGCACAAAAGTCCGGCATAGTCAGGTACTTCTGTAAACACAAAGCCAGCAAATTCCTGTATCATAATGCAAGATGTTTTTAACAAGCCAAACCACTTGGAAGAAATCATGTGTAACTTAAGTTGTGTTGAAAGAAAGAGCAGTTCTGCCTCTCCCACTGGTGTAAAGTTGCTGGGTGAACTTTGTAATACTAGGTCTCACTGACAGCCTCTTGTTATTAGCCAGCTAATAAATACAACCACATACACAAAGAAAAGCTGCAATTTCAACATGTCCAAGCATCCTGTATCATAGCCATGCTAATAATGTTTATAATAAACCAAACCGTTTGTAAATCAGTCAAGATTTCAGCGAGTTAAGAGTATTTCTGTGCAGATCACTCACCTTACAACAGCTACCATAACGCGAATCAGAGTAACTGTTGACTGTAGCAAGATGGCGGCCAGTCAGCTACGCTGGAAAATCTCCCATGAGCCATCTAGTGTTTATATATATCTATGCTTTATACCGCCTGACAACTGGTGACCCCAGGAAGTAAATAAGAGGAAGGAAGACAAGTTTGGGTCCTGAGCTGCCCTTTTTGTGGACTACAGAGTGTGAAGAAGCCTTTCAGTCCCTGAAGCAAAAGTTGACGACTGCTCCAGTACTGGGTTACCCGGATTACAGCTATACCTTTTGTGCTTCAGACCGATGCGTCGGGACAGGGGCTTGGTGCTGTCTTGGTTCAAGTCCAGGATGGAGCTGAGAGAGTCATAGCCTATGCGAGCAGAGGCTTGAGCCCGGCCGAGTCGAGGTATCCTGCACACAAACTGGAGTTCCTTGCTCTGAAGTGGGCAGTGACAGATACGTTTTACGACCATCTCTATGGGCGTCCATTCTCTGTCCAGACGGATAACAACCCCCTCAAATATGTGATGTCCTCTGCAAAGCTGGATGCTACCGGTCAGCGATGGGTGTCTCCGCTGTCTACATTCCACTTTGACATCCAGTATCGGAGGGGACAATGTAATGCAAATGCAGATGCCCTCTCCCGTATGTCAAACCAGGAGGTCACACAGGTCCTACAAACCTGTCCTCAGCGGGTGGGGATCAATGTGAGAGTGCATGGGGAGACACAGCCCACACTAGAACCAGGAGGGCCCCCTGATGAGAACACTGCCGCAGAGAACCCTGACTCACAAGACCTTGGGCCGGGCATGTCAAGTGAGCCTTACAAGGAGGTGGGGACGGAATCCCTGCCTGCCATGACAAAACAGGAGATCCGTGTGGGGCAGAAAGAGGACTCTGTCATTGGCCCCGTCTTGCACTACAAAAGTTTGAACCGGAAACCAAGCCGCAGCGAGAGGGTCAGTGGTGGTGGGAAGGTGTGCCTTCTTTTAAAAGAGTGGAGGAGGTTAATGGTGAGGGATGGTATCATGTACCGCCACATCCAGGACGGCCAAAGGGGAGTAGTGGAGCAGCTAGTATTGCCAGAGAAACTGCATACAGCAGTAAAGACTGCTCTCCATGATGATTCAGGGCATTTAGGATTTGAGAGGACGTTGCAAATGATAAGGGAGAGATTCTACTGGCCAAGAATGTTTCAAGAAATCAAGGCTTGGTGTGAGCAGTGTGAAAGGTGCTGTCTCCGGAAGACCCCTACTGCAGGCTCCAGGGCTTTCTCTTTAACTGTTTAAATTGCATGGCCTTTGTTGTATTTTGTTTGGCCTGATGGCTGGGACGCCATCAATTAAGATTAGATGTTAGATGGAAGGTAACAGCCTTGACAGGCCACTAGGTGTTGCTGTTGTGCAGCAAATTGTTGTTTTTTGTCCATTGTGGGACACCGTATTTCTCTTGTTGTTCTGGGTGCGGCCGCCATCTTGGCGCTAATGTTTATATTCCAACCTGATCTCACCAGAATGCGTGACTCCACCACGACTCCTTAACACCGCATTGCGTGGTGGACTCACAAACTTTGTTACATTTACGTGTCTGCACCACGCAAACAACCCCAATGTAACGTGAATGAGGCTCCTTTGTCGTGGTGCACACACGCATTTCTACAACGTCCTGCAGGGAGCTTTTATTCTATAAAACGTTTTTTAAAATATACTTTATAGCTTGTAGTAACTCACGGGAGGCTTCTTTTATTTTATTTGTATTCATAATAATTTTTATTTTTCGTCAGAATGTATTATGGTGCATTATTTACGATTTTTTTGTTCTCAAAAAACAGTGCATTGTGTGTAATACAACTGTGATTTTTATTAAATTAGTTAGTTTTTAAGGAAGGCCAGAGCTTCAGCTGTGTCCAATAGATTGTTCCCTTTAGTTAACATTTTTTAAAAGAACATTATATTCCGATTTGATCATGTCCCCTTTATTGTATTACGGAGAGCAATGTGAGCATCCATTCCCATTGGATAACGGAGGATTTTACACCCGGAAGTAAGTATTCTCTTTACTGTCGATTAATTTTACAGTGCTATCTGCACTACTCATCAACTAAAAAACACCAGATTATCCTTGTTGATTACACAACATTGATTGGTTTAAATTGTGTACAATGCTTTTGTATTTTTCCCCTTCGATTCGGAGAAACAAATATGTGTTCAGTTTAGGATGGCCGAAGACACTACACTACCCAGAATCCTCAGCTATCGTTTGGGACTCCACCATGTGCTTTGCTTGACAAACCCCGTGATTTGTCCTCAACCTCTGTGATTGGATGTTGGAGTGGCAGTGCGCGAAGTGTAGCTGAGCGACAAACAGCATTTTGAAATGGAATGAAACCCATCGACGGTACATTATTCAAAACAGGAATCGAACGTCTCCTACCCCCCCCCCCTTAGGTCACAGGCTCCTCCAACAGTGCAACACAATAAAACAGATACACAGAAAAAATAGTGCAAGTCAATACAAAAAGAAAATTAGTAAAATAGTAAAAAGTGAAATAGTGCAATAAGAGTCTATACAAGGGATTGGAATATATATTAGACAAATCATTTCTAAGTAGCAGCCAGATGAATGTTATGGATGTTATTTCAAAGTTCAGGTGTTTAATAGTTTTATGGCCTGTGGGATGAAACTGTCCCTGAGTCTGGTGGTTTTAGTCCGGATGTAAGATAAAATAAGATAAGATACTTACTTAGGTACTTTATTAGGTACTTTATTGATCCCAATTTGGGACATTGTTTTTGTTGCAGCAGCATAAAAGACAAGGCATTTTACAATAAAACAAAACCACAAATAAACAAGAATAGAAAAAAAAGAAAATATAAAATATAGGCTACGTGTTGAAATAAAAAATATACATGTAGATATTATATATGCAAATATACATATTCAAAAATATATGACAATGGAATATGGAATATCAAATATTGAACAGATTATATATGTGTACAATGTACAGCGATGTTGTATTAGAGAAACTATGGAGCAGAGAGTTCTCTTCCAGCCAGAGGTGATTTATTGTACAGAGTTATGGCAGTGGGCAGGAATGTGTTCCTGTATCGGTCCTTGTGACAGCGGAGCTGCAGCAGTCTGTTGGAGAAGGAGCTCCGTTGACTGTCCAGCTGCAGGTGGAGAGGATGGGTGGGGTTATCCATGATGGACAACAGCCTGTTCAGTGTCCTCCTCTCCACCACAGCTTCAAAGGGGTCCAGCTTGATGCCGATGACAGACCCAGCTTTCCTGATCAGTTTATTGATCCTGCTGGTGTCACCGGCTCTGATGCTGCCCCCCCAGCAGACCGCAGCAAAGAAGAGTGCACTGGCCACAACAGACTAGAAGATCTCCAGCATCTTGCTGCACACGTGGAAGGATCTCAGCTTCCTCAGAAAATAGAGTCTGTTCATCCCCTTCTTGTACACAGCGTCAGTATGAGGGCTTTCTTTAAGGTTAACCTGGTATTTTTACTCCACTACATTTATTTTAGTTACTTTACAGATTCTGATTAATGATGTGAAATATAAACAACCCTTAAAGCAGACTTTAGTTACACCTGAGTAAAATTCATGGAAGGTGATTGTCAAGTGCCAACAATCAGGAGAGATATTTGATTGGAGGACTGGCTTATCTAAAGCCAGTTGAGTAGCACTTGAAATGTTTGGCTCTATGAAACCTGATGTACTTATATGATTCTGTTTTCTTCAAGCTTGTATTTTGTTGGTCGAACGCACTTATTGTAAGTCGCTTTCGATAAAAGCGTCAGCTAAATGCAATGTAATGTAATGATTGTTGGTGCTTGAGAAGACTAAATATTTATCTGCAGATCCCTATAAAGTATATACATTACTCGTTATTCTCTACAAATTAATTAGTTAATTAAAAACTGTATATAATTGCTATTTTGGACATCCCTTTTCAAGATTTCAATATTACGGCCCGTCCACACAGCGGCGTGCGTTGACGCTTGCCGGCGGGCGTGTCTGAAACTCGACCAACAACCAATCACATGAATCTCCCGCCCCTGACACACAAGCAGCGGTTTGATTGGCTAGAGCTTGTACTGGCATATGATTCGATTGGCTGACGCCTCACCGAGGCGTCAAAAGTTGAACATTGCTCAACTTTTTCAGCGAGCCACGCCAGCTACGCTCCACTTCGCTTCCCACAATGCATTTCGGCTAAAAGTGACGTCACCCCATTCAAAGTGAATGGGGAAGCGTCAACGCACGCCGCTGTGTGGACGGGCCGTTACTCTAAACGTGTAATAACGTGCTTTAACCAGTAGGTGGTTTGGGTTAAAAAGCTGTCAAGTTTACAGTGTTAACAAAATAAAATATACTGCTGTTTCTGGTTTAGTTTACGACGGAAATATTTAGTTATTGTTTTGATATTTGTAACACAAAAGCGATGGAAAAACCCCACAGCAACACAGAAAAGATAGTCTTAACATGAGTAGTTAATAAAAAAACAATAATATCAAACAAATTATTACTACTAACTTTATTGTGAAATGAAAACAGAACGGTAAAAGAATAGTTTCCGGTCTATGTTGAGGCCAGATCTCTGTAGATAAAGAAATAACTACGACAGATGTGTACTATTTACAATGCATTCATGTGATGACTTTCAAAGAGTAAAGCAAGCACTGCTGAATAAAGTATGATTTATCTTTTACGAAACGTTTTTTTTCATATGGAATGCAGTTGGAGGTCAACCAATCACAGAGCTTGAGGCAACGCGGAACAATAGCTGAGGATTCTGGGTAGTGTAGTGTCTTCGGCCATCCTAAACTGAACAAATCTTTGTTTCTCCGAATCGAAGGGGAAAATTACAAAAGTATTGTACACAATTTAAACCAATCAATGTTGTGTAATCAACAAGGATAATCTGGTGTTTTTGAGTTGATGAGTAGTGCAGATATCACTGTAAAATCAATCGACAGTAAGGATAATACTTACTTCCGGGGTAAAATTCTCCGTTATCCAATGGGAATGGATGCTCACATTGCTCTCTGTAATACAATAAAGGGGACATGATCAAATTGGAATATAATGTTCTTTTAAAAAACGTTAACTAAAAGGGAACAATCTATTTGACACAGCTGAAGCTCTGGCCTTCCTTAAAAACTAACTAATGTAATAAAAATCACAGTTGCATTACACACAATGCACTGTTTTTTGAGAACAAAAAATCGTAAGTAATGCAACATAATACATTCTGACGGAAAATAAAAATTATTATGAATACAAATAAAATAAAAGAAGCCTCCCGTGAGTTACTACAAGCTATAAAGTAGATTTTAAAAACGTTTTATAGAATAAAAGCTCACTGCGGGACGTTGTAGAAATGCGTGTGTGCACCACGACAAAGGAGCCTCATTCACTTTACATTGGGCTTGTTTGCGTGGTGCAGACACGCAAATGTAACAAAGTTCGTGAGTCCACCACGCATTGTGGTGTTAAGGAGTCGTGGTGGAGTCACGCATTCTGGTGAGATCAGGTTGTTATATTCACTCCGCAAAAGGTGAGCAGTGTTAATGGCGGCAAATAATTGTACACATTATTACGTTAAAAACGTCAAAACATTCTAGTTATTTAATTAATGGGTTAGTTTAAATGTTTATTTACCCGTTTGTGTATGTTTGGGAGTGAGATGTTTATGTTTTGTCTGTTCATTTGGTTATTGTATTGGTTAGCATGTAGCTAATGGGCTAATGTTTATATTCACTCCGCAAAAGGTGTGTCAGAAGAGCTGCCATTGTGAAGAATAAATCGCTACTCAGCGTCTCCACCGCAATCCGATCTGCTGTGTCCTGTTTTCCACCCCTCTGCATAACATCCCATCACCAATAACAAACACAACGCAGAGTCCTATGGTGTTCAGGGAGGCTACGGGACATTTGGGTTACATCTTTGGTGCCGTGACCCGGATTGTGGTGCTCCGAGACTGCTGAGAAGGAGAGACTGATGGCAGTACCCCCCCCCCCCCCCCCCCGCCACACACTTTGCCACTGTGTTGAACTGTATGTAGTACTATGCTGGTGAGTGAACAGCTTGTTGGACTAAGCTATTATCATCTGTGTAGCTGTATTGGCAGGAAATGCACCTTCTCCAATATATCCTTTAAAGGCTGTGAACGTTGCTGTTTTCTTTAGAGAAATGTTCCTGTTATTATAGCAACTTCACCACTACTTGAATGGTTAAAGAGTATATTGTGTGTGAGACCACTCTGCAACGAATATTAAGCTATTGTTTCCAGTTTCTCATATATATTCTTATTGAGCAGTGTTCTAGATGTAATTTAATTACGAGCTCATATTGTGCTTGACATTATAATTTGTATTGATTGTTTTGACTCATTACAATACACTAGAAATAACATTTCCACATAAACACAAGTTAACACACAAACAGATGTGGAGTGCTCGTACAGATTCCCCATCAAAGCTTGAGGCATCAGGCCTGCAACCTCTCCCTGGGCCTGCAATGAGCCTCAACTATGACTCCCCTATTAAAACACACACACACCTCTTGAGTGAAGGGGCATCTGCTGACACAAGCACAGCAAACCACCAGCTATCAGTGAGGCCAAAACTCACCAACCAGCCCACCAGGTTTGCAAATGCTTCACTACAGTTTGATACTGAAGACCACAGACTCAGGCTTGCATAATACCCCACAACCCCAAATCCTATCACCTTATACTGATCACCGTGTTACTCCAGCTCATGTATCTTCATTTCCAGGCCCTGGAGCTTCAATACAGGTACCTCAGCTCTGTTTCGACAACAGCCCTAGCCCGGGTCCAAGTCACCAGACTAACAGGTCTAATTATGGCAGACTGGGTGCAGCTGCTTCTCAGCCGGTGATACAGTCAACGATGGTCCCTGCCCCCCCACCCCAAGTCAGTGTGTATTAACCCACAGCTATTGTACCACCTCAGAGCTTCCCGCTCAACGCCTACCATGAAATGCGAACTATGCAGCAGCCCAACATAAATCCTCCAATTAACCCCCCTAATCCAACCGAGGCCATTCAGTGTAACTCCCATGTCTACACCAGCTATGCATATCCTGCTCCTGAACCCCAAGTACCCGCACCAAGGTTTGAAACACCACAAACAATTAACATTATGAATAACCCCGCTGCTGCTGCTGGGCAGACCCTCCGATGGTCAGATTATGAACGAACCCCCCAATCACAGATGGCACAAGCTGCTGTCCATTATCCACATGACCTGACTCAAAGTGAAGGAGTCCCGAGGCTACATTCTGTCACCAGTGCATGGGGCCCCAACATGACAGCGCCCAACCCCCTGAATGTAACTTATGCAGCTCACACCCAAGCCCCTGCTCCAAGGATGCCTGCTTCGGACCATCAAGTCAGCAGTAATCGCCATTTTCTCCATCAGTCCTTTTACACTCACTCCGGTCTATCTGAGCCACTGCAAAGGACTCCTGGGAGAGCCCTCACCCACCCAAGCATTCCACTGCCTGCCTATGGTGGCTTCATGCAGACCCATCAGGTGAAGAATGTCCAAGTCTTCACTGGCAATGCTGACAGTAAAATGCTCATAGAGGACTGGATTCGTGACCTGCAGTACCTTCTGGAGGCAGTAGAGCTTCCCATGCACCTCCGCTTCTCCACTGCTGTGCGACACCTGGGTGGTGAAGCTAGGAAGCTGGTTCTGAACCTACCCCCCCATGATCAAACCCCTGAGAAGGCATTTGAAGAACTGAGGGCAGAGTACGGTGACACACAGGGCTCTCTAGATCCACTGGCTGACTTCTATGAGCGTAGCCAGAGGTCCGGAGAATCTCCCTGCTCTTATGCTATAGCGTTGGATGCAATACTGCGGGCTGTCGAAGAAAGTCAAAGAGGGGGCAGGCCTTTCCCTGACCGAGATTGCAAACTTACCCGACAGCTCCTAAGAGAACTTATTGATGAGGATTTCACCTATGAAGCCCCTGCTTTTCAGTTTCCGAGAGCTTCAAACTTAACTCAGAAACCTAGCAAAAGAGTCTAAAAGGTTCCAGTCACAAAACAAGGCAAAGAAAACATACACCCAGGTGCATGTTACAACGGAGGATACTAATGTAAGGGCAGAAAGGTCAAAGAATACCTCAGAGTGGTCAGAGTTGACAGAGATGGTCAAGAGATTGGCTGTTAACCAAGAGGAGCAGATGGCAAAGTTGTCTCGCCTGGAGTCAAGAGTTGCTGCTTCACCCACGGTTCAGCCACCCCCTAGAACTGCAATCCAGAGTTCAAGTTTTGTATGCTACCGGTGTGGGAAGGAAGGACATACAGCCCGTATCTGCAGAGCAGTGCTCCCAGATCCCAATCCGGCCTGGGCACGCCAACCACAGCCTATGACCCCTGCGGAGGAGAACAGGCCTAACTCAGCTCAGCATTTAAACGCTTAGAGCCCATGGTAACAGGGGCAACCATGGGCGGGCAGCAAGATCCCCCAAAGCAAGTAAAAAAATCAATTGGTGGAAAAGAGGGCACCTCCTTAGTAGGCCCACGGAACGAGGGTGAGGTTGAAGTCAATGGAATGAAGTGCAAAGCTCTCATCGACTCTGGCTCTCAGGTAACCGATATTACTCACGGATATTGGTGCAACCACCCTGCCCTGCAGAACCAAAGGCTGCAGCCTTCTAAAGTACCCATAGAGGGTGCAGCAGGTCAAAGTGTGTCCTACTATGGTGTCCTGCAAATTGACTTGAAAGTGCTGGGAAAAGAGTTCAAAACTGTGCCTGCTTTTGTTGTCCCTGATTCTGATTATCGCTCCTCTGTTCCATTGCTTGTGGGAACGAATGTCATTCGGGCCTCGAGGAGTCACCTCCAAGCAACCTACGGCCAGCAGTTTCTTCACCGAGTCAAGTAAGACCACCCGGAGTGGTACACCGCTCTACTGGAGTTTGGCAGCACCGACCGTAACGGAGCGTCCACACTACAGCTCCAAAAATAGCTTGGAGCTGGGCGTGTCTGGAGCTTGGGGATTTTATTCAAGCAACACGGCCAACAACCAATCACATGAATCTCCCGCCCCCGACATACAAAGCAAAAACCCCCGGGGATTTTATGCGAGCAATATATATATAAACTCCCCAAAGAGGCGAAAACCTACCAGTTTCCCCCACTGTCTCTGCCACCTCCCTCCATGCCTGGTTCCTCCGGTAATATTATATTTTATTATAATGTTATGTTCATTGTGAAGCACTTTGGCAAACCCTCTGTTTTTAAACTGTGCTATACAAATAAAGTGGATTGGATTGGATTGGATATAAAACAGCATTTAAACTGACGGTATGTTTATGGTACTTTATGCCATCAAAACATTGATTTTAATTTCTAACAAGTCCCATTCAAATCCCCCGTGTTCCGCCACCTGCTGCACCTTTTAATTCTCCATTGTCCATTGTGATACTGCACTTTACAGCTAGAGTTTGCACTGTTTCAATAAATGAAACTAATTTTCTCACCACATCTTTTGATTAATTTTGTCCAGCATTTGCAAGCTGGAGACTCTCTGTCAGAGCCATATATTGTATAATTGATGCTTTCAGTTTTCAGTTGAATTAATTCAATCCAAGTCAATGGAACACTCACAAGATGTCACCAAAATCCCACTGTCCCTTTAAAATCTTTCAGAAAATGATATAAGTGTATCGAATTATATCGAATTGTATCGAATCGTATCATTGGCTGAATATCGTGATATATATCGTATCGTTGGCTGAATATCGTGTATCGTATCGTATCGTGAGATTAGTGTATCGCCACAGCCCTACGCCCCGGTCAGAGTGATGAACCTGTCCCAACATACTATTACTATTAAGCCACACACCCACCTGGCCAATGCATTCCTGGTGGACAATGTTGTGGAATTTCCAGACGAAAAGCTGAGTGGATGTCGCAATAATGGGAGTCAGGAAGTCTGCCTGAGTCTGGACCAGGTAGTGGTGAGTTGTGGGGTGGACCTAAGTGAAGCAGCAGTTGAGAATAGGGATGTCCCGATCACCTTTTTTTGCTCCCGATCCGATTCCGATCATTTGATTTTGACAATCTGCCGATACCGATTTTTCCCGATCCGATCTTTATGCAATGCATTAAGAGAAAAAAAAGGTAACAGATAACGGCTGGTCATCCAACGCGATGAATTCAGCTATCTTGGCTGTTATTGTGTTGGCCTTTTCACTGTTCTGGGGCAGTTTCTCTTTCCTTTTAAAAGTCTCTGAAAGTGTTGGTTGTTTCAGTGCCGTTACCTGAGTGGCCGCTGTGTACTCGTCGTGTTGGTGTTTGTTTCTCAGGTAGCGTATTAGATTGGTCGTGTTGAACGTAGCTCTGTTCTTTCCACCACGCGGAACCTCTGCCTTGCAAACATTGCATCTGGCTGTTACACTGCCTTCGCTTTCAATTTTATAATACTTCCAAACTCCTGACATTTTCTCTGTCCCGACTCCCGAGTCACCAGCTGTACGTAGCCTCTCATTAGCTTAATGCTACTATTAGACACTGCGCCCACTCTGTTGCCAGATTTCAGAGAAATAAGCAACCAGGTCTATGAAAACAAGCCCAAAGAAAGCAACACATACATGATGTTGTGTAATTTTAAACCAAAACTAAGTCCTCAGGATGACTTTAAGACGTGAACATGGTCATTTTTGTTTTGTAACATTAAATAAATTAAAAAAAATCCCGATCCCCGATTTTTTTCTCCCGATCCCCGATTTTTTGAAAATCACGTGATCGGCTCCGATCCCCGATCACGTGATCGGATCGGGACATCTCTAGTTGAGAATGAACACCAGCGCTCCCTCCTTAGAGATCTTGTCGAGAGGAACATAGGTGTTTTCTCCAAGCATCCCATGGACTACGGCCACACAAAAACAATGCAGCATGACATTCCCCTGGTTGATTCCAAGCCCTTCCAGCTCCCGTATCGCAAGATTCCGCCTTCACAGTGGCAAGATGTGCGGAAGTTGTTGATAGAGATGGAGGCGACAGGAGTCATCAGGCCTAGTAAGAGTCCATATGCGTCCCCAGTGGTGATCGTGACTACGAAAGACGGGTCATTAAGGTTGTGCATTGACTACAGAAAGCTAAACTCCTACAGCACGAGAGATGCATTTCCCCTGCCCAGAATAGAAGAGGCCCTGGAGGCTCTGGGGCAAGCAAAGTACTTTTCTACACTTGACCTCACATCTGGTTACTGGCAGGTGGAGGTAGCGGAACAAGACAAGCACAAGACAGCATTCAGCACACCCATGGGGCTGTTTGAGGCCAACAGGATGCCCTTCGGACTACAGAATGCTCCGTCCACCTTCCAGAGGCTCATGACCTGCTGTTTTGGGGATCTGAACTTCACCCACCTCTTGATCTACCTTGACGACCTCATCATCTTCTCCAAAACCTTTGATGACCATCTGGAGAGGTTGCAGCTGGTGTTTATTCGGCTTCATGAACATGGCTTGAAGTTAAAGCCTTCCAAGTGCCAGCTTGTGAGAAAGGAAGTGCAGTACTTGGGTCACTTGGTATCGGCGGAGGGGATCAGGACAGACCCAGAGAAGATCAGCAAGGTCAGGGACTGGGTGAGGCCCACAAACAGGAAGGAAGTGTTGCAGTTCTTAGGGTTTGCTGGATATTACAGGCGGTACGTTGGTGGCTACTCGAGCATCGCTGCTCCTTTATACCGCCTGACAACTGGTGACCCCAGGAAGTAAATAAGAGGAAGGAAGACACGTTTGGGTCCTGAGCCGCCCTTTTTGTGGACTACAGAGTGTGAAGAAGCCTTTCAGTCCCTGAAGCAAAAGTTGACGACTGCTCCAGTACTGGGTTACCCGGATTACAGCCTACCTTTTGTGCTTCAGACCGATGCGTCGGGACAGGGGCTTGGTGCTGTATGTTTGGGAGTGAGATGTTTATGTTTTGTCTGTTCATTTGGTTATTGTATTGGTTAGCATGTAGCTAATGGGCTAATGTTTATATTCACTCCGCAAAAGGTGTGTCAGAAGAGCTGCCATTGTGAAGAATAAATCGCTACTCAGCGTCTCCACCGCAATCCGATCTGCTGTGTCCTGTTTTCCACCCCTCTGCATAACATCCCATCACCAATAACAAACACAACGCAGAGTCCCATGGTGTTCAGAGAGGCTACAGGACATTTGGGTTACACTAACATCACCCATTTTATGACATGACGCAGCAGCGACAGCACCAGTCGGGCTCTGAGCGATGGAAACACAAGTGGTGCTACAGAGAAGAACCAGCTAAGCACCAGAAAAGCACAATAACTAACTGAGCTACCTTCATAATTAAGCAAAAGTAATAATTTATAATTCGAGATTATTGCATGACTAACGACAAGATGTGTTGTTGCGGGCGCGCCACTTCCAGATGCCATGCTGTTGGAGATGAACTCTGAACTGTCACCGGAATTACATTTGTGTGTCCTTCTGTGTGCATTTATTTATTTTTGAGACTGATCTGACCCCATACGGTAGTTAACAATTTTACTTTATTAAAATATTGTGCAGGCCCCTTGATAACATTGGGTAGCCTTCTGAGTAACTTTGTACACCATAATACTGTTATTAACAATACTTAAAGGTCACCTATTATGCAAAATGGCCACTTTATGATGTCATAACAATTGTTTGGCTTGTGTAACCATTAGCCAATCACCAACCAAGGTAACACCCGCCCACCTTATCATCTGAATCTCCTCCTAGAGCACCATTGTGTTCTTTTTAACCAAATATCTCTCATGGGGCTTTCACACTAACGCAGTTCCAGGGCCGGTTCGGAGCTAGAGCCTGAAAAGCACCGTTTTTTCCTGTTCACACCGCAGCAGAGCTCCGGAATCCGGTTTGTTTCAAGCACCAACAAATTGTCTGTCTAGAAGCAAGAACCGCATACGTCACGCTTAGGTCGGAGGGGGCGAGATTAACCTGAGCTAACAGTTAAAGGCGAGTACAGCAAATAAAAGTTGTAACAAGCAGTAGCGCTGAGCAAAGTGACTTTATAAAGTCAGGCAACACTAACCAGGATTCGTGTGATTCTGTTTATTTTTAGGCTACCTTACTTTGACCATCCGTTCGCTGTTATTGATCATTGTGGAGAGTGGAGAGCAGATAGACGTTTTGTGTTGTATTATAGCAGCTATCGGATGGAATCAATACATGGGCTGCACAGGTTGTCATGTCCGACTATCACAAGTAGAATCATAATGAAAAATACGCCGGTAAAATGTGCCTATAGAAAAAACAATAAGATAGCAACAACAAGTAGTCAAGATAGTCAGTTTAGCTTTGGTTGCTATGCATCACCCATTTTATACCAGAGAAACTTTAATAACAGCGTTGTGATGCCAAACAAAGTCAATTCATACTGAAACACATTCACTTATGGGGAATTGGGGATATGTATCAGCTGCTTGTGTGACAGTCAGACAGTGAATACTTTACAGTGGCCGCTGCCGTGTGAGCTAACCCGGAGCTAACGGGAGAATAAACTCCGGTGGAAGAGCAGCACTGCAGTGGTCAGTAAATGCCGCTGAAACACATTAATAAACAATGAACCACAGCACTCTGGAGAAAAGTATAAGGCTGGAGAAATCGTTATTTAATTTAATCTGGCTTTGTATGATTAAAAGCAACACGATCATCGACCCGACGCAGTCCCCCATTGATGTAGTGAGCGCCGTAACGCCGTTGGGGAGAAAATCAGCGATGTAAAGCGGCAGCACCAGTCCGGGCGGTGTGAACAAAATGGGGGCTCAAAAGAAAAACCGGTTTCGAACCAGAAAAGCTCTAGCATGGAGCTAGAACGGGAACCACGTTGGTGTGAAAGGGGCATCAGAGGGGCGTGGGGAGTGGCCCTTATTTTCATCTAAAGATAAAAGACAGAGAATCAGCACTTTTGAAATAGGGCTGAAACAGAGGGGATTATGGGATGCTACAATGTAGGATCTGTTTGGTATTGCGAGCCAAACACTTCAGAGACATGTTTTGTATTATATCTGAGACCTATAATATATTGATGAAAAACGGTATAATAGGGGACCTTTAACAATACTAATGTAGATGTCCCCTCTGTGGGACGATTAAAGGTATTCTGATACTGATTCTGATTAAAAGTGTACAGCCTCTTTACAAATGTAACAAAGCGGATCACATCTTTAAACTGTGGACTTCTAAGGGCTTATGTACATTTGTAAAAATGTTTGGTCAGGGGATAAGAGAGGATCTAGCGTCCTGTAGCTTTTGGGCCAGAATTACATTATTTTGGTCGGACTGCATCAAAGCCAGGGCTAGCCCAATACTCATTATTGTATACTGCTCTTGTAAGCCAATAAATTCAAGTGTGAGTGTGTGTGGAGAAAAATTAGAGACACTTTGGTGTAGCAACCTTTATTGAAGGAGCTCTTACAACAGTACTGAGTTTGGTATCCTCAGGTAAAAATATCTTCTTTAAACACCATGGGAAGGGGCTAAAACACTGAGACTAATAGCACCACAGATAATAACACCAGCACAGTGACTTTGGGCCACTGATGAATCAGAAATTGTGCAACTTAACAGTTAAGGGGATGAAGGCAGACACCGTTTTCTGTGTATGTGGGTGTGAGGGGCTAACAGCACCAGTCCCATTAGGTTTATTTTCCAGCCTTCAACCATGACAGATGTTTTCCTACCTCACTGATGAAGCACCAAGGTTTGTGTCCGTGTATGCGTGTATGTGTGTGTTTGACAGAGGTCTCTCTGCACAGGTTTCTGTCATTCTGTCATTTGAACCAGTGACCACAGCACAACTGTTTATGGAACAATCCCCCAAGGCTACACATAAAAGAATCGCCTTCACTCACATATGTAATTGATGATAACTCAGAGGTGCTCACACACACACACGCACGCACGCACACACACACACACACACACACACACACACACACACACACACACACACACACACACACACACACACACACACACACACACACACACACACACACACACACACACACACACACACACACACACACACACGGGCAGAATCACACATGTAGAGTCCAGCTGTCGTGTCCTCATTAGATCCAGGTGAAGTGCTAATGTTGGAGTCTGCCTGATGTCATGTCCTGTTTTCCCTGTAGGTTTGGTGATCGAATAGAGCTTTTAAGTGATGTCGGATGTGAGTTTCCTACAACTTTTGAAAAAATCAGAGTATTTCTAATTTACCTTTTCAACAATGCTTTATCGGGGCAAGACCTATATAAAATAAACTTTACTGGCAAATCGTGCCCCAGTCTTCCAAATGCACAATCATCTAGGTCCGAAAATCATTCACCAAAGCTGCGGTCAGTTTGCTTACATTGTAAAATTGTGACACCACAAATCCGACACCACTTGAAAGAGTGGTAAGAGCTACAAAACTGAGTTCACATTAAAAAAAGCTAAACATTTTGTTTAGTTGTGTTTCATTACTGATGGCTCCCTGGGACAGAAGCAACCTCTTTGAATGGGACTTTTTTAGCCTGAACTTTGCCTTTTTGGGAGCAATTCCTCCCAGCTGTGTACTTGTCAAAACAAGTTCAAAAATTCCAAAATAGTTTATGTTATAGTTATAGTCTAATTACCCCAGCATAGGAGGTGAAAATTGTACACAGCCAGAGAGAATCACCATTGGAGGCTCAACTCAGGGTAAAAAAGTCCCAAGTAAATTTCATTAAGACATTTCTGTTAGTCTGCCACACAATCATTTGTCATTTGTGACATACTCGAACACAGTGTATGGTAAATGAGTGAGACTGAATATTCATATTGGGACTAAAAAACTAAAGCGTGTTGGTCCTGTTGTACAGAGCCCTGCACTCAAGGCATGGACACCCTGCGGGAGACGGTTTGGTGGAAGACCCCATGGAGCAGAGAAGCGTAGTCTGGGACACGGAAGAGATGCCGCTGGGCGTAGCTGATGTCGTCTGGCCGCCCTCTGCTCACCAGTGTGCGCAGGTTGGCCTCATTGACTTGGGTGCCGACGGTGATGACGAAGAGCTCGACCCCGGCGTCCGACACCTCACGAGCACGCTTCTCCAGCAGGGCCTCGGTGATGGCCTGAGACCTGCCATCGGAGAACAGCACCAGCTTCCTCCTGCCTCCTGATGCGTCCCCACGGCCTTGCAAACTCTTCATGGCAAATTCCATGGCCTCTAACACGTTAGTGCCATCATTCTGGAAGCCCGCCTGCCCAATTTTATAGGACAGCAGGGTCAGATTGGTAGTTGGTGCCTGCTCCATGCGGGCGCTCCTGCTGTACTGGCCTGCGCCCACTCTGACAGTGGCACCTCTCTTCCTCTCGCCACTCAGGAAACGCTCAGCCAAGCGACTGACAAAGGTCTTGCTTGTCTCGAAGTTCTTCTCGCCCACGCTGGCCGAGCTATCCATCATCACCAAGATATCGGCACTTTCAGAGAAAGAGACTGTTACACAGACACAACACATCTGATTAATAACTGATGCCAATCATAATCAAAGAGTGATTCAGTTTAAAGACAGCCAACTAGCATTTTCAATTTTCTTGTACATTTAAGGTAGGTAAACATCGGTTTAAATGGTTGATTGTTTTATGTCAACTGTCTTTATCTGAATGTACTAAGATTTAAAAGAAACCTAAAGATGGTTCAATATCAGTAGAATAAGGTACATACAATGTTAAATACGTTGAAACATGGTCCAACAACATATACAACTTTTATATTTGAAATAGAAAAACAGACTTACTGGGACATTTGTAGTCGGGGCACTTCTTTTCTGAAAGAAAGAACAACAAGGGTTACTTCGTCTTTATTTGAGGTTGGTACAACATATTTACTTGATGGAAACCAGCGATGTGTGTGTTTGCACTGTGTGTGTTATTTACCTGCACAGATATTGGTTGTGAGGTTCTGAAGGAAAGTGTCATCCAGCAGTTCTGCGTAGTTGTCCAAGACAAACTGAAAGCCTGGTTTGGGGTCGCTCTTACAAACCAATTCCCCAAGCTGCTCCTGGTTTGGCTCACGGCCTGAGTAATCCTTCACGCCTAATCCACCCACCTGTGGAGGAGGAAGAAGGTTTTAGTTTGGCGGGAATTTAAAAATCCTTATAAGGTAAGTGTTGTTTGCATGATGTAATGTCCATAAAATATTCGACATTTCGGTTGCCATCTTACGGGGAAATAAAGAATTGGTAAACAGCACCGAAAGAAAGAGGACAGAGCTCGAGTCCTGCCTTCACTTATGAACATAATAAAAATAATAACCAGAAGCATCTGAACCAAGACATCAAAGTCTTTATTGATCCCACATGGCAGCACATTACAGATTCTTCTCATCTTTGTCAATAAAAGCCTTAAATATATACACTGCGTCATATCTACCAGAGAGCATTTTGCTGAAGGGGAAGTAAAGAAAGTAGCTTTACTCAGGTAGCAGAACAACCAGAGCTGTGGAAACAAAAATGTCCTAATTTGACATTAATAAAATACGTCTTAACCGGCAAAGAACGAGGAGTGATAAAAACGTTCTTTCCATTGAGCTAGGTCAGTAAGTATTCATAGCCTGTCTTCTTATTAATTCTACAGGGTGTTTTACTTGGCCTCTATCAACGCACTAAGAATAGGGTTTCTAGTTCTTTGGGATTCTTATGTTTGGTTCTGGCCATGGACAGTAATGTTAGCCATGATGCTAACATCAACGAACAAGTAAATCAATCTTCTTTTATACAAGAAAATTACAAACAGAAAACATGTAGTGCCATTCCCAGGAAAAATGGGAAGCGAGATCCAAAAACAAATATGCAATAAACGCTAATCGCCATTGGTGTGGCCAAAACAAGATCTTCTAAGTTTTAACTTTAAATAGCCACAAGTGCAGCATGGGCCTTTCTAGGAGCATTGTACTCACCCTGAGGCCTTGGCCACAGAGCACGTTGAGGGGAATCTTGTCCCTCGAAATGTCAGAACGTCCGTCTGTGAGAACGATGATGACTTTGTTCTCATGCGTCATAAGTTTGATTGAGTTCTTCAGAGCAAAATCAAGGGCCTCGCCTGTGTAGGTGGCCTCGGCCAGCCACTCCAGGTCTCTCACTTTCCTGCACACACACACAGAGAAATATTATCACACAAAATCAATGGCTTTTTCTTTATAAAATCAAGGATATTGGAAAAAGCACTTGAGGACACAGTTAGAGGATTGATATATATTCCATCGTCCATCGCATATATTAGAAGAAATAGCTGAAATTTGTTTAGAATTTAAACAGAGTCGATGAGTTGTCAAAAGCATGTCAACACTAAATGTGTTTTAGCCTTCCAACCATTCTTAGCTGGCCTTTTCAGCCAAAAATACAAAGAGCTTTTGTAGTTAGCTTGTAAAAGCTAAAAGCTCCTTATAGAAATTGTTAAAAATGTTTTGAAATACATGCGTTTGCTTTTTTCCATGGGTTAGGTAACTGCATAATGTGCCTAGTGGTCAGATGACAAGATTTTCAATCTTCTCATGTCATTGAAAACATGAAGAGGATGTAACCAGATACTAAACCAATGAAATCAAAGAGGAAGTCCTAAGGCAGGGCATCATTTTGTGAACTCACTGTTTAAATGCGGTGAGGTCAAGGCTGCCGCTCAGTCGGATAACTTCTTGGGCTTGTGATCCACTGTACTGGACCACACTCAAACCTGACTCATTACCTGCAAACTGGAGGGAAAAAAGCATTGTATGGTGACTCTGTGTTTTGTTTTTGCGTGTTATGTCTACGAGTTCCTCCTCTGCCAACATCTTTGCGTCCCACCCATCCTGACTATTTACATCCAATCGGAGGGAGTCATTGGAGAGACATAAAGCAAGTTCCAAAACCCAACCCAATATTTCATTTTCACAAGTTCTATTTTTAAGTCTGTTCTTGGCCCTTCTGAACATCTCTGAAAACTGCTTTTGCAACTTTTTTTGTGTCACTAAATAAACAACACAATCCACAAAGTTCAACTGTAGGTTATCCTTTTGAGGTTAGGCAGATTGGATAGATATTATTTACAGTGGAGACAATTATAGGATGTTACCTTGAGTTGCTGGTCTTTGATCAGCCTGTCTATGACTGTGACGATAAAGTCTTTGGAGAGTGCAAAGTTGGTGGCACCGATACTCTCTGAGCTGTCCACGATGAAGGCCAGGTCCATCGCTGCACACTTACACTCTGGAGGCAGACATAAACAAAAGTACAAAGGATCACAATAGCCAGAGAGCATGAGAAACAACATGATCATGATGGTGACTTTAAGGGCAAACTTACCACAACAAGCTGCGCCGTGATAAGGAGAGGAAAGAGCGAAAACAACACAAATCAGAGTTAATGAACTGCGCAGGACGTAACACAACATAGCCTGTGCAACCCTGACATTCTTGAGGTTTCGATTACATGATGGGCTACTCAGGCTCTGAGTTGAAAAGGCCAACATTTCTGAAATGGGGTACATCTGGCTTCACTTCTGCGTGTTGAGCGTTAAACTTACAGCAAAGCTTCATGATGATATCCAGAATTTCACATTCCTGAAAAGAGAGGTGGAGTACGTTACAGAACAGCAAGACCCCCTTAAATCACATTACCTAACTGTTTGTACAGTTTGAAGTAGTTCCAGAATAGAAGAAACATGACAATATAATTTCCTCAGAGGACTGTTGGTGAAAGGACATTTTTTGGTGTGATTAGGAAATTGAATGTGTGGCTTTAGACTAAACATACAGTATCAGTTCCAGAGTCAAAACTAGAGTGGGCCTCGAGGGGGAATCAAATCTGTGGCGTTTAGCCGACGTTATACTCACATCAGTTCCTGGTGGTCCAGAAGGCCCAATAGGTCCCTGAAGAAAAAGGGAGAACGAGTGATTCATTTGATTAATGTGGTCTATCTGATTAAAAGAACTGGACAGACAAAAGTGTATCCGGTTTGACTTTTAGATGACAGAGCAAGAACTGTAAGACTTTATTTTCACAGGAAAAAAAACAAAAACTGTTGATTCTTTGGAAAAACCATCACCAAAGAAAACTGGAAACCAGAATCCCTCAGACATCCAACCCACACCCACACATTTGTGAGCGTTGCTATCTTTCTGCAACAACATGTGAATCTTCCATAAGTTCATTGCCACAGCATTTCGTTTTCTTTTTTTCTTTTTTTCACTCGGCTGCTTGAAAACCATCTGTTTTGTTTTAACAGACATTAAACTCAGTTTAAGAGCATTCTTCTCTGTGACAAAGACGCCAGCAGAGCTTGCATGTGTGCACACAGGCAGACACACACACAAGAGAGGGAAAGGGAGACGGCCGTTAATTGTAGACGAGAGAAACCGTCCGACAACGCATGACGCAAACATGCAGAAATATGCAGCAGAGACACAAGCCAGAGGAGAGGTGAAAAGGAGAGGAGTAAAAAAGGGAGGACACAGAGGAAAAACAGAAAGTAGGGAAAGTGTGAGAGCTTTTAACACTGTGAGTGGACAACATGTCTCACACACAGTGTTATATTTAGACCTAATAGCTTTTCATCTGTTCATATGATCCAATGCCACAAGCTTTCCCTTGCCAGTTGACAGGGAAACGTATCAATATCTTTCCAACATACTGAGCCGCACTGAGGAAAGCCTTCTTTTATGTCTTTGCATGCGGTTTGATGTTATGTTGAGTGCTGACCAACCTTAGCTCACTTACTGGATGTGTAAGGGATTAGTAGCAACCTCCGCCCATACGTAGGGAAATACACAGTAAGTGTAGAAAAATCCCATGAAAAGACCAAATCCAACAATGAGTCAATGGTTGACAAAGACCTCCATTGTTGATATGAAATGAAAAACCGTTCAGTGAGCTTGACCAGTGCAAAGTGAGGTGTTTCTTAGTAACACAGGCACTGTAGTTTCTTTTATTTACCATTCTGGTGCTGTAAATATTTACTATATGACATAAAGGTGTACTCATCCGGAGTTGAAAGCCACGTCCAAATATAAGACTGTTTTCTCTTGTTTCAGTCAAATTTGCTTAAAAAGTACAGTATCGAGCTGTTTTATGAAAAGCTTCTTTTTTTTTTTTAAGTATTTTTTCTTAAAGTGCACTTATCATGCTATTTTAAGGCATATATTATGGGTCTCAGATAATATAAAAATATATAAAAACATGTCTATAATATTGTATTTTGCTCAAAATACAAACAGATCATGCATTCTAGCCATGCCTCATATCCCTCTATTCCAGCCCTGTTAGAGAAACGCGGAATTTGGGTCCTTAGCTTAAAAAAAAAAAAAAAGAGGAGGCGGAGCTAAGGCCTGATCAGAATTCTACCGGAGATGAAGTTAAATTCTGCTGTGATAAAACGCCATCCTGTTCTAAACCACATCATGGATTATTTCTGAAACAGTTTGGAGCTCAAATGCTTTTTCTCTTGCAGGTTATCACAAGGTGAGTTCCTTTTTATATTTCCTGCTATCCAGTGCTCTCCAGTACCGGTTAGCTCTGATTGTTAGCGAGGCTTGCTAATACCATATTACGTCCAAAACACGTCAGGCATTGTTTCTGATAGCAACTCTCTGTGGGTCCACCATCCGAAATTACGTCATATTGGCAGCAAATCTGTATCCGCTCGTTGTAGCCCCGTTTTTAAAAGATTTGGGTACGGAGGAAAAGAAAAAGGGTTTTATTTTCTGACGCTACGTGAGTTCCCCGACACACATATTTATGTATAAAAGACATCAAAAAGTGCATTTTGCATGGTAGGTCCCCTTTAAGGAACCCTTTTTTAAGTCATTACTAGGAACGAATGGGCTTGAGGTTGAGTGCCATAGAAAGGCCTGGAAAATGATTGGTTTTGGTGTTTTCATGGGATTTGTTTATGTTTCTAAATGATGTAATTGTTTGCAACTGATGTGTCTGTCAGTGGATTTGTAAATACGCAATTAAAAATGTAATTTTCCATCAAGCTAAAGTAGGCTAATCTTTAAGCATAACTTTCCACTGTAGGTGTTTATAAAAAATACCCCAAAGAAAGTGAGAGTAGGGCAATGGTTTGGAGTTTGGAGAGCAGTACCTCCAGTGTCTCCACTTGCACCCCCCCACAAATATGCACACAAACACACCAATCAACTCATTCATTGGCTCCGTGGTAATCTTACCGGATTGCCCTCGGATCCTCTGTGACCTTTGGCCCCTTTAGATCCTGCAGGTCCTGGTTTGTTGTTCTGTGGAAGCAGAAAATTAGAAGAGAATGAGAGAGAGGCCCATACCTTGATGGCCTTTCTTCATTTTCTTTTTTAAAGAAATGCATTTTTTAGAAGGTCGAAAACATCCCATCCTTCTGTACTTCAATGTGCAATCCTGTAAATGTCCGCCATTGGTCCGGGCATCATTCACAATAACTTGACAATTTGCAAGCTGTGTTTTAAATTGTGGGTGTTTTTTGTACGAGTTAACAAGACATGAAACTGCAGCCCAGTTATTTGCATCTGCTTCTAGTTATTACTTTCACTAATAATGTATTCTATCAAATTGTATTGTTATCATATCACAGCATCCTATTGTATTGTATCGTTTAGTTTCGTATTTAAATCACAGTAGCAATATATTGCTTGAAACTAAACTAAATGATGGCAAACGTGTCTTGTTAAAAATGTGCATCTCGTGTTCACAATTCTGAACTTCTGAAAATGTGCATTTATTAGCACACATCACTACCTCATTTCAAAGTAGCAGTGATACTTCACTACTTACTTTCTTCCATTTTGGGAGACTTTAAACTAAAGCAGGATATTCCAGAGTGAAATGTTGCAACGTTTTATATTAACTTCATGTATCTGGTGGTTGCAATCGATATGAATATCATTTGTTTTGCATTTAACAAGTGGGTTCACCTCTTTGCGTGTGCAGGGCCTTTGGCTAAAATGTTTAGCCAATATTTGACTATTCAATATTTCGTAAGGCCTTTGAGACTTATTAAAGGCTATATCTCACAACATATTTCACTTCATCAAACAGCTTCAAAGGCTAGAGTCAGTCTGAGAAAAGCCTCTGAAACCATTTAAAATCTTAACTGAGCCAGGTCTGGTCCTGTCCGGCCCTCTATCTGCCACACCAGTGCAGCAGCTGTAGGGTGAGGAGCAGCCAAAAGCCCTGCAGCTGCTGCACTCTGACCCGCTGATGATCACTGTGACATTAGACTTTAAAGTGTGGAGAAAAATGTGCATACACACTCTAAATCAATTTTGGAAAATGATTTCATCTTTAAGTTCCAAGTTCCCACAGACACTGTTACACACTTTAAAGAAATGTGGGCGACTTGGCTCGAGGAAAACCGCTGCAACATTTTAAAGTGATGCAAAATTGCAAATTCAGAGCAGATACTGTAATGGAGGAACAAAACCACTTTCTGAACGCCTTGCAAACACATGTGCCGAATCATAAGACGAGTTATTTATGGAGCCTCCCCTTAGACATTAGAATTTCCAAGATTTAAGCGATACATTTGAGATAAAGCTCCAGAAGAAAGAAAAAAGACGTTTCCTGAAGAAAAAGACTTTGCTTGGATGAACCATCAAACCACACACAGTTTGGAGATGATAGCTTTTAAGTTAACGACTTCAAACTCAGAAGAGAATATTCCGTTGTTTTCTAGTAAATTCTGAATGTTGTCTTTGGATTTTCACCCCACTCCCCTGGCTTCATAAGTTGTAATATAAATGATTTACCTGCAATGGTCTTAATAGGCTATTGTAGATTAGCAGCTTTTTTGTGTAACAACAAATGTACTCTGTAACTGTACAATTTTGAACCAACATGAAGAGCTCCATGTATCAAATCCCAAAACATTCAGAAAGGTTTTCCACACATGTCTATCTCATCTGTGCTCCAAATCCATTTGGATTGGTAGTCGCATAATTACACATTTGTTGCTCAAGAAATGCCAGACTGATTTGAGATGCAGGTCACAAATCCTCACAATAAATCATGTTCGCTCTTTGATCTGAGCTGCGAGCTGACTCCAATCAGCAGATCAGCACTGAGGCTACCTCAGTGGACGGGTATGAAAGATAGAGAGGCAGAGAGGGGAGGTAATGTCAAACACCTGGCTTTAAACACACACACACACACACACACACACACACACACACACACACACACACACACACACACACACACACACACACACACACACACACACACACACACACACACACACACACACACACTCACTTGCTGTCAGCCTTGAGTAAGAATACACACACATGTGCGCATACACACGGTTCCAATTACCGCACATTCTCAACTTCAAACACACTGATGTTGAGAAAATTGACCACATCCAATCCCACACACACACACACACACACACACACGCACGCACGCACGCACACACACACACACACACACACACACACACACGCACGCACGCACGCATACACGCGCACACACACACACACACACACACACAGATCTGACTGTTTGTCGTAACTTGTTGAAAATGTGTATATTATCATTTAGAAGTGTGTCTGCTAATACATTGTTGAAAAGTCAAAAGGTCTGTCTCCACCACCTCTGTCTGTAACCCCTGGGCCCTCTGGCTTGGAAAAGGTGCACGTCTGCACGGTGTGAAAATATTCAAACAATTTAAATTGGAAGTCCTGTCACTCAGAAATCACAATCAAGCCAGAGGCATCAGATGGTCTGAATATGCTGTTAGCCAGTTTGATGTCTCATGATTTCAAGTGAAACCCTTTTTTCGCTGTATAGTCACTAACAGTGAACAGCAGAGTGTACAACGTGTTGGAACAAACAAGTCACTGTCCAGAGAAACAGATGTAATGGACCGTTAAGAATGAAAAAATAAAGAGTTGGATGAATGCCTCGGGGGATACGTGGAATGTAATGGATTCATTTTTTCCACAATGATCTTATGCATTTGAATAAAGAACATGGTCATTGACTGACCAAAGGAACAGCAGCTGAGAGGAGATGAGTGATCTTTTGTTATTGGCAATAGTTGGACTTTTTGCTATAATCTTGTTCGCTTTTATTCCAAGAGTTAGCTGACAAGATTGATGAGTTTCTTATGTTATGTTATGTTGAGTAAGCTTAGCTAGCAAATTGACAGGAAGCAGCCAGCCTGACTTTAAATGTTACTGCTTTAGGCCAAAACTAATTGTGGACTGATAACCCCCGGTAAAACCATTACTCATTTAAAAAATGTTGTAAGAAATAAACAAGTATAATGGCTAATTGAGTGAGCTTTAGAGGTGCAGCAAAGCAAGTTTCCGAGCTAGGCTAGCTGTTTTGCTTCCAGTCTTTATGCTAAGCTAACCGTCTCCTGACTGTAGCTGTATATCTAAGATATGAACTGAGTGTTGCTAATGTTCTTCACTAACTCTTGCCAAGAAGTGATTATGAGTCATTCCCAAATGACTACACTAGTATGCGTTAGCAAAGGAGCTTGCAACAAAATGAAATATATTTTGCCAAAAGTACATATCCAAAACAATGTGTAAGTTTTTCTAAGTTAAAGACCATGGGTGATTTTATATGTTTTAGCCCATTTACTTCACATTCCTTCCAACCCTTTTCCAAAGCTTACCACTAGTTTATAGACTGATTGAGGCGTGGTGTTGGCATTTAATATTTCCGTAAGAGAAGCAGGCTAGATGAAGTCAATGAAGCGAATACCTTCAAGTAGTTTGAAATCAAGACGATTTAGTAAGGAATAACAGTTTCCACTATACTGACTGTATAAAATGTTGTGAGTTGGTGATAGTTCACTTTTTATAAAGGTTTGAGGTCATAAAGCAGCCGTAGAATCAGTAAGGAAGGTTGTGAGATGTTTACGGTATTCTGCTTTACTCAAGCACAAAGGAAAACGTGGAAGAGGTAAACATCGACTGGGTGAACGACACGCATATAAACCTGCTCTGTTTCACAAGTTCTTGATGTGTGGTAAACTAATCTGACACTGTAAACCCAAAGCTCATAAAGTGTGACTTCTTCGAAAGACAAGAGGTCAAGGTGCACTGATGTACAGATGAGAGAAAATACAAACATTTGCAGAAATGTTTATGCCGTGAAACACGAACCTTGGAAATTCGAACATGACCGAGTTAAACCAGGAGTTCAAGTGTTACAACAGGCATGCTTGATGCACACACACACACACACATTACAAAAGTGATGTGGTCCCTACATCGTTTCTGCTCATTTCCTGGTATCCTTGACAACGACATATACACAGCTGCATCAGCTCAAAGCCCTCTTCCCAATAGACGCCCCCCCCTCACACACACACACACACACACACACACACACACACACACACACACACACACACACACACACACACACACACACACACACACACACACACACACACACACACACACACACACACACACACACACACACACACACACACACACACACACACACACACACAAAGTGTTTCCAGCTGCAGAACAGAAGGCGAGTGTGAGAGCAACATGGATGGACTTAAATAAATAAGAGTAAAGTATGTGAGAGGCTAATGCAGTAAAACTAAATAAGCAACATCAATTAAAAGATGAAACATATTGTGCCATATATTATAAGTGTTATAAGAGACAAGTAAAAATAAAAAATGTAAACGTGAACATAACAGAGATGTGTGACTCACATCCTGTCGGCGCTCTCTGCCAAGAAGGGATTTAGGAATGATAAAAACCAGAGCAAGATTGAGGACAAACTGCAAAAAGGAGACAGAGGAAGACTCACATCGGGGCCTGGATCTCCAGCATCTCCGTCATCTCCTTTGGGTCCAGGGGTTCCCTTGCCACCCTGAAGGTCACACAGCAAATTACAGAGGTCATGAGCGTGACGATTGATTTTACAATGTTGGTAGTGAACTTCCAACATGGCTGCTCATATTCATTGTTGATGTGTAAATGTATAGTACTGGGAAGCCCAATCTGAATTTAAAGCCTCCTATAATTCCATTATATTCATCCAAAATATATGCATGCATAGAAGTTCAAATAGAAGCTTGTAAGTTAACTTACCGGCTCACCAGAATCTCCACGTGGCCCAGGATAACCCTAAAGAAAGACATACATGTTTAAAATGGTGTATGTGTCAAACATAACAAGCATTAACTAGTATTAAAACTTACCTGGAAACCATGGCAACCTGCAGTACCATTTCCTGGTAAACCATCTTCTCCCTGAAATTAAGAAATGGTTACACTTACAGTTCAGACATACACACACACACACACACACACAGCTCCTGGTGGGGAATATGATGGATGGCACACATCTGTCTCCCACACTCACCCTCTCCCCGATCTGGCCTCTGTCTCCCGGACCTCCTTTGATTCCTCTCGGTCCTTTGGGTCCCTTGGTAAGGAATGATAGGATTGGAAACATATAATAATAATAATAATAATACATTTTATTTCTATAGCGCTTTTCTTGAACCCAAAGACGCTTTATACATATATGAAAAGTGACATGCCATGTTTTTGTTGAAGACATCTTGATGTTATCATACTCTGTGTGTGTCTATGCGTGTTTCTACATGTAGCGAAACAACTTTTAAAATGTTTACAGCACAATAAATTATTGCGATCGGCTGCAGGGTATTGTTATCTGGTTTTATGATACTGTGTGTAATACCAACATATTCTCACTCCCAACTCGGCCTATGTTGACTTTATGTCAGGATCCCTTGGCGTCACTATCAAACGCAGTGGGGGGCCCTTTAGCGTCAATATTCAACCAACAAGGAGTCCCATTGACTTGCATAGAGCTCCCTGAACGTTGGTAATAGACGAGTTGGGAACTTGGGATCGCGGAGAAATGCTCTTTGCAGATCCATTCTCACAGCGTTTATCAATCTTTTTCTTACTCAATATCAAGCCACACTTATTGTTTTTACTTCTTTATTTTAATTATATAATGTCAGACTTTTGTTGCTGTCAGTTATGGGGAGAGTAGGGGCTCAAAATACTGAAATCTGTATTGTTTCATCGTTTTTTTCTTCAAATGTTGTATAAAGTTAACACTTTAAACTTTACAGTTTTTTAACCCGCCTAGTGGTTAAAGCACGTTATTGAATTTTTGTGTTGATATGCTATATTTAATGAAAACATAAAAATATTAAGAGTAAATACAAAATATACACTTTTTGCTTAACATCCCGATAGCAATGAATATATTATGTGCTTTGACAAAAAATCCATAAAGAAATATCATCTGTGGAAGCCGTAATACTGTAAAAAGCACGACCATCCAAATAACTGGATGGCCTACCTGCCTGTCAGCCTTCCATCTGTGCACAAACTTATCTCGTGCCCTCATTGGTCATGTGCGCGTTCGTGTGTGTTGGAGGAGGGGCTCTGTGAGGAAGTGGCAGTTTTTTTCCAGTTGTGTATTTTCAAATTCTAGCGCACTCGAGCTGGTTTCTCCAAAATTACCTACCCCGCCTTTAACGTCTTCTTTTGAATAAGAAAAAAGCTTTGGGGGTATCTTCAGATACATTTTAAGCCTCACAAAGTACTTAACGTTTAATATATTGCATAATTTGTTTTGGGACTTGTCAATAAACTTTCCTGCAATGTTAATGTTGAAGCACTTATTTGAACTGATATTATACATATGTATTACACTCTTATAAGATGTATGTAGATAGTATAAGAAATGTGCAGAATATGACAGTTTAAGGGTGGAAGTATACACACATATTGATAGATGTATTGTAATGCACTTTTGAGGAACCTGCGACCCAAGTTTTTCATCTCTGACCTTGTCAGGTATTGAACAATCAATAAATAAAGAACACAGAATTATTAAATATAAAACACAGAATTTGTGTGATTATACTAAATGATTTACAAATAAACACCACTGCATATTTACAGTTGTTACACATGCTGATGTAACGCAAATGTTTCCAACTTGGGATCAATAAAGTATATCTTATCTTAAGATGATCGATGGCTACTGCCATATTTGCAAAATGTGCCTCTGAACCTTGACAAGTGCATGTTTCAGGCTTATCAATGAACAACAGGAGGGGTCACAGACATAAGACCTGGGGCCTCATTTATAAACGGTGCGTATGCACAAAAGATGGCGTATGCCAGTTTCTACGCACTGTTTGCGATTTATAAAAAACTAACTTGACGGGAAAATGTGCGGTCCTCCACGCAAACTCTGATCCATGCGTACGCACTAAGCACAAAAACGGGAGAGACGAGAAACTGCGACACCGTTGGCAGAAGGAAGAATGGAGAGAAATATGTGGAAATAATACCATAAATAAAATGTTACCTTTCATTTATCATATATGAAGAATATTATACAATCAAACAAATAAATAAACACAAGGATACTTGTGTCTTATTGTTGAGTAAATAACAGTGTGTGGTTTAGAAAAGAATACAAAATTTGAAGGAAAAAAACGATGAAACAATACAGATTTCAGTATTCTGAGCCCCTACTCTCCCCCTAACTGACGGCAACTAAAGTCCGACATGATACAATTCAAATAAATAAGTAAAAACAATAAGTATGGCTTGATATTGAGTAAGAAAAAGATTGATAAACGCTGTGAGAATGGATCTGCGGAGAGCATTTCTCTGCGATCTCAACTCGTCTACTACACACGTTCAGGGAGCTCTATAGAAGTCTATGGACATCCCTGAAAGTTGAAATTCGACGCTAAAGGCCCCCCCTTGCGTTGGAAAGTGACGACAGGGACCCTGACATAACATCAACATAGGCCGAGTTGGGAGTGAGAATGTGTTGGTAATACACATGATTTATGATGATGAGAGCTTTTTGAATGCAGTAGCAGTAAAATGCAATTTATGGATCTTGGAGTTAAACGAGTGGCTTACAGATAAAGATGTTGCAACCACTCATGTTCAAGGCTTTAAAACCCAGCTTCAAATCCTCTTCCTATCGTTATATTTCTTTATAACATTAAATATAAATAAGCATTTATTTAGTAATAGTTAAAGTTAGGGTAGGTAAGAATGGAGAAACCAGCTCGAGTGCGCTAGAATTTGAAAGTACACAGCCGAAAAAAATCTGTCCCTTCCTTCAGACGTCCTAACACGGCCCCTCCTCCAACACACACGAACGCGCACATGACCAATGAGGGCACGAGATAAGTTTGTGCACAGATGAAGGCTGACAGGCAGGTAGGCCATCCAGTTACTTTAGCCGTGCCGGCTCAGATGATTGGTCGTGCTTTTTACAGCGCCACGGCTTCCACAGATGAAATATTTGTATATATTTATTGTCAAAGCATTTAATTTATTCATTGCTATCGGGATGTTAAGAGCATTCCATGGAATATAACAAAAAGTGTTTCTGAAGTGAATTACCTACCCTACCTTTAAATAATGGTAAAAAAAACAAAAATGTGAGCTGTTAGTTCTTATTGGGTTTAACACTAAAAAGCTTCCTATAAAATGTAAAACAAATTACTGTAAGTTAAGTGTTGATACTCTTTCCAGCTAATCTTCATGAGAGTGGGCGTGGTTTGATTACATTGAATTAACTGTGACCAAACAACTGTCTTCAGATTCAGATTCAAACATTGCTTAAACCTGATTGGTTCATGGAACTATGTGACATCAACCTTTTTCCAGTTTAGCCGCGCCCACTTAAAACACGAGGTCCAATAAAAACACCAAAACTATCTTCTCTCATGTGAAATGATCAGACAAGTGTTCATCTCGGATCAAATCACTCATAGTTAGAAGCTGATGTATTGAGCAAATGTGTGTTTTCAGGATCTTTTAGTAAATGTATGCTCTTCGGGAACATGTGTGCGTGTTTGCGTCTTGTTGGGCTTACTTCTGGTCCAGGTGTGCCTTCATCTCCTCTGTAGCCAGGAGACCCGCCCTTGCCAGACTTGCCCTGGAAAACAACAATACCGTTAATGAGACGCAGTTAAAACACTTTTCCTACAAAAACAACCATATAAAGCACAATGAAAAAAAACTGGCAACAGGCTTTGACATCGAACCAACACAACCTACTACATGGGGAAGAAGTAGGTTAATGACACACTTTTGGCCAATATTTAAGGTATCCAATGCTGTACTTTTGGACAATCATGTTTGAACAAAAATCAAATGAAAAAGCTTATTGGAAGAATTCCTCACCTATGTCTCCAATGAGTCTTTGGCACAGGCAAAGTGTTAACATGTGATGGATAGTTCAATCAGAGCTAGCCTGTAATTGCCTCAACAAAGCAACACTTAATATAAGGCTGTATATGTATGTGATTTTCTTTACTGCCCTCTCTGGTTGACATTTTCAAGTACTCTTGGATCAATAGTCTGAAAATAACGAGTGGACATGTTAACCGTGACGTAACCAATTGGTTTGTGGTTTAAGGTTTTGAAGATTAGAGATTTGTTTATTCCGTCTCCTTCATGTTCTTTGGTAACAGAAGGGACAGGAGAGGGTGGAACAACCAAACACCTTTTTAGTTGACCAATTTGTTTACGAAGAACAGATAGGATTAAAGTTCTAAGATCTGACTTTTGCCCCCCTGTTTTGCCCTGTTTTTTACTTTGGATCACACCAATGGTGAGCTCCAACAGCCATGTGACTGTAGTCGATAGAAGGAGTGCGCTTTTGTTTTTCCTCACAAACAACAGCTGTGTACGGCTGCTGCATGCATCACCTCATTCTTGTCCTGAAGTTACACGGCTGAAATGGAAGAAATCCCTTCGTCTTAGAGTTCCTCGAAGCCAACACTTTTTTTTCTCAAGGCTTACTCATTGCAGTGTCTGCTTGGCTAAATCAAGACCGGTTCTATCTATGGACTGGATACATTCAATAAATACTGCTCTACTTACTTACATCTGTCTCAAGATTGGACAGAATAATAGATATATTTGCAGAAATGGCAAAATACACTGATACTACAACATTGCTAATATGTTAAAAGGAGGTTATAAATACTTGCAATACAGTCTGCTATGCCTTGCTTTTTGAGTGCAAATGGCTTCCATGACATTACCGAGCATGAGGACTCAGTTTTTCCTCAGTCAATGAGGTAGGTCTGACATGCTTGTTATTCCATGTTTTCTGTATTACTCGGTTTACTCAATCAAAGCAGAAAGCACAAAAGAGCCATTCAAAGTCTTGACATCACAGAGGGGACCACAACTAATGCTTGTAACCTATCATTATTATTACACTGCCTGGTGCCCTAGGAAAACCATACTGAGGCTTTGGCTGGGGCGGACAGTGAGAAGAACTGAGTCAGAGGGGAAAGAGTGAGTGTGGGCGTTCCCTGGTGGAGTAAGAGCTGAGAAAGAGGAGGGGTGGGCAGCGTTCTGGGGCAGCAGCCTCTGTTTAAACTTCTGCACAATAAAGCTACTCCCCCTCAGCATGAAATATGGATGGAAGCAGAAGGAAGCAAGTTCTCCTCTCCTACTGGAAAGTAAGGATGGTGCCAGATAGAAAAGAGGGTGGTCCCCCTGCAGTAACTCTACACAACATGCTAACTAACAGTGGTTTCTATAGCTCCCGTGTGTTTGTATCTATGTACATGTATATTTGAGTGTGTCTTACAGGGTCTCCGTTGGGGCCAGCTGAGCCCTCCCTCCCCTGCTCTCCACGGGGTCCGGGCTCCCCCTGGCAAGGAAAGAACAAATGTATAAACATCTAAAGGCGATGAGGACAGTAACAATGGACAAGTGAAGCACACAGAGCCAACTTTCAAACAAAGTTAGAGCAGTAGGAGCACATGGGGAATGACTTTATGGAAACAGTCTTCCATTAAGGCTGTTGAAATTGACTCGATGCAAATGCCAAAAAGCATTTCCCATGGATTTTTTTAAGGAGGACTTGCTGAAAACTCACAGACCCTGAGGGACTGCGCTTCCTCCCTACTCATCGTTCTTATCATCACTTACCAGGTCTCCTCTCGGCCCTCTGTTTCCACGGGAACCTTGCTCGCCTTTCTCTCCAAGTTGTCCCTATAAGGCATTATAAAGATGTCAACGGATATTTTGGTAGCTGTCACACACTCGTCAATAATAATCATTTCATTTTCAGATTGATAATCATTTCATAATCGGATTTACTCTCTCGCCGCGAGTGCCATCCTGTCCCGGTGTGCCCTGTCGAAGAAAAACACAAAGAAGGAAATTAGGACGAGCCAATACAGATCATAGAGTTGATGTTCCTGCCGTTGTCAGGTGCTACATCGCTTACATCATCGCCGCGCTCTCCTTTGTCCCCGTTGTTTCCGCTAGGGCCGCGATCACCCTGTCACAACACAGACAAAAGCGTCACATTTCCTCAAAGGAGACCCGGAGATCATACAGATCCATATTTTATGTTGTACTGATTTACCTGAGGTCCCAGAGGGCCGTCGTTTCCAGGCCTTCCTAATTCGCCATCTCTTCCAGCATCTCCCTAAAACAAAACGTGTCTTATTACAACGCACTGAAAACCAATTTGACATCTTGGTAAGCAGCGTAAGAACATATTGCTCCACTTGAGTATTGCTATTTGTGTATTTTCTGGGATACTGTCGATCGATTTGCAAAAACACAAACGCATTTTTTTAAAAGAACTTTTTGGGCAGCCCAAGAATTTCATTTTTAATAAATAGTTAAAAAATTTGAGCACTTTGATTAAAAAATGTATTAAGTCAAATTTGACTACTTACACTTATATCGCTAAACAGATAGTGCTATGCTATTGGTTTATACAGGGACTTAAAGTTGCACTGTTTTTAGTGCATGAAAAAGTAAAAACATTTTACTCAGATTACACGCATATGGTAGTTTATGCTATGACACTTTTCCCTAAAAATAGATTTGAAAACATTGCTTTATATTGCCTTCTTTACAGTAATGAAGTATACTGAATAACCCCTGTGTCTTCATACGTATCATATTTTAAGTTCCTACAGATACACTACCCTAATAAAGAGCACAGATATTTTTTTCACATCTTACATTTGTTCCTTTCAGCCCATAAGGACCGGAGTCTCCCTTTGGTCCCGACTCTCCTTGCATGCCCTGGAAGCAGAAAACACAGACATGATCTCAGTACAACACTCAATCTCAGGGGCCCTGCGTGCGTGTGTGTGTGTGTGTGTGTGTGTGTGTGTGTGTGTGTGTGTGTGTGTGTGTGTGTGTGTGTGTGTGTGTGTGTGTGTGTGTGTTTACAGTATGTCTATATGGCTTCATTTAAACAATATGACAGCAGAGAATGTAAACGCAGCAGTGATTAAGAGCCGCAAGCCTCAGTTGGCCTGTCCCGGGGGGGAATCCAGACGGAGGTCGGGATTTTGTTCAGGGCCGCACCCAGGGTGGCATTCCTAAACATGTAACTGTGGCTAATGGATGATCTGTAAACAATTTAGCTGAGCCTCGGGCAGATACGGAAATGGCCTGTTTGAGTGTGTACGTCGGTTTAAAAGAGAGCTACAGTAAGACAGTGTGCGACCTGACACCTGCACATGTGAGGGTTTGGTGTCAAACCTGATGTCATCTAAGGATTTCCATTTGTCTTGGATTCAAACTGTGCAATGTGTGCCATAAGTAAGTTGAGTTGAGGCCAACCTGAAGACCCTAACAGTGGGATTACTCTGAGATTAAGATAAACGACTCACATCTGATCCGGGAGATCCTTTACAGCCGGGAAGACCAGCGAAACCAGCCTCACCCTAATGAGGAAAACCAGAGAAACAAAACTTCAAACAACTTTGTCGAATCAGCAAAACATCAGCCACACAGAGAGGCCGTAGTGTTGGGATGTTTCGGGGTCTGTTACTCACCTTGCGTCCATCGATTCCGTCATTCCCTATTAGACCTTTGTCTCCCTGAGAAAATACGACAAGATGATGAAGTAGAATAAAATAATAATTGAACAAGAGATCACAGATAGGGAGCAGCCCTCTGGAGCTGTGAAGAGGAGCTCACCTTGAAGCCTTTGTGTCCTCTTCCGCCCTGCAAGAAAAACACACAGCGTTAGTTAGCCATGTCCGTGAATTACACAGTGCAGACATTCTCAAACATAAATGGTATCCTGTTTAATCAGATGTTTTTAAATGTTAGTACCTTTTCTCCTCGGCCACCACGGTCTCCCTGCAAACAGAAATACACAGGTTAGAAATGTCATGAAGTGATCAGAGAGGTCACAGCTAAACAACATGGGAATATAACATTTGTTTAGGTTTGTAAATGTTTCTGGGTCATGACCATGTTTGTGAATCTAAAAAGGTGGATATGGCTTCAGACAAACCCTTGGACAACAAATGACTGGACCTCATGTGTTTATGAAATGCACTGCATAGAGAAACTGACCTTTAGTTTTGGACTACAATATGAACAATATATGAAACACTGGCATTTGATGACTATGTATATGCATTACAAGACCCTGTTCCTATAACAGAATGGTTTCATCTATTTTAAATGATTATTTTAGCTTCATATTATTAATTGAGAGTGTGGCGATTAATTGGTATTGACTAATACTGTGATATGTAACAAAAAAAGAAATATTGATATAATGTTTAAAATCCATTTGTGATGATATTTTCGCTCATCTAACTACCCATTACCCAACACCGAAATTATATTATTTGGCAAAAAAGAGACAAAATGCACAATAAGCAAATAAAAGTTTATATTTGATTGATAGCTTTGAGGTTTTTACTTTCAAGACATCGTTAAAATGTAGTTATCTGGATTATTTTTGGCCATCATAATAGTGTATTGAAAATGTGATATTTTTCTAATATGAATCCAATAAGGATGCAAAAGAGAATGGACAAACTCAGTGTCAATTTGCTTGTATGTTAGCATCCATGACTCATAGCTTTCTGATCCAATATCTGTCTATGCTCCTTTATATAGAAGATGTTTGATTCAGACTTAAGTGAACCCTACCTTCATTCCACTGTAACCAATGGGACCAGCATCTCCAACGTTGCCCTGTAAACACACAGAGAGAAATATTAGACAACATGGATGACCCTTCCATTAAGCCTGCAGGCATAATCAAAAAAACTCTGTCGCTTGTTGTGTCCTCTTGCATGCATGTTTGTGTGTTGGTGCTGTGGTTGGTGGTGGAGGAGGATGTCACCTACCGTGGCACCAATATCTCCCTTCTCTCCTGGCATCCCTGGTCTGCCTGATTCTCCCTGTAGAGAGGCAAAAAAAGAACAGATAATGTTATATTCTTTGCATTTTCTGGACCGCCATCTCTAGTGCTTAGAAAGGTATAATTGGTTGTTTGTATATTATGTCATCACACCTTAGCGCCACCGCCTCCGTTAGATCCTTTGGGCCCTCCGGGAGCCTGCAGACAAAACAATAAAATACAAAAGGTAAAACAGCTGCTCGAAGGAGAAGAGGAATTAATGTTGACGATAGCATAATTAATACCATACTTACATTGCAGTCGAAAGAGCAACACTGCGGAAAAAAAGAAAATATATTAAACACCTTGCATCAGAAAAAGCTCTCTGTATCTATACATTTTGAAGATTATTTTTGATAAATTCAAGGGGTAGTTTGTTTTCTGGTCAGATCATAAGTGATACTTAGTTTAACTATCAGGTGACTGTCAGGCTGGGTAATATAACTCATATTTAACATATAACTGCAATGGTTTTGCTGGATATACTGTACAAAGATAGTGAATGTCACTTCAATCTCAGTTTGCTTTTCGTGCTCATTTCAGCTTCCTGTGGCTGCACTGAATGACCCCTCCTTGTTTCCTGAGTTTACTTTACAGTTTAGACTAGCAGTAATGAGAATAAACAACTGAGAATGAGCTAAAGGAAGGTAATAGCCTTTAAACAAGTCAAAATACAACACAAATATAGACCCTGTAAGCAGGGCCGGACTGGGACAATAAGTCAGGCCAGGAATTATACACCTAGCCAGGTCACTACCAGTTTTCTTTTGTGCCATTTTCCTGGATTTATTTGTCAATACAGTGTTGCTGTGCAAATCTATTTAGGCGTTGCTGTGCACATCTAGGAACCTATCCATGTGAACATATTTTAAGTGGAGGTGGACCTGAAATCCTCTAGGGGGGTCCGGGGGCATGTTGGACTTACATGCATCAATCTGGTGCACTTTGAGGGGGAAATAATGAGACAGCACCCATATGAAACAGAACTGTATACATTTAAATAATCATAACATCAAAAGTTCATGGCCATAACCAATAACATAGCATATCCAATATGAAAAAACATTGAAACTTGTTTATTTATTTGTTTTTGGTTCATTTATAGTTGTGAGTGTGTCTGGGCTCCTGAATCAGCCTCACCCGTCTCCCCCCTATCTCCCTGCTCCTCTTTGAGGCAGCAGCAAAGACTAGTTTTAGCTCTCAACAAGTTTATAAAGTTACTTACCTTTTTTCACAGTTAACATTTAATTTTTTATTATTCATGCATATTTTACTAATCACTCCCCCTTCAAATGGAAATATGTGTTTACATAAATGGTGACCAAACCGTTTGAAACCCACAGAGAACTTAGACTAAGTTAACTATCTAAACACTCAGAGTCCTTTACCTCACCTGAGCTGAGATTATCAGTCTCTCAGTCTGACAGCAGAGGATTCTCCCCCCACCTTGTTGACAGCTCATTATATCCGTTAGCGCTGCTAGCTAGCACCAGATGCTAACAACAACAATACACGTAACCGGTGCGCGTGCTTTCTCTCTCGCTCGCTCACGCCACACATACACACCCTCCCGAGCTTGAATTAGACACAGAGACCAATCGAGGGCATTAGTGTATGATCTGTATGAAAGTGGCCATGTCAGCAGGCCACATCATGTAGTAGACAGCCAGTCACCCTCTGTGAGGCAGAGTCAGACCCACATTTGCGCAGCGTTGCGTTCACAATACATACATTAAAAAAAGAAATTCATCAGGCCACTTAACAGGCCAGGCCATCGGGAAACCTCCCGGTCCTCCCGATGGCCAGTCCGGGTCTGCCTGTAAGCATCCTCACTACTTTTAGGTAAGATTTATCGCATTTATAACATAAATAATTGTTGTAGCCAAAAATAAATAAAGTTTGTTTAGTGGAAAAATGTGCTTTGTTAACATTTGTAAGCCCTGACATGCAGTAGACAAGAATGCTGTCTATTCGAGTTGCATCAGCAAAACTTATCATAAACTACTCTGCTGTCGGGATGTTTCAGCTGCCAGAATACTCAGCGATGAAGGGAGTGTCGATATTATAGAGACAAATAGGACTGCTTTTGTATATACCCAAAAATGGAGTAAGGCCCAAGCACCCAGTCTAAAAGGTCCTACTGTTAGCTGAGTGCATTCAGTCTGAAAAGTAATAGACACACTGCCAAAAAAGCTTTAAAGTGAAAATGTTCTGATCGTTTGAATATACAGTATTTACTGTGCATATACATACGTTTTAGTAAACTAACCAATGCACAATTACTATGTACCACCTTCTTTAATATATAAAGGCAGTTAGCAAACACATAAATGAAACAAAATGTAACTTCCTTTCACAAACATCTTACCGTATCCTTTGTCTCGTTTGTCTGAAAACAGGGAAAGAAAACAGAAAATTAGTGCAAATAATAAACGTTGAATTGCATATATACAGAGGAGAGGAGAGGAGAGAGGAGGGGAGAGGAGCGAGGAGGAGAGAGGAGGAAAGGAGAGAAGAGAGGAGAGGAGGGAATGAGAGGAGAGGACACATACGATCATATCGATGATGGTGCGAATTGTTTCCATCTTGGTGGTCCTGGAGTCGTCAGCAGCAGTGAAGTTCTGTCTGTAGTTTGCATCTGTGGCGATGACTGACAGCCTGGTGTCCTGGGGAGACACAGATACACACATCATCATCACATAGCAGCTAGCTCAACATTAGCTTCTGGCAATATGGTCGCTAGTCCTGCTGCCAATATAACAGGCATCATCTACAGTTGGATTTCCATGTAGATCAAAAATCAGATCTAAAACACTTGTTGAATCCATCATAGTGATTATGTATTATACTCAGCCTCATCACATTGAAATGTAGATCATATCATGAGTCACATTTGAGTTTTAGATTTTGAGAGTCAGTACACTTACATTTAACTCACTTTACTTTAGTTCACCTTAATTCAATGACACACACACAGCCAGTCTGTTTGAGTGTTGATTTGAAGGTTAATGTTAGAATTAGTTTAAGATTAAAGCCATTGTTTGCAAAAACGCATTACACCTTTTGGCTGTAACTAATGCTGTATATGGCATTAGCAGTATAATTTATTTATTGGCATTCTATAAGCAGTTTTATTGTGAAATTCCCTTTTTGAGTTTCGGAAATCTTTAATTATATTTTCGCCCAAGCTACAGTAGTACTCACATAGAGTACATAGAGACAGATTCAAAATACAATTCATATGTATATACTGTATTTAGGATATAATAAGAAATTGAAAGACACTGAAAGGGTTGTTTAACATTTTGAATATTTCTCTTTTTACTGATCATGACTTAAAACAGCTACACCAATTAGAGACGGTGTAGTTTAAATGATTGACCGTTACCACACAACCCAACATTTTTCATCAAGTTCGGATCAAATCCTGATTAGTGCAGCCACAATCTTGAATTAAATTGTTCCCAACTGAGCCACAGAACAAACACTACAATGGAAATAAATCAATGAAATAATCAAAGGCATTGAAACTGATTAAGAAAATAGATTTCTTTACCTTTATTCTCATAAGTTTATGGGTAAGGATTGGGGTTTTGAATTAAGTTGGGGTGTATTTTATAAATGTAATATTCTAATGAGGGACTTTAACAGCATACTAGTTTGAATATGTGTGTGTTTGTGTGTTTTCGGTACCTCCTGGTCAGGTGAGATGGCAACAGCGAACACTTTGACTCCATGCTGCCTGGCTTCATTAGCAGCCTCCTGTACACCTCCACATGGCTCTTTGTAACCAGTAATGGGATGGCCATCGGTCACTACCACGATGTACTTGTTCTCATGGTAGTGGGAGCCCCTGCAAAACAAACACACACTCAGAAATGTTAACACTTCTCTTAAACATAATCTGCTAGAGTATTCATGTTAGTGTGAGTTATATTACCCAATGAGCAGCTCAGCCAGGCCCTGCTTGATGGCACAGTCAGTGTAAGTGCCCTTGCCGATGTAGTCGATGCCCATGACGTTGGCCTTCAGTTCCTCGCGCTGAGTCCTCAAATCACTCAGTGCTCGCACCAGTTTGACGTCGTCACTGTAATGCAGCGCTCCTGAGTTCCACGTCAGGATGCGGTCACATCGGTGGCGCCTGAAGCAATAGATAGTTGGCTTAGTAACAGTTATCTTACAGTACAGCTATCAGCTTCACTTAATGCAGTATGGTACGGAGAGGCAGTAGTGGAATTTGCTCCATGATACACTTCATTCTTGAGTTATCAAACAGCATCAGTTATTATTTTCTTTGCAAATTCTGACTTGACATACAAAACCTCCTATGGTAGAGTGAGAGATGATGAATTATGATGAAGTAGTTGTAATAATAAAATATTAAAGCATCATAATATTAGGACACTGACCGTTGTAATTCTGTTTAAAGATACTTTGTGGACAATAATTCACACAATATGAAGCAACCTCCAGGGCTGGAGAAGGAAGTCAACGAGGAAGTGCCAATACATGCAGTTCCTCTAATGGCCACTCGAGGCTGGCTCCAAAAGCGAGTCATTCTCCAATAACCCCCATGTTAAAATGGCCAACTTTAACACTTTTGGTCCCTATGGCTCCATATTGTAGCTATCTGTTTATGACAATTTCAGTATTTGAAATGTGGCAACTGACCTGTTAAAATTATATTAAGATCAAAGTTATGCCTTCTTTAGGGAGTGACAGGAGTGAGCTGTCATAGCAGCTAGCATGTCTGCTATGCATCACCTAAGTTTATTTGAGTTACTGAACTTTATATCTCTGCCGGGTTTGATGTGTCTGGAGAATTGTATAGGCTATATTGGACAAACAACATGGCTACCTAGGCGGTTAATCTTACATCAGGCGCCTTCTTGCAATGGGCAAGCATTTGTTGACCAGGTTTGAACTGGATAGCAAGAACTGTTAAGTCTTTTGTTTAACTGAAACTTGGCTAAATACTGGAAAACTGGTCAATATTATTCAACCAGGACACTGATTTTTTTATATAACAGAACAAAGGTTTCTCATTAGAATAAAAGGGAGGAGTCGTACAACATTGTGAACAGCGAAAAATGCACAAATTAAAGGATGGTGCATGCACTTTGCTAAGCAAGCTAGCGTTAGCTTTAGCGTGAAATGTAGCGTTTGTCATGCTAACAGAATCAGCCAAACTCAAGGCGACTAAATTATATTTTACATGACAATGAGAGACGTCACAGTGACAACGTCCATCTTATATACAGTCGGTTAACACCAAGCTGTGGTTAATAGTAGGCCTACCAGTCAGTGGGGGGTGTGGTTGTGTGTGGTGATGTCATAGTGTCCCAGAGTACACCTGTACATCACTGCAGCATGCTAAGTTACACCACTGTGGAAGCGAAGTACGTTTTTAAGTGAGTAACATATACTTGTATGTGTGTGTATGGCTATGTGTGTGCGCGTGCGTGTGTGTGTGTGTGTGTGTGTGTGTGTGTGTGTGTGTGTGTGCGCGTGTGTGTGTGTGTGTGTGTGTGTGTGTGTGTGTGTGTGTGTGTGTGTGTGTGTGTGTGTGTGTGTGTGTGTGTGTGTGTGTTTCTTACATGTCCTTGAGTTCATCTATAAAGTTAGTGGTGAATTTTTTGATCTGGTCAATATAAAAGTTGGGAGGTTTCTGTCTGAGGGCGACACTCTCGGATGTATCCAGCACGAAGAAAAGGTCAACCGGACAATCTGAACACACAAATAAAAAAACAGGTAAACAAACAAAGATCGCTGTCAGCAAACACGATGCATGCATTGAACAAGCATAAAACCAACAAAGTGTTTATGAAGCAGCAAACCCATGCATTATCAACTTATTATCCATATATCAATTCAAGTGATGCTAGCACAGGTGTCACTCATAGAGTGTAGGCTTTACAGGCCAACCTCATTTTAACACAATGCTTTTTGGAGAACGCTGGCAATTTACTTGATACATGTATCTATACAGGTAGACAGGGGCAGGCCTGTACTAAATACCTATACACTCATAGCTGTCTGCATGTAGCTACACTTGTACTGGCCCTTATGCACTGTAACTTGGCAAGGCAGCAGGCCTGAGGTCATCACCTGCAATTTGTCCAAATGTATCACTTTGCATTCACAGCACTGGCACTTCTTAGTCTGCATCCCACCCAGCTCTGAGCATATACCATGGGATCAAACAAGGGCTTGCTTAAAGTGGGCTAGGCTACTGTCATATTCTGATCTTATTTACAGTTTATATTGCATCTGTACGCCCTTTTAAGGCTTCACACTTAGGGAAGCAAAAGACAAGGAACATCTGGACTATCTCTGGGAGCAAACGTCACTTCACTCTGTATGACATGTTGCATTCAAACACAACGAAATGTTAACATGCAAGAAAAAGCCATGATCATAAGTAACAGTAGCATTTTTCTTGGAACATATTTCAGCAAACTTACCCGCAAACTTGTTTATTTGGGTCGTTGTCTGCGCTCCGGCCAGGAAAACGCAGAGCAGTGCAAGGAGACCTCTCAACGTCTCCATGGTTAAACGGCGAAACAACTACTACTAATAAGTCACAAAACAACACACTACCCACAACAAATTAATTTCGAAATACTCCGACCCCAAACCCAATACCTATACCGCACACTTTTTGGTGATCCAGAGCTCCGCCGCAGTTTGTCCGAGGGGATCCACAGAGCGCGCAGAGGAGGACCAGCGCGCACGGAGAGGGAGGAGGGGGGAGGAGAGGGGAGGAGGATAGAGTTCACGCGCTCTCACTGAGGACGGGCGGTAAGGATTGGACGAGAACGCGCACGGATTAAAAAGTTCACACAAAATCCCAGATATGCATGCTTCCTTAAAAGGGCGAAAGGGACGTGGATACTCAGGAATAAACAACACGTCTGCTAACTTGGAGAGGATGCTCTGATGTGCACATATTCTTCTTTGCAGGGAGGAGAGTGCGTGTAAAACTGATCTTGATTGTGTTGTAATAATTTCAGGACATTTAAAATGACAAATCAGACGTTTGTGGTGCTTTTGTGTCGTGGGCATAATATGCCATGTACACAATTAAGAACAAGAATAGAATGCACACTTGAGTCACTTCATCAAACTTAATGAAAAGCAGCTGACCCATATTGGAAGCATTTGTATTCCCTTTCTTCAGAAAAGTCTCTCTTTTCTTTGGGAGATGGGTGGGGTTTGAATACATCTGGTTCATTTGAACATCCAGACCTGACCTGAACATAAAAGCAAGATGAGGAGGAGGAGGAGGGTGGGGGTCTTTAGTCATTTCCCCCCAGAAGCAGGAAGAGACACAGTGCCATCTAGTGCTTCTTGAGAACAAATGTTGGACAGGACATAGGAAAGAGTTTCGGGGTGCAGTGAGGCACCTCCATGGAAGCAGGCAGAGATATGTGGAGGCGTGGGCATTTGGCAAGGTGTTGATGTGGGTGGATGCTGTGGACATACGTTTGTGTGTTGAGCTCAAACTGTGAGGAAGGCCTGGCCTGACTCAGACTTTCCACTGAGATCACCTTTCCATGGAGGAAAAGTTGTGAGGAGAAGGAGGGAAGGAAAGGAGGGATGATGAGGAGAGACGACATCTGGGAATGATCTGCATTTATTAGCAGGCTCTCATAGTAAATCTGTTGGGGGGGAGGGGTGTAAATTGTGATGCATTTATTTTTTAAATGTCTCAATAACAGGATCAGGAATACATTAAGCAATACAAAAATCTTGAGGAATTCATTAGCCAAGCATTTATGAGTGTTTTACAGTCGCATGGTGATGTGTTTCAAAGGAAGGCATCTTTTAACGGTCCTTAGCGGCCTTGAGTTCAGTGAATTACCTCAGTGTGGAGGCATTATCGTTTCCCCAGAGGGAAAAACAACTGGGGTTTGTCCTCAAAAGGTCAAGATAAAGCTCCTAACATGAAGAAAAGGAGAACTCCTATGCTTCCTAAATCTGAGAGCATGCTCTGCATAATGTCCCAGGCACAGGATGCAGAGTGAGTTTCCACAGGATCCCGATGTTCAGTGGAGGAGATTAGTAGCGGTTCTGAGGCAGAGAGAGACGGAATAGTGTGGTCTTTAACATCTTGCAACATTTAACGAGCCTCCACATCATTCATCTCCCTGTGAATGGCACATCTTTTGGTTTGTTTAAGAGAATATGATTCATGCAAATGAAAAAACATGGATGAGATGAAACACAAGGGGGAAATGAGGGGGGGGGGGGGGAAGCCTCTTTCTTCCAGCGAAAAACATGAAAGTCAGTACAGCACAGATGGAAGAGATTAATCACGCTGGGTCTGTAACGCTATGACGTAAGTGCACATATGCTGACAAGGTAACTGGAAACAGTGGTGGTCCAGTTTAAACTTCACTGTTGGGGCTGAATGGCACTGTGAAAACTCACCACAAAGCGAGGACTTGTTTTGGTTTAAACCACTTCAGATACTGCTCGGCGCCAGTCAAAACATCAGGAAATTGCTAGCTAATCAGAATACCAAACCCCTCCAAATTAGGCTAATGACAGGAAATGGGCCGGGCCAACTTCCCCTGCTGTAGTCCCTTATCAATCTCTCGTCTCTCAGACATATTTTAATCGTCTAGAGCCGGCAGAGAAGCAGATGATTCTTGATTAATGCCATTCTTAATGTAAGGGGGAGATGTTACTGGTTATCTGCTGCCATCTAGTGAAACGTTTATTCAGAAAGCAAATGCAGTTTCAAATTTCCCGTTGCAACTTCCACCATTTTTCCTTTGTTTAACACAATTGTATCAACAAACACAAGGTACTACCACGGGAATTTAATGTGCAATTCATGAACCTTGCAAACCATAATTGGGTGAGATGAAAGGCCTGCAGGAATAAAGTTATTTCATGTTGAAATAAACCATTGAACCTCTCAGGCACGCACACATTTATCTCAGTATATTTACAGCCAACGCCTTTGCAAAAATATATTTTCACCAATATTACAGTTTCTGCACATTCACCGAAATAATATCTGGAATATTATCCAAACATATTCATGCATAAGAAACTGTTGGTCAAAATTAATTCAGTCTGGTGCGGATTGAGGGGAAAGAAAGAGTATGTGCTAACGTAAAGGAAATACTTTAATTCTTACCACGTTAGAGAAGATTGATACCACTTTATCTGAAAAGTGGCATCATAGAGTTTATGTATATATAGACAACACGTCTCTTAACCAAAAATATAATTGGGGGATGGACTCTGCGCAGTATTGAGCAGGGCCACAGTTTGTTAGCATAAACCACCTAGCTGATATGTTAGCACCCGTTTGGCTGATATGATAACTAACCTTATTATCGCTATAAATACTTTAATTATGAAATGTACACGTTGTTACCTTGCCTGTAGCCTTGCTCCCTTTACTCAGACAAGCTGTCAATCACAGTTGTCTATCATGATGTCACTCCCTTTTAATAGCATCAAATAACTGAATATAAATCAGAAAGATCCACACCTGAATGCACGTTGTGTGACAAGAACTACCTACAAAGACAGAAACTATCTTTGGGAATATTGTATTTGAAGTATGTTTTGACTTTATAGTGCAGTAACATGGAGGGTTTATAGTCTGTACTGTAGATTTGGGGGAGATAAAGATGCTTTGGCTTCACTTGAGGGTAGCCCTAATGTCATCTATCTTTGCTTACAGTCTAATAGTGGTATAAATCTTCTCATGTGATTATCTAAATAATTATTAGTCAGTGGATTTCCCAAAAAGGTCAAACTATTCCTTTAAATGCTCAAAAAGTCCTTCACAATTGGGTAATGTGACTACATTTACTTTACAGAGAAGAGGAAACATTTCACCTCAATTTAAACAGCATCATTTTATGTTCCTTCACGTATTGCTTGGTCCTTTGTAACTGTAGCAGTCTAACTGCCAAATGGTGTGAATGTGTGAAATGTTCTGCTCAGTTCATGTTGGAGTGGCTCTTCAGGTGCCTCCTCAGCTGGTTCTGCTCAGCTCATGTTGGAGTGGCTCTTCAGGTGCCTCCTCAGCTGGTTCTGCTCAGCTCATGTTGGAGTGGCTCTTCAGGTACCTCCTCAGCTGGTTCTGCTCAGCTCATGTTGGAGTGGCTCTTCAGGTGCCTCCTCAGGTGGTTCTGCTCAGCTCATGTTGGAGTGGCTCTTCAGGTGCCTCCTCAGCTGGTTCTGCTCAGTTCATGTTGGAGTGGCTCTTCAGGTGCCTCCTCAGGTGGTTCTGCTCAGCTCATGTTGGAGTGGCTCTTCAGGTGCCTCCTCAGCTGGTTCTGCTCAGTTCATGTTGGAGTGGCTCTTCAGGTGCCTCCTCAGCTGGTTCTGCTCAGCTCATGTTGGAGTGGCTCTTCAGGTGCCTCCTCAGCTGGTTCTGCTCAGTTCATGTTGGAGTGGCTCTTCAGGTGCCTCCTCAGGTGGTTCTGCTCAGCTCATGTTGGAGTGGCTCTTCAGGTGCCTCCTCAGGTGGTTCTGCTCAGCTCATGTTGGAGTGGCTCTTCAGGTGCCTCCTCAGGTGGTTCTGCTCAGCTCATGTTGGAGTGGCTCTTCAGGTGCCTCCTCAGGTGGTTCAGACAGGTGTAGGTCTTGGGACAGATCTGGCAGTGGTACGGTCTCACCCCTGAGTGGTTGAGCATGTGCTGCTTCAGCACACTTCCATCTGAGAAGGCTTTCCCGCACTGCGTGCAAACGTACGGGCGCTCCCCTGTGTGCACGCGCATGTGAACAGTCACTTTGTGTGCCATTGTGAAACCTTTGCCGCACACTGTGCACTTGAAAGGCCTTTCTCCCGTGTGCGTGAGCCTGTGCGTGCGCATTGCACCCATTTGGGAGAAAGCCTTACCGCAATCTGGGCAAACGTGCGGCTTCTCTCCCGTGTGAACCCTGGTGTGGCTCCGTAGCCCCCCCGCTGTGGAGAAACACTGCGAACAGTGAGTGCACTGGTACGGCCGCTCCCCCGTGTGAGTGCGCATGTGCTGCTTCAAGTCATAGCGGTTCCTGAAGCCGCGGCCGCACACCAGGCAGCTCTCCGGTCGGTCGTCGTTGTGTCGGAGCTCGTGGTTGGCCAGGCATTTCTCAGACAGGAAACACTTGCCGCACTCTTGACACTGATAGGGTTTCTCGTGGTCAACCCTCTGATGGTATTTGAGCTCGCTGATGCCGGGGAACGTCTCGTCGCAGTATCTGCACCTGAAGCGATGGTTGGCGCTGTAGGGAAGCTGGTGTTCGCTCATCTGATGGTTCCTCAGCAGGTGGGCCATCTTGAAGGTCTTCCCACAATGAGAGCACTCGTATTTGGTCAGCAGCTGGACGCACTGATGTCTGACCCGCTCGTGGAGGGACCTGAACTGACACCCACACTTGGTGCAAATGTGGGACGCATTTTTACACTTCCTCTTCCTGTGCCTGGAGAGGTGAGCCTCCGTGCGAAAGGCTTTGCCACACTGCGAGCATCTGTAAGGCTTCACCGCGGTGTGGAACCTCTGGTGCTCGAGGAACTCGAAACGGTACTTAAAGCTTCTTCCACACAGTGGACAGTTATGCGTGACTCGTCCTCGCGGGTATGCAGCTTTCGAGGATTTCCTGGAGGACATCGATGAGGAGGAAGTCCGATGGGCGGAGCCACTCTTCCTGTGTTTTCCTCCGCTCATTAATTTGACACTCTCCATTTCTCCGCCCTCTTCGTGTCGTTGCTGATGTTTGGTCAGACACTTGGAGGAGATGAAGCTCTTCCCACATTGCTTACACTGATAAGGCTTGTCATGATCTACCTGTTGGTGATACTTCAAGTCACCGATTCCTGAAAAACCTACCCCGCAATGACTGCACTTGAAAAGGCGGCTTTGGACGTGAGTCAGCAGGTGTTCCTTCAAACTGCTGGACTTTTGAAAACTCTTTCCGCAGTGTCCACAATCGTAGCTACGGCCACGTTTTGGGCAGTGGTGTCGGAATTTGTCCAGTGAGGTCGGAAAACTGTTCCCACATTTGATGCACAGATAAGCGGCGTTTTTGCATTTCCGTAGCCTGTGACCGGCTAGCAGAGTGGCTGTCCTGAAAGCCCTCCCGCACTCCGAGCAGTTGTAGGGCTGCAGCCCACTGTGGACCCTCTGGTGCTCGGTGAGAACGGAGTGGTGCTTGAAACATTTGTTACACTCTGGACATTTGTGCAGCCCTGATTGTCTCCTGCGAGGGGACGGTAACATATCAGTCCTTTTTGGGGATTCGGGAAAGTCTGTCGAGGTGGAAGGGTTTGTGGACAGTTCTTCATCGAACATGACAATCTGAGGAACGTCATTATTTTCGTCGTCACAACCACTCGGGTGGGAAGAGATGGCCACTTCAAGCGATGGAGGAAGAGACAGAGAGGGAATGAGAAGATCATCTGGCGGGAATGGAGCTGCAGGGAGGGAAACAAATTGTTAACAAAAATCTTCAATTCAAAAACTGTATGTCAACTAGTTCTTAGCAAATGTAAATTGTGCACGTACCGATTGTACTCTTAGCCAGTTTCCCGTGGCACTGTTTGCTCTGGAGAAGAAATTTAATGTCGTCTCCATTTGAGACACACTGCATGTACTCTTCTAGGACAGAGGGGGCGCCGCTGATCCAGGATGCCGTCTATACAAGGGAGGCCCAAAAAAGGAAGCATTTTCAAACACAAGATGACAGGTCTCCTGATTCATTTTGAGGCACCACATGCACCACAGACGCCTCTCTGTGTCATAAAAACCATGCCCATAGCTAGGCGTCAATTTTCCCAGACTATAGTTGTATGGACAGATATGCAGTACTTGAAGCTTGACAAGTATACGTTTAAGCATTGTAGTCTGTACTTTACTTTTAAGGGTAGCGTATTTCTTTGCCTGAGAGCGCATCTGGGTGAGATACGCGGCAGTGAAAGAGAGCAGGATAATGTCGCAGCAGATTCTCAGTGAATGCAGGGCCCAAAGCACTTGCATGTTTAAAACTAGATGCAAACAATGGTTGCTGCAATTTTTGTAATGTGAAATGCAAAGCTGGCCAGGGCTACATGTCTCAAATTTGCTTCTTTTTGGTCGGTTGAGCGTTTCAAGCTGAGCTCTGTAGGTCGTAGAGATAGGTTTGAAAGAATAAAGGAAAGTAAGGATGGATTTGTACATGTGGTTAGATGTATAATACCCTTTAAATGAATCGATTTGGTAATTGAGACATGTGGGCTTATTTATATCCATGCCCTACTGACAAGATCGATGTTCATGTGATCATTCAATATTGTAAGAATCCAGCTGCCGTGCAAGGTTACTTTTTATTTATCTAATCCTCTTAGTACCTGTTTGAAATCAGGGATTGGCAGCAGCTCCTCCAGTCTGGTGAAAAACTCACAAACCAGAGTCTCCAGTGCCGTGTCGAAATCAGGGCCATACTCCACTGGAAACACATTCTGTTACATAGAAAACAAAAAGTGGCACCCTCAGCACATGGCAAACTCCTTTAGAATCGGACAGGAAAGATCAACATCTCCTCGGTTTTGTTTGGTGAAATTGTGATTAGGAAATGAATTTATAACAATTGAGTTAAGAGCACTTTGTAAATGACATAACATTTGACCTTGAGGAAGTGTTCTCTGCCATCCGTGTCTTCAATGAGGCCTTGCACCAGCTTCATAAAGTTTGCCTCTGGTGCTTCAATGACAGGATCATTTGTCTGGGTCAGAAAACAAAAAACACAGTCAGATTATAGAAACAATAGGAACCGTCTACAAAGAAAAACGAGTGCAGTTCGTCCAACCAAGATTCAAACAACCAAATGATATCAGATTTCCTACTAACTATTAATACATAAAAAGCATGAAATGAGCAGTCTGAACCAGTCACTGTTTCAACATTTTTGCTTAAAATATTTAGTCAAACTATTAATTAATTATCAAAACAGCTACATAATGGGTTTATGCTGTTATGTATTGATTTAGTTGTCTTATCCTTTCAGTGCTGCAACCAAAACACTCACCTCCTCAATGCAAGAAGTTCGGATTCGGTTCAAGTGGCTCTCAACAGCCTTGAGATCTTCAGGGTGTTCAGAACGCAACAGCTCAAGAGTTGTCTGGAGGACATTTCAATTGTGAATATAATGTTTTCATGATAACCCTATCTCATTTGAATAGTTCTCATTAAACACATGATGTTATACACATTTCAAAACACTTACCCTTGCCCTCAGGCCAAGTGAGAGCAGTCTCCCTTCCCGTTTACTCATCAGCTCAGGAACTGCATCTGTTACCATGGTCACAAACTCCTCCAGTTTCCCATAGTGCTTTATGTTTCGTTGGCGAACAACTTCCCACATCACTGCTGACATCAGGCGAAGTGGTGGGACCAGGAGCGCCAGCGAGGAAAGGGGGACACTGAACTCTTCTAAATTAGAAAAATAGTTTGAGTCAAACAAACCATAAAACTATTTGGGAACCTTGTTCTGAAACTGCTGATAATTACGTCATAATAAGTCACTTTTAATGTTAAATATATTGTACTTTGACTATGTAGAAGATGTCGGCTGTAATTAATATCCGGTTTGATATATGTATTTATATTAAAGTGGAAGGGGAATACACTAGTGCTAATTTGAAACAAAAAATGTCTTTCCTTATCAGTGCAGCACCCCATCCCTGAGATGCACTGGCTAGTGTGGTATACAGCCCTGGAGGGTGCATTATCTAACGCACCACGGCTGTGTGCATACATCTGACTTCTACCACCCAATGCATGTTACAGCTTTGATCGTTAGGATGTTCCTTAAATGCTAAAATAAACACATGCAATGCGTTTACAATGCACCCGTCGCTGCGCGAAATGGCAAATGAGATAACGTATAGAGAGTAGTTAAACATAAACAATTTGCAAACAGCTAGCTGTTAGCATCACCTCAGTAATATGTCAAATTACGCTAATTATCCGGCTAACTATCAGTCACAAGTACCTAACAGTTGGGTTGCGTTTTCGACAGTAAATATACCTAACAATACATATTTGCTTGTTGTGACCAAGCGTACACTAGTATCACCAGACTAGCCACAAGGCCGCTGATGTGTGGTAAAACCGGCTCATTATTGGGAAAAACAATTCGTGTTCCAGGGATTAGACAAGGCCTGCTATGCCTCGGCTAATCCTGCGCTATGGCTATTCTGCTAGCCGCACAAGTGATATACACACAGTTTTACCGAGCCTAGCAAGCTAATACATACCTGCGTCGTTCATTTTGGAATGATCGTATAACGTTGGAAAGAAAAATTATTAAGTGTGCTATCATGCATACTTTCGGTTAGCGTGCTAGCTAACCGCATACACGGCTTCAGGCGCCAACTTCTTCCTGAAACACGCTGTTCATCCTGGGAGCGTTAGCTGCGCGCTCTTAGCAGAGAGGTTCGTTTTGCATCACGGGGCAGCCCGGATAGGGACATTCATATTCTCTCTATTGCAAAATGAGACGCACCGCCTCTACGGACAATCATATAACTACATCTTTAAAGTAATGTTTCAATTTGAAAAACTGTTTTCCTGCATCCCTTATAATTCTAATGTAAAATGTTTTTAATAAATGTGTTTACTCATAGGCTCAGAGTGAGCAGTCTCTGTGTTTCAGCTTGTCAAGATTACAGGAACTTTATTTCTTGGTGAATTATCTATTGGTCGTCTCATTTTTTTTTTTTATAAATGTTAATATTGTTCAAGTGGTTTCATGTTGGGTTTAAGTACGAATGTTGCAGCTAGACACAAACACAGGGAACTTCCATACACTTAGTAGCAATTTTTACTCTGTTTTCTTAGAGACAATTTAAAACATGTTTGACAGATTCACAGAACAAAATTTGAAACACAAATGTAATTGTACACGGTAGGCTACAATGTGAACAGATCCAACAACACAGGTAAATGAAACAGCCAGGACAACATCTTTTAAAAACATAGTCCTTACTTAGAGATGGAGTGAAAACCAAGTTTATAAACGTATCACAAAAATGAGTCCAGGCTAGTTGCATGGAAAACACATTAATTTGCTAAAAGTGGCATATGGTAGGCTACTCTATTCAATTAGACAGTCTGGTTTTGCACTACATTGTGAGTTTTTTTCAAGTGTCTCTTCAGGTGAGTGAGGTTTGTGTACGCCTTTGCACATATATGACAAGGGTAGGGTTTAAAACCAGTATGTTTTAAAGTATGTATTTTTAATACTGTGCCAGTAATACACCCTTGTCCACATATGGAACAGATGTAAGGGCGCTCTCCAGTGTGACCCCGCATATGAACTGTCAAGTTGCTTGCGGTGGTGAATCCCTTCCCACAGTCAGTGCACTTGTATGGTCTTTCCCCTGTGTGGATGCGTCTGTGTATCTGCAGATCGCCGGCTGACATACAACCCTTGCCACAGTCAGAGCAAAGATATGGTTTCTCTCCCGTGTGGATCCTTAAGTGTATCTTCAGGTTACCCGATCTGGAGAAACCTTTGCCGCAGTACGTGCACTGAAACGGCCTCTCACCTGTGTGACAGCGCATGTGAAGAGACACTTCATATTTGCTCTTGAAAGCTTTGCCACATTCCCCACAAATCTTTTGGTCCTGTTTCTTGTGGCGCAGCTCATGCTTTGTCAAACGGGCGACAGAGCTGAACATTTCCCCACATCGCTTGCACTGTTTGGAAATCTTGGGAGGATGACTCTTCTGGTTGCTCCTCATCTCACTCATACTGGGGTACTCCTGCCCAGACGGTTTGCACGTGAAGTTGCAGATCTTTGTGTGGGTCCGCTCATGCTTATTCAGCAAGTGCATTTTTTTAAAGCTTTTACCGCACTGAGAACAGTCAAACCATTGGACGATGCGGCCACACCGGTGTCTTAATTTGTCCTTTAGTGATTGAAAGCTATCCCCACATTTAAGGCATATATAAGCAGCTTGTGTGCACTGTGTCCGCCTGTGAGACGACATGTCACAGCTCCTTCTGAAGGACTTCCCACACTGAGAGCACTTGTAAGGGTTTTCTCCGGTGTGCAGCCTCTGATGCTCCAGGAGTTTGTAGCGGTAAATGAAGCATTTTCCACAATGACTGCATTTGTGTGCAACTCTCTGCCGTGGAGGGGCAATCATTGAACTGGACGACGCGGGACTATTGGCAGATGTAGAGGGAGAATGGAAGCTGCCTGAAGCTTCATTATCATACTCCTCCAAAGTGAGAGCATCAGGAACGCTGTCGCTGCATTTCCCTCCTGTTGTTTGTCCTGCATTGCTGCTCTCTAGAATGATGACGTCATCCTCAGATGGCCATATCACATCCTGTATCTCCATATTTAATGCGTCTTGAAGAGAGATAGCCTCAGATTCTTCTTGCTCCAGAAATGTTTGTGTATTAGATTCTAGGTCTTGAGCGTTTGTCTCTGGCAGTGAAGGAGGGAAAGATAATGACGAAAAGAGTAGCTGCTCCGAGGACGAGGGCACTGTATGGAAAGAGAAAAAAAAAGTGAGGATTATTTATTTGCATTTCTTTCATTGAAAAAGGACATTTTCAGGTTTATTTGTGCCTCTACTGTGACATGTCTCCATGCTTTAATGTTCAAAAAGCTCTTACTTGTTCTCATACTGCCTGTGCAGCAGCACCTCTTTTCACCCTCTGTCTGAAACCAGAGCCCAGTCGGCCCTGTTGTGAATGGTCAACCGCTTAGAGATGTCCCGCCCCTTAGCCTATCATGTACAATGTTGGAGTGCTAGCCAATAGAAGCGCAAGGGTGACATAGTGATATCACTATGTTACAAAAGTAAACAAAGGAGTCAGATGGAGGCGTTTCAGGCAGGGGGGGTCACAAAAACCTATATAACACTGTACAGGAAAGGGAAACCCCCGAAAGCATCCCTTTAAAGTATCTATATCTATACATGTTTAGACATTTTCTAGACAAAACGATGAATCATTAATCTAAACAAGAATCCGCGGAATAATCATTAATCTAAATGAACACTAGTTTGTGCTTGAGAAATGTCTTATGGATTGATCTTTAGTTAATTGACAGTTTGTTTGAGGCACTATTTTGTACATTAAAAATGGTTGTATCCCGGGCACACTGACTTACCACTGGTATCCATTGTGTACATTTGACTAAGATGGGCCTTGCTTCTAAGCAGTACTTTGAGGTCATCGGCTTTGGATGCACACTGCATGGACTCTTCCAGCGCAGAGGGTGTGTCACCAATCAATATTTCTGTCTTTATCAATGAAAAAATAAGTATTATTTTAACAGGCTTGAACCAGACAACCAAAACCTGAAAATTATTTTATTAAGTGCAATTTTATGGCGTACGTTATTTTATTTACCTGCTTAAAGTCTGGTATAAGCAGCAACTTATCCAGTCTGGTGAAGAACTCACAAAACACCGTCTCCAGAGCTGTGTCAAAGTCAGACCCATACTCCACCGGAAACACATTCTGTGAAGAGGAACATTTAAACCATAAGCATGGATATATAACACCTAGATACTATTTGACCATTCAAGCAAATTGCTACTTTTCATGTCAAAACTAACGAAGGGTGAAAGCAGAATCACACCTTGAGGAAGTGCTCTCTCCCTTTTGGGTCGTCCAGGAGTCTCTGAATAAGCTTGACAAAGTTGGATTCCATCGCTTCATTTCCTGGATGCACCTTTAAAGTAATATAAACACATATAGAATTAGCAGAACATTCTTATACAGACAACATTTGAATGTCGGTGATTTAAAAAGTCACGCACCAGTTTTGAGGTAGATGGCATCAGGCTGTCCAAACGTGTTTTAACATCTGTGAAGTCCTCTGGCTTTTCAGAACTTAATATCTGTAACATCATCTGGTGAAAGATGTTAACAGGAGTTATTAACAATTAGGGGACATCCAGAATCCCATAATTGTAGCTACAAACAACAATAAAGAAATAATAAAATTAAGAAAAGGTGCAAAACATAAAGCATTTCCAATAAGCTTTTATTATCTGAAGAGGATAAATGAAATGAAGTAAGTAAATGAAGTAAATAAGTACATTTTCATGCAAAAAGAACAGAAAAAAATGCTTAAATGTAGAGATTTCCTCTTTTTTGTCTCTATTTCTATCATATTTATTTGTATCTTATCTTTTTTACCTCTGTAAAGAGGCTTCGAGATCTTTATAAAGCGCTTGATATATAAAATGTATAATTATTATATTAAAGTAAATATCTAGATTTTTTTCTAGTTTTATTGATAAACAAAAGTAGTTAGTTAGATGCAGCCTCTAGAAAAGATTAACTGCATTAATTAAAGTCATGAAATGAAAACGGAATCTTATCTAAAGAACAATTATAAAGACTAAAATACTTTTACAAAAATGTATGTAACCAACAACAGCAATCAGACAAACACCAACAATACAAAAAGGTTTAACATGATCATTTGTGAAGTGTAACTTTTTCCAGCATGGATCTGCAAAAAACTACTTTATTTAAATTAAAAAAAAGTATAGTCCATGTGAATCACTTGCCTTAGATCTTAGGCCCAGAGTGAGCAGTCTCATCTGTCTCTCTGTAAAGATGTCAGGGATGGCTTCAGTCACCAAGGAAACAAACTCCTCCACTTTCCCATAATGCATTATGTCTCTCAGACGAACCACCTTCCACATCACAGCCATCATCATCCTCAGTGGTGGAACCAGGAGCCTGAGCGAGGACAGTGGCAGGGGGCCCTCTGCAAGGGGGAGAGGGGACTGAAGCATTATTTCATTTAAATATTCTTTCACACCAGAAATATAAAGCATCCAAACTAATGTACAGTCTCTCTATTGTTAGTAAATGGATGTACTGAGAGCAAAAGTGATGAAAACACCTGCTTCTGACGGTTCATATAGGCTAATCTAACTTTTAAACACATCAACAAGTTAAAAAAAACACTTCAACCTCAGTTTGACTTTACTTGAAGAAGCTGAACCAATTATAGCCTGAAAGGTGCAATTATTTTTCTTTTGGTGTATCCATTGTTGTGTTATCGGCAGCCAACCAACGTTTTTTGTTTTATCATTTGTGAAACATTAACTAAGGCCAAAAACAAACAAAAAACTATTTCTCAGAAACGTAATTCCTCTGCTGGATACATGCACCAAATACATTAAATATAATGTAAACTGCAATAGCTTCTTCCTTTCGCGTTGTGTCTAAAACACCTCCAGGAAAATTAAAATGAATGTTATTAGTTTAGTAAATCTAGGAAGTTGCTGTTAGCAGACAAGCTAACAACACCAAAACAATCCTACATAAACCCAACAAAACACATAACCTTACCCATTTGTTTCCCTTTTAAGAGTTACACAAGTTGAATTGACGCAAAGGAATGTCTTCTAATTTAGAAAATGTTCTTTCCTTAGAGGCTTTCTGTGAAAAATTGTTTCTAACAGCTAATTCAGCGACTCGATGTTTGCACTTCCTTCTTCTTCGTTGGTGTTTAGAAAACCAGCTTAAAGGCGTTTTACGGCCACCTACTGGGCGGCAGTGTAGAAAATTCAAGCCCCCAGGAAGTGCGCCGGAGTCTGATGAGAATATTCGTGCTGGTCAAACGGCGGTACTACACTTCCTTTAGGTTGCTGGGCCCGGAAACACTTTTTCCCTTTGACTTACATTGGGAAAGAGTGGTCTGTAACTCGTTGGATAATTTATTTTAAACTACATAAACTACCCAGTATGAACGTTTGTATAGCCCTTATTAAAAACATTCGTTCCTCAAGTTGTAAAAATGTTTCTCTTTACCCATGGATGCACAATAACAACAGACCATATCGCCTTACTGCCAGCCCAAGGAGCTGTAATAATGGATATATTGCACATGTTTGCTGTAATTCATCATTTGTAAAATATTATACTACATGGGCTGTATGATGTAAATCTAGTACCGTAAATGTTGTATTAAATAAAGTTAATATTACCGACGTAGATTAACGTTCCTGTAGCTTCTTAATGCACTTGCAATTGTTTTAGTTACTTGTGGGCTACTTAACATGAATAGTCACAGTTACTATCCTTTTACTCCATCACATTTCAAAAAGAAATAGGCTATTGTTATTTTAACTCCACCACAGTAATCCATCATCAGCTTTACTTTTTAGATAAAGTTTTAACTCACAATTGATCATAACAGGCTTCAACATATACATTTTTATATATTACCAAGTGGTTTCATGTACAACCCACACAAGTATCATGCTAAATGAAGCTCTGTTGCTTGGATATCACTAGATCCTGATGTCTGCGTAATATAAAAGTACATAACGATTGATGTGTAACGTAGCATAATTTACTAGCTAGCTGCTAACTGCCGCCTCGTTAATATATAAATCCGGTGTAGGTACCAGATGTGTTCGGGGTACCAGATATGTTCGGGTGTATTTCCGTCGCACTCGTCATCCGTCATATCTGTCTACTCACCTCCCTCTGCTCCCAGCGCTCTGCTGCCACACACCGGCCGTCTGCGGAACTGCAGCCGGAGGAACTCGGGACAGCTTGTTATGTGTGTGTACTTGTGCACATAAATAATGTTTCTAATTATTTACAATTAAAAAATATATATATTCTGCGTTACTTCAGCCAACACTTTTATAAGGCCACTAGATTAGATAATTACGAAATGTGTAGATAGAATACATATCTTTCAGGTTGTTATTTTGTCATTGTTTAATGTTTTATTTACCTTTTATATAGTACTTTTTATATAGTATCTGAACTTTGGAGAGGAGTTGGGAGACACACGACACATCAAATCACATCTACAGATCAAGACGAAGCGACTGGAAGTACTCCTAGCGTGAACATGTTTGTGAAAACGTGTGCAAAGTCTCCGAAAATCCTAAAAATAAGCTCATATTTGAATTCCCCATAAAAAACACATCATTCATTAAAAACAAGGCCCCACTGATCATCTGCTCCCTGATCTCTCTGCGAATTGAAAGTACTTATTGCCTGAGATCGCATGCTGTGGTTTTATTAAATGTGCCAAGTGCTAGGACTGTCTTATGGAAGAAATCTTTTAGATGTGCAGCTCCACTAACATGGAACAGTCGGCAAAAAGAATGGGAAATTACCAAGCTAGTACCACTACATGTTTTTAAAGCTTGGTTGGATGCTACACAATCAGATGCTGTTGGTACCTGTACATGTGGATAGATATGTTGTTCTGTTGTTTATGTTTGTATGTCTTCATGTGGAACCTACTGCTGCAGGTCTCCCTTGAAAAATATATCATTGATATCAATGGGATTTTAACTGGATAAATAAAGGCATTGAATTGAATGTCCAATGAAAACATATCCAAGTGTAACAAACATCCAGTATTAACCTTACTGTTTTTTTACTAACAGTAACCAACTAATAATTTTCATAAAGTGCATATTTATTCCAAACTCACAATATATATATGTAATAAAACAATGCTCAATGGTACACAGTATCCAAACTCTTTAGGCACTGGTCAGAGACATTCATGTAAAGCAGATACTGAATCCAATACTGGTAAAAACATTGCAGAGATCAAATGTTTCCTTGTCTGAACGGAGAAACCTAATTTTTAAAACAACATTTTCAGTGTGTGATTTGAAAGATAAATTCTGATCAATAATACAACCTAGATATGTGTATGTAGTGACCCTTTCAATGTAAATGTCAGTCCCTTGAACAGTACAAATGTTGGGGAGAAAAGAAGTTAACTTTTTGCCATTTGAGAATATCATGAGTTTGGAGTTGTCTGCATTTAATACTAACTTGAGTTGAGATAAATGGGATGGAATAACATCAAAGGCAAAACATAAACAACAGAACAACATATCTATCGACATGTACAGGTGCCAACAGCATCTGATTGTGTAGCATCCAACCAAGCTTTAAAAACATGTAGTGGTACTAGCTTGGTAATTTTCCATTATTTTTGCAGACTGTTCCATGTTAGTGGAGTTACACATCTAAAAGCTTTCTTCCATAAGACAGTCCTAGCACTTGGCCCATTTAATAAAACCACAGCATGCGATCTCCGGCAATAAGTACTTTCAATTCGCAGAGAGATCAGGGAGCAGATGATCAGTGGTGCCTTGTTTTTACTGAATGATGTGTTTTTTTTATGGGGAATTCAAATATGAGCTTATTATTAGGATTTTCGGAGACTTTGCACACGTTTTCACAAACATGTTCACGCTAGGAGTACTTCCATTCACTTCGTCTTGATCTGTAGATGTGATTTAATGTATCGTGTGTCTCCCAACTCCTCTCCAAAGTTCAGATACTATATAAAAATACTAAAAGATAAATAAAACATTAAACAATGACAAAATAACAACCTGAAAGATATGTATTCTATCTACACATTTCGTAATTATCTAATCTCGTGGCCTTATAAAAGTGTTGGCTAAAGTAACGCAGAATATATATATATTTTAATTGTAAATAATTAGAAACATTATTTATGTGCACAAGTACATACACATAACAAACTGTACCGAGTTCCTCCGGCTGCAGTTCCGCAGACGGCCGGTGTGTGGCAGCAGAGCGCTGGGAGCAGAGGGAGGTGAGTAGACAGATATGACGGATGACAGAAGCGACGGAAATACACCCGAACACATCTGGTACCCCGAACACATCTGGTACTGACAACGGATCGGGTAGTGACAGGCGTGGTTAAAGTTGCTCATGCTCTATGAGTGCACATACAGGTACTTCTCAGGCATGCCGGGTAATCTGTGACGTTTCGCTCAAAAGTTGGGCCATTTTGTCATCATGCGCCATTGAGCAACTCTCATAGGAATGAATGAGGCCCCGCCTCCATACATCCATGAGAAAAATAGACAATGCCATACTGTAGGAGTGTAGGACCTACACGTATGGCATTGTCTATTTGTCTACAGTGTAGGTAACAATTAAAACAATAACAATGATGATGATACGTATGTATTTTATGTATGACCTCAAAAGAATGAGGATTATTTTTTCACTTTGTGAGCTCAGAAAATCTTAAACACCTAGTAAATCATCAAAGATACACAAATGTTTGTTTACCTCCTTTTTTTAAATTAACTATGCATTGAATATTTATCCGTTTTAAAAGTAAACTTTAAAGCTTATTTTTGCCATTACATTCTGTAACTGTAGGTCAGGGCCGGCCCTGACCAATTTGCCGCCCTAGGCAAGATTTTAGCTGGCGCCCCCCCCCCCCCAAAATGCAGACACTCACTATGATTCGCACGATCATGGTTGTGGCATGACCACAAAAACAAAGATATTGACACAAGATGTGTGCAACTGTATTTAGTTTCCTATCCATTTGAACATGATTTAAGTGGGGGGGGGGGCTCCTCTAGGGGGGTCCGGGGGCATTCACCCCCGGGAAGACTTATTTTTATATTGAAGTTAAAAGCATCAATCTGGTGCACTTTGAGAGCAACATTAGGAGATCTATGGATACATCTCTCAACACCCAGATGAAACAGAACTGTAAGCAGATTTTCTTTTTCTTTATGGATATTTCACAAATCACTCCCCTTTCAAACTGTATTCTTGTTTATTAACAACTTTTTTGTACTGTCAGTATCTTATACCTGTTTTTCACCTGTTCTCTTATTTTTTTATAACTATAATGATCATATAAAGGTGTGCCTTTACCTCACTGAGCTGAGGTTATCAGAGCCTCTCAGTCTTTCAGGAGAGAGCTCTCTAAAGCTCTCCCCCTCGCGGCCGCTTACACAGTACATTTCAATGTTAATAAAAGCACACAGAAGCTGTGTACGTTTTTTGGGAGTTTGATTTATTTTAAATGAATACAAATACAAAATTAAAACCTATAATTGCACACTAAAACCATTATTTCAAAAAAAGAACAATTTCACATAAACCTTTGGTTTTTACTGGGACTGGGGCAGTTCAACTTGATTTTTGGGGGGGGGGGGGGGCTGTGCCATAGTTTATGGGTGCTGTACGCAATATAGGCTTAGTTCTGTTAGTATAAGATAATAAGATGTACTTTGTTGATCCAAAATCGGGAAATTGTGTTGTTATGAAATAAATTTTTTTTTTTTTTTTTAAATTTCTAACTTTTTTTTTTCTTCCAATTTTCGGCGCCCCCTATGGGTTGATGCGCCCTTAGCATTCGCCTATACTGCCTATGCCGAGGGCCGACCCTGCTGTAGGTGCAACAATCCCCTGGTGGTGGCAGTGCAGTCTTTCTAACGGTCAGTATTCATCAGAAATAAAGGGAACGTTGGAAAAGTAATTAGATAGTGCTTCATCAGACCATCTGGACAGTGTTAAGGCCCATGACACCAAGTAAATCCCTGCAGTGCCTATTGTGTGACAGAATGATCCTCTTGTAGTTAAAAAGGCTATTTCCTCGACTCAGATTCTCAGCCCTTTTTGTGAAGCCAACCTCGATTTGTACCACCATCAGCCACCTAGCAGCACAGGGTTTACATGTTCCCCAAGGAAGCTTACAGCTAACATCCAGGGCAGACGAAATGCTGAGTTGAAGTAGAATTTTATTAAACCTTAAATAGAGTGTCCCAATTACTGGATTGTAATTTTTTGTCATCCTCAGTATATTTATAACATTTGTATTTTTATAAAAATAATTCCTGATTTTGTATGTAAAAGAGAGTGTGTCATGTTTAGTAGAAATAAAGAATTAAATTCCCATTTATCTCTTTGACTGATGATGACGCGACACAATGTGACTCATGATCCTCTTTATCTAAATGTTATTTGAATTTGCCACAGATAGAACATGCAATACATGAAATGTCTTTTTTATTAGAGTTTAGCATGTCTACATAATATGTAGACTATTTGTAATGCATTACGTTGACATTGCTGTGTTTCACTGCTGCATTTTGTAATTAGACATAGTGCCTTTTTAATCTTTTTAAAAATGTTTGCTCTCTCTGATGAAGCTTTAATCTCCGCCACATGTCCAAACGCTTAAAAATCAGATCAATTACTAAGTCACATTCAGTCAAGTCACATTTTTCTGGCATTTCATGCACAAATCCAAATGATATTCAAAGTAAGCAGCTGTCTATTATGAGGATAGATGGGGAAGTATAGTGTGTGTTTGCATAGTTGTGTTAATGTATGTCCACACGTGTACTGTATGTGCATTTGTGTGTGTGTGTGTGTGTGTGTATGAAAGAAAGAGAGAGCGAAAGAGAAAGAGTGCGTGCATTTGTGTGTCTGTGAGTGTGTAATTAAAACAAGTGATTTTTTTTACACACAGATTATCCCTCTATCCCAGCTGGTCAGAGTTGGATTTGACCACCCCGACAACCAGAGAGAGGAAATCTCTTTGGGGCTAAATCCAAATTGGCACCCTTGGTGATTTTTTCCAAACTGAAAATGTGGGAGTGCTCAACTATTAACTATTAAGTGAAATCTATGAACACGACAAACCATATAATATTACAAGTCACTGATGTCTTGAAGAGGACATTTTAAGAGAAGGGAAATACACACACATTCCTTAAATATTCCAAATATTGTTATGTTTTTATTCTCTTTTTTACGACTGGGCACTATTTATTATAATTTTCCAGGACTATGTTGGTAGCTTATCATGCAGCAGCATTACTGCATGGTATTTATTTGTGTGTTAGCCTCTTCTAGCTTACATATCAATCATCACAGCTCTAAGCTATGTTGTTGTACTGTATTCAAATATGCATTATAGACAAATTCATGCTTTAAAGAGTGATGCATTCAAAGAGACAGACAGCCATGGAGATACAGAGGTTTTTGTACATCTGTTCTGTTTTTTTATACAAATGGGCTCAGAGAGCGAGATTTAACAGCGCCTGCCTTGTATGAGGTCAAATCAGCCAACTGTTTCCTCATATGAAAATGGAGGGACACTGCGCACTTGCAGTTTTGAATGTTGGATTCTGGTACACCAATGTTAATACGCTTATGGCAGTGTAAGTGTTTACACGTAATAAACCTTGCAAACATTTTCTCAATAATCCAAAACACGTCTTCCAACAATGTGGACTGTAGTGAGAGTTGGAAAAACCAAAAATATGGAAAAGAGTTTTATTAACATTTCATAAAACAATCCATGAAACGAACAACCTAAATGCAATACAGACAATCAGGTTCTCAAGGAAAGTATTTTATGTAAAAATGAATACAGTTTAACTATATAATTTTATCATATCTTGTTATGGCTGTCATGAGAGTCACTGAAATGGTCTTTGAATATAAATACGTTACAAAAAATAGTTAAAAATCAGCTTTACATACATTACACAGCCTCAAAGTATTCTATAGTTAATTACAAAATGAGCTTTCAGTCCATTCATGCACTTCCAATCCACATCCATTAGATCAAATTAGATGGCCTAAAGAGAGTCAGTGAAGTGTGCGAACAACATCAAAATCAGGCACATAATTCAGGGATTATTCGTATACACAGTTCTTCTTTGTAAGTGATACAAGTTCATCTTGTAATGCGTTATACTTGAGAAATTAATAAATATTTAGTTGTTCACACAAAAACTTTTGTACAAGTTTAAAAGTTTAATACAATTTTCTGAAGTTCTGCTTTTTGTAATTTGAAGTTTAATTGAATACACTTGATGCTATTTTAACCATACACTACCAAGCATCTTAATTCAAAGTGATTTCTTAAATAAATTAAGAAATCCCAAACACTAGCATTTAAATCTGAATCATAAATGTGGCTTACAAATAGTTGTTTTGTGAATGTAATATGTTTTACTTTGAATTTTTAATTATTGAAATGTTAATTGAAACATGTTATGAGTAAATGTTAGCTTTGGTTCAAATCATATTGCTGCTGAATAAGAGCGCAATAACGGCTACAATCCTAATGGAAATCCACTTATGTCAACGTGTTTAGGAGGAATTGTGTTCTAAATTCTGAATCTACTGTTGGTTTATGAGTTGCATGGATACAGTATGTGTTCAAATATATATATTTCCTACAAAATTGTTTGTTTTTATAAGAACTGTTTGCTATTGTTTAGCTGAAATTGTTTTGTGTTAGCTATTTTAATTGGTTAGCTACTTTAGTTATGTAGCTCTTGCGGTTTCTCAGCTACTTTAATTTGTTAGCTACTTTATTTGGTAAGCTATTTTAGTTTGGTAGTTCTTGTACTAGACTGTGAGCCACCTACGTTTATTAGGTACTTCAGTCTGTTAGATAGTTTAATATGTTAGCTACTTCAGTTCCTTAGCTACTTTAGTTTGTCAGCTACTTTAGTTTCTCAGCTACTTTAGTTTCTCAGCTACTTTAGTTTGTCAGCTACTTTAGTTTCTCAGCTACTTTAGTTTCTCAGCTACTTTAGTTTCTCAGCTACTTCAGTTTTTTAGCTACTTTAGTTTGTTAGCTCTTTTAGTTTGGTAGCTCTTGAAGTAGATTGTGAGCTACTTTAGTTTGTTAGATAGTTTAATTTGTTAGCTACTTTAGTTCCTTAGTTACATTGGTTCGTTAGCTCCATTTTGTTGGATAGTTTTGTTTGATTGGTACTTTAGCTCTTCAGACTATACAAATAATTTATTTAGAGGACTTTTTCACAACTTTGATTCTCTTTGTTTTTTTCTATTGTTTTGCAGGCTTGGGTATGTCCGTGTGCATTTCTGTTGTCTTGGTCATCTCAGTGTTTTTAGTGTTTCTCCTGGAATGAGGTACAGTGTTTACTGATATGTTAAAACTGCAGACGTGGTGTTGAGAGTGAATGTATGCTATGTTATAAATGATCTGCCAAATGTAAAATTTAAGATGGCTTGAGGAAAAGTTCAACTCTGTTGAGAAGTTTTTTACTGTGTTACAAAATGTACTTCTGCATTGTTCAATTTCAACAGAGACTGAGTTACTTAAAAATATTGCATATATAAATATATTATATAAAAAAGTTTCTTCTCCTTGACCATGAGTTATCTGAGCTATATTAACAAAACAGACAAAACCACACAAACACTCTCCAGTCTCCACACAATCGATTCTCAAAGGAAAGTTTCCTCGTAGTTTTCACCAGGCTCCCCAAGTTCAGAGTCTCTGGATATTGATCTGACGACCTCAGAGAGGTCACTGGCTGCCAGGGTCACGCTGTCATAAGATGGTGGTGAGGACAGTAGAGTGTCCTCTGTTGTCTGTACAATGTCAATGATTCCATAGTGCTGCATCATGGAGGCTATCAGCCCCACTGTTGCTGGTGCATTCTCCACATCCACTTCAGTCTCATAGTTCATTTGTCTGTAGAGGTAGGATGCCTGCTTCATCTGCCGGCGCACCAGATGCCTCCTGTAACACCTTTGGATGATGATTGCAGACACATCTTCCAGTTTGCGACGCAGTGTGGAAGTGATGGGCTCGTGGGAAATCTTAGATGGGTTGGTGACCATGAACTTCTCTTCCATTTGCTGCTTGAGGGCGTCCATCTCACCCGACTCTCCCAGGACACGCTTTGTGAAGGCAAACAGGATGTCCAGGCAGTGGATCCGATCCCCGCTGACCATGGGAAGGTCCATGGAGATCAGCTTGATTCTGTTGGGCTTGGCTATGCGCAGTGGCTCTGACAAATTGTCAGCGAAGATTGACAGCATGGAGAACTCAATGAACTGCGTGGCCTCAGAATCAAACTTCTCCCAAACCTCATAAAACATTTCAAAATCATCCTCGCTCAGTGGCTCCGTACTCTCCTCTGTGGCAACACTGAAGTTCTCCAGAATGATAGCTATGTACATATTTACCACAATGAGGAAAGAAATGATTATGTAACTGACAAAGAAAGCGATGCCCATTGAGGGGCTGCCACAGTTTCCCCGGGTGTTAGTGCCAGTATTGACAAAGTGAAGGTCGCACTCCTCTGAGTAGCTGGCCATTATAGGACTCAATAGGTTATCCCAGCCTGCCGAGGTACTGATCTGAAAAAGGCAGATCATACTATTCCCAAAGGTCTCAAAGTTAAACATGTCATCAATCCCATCTTGTTTTTTCACGTAGGCAAAGTTCGCCATACCGAAGATAGCATAGATGAACATTACGAGGAAGAGCAGGAGGCCAATGTTGAACAGCGCTGGCATGGACATCATTAAGGCAAACAGTAGAGTCCTTATTCCTTTGGCTGCACGTATAAGTCGAAGTACACGTCCTATCCTTGCCAGTCTGATGACCCGAAACAGGGTTGGAGATACAAAGTACTTCTCAATGATGTCTGCGAGAACAATCCCTAAAGGAAGAGAGAAAGACAAGAAAAATGTAGTTTGACCTCATTACACAATGATGAACTTATACTTTAAGCTGCACTTATCAATATTTTCATGTACAGTGATCGTTTAGGAATGAGTTGTGTCACTGGTAATGACAAACTTCACTGTTTTGGTTCACTTAACACTCTTACAAACCTTGGTTCCAGCCATAGGAGGAGGCACATTTAAAATAAACCTGTCTAGCACCAAATGGCAGACAAAGTATGCTTCTAGTTAATAAACATAGTGGAACATTAAGTAGACATATATCTTCCTTGAGAGTCGGTAGAGACCAAAACAGAGCTAAAAGTAGAGTAAATTCAGGAATTATATTCTTCAGGTGGTCATACAAATAACAGTAAGTAAATGCCAATGTCTAGTGGGTGCACACATTTCCAACTGTTTGCTAAAATCTTAGCAATACCAACTTTATAATGGGATACTATGGAAGTATTTATATTTGCAGATTATTCCACTGCTTGCAATGGTAAAAAAAAGAAGAAAAAAAGTTAGTCGAGCTTTAAGACTTCCTCACAGCCAGAAGTGTATATTGTATGCCAGAGTTAAAGCTGAGAAAACAGCAATTATTATAAATAGAACGAAAATAAATTAACAGAGTATTAACTACAAAGCCTTTGTCCAGAATGCATTTGAATTATATAAATGATTAGAGATTTTTATTCTGCACCTTGACGTGGATACATCTGCCAGAAATCTGTCATTGAAGCATGTACAGTAGTCCAAGAGAAAATAGCAAAAAATGCAAATGTCACAATGTTAAAAGATATGGTGCTAAGAAACAGCAGATAAACCAATGGTACTGAAAAATCGAACACCCTTGTCGGAGGCTAACAGTAAATGGCATTTGGTTTTTTTGCGTCTCAACTTACCCACAATGGAGAGAATTATCACCACAAAGTCAAAGATGTTCCATGCAACTGTGAAGAAATAACAGCGGAGAGCAAAGATCTTGATCAGGCATTCAGTGGTGAAGATCACGATGAAGGCCAGGTTGATCTTGTTGAGAATGGACTCCATGCGCTCTGACTGCTCGTCGGTTTCCACCATCATGGTCACCATGTTGATGATGATGAGCATCATGATCATGATGTCGAAGGCTTGCTTTGACACAAGATCGAAGAAGAAGGCTTGGAGAATGTTCTAGGATTGGGAAATATAAATGGCAATTATTAGTATCAAGAATGTGTGAAAAAAAGGTATGAATGTATTTGATGTGGATGAATTGTTATGCTATAATATAAATAATATATATAATAAAATAGATAGATGCGATTGCTAAAAGACATCAGGTAGGATTTTCTGTGAAATGGCAAGATGGGTGGGAAGGGGCAGGGACTGGGTGGCATGGGAAAGGGATTCCCTATATTTTTTCTTTGTCTTTTCTTTTTGTATTATTGTCTATATAATTTGTATCTGTGTATATAAGTACATAAGGGCAACAAAAAAAACAAGACAATAAAAAGTTGATCACAAAAAAAAAGAATGTGTGAAAAATGTGTTACATTTGAGACTATTATTTTACCGTAGGCCTTGGTATTGGCTTTTGGGGTTTTTTAGATCCTAATTTCTTCATAGCATTGTAGTACTTCTTCTGTTCTTCAGTCATGAAGATATCCTGTCCACCTAAGTATAAGCAACAAAAAACACCAAACATTATTTTTACAAACAAATGGGACAAGAACAGTTTAGCTACAGTATCAACAGAAGATACTATTTCCCTCTAAACCAGGTCAGTTAAAATTTGCCTGTGGCAGAAAAAAGTTCTGTGGTTTTGCCCGGTAAGAAACATATGTAAGGAATACGTAAAATATCTAAATCTGTGCAATTTTTGGCAAGTAAAATTGCATCTAGTACATCAAAAGAATTACTTGCAAATATCAAAGTGATGGAGGCCAGTATTGCCAATACTCATCTTTCTTTTCTGCTGATTGAAGTTGTCAATAATGACACCGATGAAAAGATTGAGGGTGAAGAAGGAGCCGAATATGATGAAGATGACAAAGTAAAGGTACATGTAGAGGTTGATTTCTCTGATGGGTTGTTCCTCCACCTAAAACCAAACATTTGTATAAGTCAGCTGGTCACTTCGACATGTTCATGATGAAGGCTCTGTATGTAAGGCTCTGTATGTATGCAGATAGAAATACTTACTCCTCTTGAATCAACAGCTGCGTGCATTATTTCCATCCATCCTTTGAATGTAGCCTTTAAAACAATACAAAATGTCACATTGCTGTATGGGTACTGCATTGCAAACAGAAGAAAGGCATGATTCTAGGGCTGCTCTCGGAAAGTCGATTGAGGCGCAACATCTGTTGGTAACCCGTGACTTGACCCCTATACAAATATTATGTAATTCACACAAAGAACTAAAACAAAAAGTAATGGCGTGACTTGAAGAAAAGTCGAGCAGGTTGAATAAGTCAAGCTGTTGTCTTTTTGTTTAGGTTGTTTAGATTGATATATATTTGAACGGAAAGTCATATTTTCGTATTGAGCAGCTACATCCGATTAATACAATTGTGATTTGGGTTCAGCCCTGCACAATACCTTAAATCCAAGCGTGCTTGGCATATTTGCCAAAATCCCACACAGTGCAGCAGATAAAAACTCACCACTTGCAGAAGGGAAAGGTAGCCAAGTCCCACGTTGTCGAAGTTGACCTTCACTTTTGTCCAGTAGAACTGGGTGTCGTTCATAGAGAGGCACTCTGACTTGTTGTTGACCAAAGAGACATTGTGAATGAAACCAGTTCTGTTCACGCACTTCCCGAACTTGCCAGCGAACAGGTTGACCCCCATGATGCTGAAGATGAGCCAGAAGATGAGACACACGAGCAGCACGTTCATAATGGAAGGGATGGCTCCTATTAGAGCATTCACGACAACCTGATGAACAACAGGTAAATACAGGTTAGTCTCACAGCACTGAGGTTCTCGATGAACAGATTTCAGATCTACAAATCACTGCCCGCTTCTTTAAATATTTGAGCATTTCGAGTCTGATTATAAAGCTATTTCTTATTTAGCTCATGATCTGTTTGTAGAGTGGACTTATAATTAATGTATGCAATTTTACATTTTAAACAATCAAGCATTCATTACATTTAGGCTGATTTAAACATCGGTTATGTTTGTGTTATGCGCCTTCAACTTTAAATGTAACTCATGTGTCACACTTCCTAAATAAATCTCCATTATTTTTAAAAGGTACATCTAATGAAGACATGCATGTATGATTTGCAACTGAGCCATAATCGTATTTGAATTTTTTTTTTTTTATATATATATTTTTTTCAATTATAAAATAAACAGACATTGCTCCAGATAACAGAATATACAACAAAACATGTAACAACAAACAACTAAACAAAACGTAATGGGGGGGGGGATGCAAGGATGACTGCCTAAGACAGCTGATTGTGACATACACAGGACATTACATACACAATACATTATACATTACACAGGAGATGCCATATTGTCAGGGTCAGACAGGAGAGCTGCGGACAGTGAACCGCAATCCTCCTGTCTCCCCTCAAAATCCCCCAGCAGAGAACCTGCACGCTCCATTGTTCAGTAGGTCCAGATACTCCCTCAGCCATGAGTCCCTAGTAAAGCAGGCTGGTTTGCGTTCCTTCCAGTTTAGTAGGATGAGTCTTTTTGTGGCTAAACAGCCCAATGTCCAGAGCCGATCGGCAGTCCTTGCAACATTGCCATCTGGCTTGAGACCCAGTAGACATGCAATGGGACATGTAGGGAAATTTACTTTTAAAGATTCAGACATTAAGGATATTACTTCTGACCAAAGTTTTTTTTACCGCTGGGCATTCCCAGAGTAGGTGCAACAATGTACCTCGCTTGCCACATTCATGCCAGCATAAGTCTCTGTGTTTATTGTCCATCTTGGATTTTGTAACAGGGGTGATGTAAGCTCTGTTGAGAATTTTGAACTGTATGATCCTGAATCTTACACATTTAGAAGAGAACATAGCTGACCTCCAAATGGAGTTCCATTGCAAAGCAGACAGAGAGATATTCAAGGCATGCTCCCAGGACAGTTGGACAGGAGAATAGGTATTCGGGGCAGCCCTAGATAATAATTTATAAATGTTAGAGACCACACCGGATGATACGATTGCTTTCTTGAGGCGCAGGTCCTCTTCCATACATGAAGCAGGCATGGCTCCCTCCTTACATGTTGTACTAATAATAGATGCTAGTTGTGCATATGATAGAAAAGATGAGTCTGAGAGACCATACTGATTTTTGAGTGGTTGAAATGGAAGGGTTTGGTCTCTATATATCTGTCCAATTGTAGTAATACCCGCCCTCTGCCAGATATTATTACTTAAGGTTCCTCCTCCTGCAGAAAGACAGGGGTTACTCCAAATGGGGCAAGATGGCAAAGAGAGCCCCTCTATGTTGAGTCTCCTGTGCAGTTGCTTTACAATAGAGCATGAAGAGCGGATGATGGTATTATCCATTGAGGGTGGTGGTTTTGGGCAGTACCACATTGAGGCCAGAGATATGTTTTGGTTTACAGACATGATGGATTGCTCCAGCCATTGCCAACTGCCTACCGGAGAGGCACTTTTGTACGCCCACGATAATGGATACTTTGCATTGAAGGACAGATAATACTGGAATACATCCGGGACTCCCAAACCTCCCATTGATCTTGGAATGATCAACTTATTATGTGCGATTCAGGGTTTTTTATTATTCCAAAGGAACTGAGTGAATAGGGATTTGATATCTTTAAACCATTTTAGTGGGAATTCAAGAGGGATAGAGGAGATGATATGAGAAAGCCTTGGGAGAACATTCATTTTCAAGGTTTCTGCTCTGCCCCATAGAGAAAGTGGTATGGCCATCCATCTGTTGATGTCCTCTTTAATGGACTGGAAAATAGCAGGGCCGTTAAGGCTAAAGATTTTAGAGATAGGAGAGACGATGTTAATTCCCAAATACCTCATTCCATTTGTTTTCCAAAGGGGGTGTTCATTAGGTTGTGCTTATATGTGTATGAGTTAAGTGGGATTGCTTCCCTCTTGTTCCAATTTATCTTATATCCAGAGAAGCTGCCAAATAAATGTATCATATCAAGAACTGCGGGTATAGAGAGTGCTGGCTTGCTCAAAGTAAGAAGTATATAGTCAGCGTACATATTTAATTTGAAATCGTGTCCATGAATGTTCACACCATGTATGTCACCATTAGAGCGAATTGCACAGGCTAATGGTTCTAGAGCCATAATAAAAAGTAGGGGACTAACTGGACACCCTTGCCTCACACCACGGTGTAAGGGGAAAGGTTTTGAGATGAATCCATTAGTTCTAACAGAAGAGAAGGGAGCGCTATACAAAGCCTTTACCCAGCTAATCAACTTGGGCACAAAGCCACATTTTTTGAGCGTGTAAAATAGATATGCCCATTCTATTTGGTCAAAAGCTTTCTCAGCATCTAGTGATGTTGCAATCATTGGCAAATTGCTGGAGCTTGCTTCTAGAATAATCTGAAAAACCCTCCTCATGTTATTTGAAGACTGGCGGCCTGGAATGAAACCTACTTGGTCTATATGTGTATTTTCATATTTATGACAGGACACGACAAAATGTCTACAGTGTCTCTGGGCTGATGAAGCTAGCCATGCTTTGAGCTAGATGCTAACGACAGAATGGTCACACAACCCAGTCTCACGGCATTTCGTGTTCACCAACACGATTTTTAATCTATTGATTCGTGTTCACCATCACGATTTGCCCCTTTTTTTCATGTTGCACAGCACGATTTTAAAAGCAATGTATTTCTACTGGTAACGTGTTTCGTGCCTGCAGGCTGCAGCACGTCTTTTTCTCCGGTCGGGTCGTGGAAGACCGGAAGCTGTGTGGTTCATAAAAACATGTTCTTACTCAATATCAAGCCACAGTTATTGCTTTTATTTTAAATCGTATAATTTCGGACTTTTGTTGCCGTCTGTGAGGAAAAGAAATGGGGCTCAGAGCCTCAGGATACTGAAATCTGTATTTTTAAATATTTTTTTCCTTCTAATTTGTTATTCTTTTCAAAATAACACACTGTTATTTACTCACCAATAACACACAATTATCCTTGCTTTTATTTATTGGTTTAATTCCATAATCTCGGGCTTTTTTGGCGTCCGTCAGGAACTGAATTTCAAAATAAATATAACCGGAAACAGACGTAGGCATTTCGAGCGATTACCCAAGATCCTCAGCTATGGTTTTAAGCTCTCTGATTGGATGTGTTAGCCGCAATGCATGCTGGGATTTGGTGTTTATATTATATGAAATCCGGAAAACATTTTAAAAGTATAAAATAATACTTAATTCCGAGTGCTCTTGCTTTTCTCTTTGAAAGTCATCACATAACGGCATTGTAATACACGGTTCGGCTGCATTACATATTACAGATCTGCCGTAGTTCTTTATTTAGAGAGCCCTGATGAGAAGACCTTTGGAAAAACTGGAAGAAATGGCGCCGAAACTGAATACTTGACGTGGATCATAAATATATCAACAATTAAACAACATCTTCAATTTCTATTCACACAATACGTCTCCTTGCAGTATCAACACTAATTCGGCTGACTTTTATATTTGATCTAATTCACAGATATATATTTACACCATAACGGTGCACAGCTGATAGAAAAGGACTGTAGTTTTCAAAGATATTACTGATTTTCTTTGAATGTAAGAATGTAAATACTGAGTCTGAAATAGTATAGCAATATGCTGTAAAATGATGTGAAAGCATGCATAAAACTATACATCTTCAGATGTTGTACATACACACTAATAATACAAAGTTATTATGGCTGTGTGCACCTTGTGTGCACCTCCTAGTGGTTAAAGCACGTTATTGAATTATTGTTTTTATGTGTTATATTTGATTAAAAAAATATTATGAGTACATACTTTCATAGGGGGAAAGTATAAATATAGAAATATAGAATATAAAAAATCAAGAAGATACTATAAGTGATCTCTACAATAAAACAGTTTAGTGCAGGATGTACACAGATATTAATAGGAGGAGGTGCAAAACAGAAAAATTAACCTTTATTTAAACATTAAATATTAAATATTAAGCCTGACAAAGTAATTAACGTCTAATATATTGCTTTCCTGCAATGTTAACTATGTTGAAGCACTTATTTTAACTGATATTATACACATTAATTATACTCTTATGTATGTAGATAGAATAAGAAATGTGCAGAATATGACAGTTTAATGGTGGCGGTACACACATATTGATAGATGTCTTGTAATGCACTGTTGAGGAACCTGTGACCCAAGTTTTTCATTCATTGCATAACTACACCGTAGTTGTGTATGATATGTCAATAAACCTTTGAAAATCTTGAAAGGGATGTGCAAAATAGCCATAATATACCGTCTTTAATTAACTATTAGTAGAGAATAACGAGTAATGAATATACTTTATTACTTGTTTCCATTCATGTCAATTGCAGATACATGTTTAGTCTTCTCAAGCACCAACTATCAAATATCTCTCCTGATTGTTGGCACTTGACAATCACCTTACCTGAATTTTACTCAGGTGTAACTAAAGTCTGATTTAAGGGTTGTTTATATTTCACATAATTAATCAGAATCTGCAAAGTAACTCAAATAAATGCAGTGGAGTAAAAATACCAGGTTAACCTCTGAATTGTAGTGGAGTAGAATTACAAAGTAACAATGAGCTGTCATGTGGGTATATATTAATGCTGCGCATTATGGACACAAGTGATTTTCACCCATTTATTAATTATACGTTTTACATTTGATAACACCAATGTGTTTAATAATGGCAACTTCTAATTGTGGGAAAAACGAAAACGTTCAGTAGAGACGTCCCATAGAACATTTTGCGAAACACAATAGCCAGCATGTAGTTCTGGGGCGGCGTTCGATTCCAGTTTTGGATAGTCTGGCGTGGTTTCGTTCCATTTCACACAGCTGTTTGACGCTCTGCGTAACCTTATGGGAACTGTAGTCCTAAACGATAGCTGGGGATTATGGGTAGTGTAGTGTCTTCGGCCATCCTAAACTCAGAAATGTTGACAATCGCAATGATGCTTGAAATGTCCCTTATAGGCCTACGTCTGTTTCCGGTTATTTTTATTTTGAAATTCAGTTCCTGACGGACACCAAAAAAGCCCGAGATTATGGAATTAAACCAATAAATAAAAGCAAGGATAATTGTATGTTATTGGTAAGTAAATAACAGTGTGTTATTTTGAAAAGAATAACAAATTAGAAGGAAAAAAATATTTAAAAATACAGATTTCAGTATCCTGAGGCTCTGAGCCCCATTTATTTTCCTCACAGACGGCAACAAAAGTCCGAAATTATACGATTTAAAATAAAAGCAATAATTGTGGCTTGATATTGAGTAAGAACATGTTTTTATGAACCACACAGCTTCCGGTCTTCCACGACCCGACCGGAGAAAAAGACGTGCTGCAGCCTGCAGGCACGAAACACGTTACCAGTAGAAATACATTGCTTTTAAAATCGTGCTGTGCAACACGAAAAAAAGGGGCAAATCGTGATGGTGAACACGAATCAATAGAATAAAAATCGTGTTGGTGAACACGAAATGCCGTGAGACTGGGTTGGGTCACAATGACAACAATGCTAACAGGCAGATGTAATGTTAACCGGTCTCACTATCTTAGTTAAACCTGTTAACATTTGGTTGTAAACACCCTGTGAATATCCATTGAAAGGTTGAAATCAGGGTGCAAAAAACGTTTGTGTCCACTGGACTAACTGGACCCCTCATTAGATTACCTTTTTTTTGGCTGCTGAGTAATTTGAATCTACTAGCATATTTGACCAACATTTGGCTAGTAAAAGGTACAAATGTTGCACCCAGGTTTAAATATTTCACTCTGAGCAAAAGTGGTGGATGACCAACTGACCGATTTACTGACTAACTTCACCATCACTATAGTAGGGTGACCAGACTTCCCGTTTTCCGGGGACGTCCCCGTTTTTATTGGCCTGTCCCCGGTTGAAACTGTCCCCGGAAATGTCCCCGTTTTTTAATATACATTAAAATCACATAGCAAGGTGAAATAAAACGTTTCATGCCATGAAACACTGGGTAAACAGAGTATACTGCTCATTATTCTTCTTCTTTTGTCTTCCTGTTTCTCTTTATCTGCTCCATAAACTCTCATTCTTAACTGCGCCGCACGCTCTCTTTTCTTGATCACCCTAACACACCCTTCACTGTCCCGCTTAATTGTAGGAATTCTGCATTGTGCTACTTCACTGGGTTTTGGAAACATGTACCCTACTTTGGAGCATCTTTGATCAAATTGATCTGTGCCTGTCCATTTCGTGCAGTAGGCTTGATAGTACTGTATCCAATATTTAAAACGTTTTTTATATATGAATCACTTCCATATACAATGCCAGTATTCAGGCCTTGGTTTAATCATTTCATAAAATAAATAGAGATAAAGAAGCAAATAGATTGTACAATAGTGAGAAAGAGAAGGAAAGAGAAGACAAGTTAAGAAAAGGGAGAAAGTTTGGAGGGGAAGAAAAAGTTAACAGAGTACGAAGAGTATACAAGGATAGTGACAAAGAGCAGAAGAAAATGTGCAATGGCTCTTTCCAAGAAATGAACATGTCACTTAAATGACAATATGACGAAAGAATTTTCCTTCATACGCCCAGGTGGCAAAGATGATACAATGGGTGCTGTACCATTTGTAATTCAACATTTTCAGTTGCCAGTGGATGAAGAACAGCAGTAACAGAACATCAACAAACAAAAAAGCATAAAGCCTCTCTCATTGCCCGTGCTGGTGTGCCCTCTGTCACCACATTCTTCAAGAAGGTACACCCTTCCCAGGAAGAATACGATCTAGCTGTGCAGGAAGGTGTCTTTGCATACCACACTTTGCGACACAATCATAGTTTCAGATCTTTGGATTGCACAGCACAACTGACAAGGAAGCTTTATGAATCTAAATGTACATGTGCTAGGACTAAATGTGATGCCATAGTGAGTAACGTGTTAGCACCGTGGGCAACTACCTTGGTAACACAGGACCGACCAGGTGTCTCTGTCCATTTATGCATCCAATCTGTAAAGCTGCTGCCAATATTAGTAAGATACAAAACTACTCGATTGTGTTGAACTCAAAGGAGAAACAGCAGAGGAAATTGCAGCTGAGGTCCTGGTGGTTATCCAAAAATTAAAAAAACTGTTTGATCTCTTTGTCCCAGTGTGTCTGACAGTTGTGTCTCTCTGTTGAAGTGTCTTTGATAGTATGTAATTCTGCTAGTGTTACTTGTCTGTTGTCTCTATATCTTGTACATATGTTAATTATATAATAAACTTGAGGCTATAACCTATGTAGTTTGAAAATGTTTTGTTATTAACTCAATAAGTGAGTTACGCATTCTTTACTCTAACTTCACTTACCATGGTTTTGAAATCAAATTTTACCATTTATAGTAATTAGTTACACATCAGTTTATTACAGCCGTTAAAATGTTCGAATTAAATTGAACCAGAATTGTCCCCCCTTTTTCTTTAGCAGTAAAGAAAATTGGATATGGTAATGATATATTGACCGCAAAACTCAAAATGTCCCCGGTTTTAATTTTGAAAATCTGGTCACCTTACACTACAGTGCAACACTATCTTAGACTTGTTGTCATTGGAAGGTTCATCAACCTGGAGATTATCCCGTTGTTGGACAGAACAATGAACTACATTGAAAATATAAACTACATGATAGACGTAATGATCCTGGAATTTATAAGAAAGTTACTTGTCAACAGAAACACTGCTGTTAAAGTGATTTGTGAAATCATTGGTGTTCAGAAAAAATATTTCTCACCCTCATGCCCTCGAATCTGGAAAGAGCTCTGAGAGGTCTCAAAGCGCGTAGAGTCCTCAGGGACTTGATCGCAGTAAAGTCGGAATATCCCAATGAATTTGCTACCAGGCTTATCAAGGACACCTAAATGGAGCACAAAAAGAAGTGTTAACAGTGAGAATCAATACAGTATTAAATACGTGTGACAGTTTTTACACCTTTAAACCTGGGGTAAAGTAGTAATATGTCTTTCTATAGTGCAAGAAGAAGAATAGAAAAAAACAAACAGAAAAATAAAGCAATATCACACAAAGTTTTAGCAACACATTGTTTGATAACTGTATATCATTTTTTAAACAATTCTATATCATTTTGAAGAAAATATATAAAACAAAAGTTCATAAAAGACAAGTAGAAAACATTTAAAGAGCCGTTTTGCCGCTACTTTTTTAGAGTTGTTGTGTATTTTGGGACATTCCACAGTTAGGAACACAACAAATTGAATTTTCAGGTTTAGATTTTTTTGTTTTTGCTGTGTAATCTTTTAGCAAATTTAGACTTCCACTCTATTCTACATCCAAAACGGACAAAACTAAATGGTATTCCGCTGTCGAATGACCCTTGGATGAAAGCTATGAATGAAAATGGCATGAAATAAATGAAACAAATCTAATGTCATGACTGTTGATGACAAAACACAGACAAGTATGCATATATAGACGAATAGTGTCCATGAATGCATACTCCACTATATATACATATTTAAATATGAATATATATCAAATAGAGTGAGTTTTATAAAGAATTTATATCTATCTTCGCCAAATTTCCTTACCCAATTTGCATCCAATTCATCCAATAAGTTAATTAAAAATAGTTTAGGACTAATAAGGTCCCAATGTTCTGAATTTCTTTATAAAAGTCTATTTACACATGTGTTTGTCCAATATATCTAAAGAAGATACTCAAAATGTTTTCTCAGGACAAGAGAAGGCTTTGGCTCCAGAAAAAATGGAAAAACATTAAATACAGAAAATAAGTAAGGTGGTCGTTGCAATGATCAACAATATTTTCTTCTAAACAGGCAAAACCCCATAGTTTTGGTCCAAAAAAAAGTTTAGACATAAGCTCAACCACTGCATTTCTAAATGAACTGAAAATGTTTAAGATACGTTTTATAGGTTTATTTTCTCTTCAAGTACATCTTCTGTAGATAAACCTTAAGAATAAATGGCGCAACATTTGTTTTTGATATTAAAGCCAAGGTCCTGAAGTAACCGATTTGAAGAACTGTTTTTTTTGGAAGTTTTGTAAACTCGACGATGGCTTTTGATATCAAAACAGAAAGCACTTACGAGTGAAGAAACACAGAAGCATTTGTGAGGCAGATGCAAGTCTCCAATCCCGGAGCTCATACTCACCTGGGACCTGCTAACTACAACTTACCCTAACAATAGAGCGGTCTGTGGCAATCTGTATAACAGCAGGTGAAATCAGAGGAAGTCAAGGGGCTGCAAGCCTTGGGCACTACACGCCACCTCCATTTTACCCAACAGCACTTTTAAATCTTTCTTTATTTCCAAAATTGTACAATGTAACTACTAAGTGTGTGATTCATCTATATGTTTTCTGAGTTTGACCAAGGTCGTAAGACAGTTGTTGGGGGAAGCACAAATTCAAATGATGCCATCTGTATGTATGGATTGTCAAGTGCTTTCCCGTAAATAATGACACTCACCACATTGTAAATCCCACAAAATAGAAGAAGCAACATTCATTGGAGACACTTCAACCTCAATTCTCAAAATGTTTACCTTTCTTTCATGTAGTGTAACGAAAACAAGCAGAAAAAGTTCCTTACATCCACGATGAGAAAGTCGAGCCAGCACCAGTAGTTGGTGAAATACTTCTTGAAGCCGTATGCGATCCATTTGAGGAACATCTCCAGCACAAAGATGTAGGAGAAGACCTTGTCGGCGTACTCCAGCACCACCTTCACGACTTTTCTCTTCTCAATGTAAATGTCTTCAAATGCCTGTGAGAGAAAGTCATTTAGTTTCATCCATTATTAGAGTGAAATCAGTTTTTAGATGCCATTATTTTACACTACGGTTTTTAAACCACTGAGAGAAAACATGCTGCTGGAAGTCACTGTGGGAAGGTTTATATTAAACTGCAGCCGTTAAGCTTTAATGCTATGGGGGCAATCTTCGGCCACCAGCTATCGGTCTGACAAAGATTAAGCCTCTGGGAACATCGGTCACACAGTAACAAGATCTAACATGTGGCCAGTGCATATACGGCTGTGACCTCCTCTTCTCTTTCCAGGATATGGTTTACAGTCCCATTGGCAAATTGGGAAAGGTATACTGTTTCCGGGATTACATAATCAGAATATAAAAACAAGTTAACTTTATTCTCTTACAGTTACAAAAAAAATAAAAAATGTAATAAGATTACTGTTACATTTATAAAAAACAGGGATTACTAGCAGGATTACAATATTACCAAAAACAAAAAAACTAGTATTTATTAGCATTGCATTTGATATTGGGGCAATCCAAAAGTAAGGGAAAGAAATCAGATTGCATTACTTTTATGTTTTGACCCAGATTAGGTTGCTGATAATATTTCAGGTATCTAGTAATTGTAGTGGAATACAATTCTGAAGTCACCCTTCTAACTTTGAAGACATAAATATATCAATGAACAAACGATAACAAAAATCAACCAGGAGTCTTTTAATTTGACGCCATTAAAAAATGCTTTAAATGTATTTCAAAGTGTTGTAATGATTGAGGAATACATGACTATGACGTACAAGAGCCCCACTGCTGAGCAGGATCATGAAGATGATGAAGGTCTCAAACCAGCTGTGTTCCACAATCTGGTAGCAGGTCTTCCTCAGCCTCCACCAGGCCTGACCCAGCCCGCGGCTCGTATCCACCTCACAGCAGTGACAGTGCCTGATGCAGACTGAGCAGGAGGAAAAACAAATCAGTACAGGTGAAACCACATGAAGAAATAACGCTATTCAAATAACTTGCAAAAGCTTAAGTATTTCGATCTCTCTGTCTGTACACACAAACTGAAAGATTGACAAAAAGTTGACTTTGACTTGACTTTGACTGTACTTTATGCGCATCGTTTTACACTATAAATTCTCACATTGTGGGAAGCACTCCTCCGGCTCCATGTTCTCCTCAGCCAGCTCTGATATGTTGTCCATCTCTTCTTCAGGCTTCCTCAGATCCACTGTACTGCCCTCCGATAGGCTGACCAGCTCCTGAGAAGAGAACAGTCTTATTATTACCAATATCTCACTTTTATTCTTATTAAACAGTGTATAAAACAGTGCTGAGTTGTAATACAAACGTATACAGGCTTGGGGTAAACAGATTAACAGGTTGACGTAATCAGGATACTAATTAAAAGGTAACTCCATTCCCTTGCAGTAACATAAAAAATACACTACTTTTACATTTAAAAAAATTGGGGATTATTCGATTATTTAGGGATTATTATTCACGTTCAAGGTGTGGGAACGCAAGCCAATAGAAGCACAAGTGTTACATAGTGATGTCATTATGTTAGGGATTTAAACAAAGGAGTCCAATAGAGGTATTTCAGGCCAGGAGGGGAGCGTGTGGGAGAGAAACTCCCTACGAGCAGAACTCTGGGATTGTAGCCTCTGCAGACCATTTACAGTACATGCACAAACAAAAATAACACACTACAGGAAAGAAAAAACCCCAAAGCATAAAAGGGCGCTTTTAAACCCTGCTGTGACATAATTAGTTGGGATTTGGCCACATGCTTATACATTTCAAACCGAACAGAGCAGCGTAGCTTTATCCTGCTCTGTATTCAGTGTGGCTTCATCCCATCAAAGATCACTACTGCCTTCCCTTTCAATCTCTTCCGAGCCATTTTGATGAGATTTCCGTGCGCAACATATTTAACGTGATTTATAGGATAGAGGTGCAGCTTCAATCCTATAAACATGGTACGAAGTCTAATCCAGCATTAAAGAGCATCCGCAGGACCTGGAGACCAGATTACTAGCATTACCAATGTTCTCCAGAACAGAGCCGTGAGAATAGGGATTTTAGGTCAAATGCTGCCACGTGTAAGCAGCTGTGATACATTCAAACACAACGTGATTGCTTATTGTTCTTCAAAGGGATCTACTTTTTGATATGTCATTATTCATAACTAACTTCTCAATAGTCACAATCTTGCATTTTTCAGTGCGTATTCAAAGCAATACACATGTAGGCTGAGCAGCTGCTGATGCCCAGTTAAGCTGATGGAGGCCTGGTTTTTTTTTCATTTCCATTTTCTCTGATGCCTAATTCTAGTGTGATGTGGAGCAGAGCATGGCAGGGAAATAGGAAGAGAGGGCGCCAGACTGCAGCCCTGGCTCTGCTCAGTTGTGTCACTTTAATCTGCGGCGTCTGGCTCCACATCTGGCCCGCTGCTGTGTGCCTGCCAGAAAGGACAGGAACGACAAACCCTCCACCTCAACAAACTCCCGGACACTCACAGATAGAAGAATCCAGAAGAAAACAGGACGGGTGGATGATTCAAGATTTCAAGATTCAAGGCTTTTATTGTCATTCGTACATAACTACAGTGTAGTTATGTCAATGAAAAGCTTAGGGCCAAGGCTCTTCCAACAGTGCAACACAATAAAACAGATAAAATATTGGACTATATTTACATAGTGCATAGCGAGTCTTTGATAGCACTCAAAGCGCTTTACAATACAAGGCAGCCCATTCACACACATTCATACAGAGGCTGCTCTACAAGGAAACACCTACACAGGGGAAACTTCAATTGTGACTGTTGGTCATCGGAAGCAATTTGGGGTTTTTTATCTAACCCAAGCACAATGCAACTTGTTGGCTGCATTTCCATCAACCATCCAATCGGTGAATAACTGCTGAGTCTGAAGTGTGATCAATCTACAACTCGGCTTTCTGAGGAGACTTCTGATTTCACCTTGTTTGGTTGCAGATTAACATGCTATGTGTCAAGAAAGCCTACACATCACAGCCTCTTTTGCAGAAAACCCCCACCTCTCCCTCCCCCTTACCCTAGCAGCGATAAGTCCGAATTGGTGTGTGTTGTTTCACTAAAACGTATAATCAAAGCAAGCAATGAGCTGAATTAATGAATCCTTTAAAATACATTTCTAGGACATAAAGGGAATATGCAACACAGAGGTTAAATTAACTTGGATTCTTCTTGCTTAAACATACAGTACTTCTTGATATTTATGTGAAATGTTTTACATTTTCATCAGGCTTTACCCATAGCAGTGATGTAACACCATTAGCACCATAGGTTTCTTAGCTGATCAGTATTTGATCCTTTCTCTTACAAGAACTATTTTGCTTGAAAATACCATCCAAAGAACACTACAACGGTAAATATGGAGAGTTTCTGTCCGTTGCAAAGAAATATGTGGATGTGAAAAACTCACTGCTTTGCTGTTTTCATCCTCTGAAGACTCAGAAATCTCCTCCTCCTCAAGAAACTCCACGTCGGACTCTCCGGGTGCGATGGGAACGATGACAGTCAAGTTGGGGTTTGTCATGTAGCTGTCCTCCCCCGGCGCGATGTACTTCTCTCCATAGCGTCCAAAAATTCCACCATTGCTCTCCACGTGATTCCCGACCAGCTTGGAGATTTCGTTGGCCTTCTGCTCTCTCCGCTTCGAGCTGCGTCTGCAGAGGTCGAAGATGCACGATGTGAGCCAGGAGAAACCGGATTCGATGCGGGCGATGGCGATCTGGATGTTGTTCAAATCACCGTCTTCGTCTGGAGCAGAGAGGTTGTCTGAGCTGAAGGAGCTGAGCAACAGGGCCAGGAAAAGGTTCAACACCTGTTGACGGACAAATGTAGCGTTACATTATATTGGATGTAGAGAAATATCAGAATATTATCACAATTGTATAACCATTTTGCCTGCTAATGCTGTATTTACATTAGGATTATCTATGGGCCTAGAGTCAGTCACTGGTTTTGTTGCTAGAGGCTTGTTGTCGGGGTACACCTTACTTTCTCCTTATCCCTCTCTGTACCCCTGTACTCTCGTGTTCCAAATAACCCAGCTTCCCCCGAAATGTTTTGTGTCTTTATACCCCTGGATCTAAGGACAGATGGTGTCGTATTCTTATTCTGTACAAACTGTACAGTCCCCTGAGACAAATATGAAATGTGTGATATTGGGCTATATAAATTAACTTTGATTGATTTACATTTATCTTTTTTTTTAGATGATATGTCACCAATGGCAAATCCTTTTCATTGTGAATTCAGTAGGATATTCTATCTTGATATGCTAAGGCACACATGGCTCGAGCTGACACTGAACTCTCAGAGTCTTCAAGCATCCAACTCCCAAGTAATCTTTCAACTAGCTTAGAGAGCAGTAGCATCAATCACATCTATGCAGCAGTGTGTGTGTGTGCGTGCGTGCGTGCGTGTGTGTGTGTGTGTGTGTGTCCAACTATGGGTAAATAGCCCCGCTGCCTTGTGGGTAAGCCTATTTAGGCAAAGGCTAAGGGAACACACCCTGACAGAAAAGCAATGCGCTGGCGGTGCGCTATAGGCGGGCCTTAAAAAAACCAAGGACCCGGCAGCCTCCTGCAGCCAGGATGGGGGACTGGTCGTCATGAGTTACCCATGCCACCGGGTTTATCTCATCGTGGTGAAGATAGTGCTACTGGGAAGTGCGCACCCCCGATGGCACTTAAAAACTTCCTTGTGCAGGTATCCACCTCTGACCATGGTGAAGTACCTGGACCTTACAGCGTGTTGAACACGCCTACAGTTGCCGTTGCTACTGCCACCACATACACTTGTCCTACCTGCAATAGGATTTGTGGGTCCAGGATAGGGCTATTCAGCCACCAAATAACTCACCGATAGAAGTGAACGTCATCATCGGATTCGATGGACAACCATAAGCAAGCATAAGCATGTGTCTGCACAGTTGCTAAGGATCATCTTTAGCCACTGAGCTAGTCAGAGATGAGAGCCTTCTCTCCCCTAAGCATCCTGGATAATCCCTTGGATAAACAGCTTTCCCAAGATTCATGTGTAGTGGAGGTTCCTGTCCATTAAACTCTATAAGACCTGTACTGTTGTGATCTGTGCTTTGCACCAGTAAGATATCCGGTTCACTAAAGGTCCCTGTATCATGACAACAAAAGCTGCTCTTTAAGTCTCCATTTTCTGTCAGTGCCGCTGAAAGGAAAAGCCCAGTCTGCTCTGATTGGCTTGTGAAAAATAGCATGTTACAAGGTTGCCAATGTTGGTATAGTCCTAGGTGGATTTTTGTTGTTTTGGGGGGGAATCTGACTAAAAGTGTTTAATTATCTGGCCCCTTTACGGAGTCAGAAGTTGTAAGCTGTTTTAAAGATGATGTTGTAGAGCTGGAGGTAGAGAAGACAGGAGATTTTGCAATTGTCCATTTGCTAAACCTCACACGCCTTAGTTACTGTTGCCACTTCCAAGTCATTGCATTCTGGCACATATCGATAGGTAGATTTAACACCTGGCATTCTTAGTAATTTCCAAAACCATAAGTGAATTAAAACAGACTCTTCACTTCTAGCCTATGACCATGGAAAAGTCACTAGCTGATTTATCAGCTGTAACTTGTCAGTGTACGCTCATGCTCATGGTTTAAATCCATGTGAGTGGTTTTAAAACTACATTTTGAATGTTTTTTGGTCTTAAAAATTAAAATAGATAGATAAAATGTCAGGAACTGATGATCCACGCAGAAGACATGAAAATGAAGCAGTTAGTCATAGAAATATACTTTTGAATAATTGTTTAGATTGTCCATATATATATATATATACACTGAACAAAAATATAAACGCAACACTTTTGTTTTTGCTCCCATTTTTCATGAGATGAACTATCATGAGATGATAGTGAGCACTTCTCCTTTGCCGAGATAATCCATCCCACCTCACAGGTGTGGCATATCAAGATGCTGATTAGACAGCATGATTATTGCACAGGTGTGCCTTAGGCTGGCCACAATAAAAGGCCACTCTGAAACGTGCAGTTTTGCTTTATTGGGGGTCCGAAAACCAGTCAGTATCTAGTGTGAGGGCAGGGCCGCCCCTCCCTACAGGCCAATCACGCAGGCTGCATGGGGCCCCACCTTAAGCAGGGGGCCCCGCCCTGAGGGCCTCAGCTGCTGTGCGCAGTTCTTCGCTCAGTTCTCCGCGCACCCCCGCGAGAGTGAGAGGTGAGAAGGGGAGCACTTCTGTAACCCGACACCGTTGCAATGAATTGACATCTGACCAATCACGGCTTTGATACGGCAACTAGTGCAGGTGAAGAGATGTCGGTGAAAAGACAGTTTCAGTCCGGCACAAGCAAGAGGGGAAAAAAACAAAACATGAAGAAACTAGAGCATCACCCGAAGGTGGGTTATTGTATGAGTCAAATGTACAACTTGCGAATGTTGTATAAGTCAAATTGCCAATTGCCATATTAAAACATCAGCTGCAATTCACGACATGAAGAAGGCAGTCTCTGCATAGCATATAGGCTAATGGAGATGCAGTTATTTCCATATTCTTTATTTAACATTCATTCAAGTATGTGATGCCTTTTATCTGCTAATGTACAGGAGGAAGAGAGATACACTGTCTGTCTATTGGCTTACATAACAGTAAAGTTTACAGCTTAAAAACATGGAGCATTTTTCCCCTTTTATTCATTTTTATGTCAATTTGCACATTTCATGGTGATGCTCAGCCTCTCCCCTTAACTCCTAACAGTCATCATCATGTCAACCACAACACAGAGAAATACTGATAGAAATGTGTGTGTAGTTGTTGATACATTGCTGACAGAGGGAACTATGAATACAGATTTAAGAAATATCAGTTTTTGAGCATGTCTTAAGCATGTTTTGTCTTGACTATATTACAACTAAATTATAATAAAATAATATAGTATTTATATTATTGAATTGATTATGATTATTACTATTATTATTATTATTATTATTATTATTAGTAGAAGTAGTTTATTTGCATTCATTATATTTTAATCTTTTTGAGGCTAGTATTTGGCAGGAAATGCAGACGTACATGCACATTTACCATTTACCTCACTGTATACAAAAGTAACTGTGTTGATACTAATAATAAACAGGAATTATATTTGCAGAGTAGCCTACTTTGTTTCCAAAAAAATGTGTTTCACTCCTGTCGGTCTGGGGGGGGGGGGGGGGGCCTCATCTCACAATGTTGCTTGGGGCCCCAAGTTGGCCAGGGGCGGCCCTGTGTGAGGGGTAGGGGTAGGGTTAGGGTAATGTTGTGAATCGAGTGGCCCATGGTGGTGGTGGGGTTATGGTATGGGCAGGCGTATGTTATGGACGACGAACACAGGCCACTCGATTCACAACATTACCCTAACCCTACCCCTCACACCAGATACTGACTGGTTTTCCGACCCTCCCCAGACCCCCCCAATGAGTATAGGCGTAGCCCTCTAAGTTCTGGGCCCCACTGGCTCCACGAATAGCTGAAGAAAAGTTGTTTGTGTGGGAGCAGATTGTCGGGCCTCCTTCCTATTTATACCGGAAGTGAGTCCGAAGGTGGGGCCCATCTCGCAGGTGGGCGTGGACTACAAGTGTTTTCAGTGCTGCGCGGGTGCTCAGGGGATTACCCAATAGCCATAGCCTTAGAGGGCTACGCCTATACTCATAGAAGCTGGAGTTACAGTAGGTAACTCCAGTTTTCCCTCCTGTGTGATTACCTGATTATGTTCACCTGGTGTCTTTGTGTTTTCCCTCCCCTCCCCAGCTGTGTCTTGTCATCTTGATTGGCCATGTGTGTATTTTAGTGGGAATGCTGATACAGCATTCCAACTATCTGTTATGCTACGCACAAAATTCTTTATTATTCCGTCGGGTTATTTTGTGCCACTTCTCCTCCCACATTGAACATCGTAGAAACTCCATTCAAACATCAAAACGTTCAGCTCGGTCGGGAATCAATGGCTATTACTTTTATCATTCATAACTTTCATAATTCCAGAGATACATCCCATAATACACCCCCATTTTTAACATGGAAGTCAAAGGAGAACTCTTCAGACTTCAACAATCTTCATGCAACTTCAACTGCTAACTGCTCCTTCTTCAACTGCTAACTGCTCCTTCATACTTTCACTCAGAAACCTCATTCCAACTTTAAAATGTCACACATCTTTCTGACATTATTCATGTAACACAACTTTTAAATCTGAGGCCTTCTTCAGATTTTAGAGTGCGTGATGTCACAGCTAGAGTGGAGGACAGATTTAATTTTGCCTTCATATTTTCTTTTAAACCTGCCATAATTCCCAAACCCTACATTCCCGAGACATAATTGTTCATGACAAACGTAGGAAAACATCTCGTAGCTTGAAAGATAAAAAAAAATTAAGCAAAAATAATTAAACAAAATGCCTCGAGTGCATGAAGTGACAAAAACTTTCAACATGTCTCCATTAAACTCCATTGTACGTTGAGCCTTACCTTTTCCCACAGCAGCCGCACACCTTTAGTTAATCTGCCAAAAAGGCCACATTATTAACCCAAGAGTACACAAAAAGTACACTTCAGATGCTCAAGTTCCTTGACATGCTTCACGCTTTGAAATGTCACCGATATCTCTTACGGTTCTTCAACAAAACGTTCACATGTAACAGGTTTATCTCTCATTCAGAACAATAAAAGTGCGAAAATGCTTTCCTCTCACTAATCACCATGGAAACCTTTGATCTCTGGACACGTTGTTAGCTCAAATATAAACACCTGTGTCATGGAACACGATGATGTCATAACTCCAATTGACATAATTAGAGCAGCAGACTAATGACGTGGTCACTGGAGTTTAACAGACTGTCTCAGCCTATTATTTTCCATCTGATGGAGACTTCATACTGACTTCAACATGTTCCACATATTTTAGACATTATTGGTGAACTTTGCTTTTAGTTCTAAAGTTTTCAGTTCAAATATTCTACTGCTTTTTCATGCATTTAGACTTTTATTTTCTTGTTCTTATTTAGTGGGAATGCTGATACAGTTACATCAGTCAAATACAGTCAAATGTCGTTGCCATGGCAACACAATGCTCGCCATGAAAAACGGTTCAGTGAAAATGCTCCAAACAGCCCAAAACTTCACAGGTTTGGTAACGATGCAGCCATCAACATATCTAAGCGTATTACGGGGTGTCATCAAATACAGATCATTCGCCTTCAAGTTAGTTAAAAAGTTTGCAGTTCAAATATATTCTGCTGCTTTTCCAAGCCTTTATACTTTCCTTTCTTCTCTTATCACACATTCAAGCCCCCAGTGTTCATGTATCATTTCAATCTAAATTCTTCACTTTCTTCTTACACATTACATTTAAGCATAGCAGTTCAGCGTCAGCTTTTCAGCATAAAGCATTCCCACTAGAAATTTCTTCAGGAATTGCATTCTCTAGTTAAGTTCTGTTTTTCTGTTGGGGTTTTGCGGGTTCTTTTTGTGATCAGAGGGAGATCGAGTTCTGTCTGTTTTTGCATTGATCCGGTTTTTTTCAGTTTTACATTTCTCTGTCTGCACTTGGGTCCACCCTGCACTGCTCAACCCTAACATTCTGTATGAAGATATTAAATAGCTCTTGTTGTGCAGTTTATCAGTGAATGTTTCCATGGAACTGTTTGTAAACAGCGTGTTTCATGACGGACAGACCCAGCGTTGAGTCCGGTGAGGTAGTGAAGCAGGTGAAGTCAGGTGCGATGCAGACTCGCTGTTGGAGGGCTTGATAACCCACTCCCCCTCCACACTCGTTGGTTTGGTGGAACAGCACTTAATGTGGCGGACCCTCTGCGCGAACGTGTAGGGGGCGGTTCGGAATTGGGCCGAAGTGTTGGCTGTTTGTAGTTGGATTTAGACAACAGTAGCTATAGCATATCATGCTAATGCAGATGCTAGTTCTGCAAGGAGCTACATGTAGGGTTGCCAACTTCCAGAAATGGAGAAACGGGACACATGTATGTGTCCCCCGCGTGCGTGCGTGCGAAGATTTTCGGGTTTCTGGCGGATTTAGTTACTTTTTTTGTTACTTTATTTCGGTTTTAGGGTTAGGGTCAGGTTAGGGTTATGTTATTTAATTCTTTTTGGGGAGCCAGCCCCTAGGGTTCGAAAATGTTTTTGGGGGTCAAACCCCCCAAAACCCTCAAAATGCATAGAAAACTATGCATACCTAACACAATACAAACACAATGGTCTTACACCTGCATTAGGCTACTACATCACATTGTACATCAGCATGTTCAAATCGGATAGGTGGGCACTAGGGACATCTGGGCACCTCGATGTACAATTGACTATTTTGTCCAAAATGTTAAAAAAATATTTTGCCAATATATTTTGAATTTTTTTTTGAAAAATGGTATTAAGTAATACAAAGTATACATGATGTGAACGGCTGCTGAGGCGGGCAAAGCCGGCGAGTCGGGCGGGAGGACGTTAGTGTCCACGACAGTGGCCACGGGTAACGTAATGTCCCCATGATCTGAACTGTTATTACCTGCAGTAGATAATAGCTGGTTGTTTTAACCATTTTCTGATGGCCATCATTGACTATATTCTTATTCTTATTGTTATTATTACTACAATTATTATTATTGTTATTATATATGTAATATTTTTCACTTTATATATATATATATATATATATATTTTTACTTTTTTTTTTTCACTTTTGGTTTTTCAAATGAGGGTGCATAACGACTCAACTGGTAGAACCGGGCCTGACACACACACACACACACACACACACACACACACACACACACACACACACACACACACACACACACACACACACACACACACACACACTGGATTGCGCGCAAGCAGAACAAATATTTGTTATGTTTCGGAGGAGCCGAGGAGGGGAGCCGAGGAGAGAGGAGGGGAAGCAGCAGGCGGTTAGAGAAATGAGAACTCCTCTCCTCTGAGTGGTCATTTTAAAGAGACGTCCAATAATGATGACAGGAGGCAGCAGCCCTCTGTCTGATGGACAGATGTGTTCATGACGACTTATATATTTACTTTGATTCATTCACCGTGAGGTATAATGAGACAATAACAGGCTACAGATGCGGACACACACACACACACACACACACACACACACACACACACACACACACACACACACACACACACACACACACACACACACACACACACACACACACACACACACACACACACACACACACACACACACACACACACACACACACACACACGTATATATTTATTTAAATATATACAATTTCAGAATCAAACAGAGCACTCATAATAACGTAACATTATCAGAGACTGGATATATCCCCCCCTCTCTGGTCGCTACAATTAGAAAAATAAATTACGGGCCAAACGTTTTATTTACAAGTATTAAAAGTAAGCAGAGGACACCAAACCAACTGAGACCTGTCTGTCCGCTGTATCCACACACTGTACAACACCAGGCCTGGTTCTACGGGGGTGCATAAGGGTGCATTGCACCCTCAGTTGAGTCGTTATGCACCCTCATTTGAAAAATTAAAAGTGAAACTTTTTTTTTTTATTAAAAGTGGAAAAAAAAAAGAAATTAAAAGTGAAAGATATTACATATATAATAATAATAGTAATAATAATAATAAGAAGAATATAGTAATATAGTAATAAATTGTAATTGTGGTTAAATAACATTGTCTGCTGCATTTATTTGGTCAATTTAAACGATAGCCTAAGTAACGTTATTATGTCAGGTGTGCGTGACCTGTGCCAACACAGTGTCACTCCCTGAACGTCCAGGAGCGACGCTTGGTCAGGGTCCTATGGCGTGAAAATGTGACGTGCCGAGTCTCCTCTGAGCGTTCATCATCTGCAAGGTGCTTACATGGCAGTCAATGCTGGACATCAGAAAATGGTTAAAACAACCAGCCCTTATCGCCAGCAGTAACACTGCATCTATTGCAGGTAATAACAGTTCAGATCATGGGGACATTACGTTTCCTGCGGCCACTGTCGTGGACACTAACGTCCTCCCGCCCGACTCGCCGGCTTTGCCCGCCTCGCCCACGGAGGCGGAGGAGCCGTCTTCGTTGCCCCAAACACCGCCACCCCTCGGCGGCCCACAAGTGCCAGAGGACCTCGCAAAACAGAGCCTGCCCAGGTATATTTAAAAAAGTACCCAACTCGCCTGTACAGTGGGGTAAGGCGCTCATTTTGCAGCTCATGGTTTCAAAACAGAGATTGGCTGGAATATTCCTGTAAAAAAGATGCCATCTTCTGCTATGCATGTAGACATTTCGGTCTTAAAAGGGGAGTGATTTGTAAAATATCCATAAAGAAAAAGTAAATCTGTTTATAGTTCTGTTTCATATAGGTGTTGAGATGTATCCAATCCATAGATCTCTTCATGTTGCTCTCAAAGTGCACCAGATTGATGCTTTGAACTTCAATATTTAAAAAAAAAATCTTCCCGGGAGAACATGCCCCCGGACCCCCCTATGGAGGACACCCCTAGAGGGTGTTAAGCCCACTCCCCACTTATAAAAATATCACTTTACCACTGCACCCTCTCTAATCTCAGATGCACCCTGAGTCATTTTGTTCTGGAACCGGGCCTGTACAACACACACACCTACACACTGTACCACACGCACCTACAGCTCCCTAAAGCATATAATCAGGCTACAGCCGTTGTGTATTTTATTATGTGAAGCACTAAATGGTTTTAGAAAAATATTGACTTTTTCTTTGTAGATATCTACTAAACTAAAGCAAATAAAGAGAGTAGGCCTGTTATACTGAGTCATATATATTATACACACTGCTCTGCTTTCTGCACGGACCTCACCGCTGTTCTCTCTGGAAACATCGCCACGCGATGAGAGCAGTTTCTAAAATAATATCCAGGGGATGCATGCAGAGCTGTCATTGGCTGAGATAACTCCGGCCGTGCATCACGCCTCTTTGAAACATCTCTGTTCCCGGAAATGCATCCGCGAAGGAGCCGTGGAGGACCCATCAGTGTATCCTCGGTTAGAGCTCCTCCAGAGAGCTTCCTCGATGCTCGATGCTCGGTCCTCGACGTGCATTTAGAGAAATGAGATGTCCTTCGACATGGCGCGCTAAAATTCATTTCCGGGTCACTACCGGAGGACCGAGGAGTCGAGGAGGGGGATTTGATAAAATGAGAAAGGGCCCGGGACACGCCCCTTTTGGCTCAAATACGGGGCGTCCTAATACGGGACGGTTGGCAACAGCCACATGTGTGGTTTCTTTATACAAACATAGTTGAAGCAAATGTTGGCTCTATGGGAGTATAACATTGGCTCAGAGATAGGTTAGCATTAGCAACAAGAATTAGTGCTTGAACAGTGCATTTCAAAATAAAAGCTGCAGTTGCTGGTGTGGCATGTGCCCAACTATAAACATATCCTTGCTATGGCACAGGATGAAAGCAGCTGTGTTCAAGCAGAGCTGTTAGATTAACTGCTTTTTACAGGAACAGCTGCATGAATGATATAAACATAGCGTTTCATCCTGTGTGAATCTCAATACCTGCTGCAAAAGGCTTGAAACCAAAACACTCTGTGGAATTGGCTGATGCTTTGTACAGTACTTAGGTCACAATTTCTGCCATAAGGCTTAGTTCATTAGCAGTGGATAAAACATACAGCCCTGTTGGACATGAGGCAGCAATAAATCCGCAGAGAATGCATCTGTTGGGGCTACGGTTTGCACGACAACATGTGCAGAGAAAACACATCTTACTCAGGAGGGAAAACAGATGGATTAAATGTCGTCCAGACATGATCTGTTTTGCGGACCGCTAATGCTAATCTGCAAGAAGGTTAGCATGATAATGTGACACAACCACTCTCTCAGAGCACATGGTCAAGAGCACTGAAGAAAAAAGTGCACAAACCACCGTGTCTGAACCCCTATGGTCTGAACACATTTCTGAGTTTGCAAAAATATATCATGATGTGGCAGCACCAATAACGGTATACTGGATGTTCCATTCACATAATAAGGAACCACCCACCCTCATCTGTGCAACATAAGTAATCCCTGATTACGCTCATGACATCATCATTTGGATTACAGTTGGTTGTATAAACATTCAATTGAATTTGTCTCCAAGCAGATTCCCTGTTATCATATACCGTTAACGGATGGATATATATTGTGGTGTTTCGATTATTGTCAACATTTCAAATAAAAACCAAAACCAAATGTTTGTCTGTCGATCTATATTTTCTGAAACCCCCAGCCTGTTTTAGGCTCTTATCCCCAATGTGAATTGTGAAACCAAATGTGTGCGGGAGAGAAACTCCCTCTGGAGGGAACTTTGGGATTGTATCCTTTGCAGACCATTTACATGCACTAAAACCTATATAACACACTAAAGGAAAGGGGAAACCCCAAAAAGGAGGGCCTCTTTAATACTCACCACAAGGTTGCCTATGACCATGACCAACATGAACACCAGGAGACAGAGGGGCTGCCCGGCCACTTCCATACAATCCCACATGGTCTCGATCCATTCGCCGCACAGCACCCGGAACACGATCAGGAAGGAGTGGAAGAAGTCTTTCATGTGCCAGCGAGGCAGCTGACAGTCGATGGAGATCTTACACACACAGTCCTGGTAGTTCTTGCCAAACAGTTGCATGCCCACCACGGCGAATATGAAGACGATGATGGCCAACACCAGCGTCAGGTTTCCCAGGGCGCCCACCGAGTTGCCGATGATCTTGATGAGAGTGTTGAGAGTGGGCCAGGATTTCGCCAGCTTGAAGACTCGTAACTGAGGTAGAGAACAAAAAGAAGACAACCAATTTGATTTTTTTTTAAGTGTGTTAAAGTTCTATTAAATGTACAAGGGTGAGAATACAAGACTTCTGTTACCAGTCTGAAAGATCGCAGGACAGACAGCCCCTCTACATTGGAAAGACCCAACTCCATCAGACTGAGGCAAACAATGACGCCGTCAAAAATATTCCAGCCTTGTTGGAAGTAGTAGTAGGGGTCCATGGCAATCAGCTTCAGCACCATCTCAGCTGTAAAGATCCCTGTGAAAACCTGTAGCAGATACAGGGGGACAAAAAAGTGGAATGATACATAATCCATTTAAATGATCAAATGGATTATGTTAAATAGGAAAGATACTTTTAATTTATATTGGGCATTTTATGCAACTAAATCAAACATATTACAATTCATTCAAGTCTTTAATTTTGAAATATTGACAAAACGGCACATTTACAGTTACAGTGTAGGCTGAAGCATTTCCTTATTTCAACTACCTTTTTACATTAATTATTCTGTAATATTCTCTTTAAATACACTGAAAATTAAAGAAAGACATCTATTTAAATAATTATACAATTATTATTATAACAAATCTATTTTGTACAGCACTGTTTTGTTGACTCTTGATCAACCTTGTTTCCAGCATCAGGCAGTCGTTGTCAGTGAAAAAGCTCTGACAAAGCCACTGTATCCTACATGAGTAGCAGCCAACATGATCAAATAAGCAGCTTTAAGTTTATTTGAGTTGAGGTTTAAATATCTGAGGCTTAGAGGTTTAAGTTAAAGTGTACCAGCTGTAGAAACAAATATAAGTAAAGTTGAAGAGAAGAATATTTTTCATATTCCTTCAGTTTGTTTTATTTTGATACATCCTGCTAAATAATGGTCAAAAGACAAAGAAAACATGGGCAAAAACTTGGTTAACGTAATTAATATTAATTAATATTATTTATTTAGTTTTAAGAAGATTTTCAAACTTGACGACACTAGCAGAGTCTTTAATGTACCAGTAGGATGATATGGCAAAAATACACACCATGGAATCAGTCCCACCTCCAGCTAAAAATACTTCCTCTTACCGGCGATTATCACATATAGTCTAAAGCAGAACCTTTGATAAAGGATCAACACGGCCCTACTGACCTTAAGTGCAGCAACACTGGCTATTAAAAACAACAGAGTATGATATATGATCATTATCTTAACGAAGAATTTGCTCTTCACTTTCTTTCTAGTGAAGCTTTCTGTTCACTCAACTGTTGACCCAACAGCACTTAGGATAAAGTGTGTCAAATTCTGGAAACCTGCCCACCCCTATCATTAAAAGCCCCTTACCAGATTGCCAATGGAAAGCATGGTGTTGAACTCATCAGTCATTGGGTAGTGCTCCAGAGCCATGAAGAGGGTGTTCAGCACAATGCAAATGGTGATACCCAGATCCAGGAAAGGGTCCATCACCATGTACTTCACCCACTCCTTCAGCGTCAGCCACCAGGGGCAGCAGTCCCATATCAGGTACTTCTTGGCGAACGTGTACCAGCAGGGATGGCACTTTTGCCTCGACACCTCCAGCTCTGCAAAGAGGTCAACTATTTATATGCTGGCTCTTCTTTTCTGTTCAAACACTAGTGGACAAAACCTGAAACCCTATCATGTGTGACAAAACGTTTTATGATCTACAATCTGCAAAAGGTATATGGGCTTTAACAATGTGAGAGGTACAAGATCATTATTTAAAGGAATATTTTTGATATTTCAGTTTAGCTGAGGGCTAAAGGAGAAGCTTGATACCAATCTTGTGTTGTAGTGTAAATATGATGCTGCAGCCGATTAGCTTAGCATAAAGACTTAAAACCGAGGCAAGTGTGGCTTTGTCCAAAATTAATTAAATCCACCTGCAACCTGAAGTTGACTAATTAAAACAGTAAATCTTGTTTGTTAATCTGTGCAAAAAAAGCACTGTGATAAATGTACACATTTATGATAGGTAATGGTGCAACAAAACTTCAGGAAGTTAAGACACGCAGCGAAGATAATACAGTACACGCTACGGGATGGTTTAAGAACAACATGTCATTTTCTCACCACTGTATTTGGATTGTTTTTGGCATGGATAAAACCACCAGATTTAAAATATTAATGATTTGGCGTTAGAAGTGCATTTTGTAGCCTTTAGATTGCGCCAGTTTTGCTGTTTCCCTCTGTTTTGATTCTTTGTGCTAAGCTAAGCTAATAAACGGCTGGTCAGAGCTTTAAATGAATCATATAGGCATAGGTATAAACCTTCTAATTTATTATCTTTTTCTTGTTCTCAAGCAAAAAAAAGGTTTTCCGAAGTAGCTCAAACTACTACTACTACTACTACTACTACTACTACTACTAAAGCTAAATAACTTACCACCCATGGCATCGCTGAAGAAGCTAACAGAGCTCAAGACTCTTTTCCTCTGCGCTGGACGAGGCTCAGTGATCGTCGGGGAAGGCTGAAGGAGAAGGTTAGGAACTGTGTCTTCCATACTGCCAGGCTTCTGGTGGGCAGGAAAACACCAAAACATGAAATACAACCAATCTTCTTCCATCAGCTGTTAAAACATTTTCACTTTTGCAAGATTATCTATTCTAACCGGGCCTCTACCACTCACCAATTCCTCCCTGAATCTCTCCATGCTGTAAGAGGGCATGGACATGGGAGAATGTAGACCCAGAGTGGTGACTCCGTTCTGATCTAAGGTGATATTGAGCCTGCCGTTGATGTTGTAGTTGGGGGTGAAGACTTGGGAGCTGTGGCTCCGCACACTGCCGGTCCTTCTTTTCCAGGGCGTTGCTATTGAATTTGCTCGACTTCTGAAGGTGTCCCCGTGAGTGCTGAACTCGTCGTCCCCGAAGTCCGCCTCCGAGTTGTTGCGCGGCCGGAACGCGCTGAAGACGCTGGCTTGGCTTCCTCTTCTGGTGCTGAGGGGGTGAGAAGAGAGTGTGGCCAGTAGCGGGTGGACCGGAAGAGGAGACAGAGAAGGCTGCAGAAACACAGAGGACACATTAGCTCTATTACTTTCCGTAAGAACACCAAAGAGTGGAAGACCGGTTTAGATTATGATTGTTGGTGATGTACCATGGGCTCATCAGCAGGGTCAAACTTTTCTTCAGCAGCTTCCTCCTCTGTTTCCTCTGACAATGCCCTGTGCGATCTTCTTCTTCTGCTGCTGTTTCGACGTATGCTGCCCATCTTCAGACAGATTGGAGACAGCTCTGGGGACAACACTGAGTCTGTATCCTGTGCTTGTTGTTGTTTTCTTGCCAACTTCACACAGAAAGGAATTATGTTACAAAAGATACATTTCTGTTCGTCCTCAAATGAAAGAACACTTTTCAATATTGTTGCCGACTGTTGGCGTTGCACTTACTCTTTGCTCTTTGCGCAGATGCTCCATCGCCAGCTGAAACTCCCTCTCCTTCTGCCAGGCCTCAGCGATTGTTGCCTGATTCTGCTCCTCATAGGCCATGGCCACTACAGCCAGGATGAGGTTGACAAGGTAGAAAGAGCCCAGGAAGATAACCAGCACGAAGAAAACCATGTAGGTCTTTCCTGCTGAACGCAGCGTCTGAGGGAGCAGCACATCAAAGTGAGTATGATCAAAGTATTTAAGGTTCAGTTGGTATCTTTTGTAAAAATAACTTTGTATGATATTTGCTGAAACTGTCACTATCCTTACAGTTGTGCATGAGACAGATACTATGTGAACACATTTGGTTCCTTTGCATCCCTACAGTGCTTCTAAGCCCAAAGGAAAACAACCAATCAGAGCAGAGGATTCTCTAATGCAGTGTCAATCACCGCTCCTGCACTTTGATACAAATCTGAAACTATGCAGAGTTGATCAAATATAAACGTTGCCTATTTGTGGCCTCAAATGGTTTATTGTTTAGCTGTAAATAAGAAATGTTGGTTTAGTGGAGTGCTTGGTTTTTCTTTTAACTGATTTCAAAATGGCAGCCGGGTCACAAACGTTCTAATTTTACATCTAAACTGTACTCTTAAATATGGTTCTGAAAACATTTTGGCAACAACACTGTTTTGATTCATATATGATCAATGCTGCTGAGTGGGATTGGAGTGATGACACTGTCTTGGCTCTGATTGGTTGTTTTCATCAGGCGCTGTGAAATCTTGCTATTTTCACAGAGGTTCTGTCTGATTCCCTACTGTGAGGATAAAGTAACAGTTAAACAATATATGATAAAAACATTTAGAAAAATAAATCTGATATTTCTAAGACCTGAGTCATGTTTCGTAGTTTTAACATAACATCTTCACCAACTCCTAAGGAAGGCAATATTACACTGTGTTCATGGTGGATCCTACAAGCGAAGCATGTATAGTTTTCTTTGGCTAAGATAAGTCTAAAATGCAAATGCAATTGAGTCAAATAAAAAAAAGAATACTAAATATGATAAAGACTAAAATAAATGCTGACAAAATTAACACTCATTTTCAAAGATGGATAATAATAGGGCACAGCAAACTGTCACAGAGAATTGGTAGATTTATAATGAGATTTAAAAAAACGGCACCTGGTGAAACAGTTTTTCCCAGTAGTCTTGTGTCATGAGTCGGAAGAGGGCCAGAAAAGCCCAACCGAAGGTATCAAAACTGGTGTAGCCATAGTTTGGATTCCTCCCTACTTTTAGGCAGTCAAATCCATCTGGACACTTCCTGTAATGCACAAACAGTTAAAAAGCACAAGACAGACGATTAGGGGGCAGCACTGATAAACAAAGGCTGTGCACAATTAAATCGAAGGCAGCTGGAGCAAATATAGCTGTGGTAGCGTGCAGGCTGCTTTGCCGGAGTTAAAAACATCCCCCGTATCTACATGAAGCCCGGTGGCCTTTGACTCCACCGGGACAGAAGCGGATGAGCCTGTAAGTACGTACACTGCTATCAACACATTATTTCAACCAGAGAGGGCACTTGAAATTTGTTCATAGCAGGATCACTAAAATACACTGCAGCAAAAGGGATTATGTGAGCCAGATGGATATCAAATTGCAATTCAAAAAAATGCATTTCTGATCTTCATTGTCAGCATAGTGGCATTACAGCAAATATTTAAGTCTGGCAGCTGAGAACAAGCTGGACCACCATGTCAATCTGAGTGCTGAATAATTTCGTAATGGCCGGGAAACAGCTGGGCGGGCAAAGCGCTGCTGTGAGAACAGCTGTAGATGTCACCAACCAGCCATCTGAGCAGGGATGCTCGCTAATATTCAGCCGTGAGGACAGAGGAGGCTGCGTGAGGCCAGCGACATCTTCCTGTCGGGCTGCCACTTCACTCTTCACCTCTTTTACTTTCATATAAGCCCATAAACTGGTTGTTTTGCTAACACATTATGCCACTTTGGACATTTTTCAGAAGCAAACAATATGTTTTTCTAGATTGAGTGAGAGGCTTTTTTAAAACAAATTCCCAAATTAAAAAGGTATGGATAGTTAAAAATAAACAAAAACTCTATTCAAGGACACTGTCAACGTTTTTAATGTAAAAAGAATAACTACTGTATATTTACATTGTCTCTCAACATGGCTTGTGAATTTGACAATTTTTTCTTCCCTGATTTGTTTACTATACATTATTACCTACCTATATAAGCACAGTTTATATTTAGAGCTAAAATGATTCAGAAGTCGATTCTCAAATGTGTAACTTTTAATTATTTATAAGCAAATGGGAGAAACATTTAGCCACTTTCTTTTCTTAGCACTCGTGATCAGGCAACAATCTGCAGTGAGTTTTATTTTAGAATTTTCTGAAATAATATAAATACAGTTTTAACCTCTTATCTGGAAAATAACCTGCAGATTTAACAATAATGCAAATAACCACATCAATTATAATTCTTTACAAACATTTTGGTCAAAATAAAAGCCAAATCAATAAAAAACCCTATGAAGGCAACTTCAATAACTAGTCATGGGCTCATGTATGGCGGTCATTCCTATTATCCTTCTTACATTTAGAAATATTGTATAGAGTAGATTCCTAAAGTCAAAACATTTCTTATGGTTCCTTTGAGTGTTTAAGATTGCCTGTGTAACATGTAATGCACTGAAACGTTCTGGTTTCTAATGCCACACTGCAAGCATGCTCACTTACCAACTATTGTGACACTTCACTTATCATAGCTGCTGCTGTCAGGCTAATGTCCCTGATGTATCTATAGTTACTGCCCTGGAGACTGTTGCATGGGTTTATCCAGAGTCAGCACTCCTCAAGAAGAGCCGCTATGCCACGTGCACTGTGATATCTGATCAACCTCCACAGCCTATTTGGACATTTTAAGATTTGCAGATGTATTTTTCCTACTAAGGCAAATATTGCTTTATATTTATTTTTGTTTGGTCCTACAATCCCTCAAATATGGCATGGTCCTTTAAGCTTCCATAAGCAGGTCGTCCAATGTCACCAAAGCACAGGGGTTTATATGATCTATATAGAGTGGCTCAGTGATGACATGTTTTTGTAGGCTAATCCAGAAGTTAGCATCGTGAGGGCTCCCCAAACAAAAGTAACGGGACTTTCCTTTGACGTTTGGAATATTGCAGAAAATTAAATCTGTGGCAAACACAACCTTTATGATACAACAACATGCTGTTTACTATTATACGCTCACCATATTAACTCCACTTTTATGTTTTTTAAGTGTAAATACAATCGTCAGAAGTAAATAGCTAATGCTAATAGCTAATGCTACAGGACAGTCGCATCAACACCGTTAAGCTAAAGGTGGCTAAGTTTCAGCATGATTAAGTAGTGACATTTAGACACTTGTTAAACACATAGAAGCTCCAGACTTTTACATGTAAGTAATTTTTCTGACATATTTTATGTTGAAGAATAAAAAGTGTTTTGAGCTGGTATTAACCACAGACCTCATTTCAGGAGTCTGAGACAGGAACACCGGATGTGTTGCAATTAAGTATTATACTAATTGTCTTGCTTTTGTGTGACAGAGCAACAGAGGAGCATCTGTCCTTAGCAGCATACGTTCATGTGGTGGGCGGAGGGGTTCAATGCTCACATCCAGCCTGTCAAGGGCAGAAGTCGAAAGTCATAATCCTTGATGCACAGTGGCTTTAAGATGTGAGGGGATAAGCCTGAACTCTGCTGAAGGCACGATGAGAAGCAGCTTGAACCTTTGAGCAAATCATTTATCACAACTTGTTAACCATCCAGGCTGAAAATATAATTGGAATATGTGTTGGTGTGCATGCCTGAATGTGTGTATGTGTGTGTGCGAGCATGTGTGTACAATTGTGTGTGTGTGAGAGTGTGTGTTGTCATCATAAAGTATCCAAAGCTTTCATTTGGAAATCTACTCAGGGATTACTTGTTGGAATACACTCAAAAGATTAAGCATCCTCTATGTTTTACGTCCTCCATCCTGACCTGCTTAATATCTCGTCCGTCTCCAGAACCAACCTCAGAAAGTTCCATCTAAAATGTCACAGAAGGCAGCAGACACATATGGTTCCTTTAACCTATAACCTGGCAAGTGTACCAAGGGCCAGATGGGTCACTCTGCCTTTGATTGAACCACAAAGACATTTAAAATAAACAAAACACCATGTGCTATCTGATTACAAAGCAACGTTTTAATATATAGGGGGGAAAAAAGACTAATCTTTCAATTTATTTTGTTGTCTTAAAAGCCTTTAAACCAACTATTGACACAGATTAAAACGGAAACAGTGTCAATAGAGATGTCAACAGCCGCATAGGAAATATTGCTAGTCTGATATTACTGACCTACCACTTATTTTGTTATTTTGACGTCATTTCCCCCTTAATGCCCTCAGATGTATCCTCTGTTCGCTCTGAATTGAACACAAAACACTGAATCAGATTTGACTTTTTGGGAGATTAAGCTCCAGTGTTTTTGGAGGTTACAGAGTGAGATTAAAGCTCAAGGGTTGGTTGCACTGATACCAATGGTTGGTAGCAATACATAAGAATGTGTAACTACCTCCACTCTGTCATTAAAATACTGTGTTAATATCAATTTCAGCTTAATCTCATGTGAAAACAGTCACAATCCCATAAAAATATCAGCTAGGGTCAACTAATTCAAAGAACCTTTGTTATAAAAATCAAAAATCAAAAATATTTGTACAGGGAAAAAAACAAGTTAATTGTTTAGCCTTGACTTGCCATTCAGTGGAGAGGAAAGCTACATGCCGTTAGCAGTATTTCTTATACTTATATCTTGCACTTAAACACTCTTTGTTTCTCTGAATGCATGACATACAATGCATGCATGCAATTATCAAGTATCAAATTATGCTAAAACATGTCAGTTAATATTCAATATTTAATTTATGGTATTAGATTGAGAATCCTACACATTACGCAGCATTGGTTTTTATTTTTCCATTGCAATCTTTAGCATCTTTTATGCTTCTGTTGATGTTTTACTCGCTGTTTGCTGGTCATCAAATCAAATCAAAGTCAACTTAATTAAATGAATTGAACTTGTAAAATACAATTTATATTTATTTGCAGTTAATCAAAGTATGAATAAAACACTGCCTGCATCTGTGCGTGTTTACCAATAGACATTTGCTATAGAGTGTTTTAAGGGGTTTGGATTAAATGCATATACAACAAAATACATTTATTATTTAGTATTATAATAACTATTTGATCAAATGAAGAAGAAAATGTGTCCTTTGAACACTGTTTAATCTGTGATTAAGGAATTGTTTTTATACATTTGCATAATTTAGTACAAAATATCTACACCACTTTTATGAGATTATTTGTAAAGCTCAACATCACCTGCAGTTTTTGCCCTTTGCTTTCATCCATTGTCTTGTATCATTAACAGGACCACCTAGCGGAAGCCATTTGTTGACGCTGCAGGATTTCAGCTTCACACAGATGGGTATTAACTTCATTATAACCCTTGAACTGAGCCTGGCACGGCAGAGTCATCCTGGTGTGCTTGTTTCAAAAGCATTTGGATTTATAGGATTATTCAGTGCGTAGGATGAGTAGCAATATTTGGAAGGTTTCACACTGTGCTTTTGATTGGGAACAAAGTCCACGCATACAATGTAACCTATATGCACGTCTAAATATATTCTGATGTTAGAAATAAAAAAGGAGTGTCTTTGTTCTGTAACTAAAGTAGGTGCTGTTTGAAGTCTTAAGTACAGTATCCTCCTCTCAACAATAACGGAATATGAAGCCGAAGTGATCCGGTCAGCTCCGGTCAACCTAACTATGTCATAGAGCTTTTGAGATGATGAAATCTCCAAAGACCCCCCTTTCTCCAGCTGGCAACTCCATGTTTTTCAGTAAAGGGTTCCAGTGGAGCGTGGGTGATTATCCACACCACATGTCGTCTTGTGCACAGCCTCTCTCACGCTACACCCCTCCCGCGGATGGAATCATTCCTCTGTACATTGCGCCTCTAAGTCACAGATTTAAACTCGAAGCCTAAAGCATCGACTTCTATTCTTGTATCTGTGTTCTGAGAAAAACTTTTTTCCGGCATGCCCGATGATCGAGCAACTTTATCCAATTATACACATGACGGGTGGGCATGGGATAAAAAAACATTAGATGCTAAATATTTATATATTATGTAATAGCAGATGGTTAACGAGCAGAAAGCAGGATAAGTATTTACTTACCCTGCATCACTTCCATATCCACATATTAAGGCATCCTTTGCTCCTTCAACTTTGTAGAAATTATCTATAGAAAGGGGGAAAGAGTTTATTTTTATCTTCACTTAAAGATCTCAGATCATGCTATTTTTAGGCATTTATTATGGGATATATAAAAATATTTAAAAAACATGTCTATGATGTGTCATGCATTTTAGACCTCCCTTATATCCCTCTATTTCAGCCCTGTTAGAGAAGTGCTGATTCTGGGTCTAAAGCTTTTTTTTTTTTTTAAAAGAGGGGGGGGGAGCTAATGCTGAGTATCTGATCAGGAGAATTCTACCCAGATACAGCTAAATGCTGCCGTGATTAAACGCCATATCATGTTCAAAACCACATTAAGGATTATTTCTGAAACAGTATGGAGCTCAAATGCTTTTTCTCTTGCAGGTTTACCACAAGGTGAGTACGTTTTCATATCCTGATTTTGTACACATACTCTCTCTCCAGTAGCGTTAGCGATGCTTGCTAATGTAAACAAAGACCATATTACTTCGAAAACACGTCAGGCATTGTTTCTGATAGCAACGTTTCTGATAGGGCCGTGGGTACAAAGCCAGCCCACTTTTCGGATATTACGTCGGACGCAAATCTGGATCAGCTCCATTGTGCTCCGTTGTGGGTATGGAGGAGAAGAGAGAGGGTTTTGTTTTCTGACACATCGAAAAGTGCATTTTGCATGATAGGAGACCTTTAACATGGATGATCCTAGACAGTACTCATAGTGTGTGAAATGTGTTATGAACATGAGTTTTTTTTTCTTTTGTTGGCTGACCTTCGCTGCCCAGGAAGTCCGCCCTGGAGCTCCAGGTTCTGTTGTTGCAGATGAACGATGCGTTGGGGCTGTAGGTGGAGTTGATGCAGTGCGCCAGGCTGCGGATGCACTTCTGCCGCAGCAGCCCCATGAAGAGCTGCAGGCCGATGAGGGCGAACACGCTGAGACAGAAGACGGTCAGGATCATCACGTCTGCCAGCTTCCTGACAGACTGGATCAGAGCGCCGACAATCGTCTTCAGACCTTGACGGAGCAGAGGAGATGATGTATGAATGGTTTGATAGAATAAAGAGACATGTGGTTCTGTGTCGGGGTCATCTTACCTGGGATAACAGAGATGGTTTTCAGTGCTCGCAGTACTCTGAAGGTTCTTAAAGCTGAGACGTTCCCCAGGTCTACAAATTCGGTCACATATCTGGAATGTGATAAGAGGGGATTAATAAACTTCTGCAGAGAGATTGAACAAGGCCTGTACAGAATGTGTTTTACATCCGAAAGCTTCTTATGAGGTCTTTGCATGAAGATTTTTTTCACCCTCTTTTTTTATTGTGATTTTATCAAATGCAACTCTATTTTTGCAGACAGGTGGAGACAACTGTTTTTTGACAACAGTAAATACTAACTTGTTTTTGAAAGGCTAAACTAAATGTTAAATCCAATCTATATTCTTATTTTATCTAAAAAAAAAAGTTGTAGCCTACAGGGTTTCTTAAAGACTGAAACAATACTTTGAGAGCAGTGAGAGTGAACTAAAACAGTAAAGTTATGACCTTGAAGACCAAAACAACCAACTGAAAGAATCCAAAATGCTCCTTAGAGCTGAACGAAACCACAAATTCATTTCTACAACTCCTTTTGCACATAGTCTAGCACTTTGAGTTTTGTTTACTCTAATGAAAAGTGCGCTTGTAAATAAAATTGATTATTATTATAGTCATGTAAACCATTAGAAAATATTGAGTATAGCCTCCTTCCGAATTAACAGCATGTGATGAGCACGTGTGACAGGAAATGACAGATGAATTGGCTGACTGAAGCATAATTAACTAAAAACAAATGAATCCCGGAAGGTGTGTCCAAACACACTAAAAGAGATTTTGTCTCGCTGTTTTCAAACAAAGCAAATGTCCCATCTGTAGGATTGGTCTCGTACAATGCATCAAGAGGTCACCTGTCTAATCTGCCATCTGCTAGGCTCATTGTCTAGTCACTGAACATTTTCTCTTTGTACAATAACTGAATGACTGAATTAGGGTGGACTTTCTTCATGTATGTCATAGTAACTTACGCCATGATGATGACAGTGAAGTCCAGCCAGTTCCATGGATCTCTCAAGAAGGTGAACGGTACTATACAGAATCCTCTCGCTAATATCTTTATCGCAGACTCGAAAGTGTAAATGCCAGTGAAAGTATACCTGGAAAGATTCAGAGAAATATACAGTTCAGAGCATCGAAATAAATCACAATCAATATCAACAAAGACTCTAAGACAAAAGAATACAAATAAACAGAGCAGGGTTCACGCTCTCAGACCAAAATTGTTTGAATACAGCTGATGATCTGATGATTTATGGTGTCTTTATTTAAGAAGGAGTAATGTCTCTGACAAATTTTGTGCAAAATATAAACATGTATATACAGTATAATGTTGATCTTCTCTTTTTTTTCAAATTCATTAAAAACTGAAAGGGCCCTATTGTGCTTTTTGGGGTTTTCCCTTTCCTGTAGTGTGTTATGTAAATGACCTGCAAAGACTAACATCCGAAAGTTCATGCTCCCACTGCCTGAACCGCCTCCATTGGATTCCTTTAATTACTTCCGTAACATAGTGACAGAAGGGGCGGGACATCCCTAAGCGGTTAACAAATCATAACAGAGCCGGCCAGCTAACCAATCAGAGCAGACTGGGCTCTGGTTTCAGACAGAGGGTGAAACGAGGTGGTGCTACACAGACAGTATGAGAAAAATAAAGAGCTTTTTGAACATTAAAATAAGGAAACATGTAACAGTAGAGGCACAGAATACAATGATGTTTCATAATGCATAATAGGGCCCCTTTAATGGCTAGAGTTGTATTAGCTAAGTCAACGCGGATAGCATGCTACATGCTAAAAATGCCTCTGGCCCACTTGATGATGACATTACAATACCACATCATGCACATCACAACATTTCTGAAGATTTTAGTTTAATTTCCCAGCACATGCTTTCTTTTAACATGCCCATGGGACCTTCTTACTCCAGTAACATTACGTGCTTCATATACTTACATGTGAACTGACTCTGCAATCATCACTGACAAAACAAACCCCAGCAGAGCTACACATTAGAACACATTTCACACCGTTTGAATCGTTTTTAAATACGTGTAATCCTAAATACTGTGTGTACTTACTCCAGGTGTTTGGTCCATGGTGCCGGGTCAGACATGGCCATGAAGCAACAGTTGGTCAGTATAGTGAACATTATGAACAAGCTGAACAACGTGGAAAGAAGTTAAGGAAAGTGTATTGTGAATAAGTGACATAGAGTAAAATAAGCTTTTTATGGTTTACCAATAACGTATCACATAATATGTATTGTAATCCTATGAAATATACCCATTAGGATAAACCATCCCTGTGTGTGTGCCAGGGGTATTAAAACTACAGTAGATGCAGATTATGGAAAATGTAAGAAAATTCCATTTAACATTACATCTGAGTGAGTCATATTATCCTTGGTTTGATGGGAAGATAAACAATAACAAAGAATGCACTATCTTGAAAATCATAAAAAAAATCTTCAGGGTAAAATAATTAGAAAGTCCTCAGAATAATCTTATGAAATGTAGTTTGAGTTTCTTTAAATAATCTAAATATTTTATTATATTTAAAAATCCCAATACAGCTCTTTAAATGTAGATTAGAGCATAATGATGTCAGTTACACAAGGAATCAATAAAGGTTGTTAGATGTTAAATGATTTCATTGATAGATGTTTTTCTCATCTGTAACACAGAGGAGATCCAGAGGGAACATTCCTTCCAGCATGTAAAGGACGAATCGGCTGTCTGAGAACTAATAGGCTGCCGTCACATGATGTCAAATCTCCTTGCTCTTATTTCATTTCAGAGATTAAAAGAGGGATATGAGGGGATTTGTTTTGCAAGGCCGTAGAGGACCATTACAAAGCTGTTTCAAAAATGGGAAAATCCAATGAGACCTTAGGGGGGAAATCAGTAAATATTAGAAATTGGCTTATCTGCGAGTATGACATTAAAGGTATGGACATAGCATATAATGATAATTATTATTATTAAGCCAATACCGGCACCAGTATACACAGTTACATGATTTTTTTCAACATGTCCATGGCAGGAAGACACACATGCTCTGTGCGATATAAAAAAAGGATATGAATGGACTAAAACTTTGATGGCGAGTGTTCTTATGAAGTGAAATGGACTAAATATGTAAACTGCAGACGTGGCACTGAATCTGAAGATGACCTTCCCTTTGTTAAGTACTATAAAAGTCTGCAAAGAAAACAGAAACAAAAAAACAGAAAGTCAATACATTTCAAATTACATTCCTTTTTCTTCCGTTCTGCAGAGGTAAGCCATCTTCTTAACCCTCCAGCAGATTATGGCGTAGCTCTGTTGAGTCTACCACTCAGTCTACCATCGGTGTTAACCCCCACTATCCTGCCTCCAAGAAAGCAGCGAGTTGCAGCGACATGCAGCCAGAGAGGCCGGGTCAGATAATGGAGGCAACTACAAAGTGGGCTGAACCTTTCCCCAACAGATGTGGCTTTTATTTAAATATATGTCCGCCTTTGGATAATCCTCCCATCCAGTAGCGCATCACATGCCAAAACAAAGAGACCATGAGAATAACTGCCACGTTTTTTTTTTTCATCTCTTCATAAGCGGCCCATTAATGGGCAGAAGCCTTATCTACCGACTCTGCAAACCAAAACTTGTTAATCCTATTTCTGCATTTCACAAAAGACGCAGTCGCTCTCGTCTTATCTCGGGAAGAGAGGTTTTGTGGACAATTGAACATGCAGGAATGTCTATCAGTCGTATAGAAGCATCATTGACATTAATGTAAGTGAATGGTTGAAATGTAAACCTATTAAGACATTCACAGGAAGAAGTCGTAGAATTATGTTACAACATATTTCAAGTCTGTCAGGTGTCCATATGTACATTGAAACTGTTTTTTCTGAACCCTTTCATAAACCTAGTCCTATGTCTGTTGAAATACCATCAAATGTGGCATATCTCTTCCCAAACTCCTTTAAAGTATATGTATTGTAGAATAAATCATTATCAAGCCATTTCTTCTTTAAGATCAGATGGTTCAAAATTCAGTTTCAGCTTCCCTTATTTATATATAATCACATTCATTAAACAAAGATTATTGAGGGAATTTGTTTGAGGAAAATGTTCTAGACTTGCTGCAGAGTTTTAGTTCACGCCCACACACAGATAAACACATGCACTCACCCTCTTGTTCTTGTAGTAAAACGGATCAATGTCTTCCAGTGGCACCCCGATAAGTTCTGTAGGGATTTCCCCGAAGATGCGCGGCAGCTGCTTGCCTGCCTCCAGGTCGGCCCTGGGTTTGGGGGGCTCTGCGTTCCTGTGAGCCTCGGGGCAAGCCTTGACGTTCTTGGCCTGCTCCTCCGCAATCCGCTGCTCCAGCGCAGCCAAGGATTCGCGAGTGAACCGCCGCAAGCCATCAGGACCCGTTGGTAACAGCATGGTTGCCATCTTTTCATCCTGATTCTCCTGTACTAGAATTTACTTACAGCTATAGGTGGGTAAAGTAGTAGGTAAAGACAGAGTAAAAGTAGAGACAGAGGAAGGTGAGAGAGAATAAGTAATCTAATTCAATCTTCTGAAACAGCAATTTCCATCATTCCATACACAGATCAGACAAAAGCATACACCTTGAAAAAATAATATAATAGGGTTGAAAGGGGAAATAAGGTGATGAGGGTTGTTGTATGTCTAACTTCAACAGTAGTTGGGTGACATACGAGGCATTTAAGCTAGGTATGTATGTTGTCTAAAAGCTGAGGAGATGTTCATGAATAAAATCCTAGAAAATCGAGGAGGCAAAACTTTTGGTCATCGTAATTATTAGTAGTGAAAAGCAGGCCTACTCAACCCTTGTTTTGCTTTGTATGCAAACTGGAGTGTGTCTGCAACAACCTGCAAGTGAAGGCAATGCTGAAGTGCCTTACACCTGCTTTATTTCTAACGTCAAGGCAAAGCATAAGTACATAATAAGTCTGATTGTTTGAGCTCTTGCAATGCATTTTGAATCTCCAGTTGTGAACCTTTTATTCTTCAACCTTTTCACCGCGTATAAAGGCTAGCTACTTTTTGTTAGATATATTCTCAGTCTTAAAGCTGATTTAATCTATATTGATGGATCATCTGATGTGTGTATGTCAAAAGAGGTTGCTTGTAATGGCAAGAGAGGGTAACTACCACACTACATTTTCTACAGAGCGTTTCAGAATATTTCAGCTTATTGTTCTGGTTTCAATTTACTTTGAACTGCTTTCATTGACATTATTTCCAGCTATACCAAACTGATTTTGGTTGAAACAGCAATAACGGTCCATAAAACCAAAACAACAAGCTTAAAGGCACTAAAATGCTGCATAGACCTGAGGGGACGTTCAAAGTCATACAGCTATTCGAGAACAGGAAACTGTTGCGATACAAAAAGATTAATATTCCAAAATAAGATTGACTGAAATCTGAAAATAGCAGAAAACCGACATCACTCATTTGTAGTGATACATTTAGTTTGTACAAAGAACATTTCTAGGGCATTTCCCATGTATTTCCATCTTAATAATGTCAAACTTTGGCCGTATAGCCAATTTTTATATATTTTATTGAATCAGTTTGAAAAATGACAGACTAAACGATGTTACTAATTTCACTACATTTTATCTTTGGATTTCAATAATCCTAATTTCCTTGATTCTTATAGAATTAAATAAAGTATAAGTGTGTGATCTGATTATAGAAAAGAGTCACTGTCTAAATAAAGACAAACCTAAAGGCCTTCCCACTCCCAAAAATATCCCTCCCTATTTAAGTCAGTGACCTAGTCTGATATTATAATAACTAAAAAAGCTTTACAAAAAGAGGATTACATTTCTGTGTTCCCCTTTTGACAGAGAAAAACCATGGTATCCTTTTCATATTGACTAAGCTCAGCGAGTTCTCCATCTCCTCCTGTCCTGAAATGCATTGATCCCTTCACACGTCCAGCCAGACGCTAGTTATCTGCTTTACTTTATCTGCTTATTTGGCCCAGGTTGATCTCAGATCAGCTCGTCTCATAAACTCCATTGCTATCAAAATAAATAGGTTAAGGTCTAGTTGCAACGTCATAAAGCAGATAAACAGGTTCAAAGCACATGTCTGTCAGGATGTGACAACAAATCACAGAAACACGGTCCTCTGGAAAGAAGAAATGACATTGACTATACTCTGTAGCTTACATCATCAAACTATACATGAATAATATAATAAGTTAGTCAAAGAGAGGGATTATTTCGGCTCTTGGGATGGTCTGGATTTGCCGGCTGGGAAAATAAATGTAAAGTATTAGATAAAGTATTTTAGTTGAATGAAATTTAATTCCCATAACAGCCAGATGTGATATGGTCCTCATCACGGCAAATAATTACGATAATTAGATTTAAAGTAGAGAGCAGCCATGGACTGACATACAAACATAGCACATAGGCTATGTTCACACACACATTCATAACTCTACAATAAATAACATGATGTCATAAGGCAGAAGACCTGTAGTGGTTTGAACTAAAGCTTGACTGATACTGCATTATTCACACCATATGTTTGTTTTCATATGAACAATAACTGACACACGAGGCCGAAATCGGCCGTTTTCGTTAGTCGGACGACGAAGCGTGCCCTGTCGCCCAAACTCAATTTGGTGTGTCCCGCACCGTCGGCCGTGACACGCCTTATTTGGCCTTTCATGGCCGTGCGTCGGCCACAGCCAGTCGGACAAAGAACTCACTCTGATTGGCTGTTCAGCTAACGAATCAGTGCATGAGAAGCGAAACGGTTGCTTGAGAATGTCTACCACAAGCAACACTCCAATGGCTGATAGCTCCAGTGCCGCACGAAACATGTTTTCGATGGACGAGAGTGAAAATGGAACGCACGCGCTATTTGTTGTTTGTTTAGATCACGCAGTCTGTTCTTCTTCTGTCTTCCGGTTGTTGCCTCTTTTGAATGACGAATACACACTACCGCCGCCTGCTGGTAAGGAGAGTTATTGCCACTCACGCATGCGCAGTTCCTACGTGTTTCGGCTGAAGTCTTTGCGGTGTGTTCCAGTGCGACACATGGCCAAGACGCGGGAGAACACGGCGACGCAACAGTCGGCGTCGGCGAGTTCTCTGGTGACTGCTTGGTGTGTCAGGGCCTTTAAGCTCCTTACACACCAAGCCGATTTTCGGCGTCGATAGATGTCGGGCCGTCGATGAGCGTCGTGCCGCCCTACTCAGATTGGTGTGTACTGCACCGTCGTGTCTTTTCGGCTGTGCCGACACCTTCGGCCGCCGATTCGACATGTTGAATCGGGAGGCCGTCGGCCAAAGAAATCACTCTGATTGGCTGTTCAGCTTAGCGAATCAGTGCATGAGAAGCAAAACGGAAGTGAGGGACCCAAACAAACTATTAAGAAGGCAAATCTGAGATTTAATTTAACTCCAGCTCTCGACACAGGTTCGGGAAAGCCCCATGAGCTTCTCGCTGTAGAGTGAAAATGGAACGCACACGCTATTTGTTGTTTGTTTATATCACGCAGTCTGTTCTTCTTCTCTCGGTGTATCACACAGTCTGTCTGCCGGTTGTTGCCTCTTTTGAATGACGAATACACACTACCTCCGCCTGCTGGTAAGGAGAGTTATTGCCACTCACGCATGCGCAGTTCGTATGTGCAGCTTGGCTGTCGGCTGAAGTCTTTGCGGTGTGTTCCAGAGCGAAACATGGCCAAGACACAGGAGATGTGCAAGCCCCCAGGAAGTGTACCGGACTCTGATGAAAATATTCGTTGTGTCCAAACGGCGGTACTACAATTTCCGTATCAGTCCGTGACGTCACTGGGCCCAGAAAGACTTTTCCCCATTGACTAACATTGTGAAAGAGATGTCTGTAAATCAGCGGATACTTTTTAAAATTAAATAAACTACCCAGTATGAACTATTTTATAGCCCTTATTATAATCATTAGGTCCTTAAAGTTGTAAAATGCACTAAAAGCCGAACCTAGATGGATTTTCTCTCTCCATTCATTCTAATGAGCCGAGAGTGGGAGCTCTGGGCTTAAGGGGCGCATGCTCTGTGAGCGCACATACAGGTTCTTCTGCTCTGGCAGCTAGGCATGATGGGTAATCTGTGACGTTTCGCTCTCTCAAAAGTTGGGCCATTTTGACTTCATGCACCATTGAGCAGCTCTCAAAGGAAAGAACGAGACCCCGCCTCCCACGCTGTATCCAGTTCTTATTATACATTCATGGTTCTTCTGCTCTGACAGCTAGGCATGATGGGTAATCTGTGACGTTTCGCTCTCTCAAAAGTTGGGCCATTTTGACTTCATGCACCATTGAGCAGCTCTCATAGGAAAGAACGAGACCCCACCTCCAACGCTGTATCCAGCTCTTATTATACATCCATGGAGACGTGAGGCGACCATAGACTGTATATATAAAGGAGGCGACGCGTGGTCCCGTTCTTTGGTGTTCTTTGGTGTTCTTTGGTGTGTAAGAGGCTTAAGATATGTCGCAGGACATTTTATTGGGTAAAAGTCTTCTTACTCTTTGGTGGAAAGACTATGTAAAAGGGACAGTGTTTCTAAATCTAGTTCAGCATTTTTCTACCATTGATTAGTTTATTTATCTACCAACAAATACATAATACGTTATATCAGCCTGCCTATTTGTTGGTTTAGCTATATTTTTGTACCTGGGGGAAAAGACATTTGTAATAATTTGCTATCTCTAACCTGTGTCACCCATTTGGAAAGATTGATCAACCACCAATGACTTCCCCTTCTTCTTAACTTAGAAAACAATCTTTGCACATCCCTTACAGGGTTGAATAATATATATGTATTACATCTAAAGGTCCTCCCTACTGTTTTCTCATTAAATAAATCATGGGGATGTCATTGTATACATTTATTTAAGAATGGGCATTTATGCTATTACACATCTCTCTGACGTGACAATGTAATGCTAATAGATAATATGTTATGTATCATTACAGTGAATGTTTGTCATTTTAGATAAATGGATAGATACATTCATGACAAAAAACTGTATTGCATTATTTTTTTAAATACATGAAACATCATTAAACCACGGTATATCTGGTTTTCATATTCACATTATTTTCTTTTTTTACATGTGTGTTATTTTATTGAAGTTGTAAGTAATGTATTTGTTATTGAATTCAAGCAATGGTTTTTATACTATTGTTGTGTTTTCTATAAAAATGCGATTTTTAACATTATTTGTGTTGAGACTTTTGGGTATGTATAATTACTAAACATGTAGGGATAAATATGCAAACAAACAATTATAAGAACGTGATTTTTTTTGTTTTTATGTTACTTTAATATTAGGGTTTAGCAATGTATGGGGTTTAATCCTTCAGAAACTCATTTCAGGATAACCCTTTTTGCTCATATTGGGTGATGATTATATAATCTCTCATGAGGGTCTTTTTAAGACTATAGGCTGCAAAGGCCTGTCAATCTGCTCTCTCTCCTTCTAAATCAAGACAATATTATACTGTGGAAACAAGTACAATTATGTGGAATCATTGACAGCAGCTTTACCATCAAATTAAACCATATGAATACTTGTGAATTACACAAATTAAGGCAACAACGTTTAAAAAGAGACTGGGAGTCTGACCTTACATTTGGTCTGTACTGGGCCATGTTGTCTGTGCCCTCTCGGAGCTGCATACTGTGATCCTAGGTGCACAAACTAAACTGACCTACTTCTTCTGCACAAACCTTTCAATGTAATTGCACCAGATAGCTTAAATATGTACGTTACAGACTGTATCTACAAAATGAGAGAGTGGGGAATTTATTACAATGTCCAGGGGGATGATAGGCTATTACGAAAATGACTTTATGAGCGATGCTGTTTCAGATATAGTTTATGCTTAACGTAACCCACTCCAAAAGGGGAAATCTTAAAACTAAGAAATTCTACACATTAAACAAAAGGAGTAATGTGTCAGATTGCACCATAAGATTGCACCATAAGAGGAAAATGCATCTCAAATGTGAAACCATTTCCTCACATATCGTTTTGTAATTTCTCACAAAAGCCAAGGGACAGTACATTTTCAACTAGAAAAATGATTTGATGTCCTCCATGTATGCTATACACAACACATTTTGCTAAAGTGAGAGATTATCCAAATGAATTACGTAAGCCTTTAATGCTCAACACCGCACATTACAACAAGACAATTATATTTTGTATAATGTCATATTTTTGTATTTTCATATAGACTGTATAATATAGTTTTGTGTTATTTTCAATTATGTGTACCGTAAAACCACACGATAAAATAATAATAATAAGGAGTTTTTGTTTTGTTTTGTTATTATTCCATTGAGAAATTCTGCATTAACCCAATATAATTAGAAAAAAACTAAAAGTCTACTCTTCAAAAAGTAGTTTTCTCTCTAAGTGCATGTTCAATATGAATACAAAACAATCTAGAAACAAACAAACCAACAAACAAAAAGTTGACAGGGATACTTACGTATGAAACTCTAAGTTTTACTGCAAAAATATCCATAGTTAAGTTCTTTGGGTTTTAGAAGAAGCGACATCCAGAATTTCCGTGCAAAATCCATGACTTCTTCTCAAGGTTTATTCTTCATGATGGACAGAAATCTCCACCCCGACCGGACTGAAAGTGCGTTTTATCAACAAAATCCAAAGTTTAGCGAACAAAAACCGACTTCACAACAAAAGCCAGTCGTTTTATCACCTGAAGTTGGACATTTTGAAAGCTGTCACAAGTGCAAGACGTGCTGTCTCCTTCCGCCTTCCGAGTGTCTCTCCCTAACCATCCCACAGAGGAAGGTTCCCGAGCCGCGGAGCGAGCATAGATGCTGCGCGGTGTTCAGCAGCTGCGCAGCGGAGAGGCGCACCTTGGTTTGCCCTTGAGCAAGAGCATGAGGGAGGGAGGAAGCTGCCGCTGGACCAGGGGATTACCGCTGCTACATGTCCACTCAACATGACAGTGATAAACTGTAGAGCTGGCAGTTTGAAAACATCCCCAAACTCGCCCAAAATACAGAAGCCTATGAGGGACACATTGAATTGGTAATTTGAATTTGTATTACCCAGCGTTCAGAGCGAGAAATACTTTTTGTTCCGTTTAACAGTGTGGTTCATATAACATAATAGGCCTAAGTAAATTTGCATAGTTTTTTTAGGGTTAGGCTATATGACTTTTGTTATCTGAAAGAAGGCTATATTAACTTGTTTTGACTTGAATATAATGTATTCGAAATCAGTTCGTTTGAGAGACAGGTGTCTGCAAACTTTTAAAGCAATTGACTTAAATGAATAATTAATCAATATAATTGTTAATAAATTGAATATGGAAACCTGTTACATTTCAATGAACCGTAAAAGGACATGGTTTGAACAAACTGTCAACATTTCTGTTGTGTGTTTCCAATGGGATGTTCAGATGTTGTGTTGTTTTCTTTTGGATGACCCAGCAGTCTACCGCCAAACGCCTGGTGTTGGTCTCTTTTGCGCCTTCTAGTGGCCAACAATATTTTCATTTCATTTCAAACCTTTATTTAACCAGGTATACAGGTCCCATTGAGATCATTGATCTCTTTTTCAAGGGAGACCTTGAATATACATATATATATATATATATATATATATGCTAGGTAGGCCTAGTTCTGGTAGATAGCTCTTATGGGATAATGATTTTGTTTCTTTGCTTTTCTATTTATTTTTCTTCTTTTTTGTATCTTGTGTTTGTGTTTAATTCCTTATTTCCACATGCTTTATTATGCACGCCCAGAAGATGTAGGCCTATGGTGTTTATAATCCCATGTAGGATCGGCCATATGTTGGACATGATACAGAATTCAAAATAAATAGGCAGGCTGAAAATGTAGTGATTACTATTTGTTAACCCGTTGTTCTACTTGGGGTATTCAAGCACATTTCTTCAAAACTATTTAATTTCTGGCAGTTTGAAGAGGGCCTTAAAACAGTTTAGAATTGTAAGTTGGTAAATAAAAGGGACCTTTAGTTAGGTGCCCGAGCCAGATGCCTAGCTCGTCTAATGCCATGCAAATGACTTCCAACAAACATCTTTACTGCGAAACAAGTCCAGTCTGGAAAACACATTACCCATAAAGCTCAGGTGCATATGTTTTCTTTTTTCCCCGGATGTAGCATCACATGAATTGACTGTCAACATGCAAGATGGCCACGCATCACAGGCAAAATGCTGCTGGGCGGAGAAAAGTACAGGTACATTGTAACAGATGCATAATGGCAACGGCAACATAATGTCATTCATTTTAAAAAGTGTTTCACGGATACTTGACAGACAGCTAAATTGCTGCTCTTATGAGTCATGACTCAAGCCAGCTAACCCACCTAGCTTAGCTCGCGATAGTTGTTAGCGTCCTGAGCTAACGCTGGCGTCCAAAAGATAACATATTCTTATAAACAATTAGCACATGCGTACGTGGTAAATACGTTAAAGCATTACTACTAAGCTTGTACGTTAACACAAATGATTGATGCGCTGTGTTAGCTGCATGTTTAATGCTGTTACAGCCTTTATGGTAGCTTAGCTGCACAGTATCTCGGCTCGGTCTAATTGCTGGGAAACGTACATGTCTCGGTGGTTCTGTTTAGCAAATCAAAGCACCATATAAATTCTGATTGTGTCCATAGATAACATAAATCCATCTTTAATATATGTCATTTAGCCACGCTGCACGTTTCCTAAACTAACTGCATGTCATGCAATATAAGAGCGCGTTGCAGGTGGGTGTGTTGTGGGGTAATCCAGAAATGGTCCTGAAAGTGTGATTTCGGTGCTCACGCTCCTCTTTGTGTTTCAGGTGTCCTATGTCATTAGAGATGAGGTGGAGAAGTACAACCGGAATGGGGTGAATGCACTCCAGCTAGACCCCGCTCTAAACCGGCTCTTCACTGCTGGAAGAGACTCTATCATCCGGATATGGAGTGTCTACCAGCATAAGGTACGACTTCCTTTATTCTGAATCTATTTAACTATTAGGCTCAATGGAGCTGTATTGCCAAATGCATCTTCTTTTATTTTGCTTTATGGTATTAGTGTCTTAATTTATCTTCCCATTTATTGCAGCAGGATCCATATATTGCCTCAATGGAGCATCACACAGACTGGGTTAATGACATAGTTCTCTGTTGCAATGGCAAAACATGTGAGTGTTATTACTGTTGACTTTATTACGGGTTAAGGCATACATTTTTCTGCTATTCTTGCTAACTTGTATAACTGTCTTCTATTTTCAGTGATATCTGCCTCATCAGATACAACAGTCAAAGTATGGAACGCGCACAAAGGCTTTTGTATGTCCACGTTACGAACACACAAGGACTATGTGAAAGCTCTGGCCTACGCTAAGGACAAGGAGCTTGTGGCATCAGCAGGCCTCGACCGGCAGATCTTCCTTTGGGATGTGAACACACTAACAGCACTCACTGCTTCCAACAACACTGTCACCAGTAAGTATGTGGTTATACTCAGTGGCAGTTGTGTCAATTTATGTCCAAAATATACTGTGGTTTTGAGTGTTGTGAGTTTTCTTTAATGGCTTGGAGAGATATTCTGTACCTGTGGACTCACTATAATCCTTCTGCAACAGCCTCGTCACTGAGTGGGAACAAGGACTCTATCTACAGTCTGGCTATGAACCAGATGGGCACGGTCATTGTATCCGGATCCACTGAAAAGGTTTGGGTTTCATCAGTGTGATACACACATTTCCACATTAGTTTAATGAAACTAGATTAGGGGCAGGGAGCGCATAATGCAGGATTTCCGCCCGCGTAGCGAGTGCAATATTAACATGGACCAGAGAAGTCATCTGTCCGAGGCAACACACACACATAAACTAACCTTGTACATTTGCAATGATCATATTTAACTGTTTAGGCCCAAAGTGTTGTTATTGTCCTCAGCTGTAACTAAAGGGGGAAATAATCTCTCATCTGCTCTGTGTGTTGACATGAAAAGTGAGCTTGCTGTCTGTGTTCATCTTTATCCTCCATGCCTTTTATAAATGCAACCACTAATACATAAACTAGACAATGTCATTGAATGAATGGGAATGTAATGCTTATTAATATGTATGTATTATCCTCAAGATATGACGGGTAATTATGGATTATAACATACAAAGAGAATTAAATGCAGCGACTGACTGTTGGGTCTTAATGACTCCTCATTGAACAGCTAATATCACAGCAGACTAAAGATATTTTGTAAAACTATGGATTTAGTTGTACTTAAAGGTGGGGTAGGTAAGTTTGAGAAACCGGCTCGAGACACTTTTTGTTATATTCCATGGAATGCTCTTAACATCCCGATAGCAATGAATATCTTAAGTGCTTTGACAAAAAATCCATAACAATTTTTAATCTGTGGGAGCCGTAGCACTGTAAAAAGCACGACCAATCATTTTAGCCGGCCCGGCTAAAATAACTGGATGGCCTACTTGCCTGTCAGCCTTCCATCTGTGCACAAACTTATCTCGTGCCCTCATTGGTCATGTGCGCGTTCGTATGTGTTGGAGGAGGGGCTCTGTAAGGAAGTGGCAGATTTTTCCCGGCTGTGTATTTTCAAATTCTAGCGCACTCGAGCTGATTTCTCCAAAATTACCGACCCCACCTTTTAAAGATAGTGATATAAAAGGCAGAAAAATATTTTTTTAATCTAAAAAATATTTCTTTTCCTGTCACAACAAAATAGATCAATTACAACACTGATCATTTCACCTGACATGTAAACATCCTGTGTATGACTTTTATACAAATGATTAACCTGAAACTATATTGGAAATGTGCATCACCTCTCTTCATTTCCGCTGAGATGTTTGTAAGATTTCCAGTAGGTCACCAAACATCTGTGGGGACAATAATTTACAAACTATGGTTACAGGAAGTAACCATGGCAATGCTTTAATTAAACTGTTATTTTACTTTTAGTCACAGTAATGTGTTCATAGTGTGTATGTAAATGTTGTGAAGAAGTGTTCCTGTCTTAAACATTCCTCTATTCTTCCTTCAGGTTCTGAGAGTGTGGGATCCCCGAACATGTGCAAAACTGATGAAGCTTAAGGGACACACAGACAACGTGAAGTCGTTGCTGCTGAACAGAGACGGCACTCAAGTGAGTCTGGATATCTAAATCATGCAGGGCTTGTTTAAAGAGGAATAATAAAGCCTAAAGCGCTGTCCTTCCCCTCAGTGTCTGTCGGGCAGCTCAGACGGGACCATCCGCCTGTGGTCCCTGGGTCAGCAGAGGTGCATCGCCACCTACAGGGTCCACGATGAGGGGGTGTGGGCCCTGCAGGTCAACGAGGCCTTCACACACGTGTACTCTGGAGGCCGAGACAAGAAGATCTACTGCACCGACCTGCGTAACCCCGACATCCGCGTGCTCATCTGTGAGGAGAAGGCCCCGGTGCTCAAAGTAAGAAACCGTTGCCTTGAAACAAATCTGCAGTTATGGTTTCATAAAAAATGTATGCTTGAATATTTTTAGTAACTTTTATTTGGGAAATGTATTATGCTCCTTTTTCCACTGGAGAAAAATAACACATCTGGCTTTTGTCCTTAACGAAAAACCTTAGAATTGTCTCCAGTTAAACATGACACCTGGGTGGACACGCAGAATTTAACCCACATTTTTAAATTGAATCTAAGGGATTTGGACTATTGGTATTATGTATTGATTTACAAAACACACTATTAATATCCTATCCCTTAAAGCCACCAGACTCCATTGGAGGAAACTGTAACCTTACCTTGCTGATCTTTAAAAAACATTCTTCATTCAAACTTGACAGAAACTAAATAAAACTCATCAAAATCTGTATTATTCTTTCCTACAGCAATAATCAACTGTGGTTTGGGAGTTTGAAATAACAGCTATAAAGGAGAGTTAACCCCTGTAGCTGCTTTCTACTGTGAGACTTTTATTTGTGCGTTTGTGACGTCCAATGTTACACCAGGAGAAAACAGATACTCGCACAGCATCAATGGGAAAGAGTCTTTTGCCTAAATAAATCCAAATGTAGCTCTACAGCGGCCCGTATACTGACTGGTGCTTGATCCCTGTGCGGAGGACCCGTGTTTTAATCCGACCTGGGTCATCCCCTCTTTCTCCCTTTCAACTTTGGCGGCCAAAAAAAAACCTCTCCAGGAGTTTTTTTATTATTATTATTGTTTTTAATTTTTTTATTTTACATATGTTTGCAGTTTATATTATATGTAACTCGACTAACTTTATAAACTTGAAATCAAACCCGAGAAGAATAGCACCAAAAGCGGTTATTTTAAAGAAAAGTTGTACTGTTTTTATAGCGGATGAAACAAAACTAAAAAAAGAATAAATTCCAAATGAAATTGCCGCTGGGGTATCAAAAAGCTCATCTTAAAGCAGGAACATATTCAAGGTTTGGCATGAACATCTTTTTGTGCATTTATTTTGTTGTAATCCAATAATCCAACACCATAGAGGTTTCACCTATTCTCTTTCCCTGGAAAAAACACGAGCCAATTTTGGTGTGCTAATCCCACCAATACCTGTCTCCAATATATACATAATCACCAGGTGCCCAAACCTGCCTGTTATAATATAAATCAATGAATAGCTCCAACAGCTTTGAAAAGGTATTAAAAACCCATATTCTCCTCAGTTATTCCTGTGCTCATATCTGACCATTTGGAGTTATTCAACCTTCCCCTCTCTGTTGACCAGATGGAACTAGACAGATCTGCTGACCCTCCTCCTGCAATCTGGGTCTCCACCACCAAGTCATCCGTTAATAAATGGGTAAGCATGCGTGACACCTCTGAGATCAGCGGTCCACTGTGAGCATAATGACTGCAGAATACAGACGTTTGCATGCGGTCAAAGCTGAAGCTAATGCTGTTCTGTTGTAATCCTCCTGTAATTTGTGTATGAATTAAAACCAGCTTTGTGAGGATGTGGTTGATACACAACAGATAATTGCATTACATTAATCACTTTTATTGCTGCAAGGGAGTGATTTAAATGATTATTACAATCTGGGACAGTCTCTCATGATTATTTATTTTCTGTGCGTGCAGTCTCTAAAGGGAATGCACAACTTCCGATCATCAGGGGAGTACGACAACGACTGCACCAACCCTCTGACGCCTCTGTGCACTCAGCCAGAACAAGTCATCAAGGGTAAATGTTTAACAAGCTATATTATTTTCTATATCCCCCTGCTGGACATTCAAACCTTCTCTGTTGTGTTTGCAGGAGGAGCCAGTATCATACAGTGCCACATTCTGAACGATAAGAGACACATACTCACCAAAGATACCAACAACAATGTGGCTTTCTGGGACGTCCTGAAGGTAAACTCCATGATGTTATTTCTAAGTATGTTAGAGTTTTAAGAGGCCCTGTTATATATCTCACAGGCTCCGCCCTCTACTGGACTCTATGGGTACTACCCCTTGATCATATCCTGCAAGCCCGGGGCGGGCCTACTTGAATGCGCGCGCATCTCACCATATAAAAGAAGGCCTCGCCTCCTGACTGTCATCCTTTTCTCTTCAGTGAGCGGGAGTGAACAAGCTGAGCATAGACGAGAAAGAAAGAGAAAGGTTTTATCTCTTGGACATGTCTGGCTCTTTCTCATCGTCTGTGCTTGCTGGGGCAACACAGGACTGGTGAGGAGGGGGGGGGGGGGGCTGTGGATCAGTGGGCATCTGACGCCCTCCCCGGGCGTAATGTGCCTACGGTTTTTTTCCCGGGCACCCCCGTGTTGGTGGGTTACCCGAGCAGCACCCTGCCAAGGCAGTAAACCTAGGGGAAACACTGCATACGTAACCCCTCGTCATGTGTTTGGGGTTTTCCCTTTCCTGTATTGTGTTGTATAGGTTTTTTATGCATGTAAAGGGTCTGCAAAGGCTAAAATCCCAAATTCCCCTCCAGAGGAAGTGTCCCTCACACACACACCCCCACCTGCCTGAAACGTCTCCATTGGATCCTTTGTTAAAATGTTCTAACATAGTGTCATCACTACGTATCACTTACGCCTCTATTGGCTAGCGTTCCAACACATTGTCCGTGATGGGCTAAGGGGCGGGACATCTACAAGCGGTTGACCAATCACAACAGACCCTGCCAATTAACCAGTCAGAGCAGTCTTGGCTCTGGTTTCAGACAGAGGGTCAAAGTATGAGAAAAAGAAAGACCTTTTTGAACATTAAAGCATGTAAACATGTCACCGTAGTGTCACAACATAACATTATTAAACCTGAAACAGAGTATAATATGTCCTCTTTAATTTGAGCCCTGTTCCCTTTATAAGCTTAACCAATGAAATCAGCTTAACCAATGAAATCAGTCACTCCGGTTAAATAAAGCCCAGTGTTAATTCACTTTTGCTGATACCTGTGGTTTGTATTGACTTCATGTTTTCATCACTCCAGGCTTGCAAGGGTGAAGACTTGGGGAAAGTGGAGTTTGACGAAGAGATTAAAAAGCGCTTTAAGATGGTCTACGTGCCAAACTGGTTCTCTGTCGATCTGAAAACCGGGGTGAGTCTCAAACCTGCTTATAACATAGCTTTACATCTGTATCAGCGGATGGGACTTTATTTTCCTAAGTCAGTGTAATGGTCTTTATACATTTTTCTTTTTTTCAACAGATGCTCACCATCACGCTGGATGAAAGCGACTGCTTTGCTGCCTGGGTCTCTGCAAAGGACGCCGGCTTTTCAAGCTCTGATGGATCCGACCCAAAGTGTAAGATATCTGACCTAATTACATTTTATAAAAACTGTTTATTCATGCAGAACTAAAGCTAACTCTATTGGCAGCTTTGGTGGTTTTTACTGTCTTTTTCGTTTCAATGTATTTACTGAAAGTAATTAAAGTCTTTGGGCTGACGGCACCAGATTCCACAGTAACCTCAGTACAAAAACATTTGAAAAGAAAATTTCCAGCAGAGATTTCTTGATGTTCACTCTTTGCGGATTTATTTTTCCACACATAAAAGCATTCACTACACCGAGATGTCCCTCTACTACAATCTTCACATTAAACTGAACAGAACAATGCAAGGACAACTTGCGTCTTCTGATAACTTGCTAGCTTAATTCCCCCCCTCTTCCCCACAGTGAACCTGGGTGGACTCCTGCTCCAGGCTCTGCTGGAGTTCTGGCCCAGAACTCGCATCAACCCCATGGATGAGGAGGAGAACGAGGTGAACCACGGTAAGGAAGGGGGACTATCCAGCCACTGGCAAAACAGACACCCCTCTGCAGTGATGCTCTGTGAAGGCTGCTCTCTCCACATCACTTCCTGCTGCTCTCTGTAAACCTCACCGAGTTTGTCTCACAGTAGGAACGTGTTCTTGTGCCCACAGTGAACGGAGAGCAGGAGAACCGGGTCCAGAAAGGAAATGGATATTTCCAAGTGCCACCACACACGCCAGTCATCTTTGGAGAGGCAGGAGGCAGAACTTTATTTAGGTAATGTTTCACCATCAACAATATCACTGTGCCTCATCAGATTATATTTGTTTATAGATGTTTTACTCATTTGATCTGGTGTTGCAGGTTGCTATGTAGAGATTCAGGTGGAGAGACGGAGTCCATGCTGCTGAACGAGACCGTTCCACAGTGGGTTATAGACATAACGGTAGATGTGAGTACAACTTTTTTTTAATTTTTTTTTTTTTTTTATTAACTAATATTAATTAACTAGAGAATGCAATTCCTGAAGAAATTGCTAGTGGGAATGCTTTATGCTAAAAATCTGATGCTAAACTGCTATGCTGAAATGTAATGTGTAAGAAGAAAGTGAAGAATTTAGATTGAAATGATACATGAACACTGGGGGCTTGAATGTGTGATGAGAGAAGAAAAGAAAGTGAAAAGGCTTGGAAAAGCAGCAGAATATTTGAACTGCAAACTTCTGAACTAACTTGATAGCAAATGATCTGTCACCATGGCAACCACATTTGATGACACCCCATAATACGCTTAGATGCGTTGATGGCTGCATCGTTACCAAACCTGTGAAGTTTTGGGGCGTTTGGAGTATTTTCACTGAAGTTATGAGAGAACCATGTTTCCAGGCGAGCATTGTGTTGTCTGTCCCGTAGATGTCTTCACGGCCGGACTGTTGGCACACAGGTAAAGTTTGAGCACTTTTTGACCATTTGCATAGGAGTTATAGCGACATCATTTTTTATTGCGAGGAATGAGTTTCCATGGAAATGGCATATGGTAAGATCTCAGATTTGGCGTAGAGCTGTTGAGGCATGGACCGGTGATATACAAGTGAAGATTGGGGGACGATTGGACTTACAGCGACATCCTGTTTCATGGCGAGTAGTCTGTAGCCATGGCAACGACATTTGATGACACCCCATAATACGCTTAGATGCGTTGATGGCTGCATCGTTACCAAACCTGTGAAGTTCTGGGCTGTTTGGAGTATTTTCACTGAAGTTATAAGAAAACCGTGTTTCAAGGCGAGCAATGTGTTGCCATGGCAACGACAGTTGAAGAAATCTCAAAACTGTCCCGAAGATGTCTTCACGGCTGGACTGTTGAAGTCTGCTGCTCTGAGCATGTCAGTTGGAGTGATGACATCATCGTGTTCCATTACACGTGTGTTTATATTTGAGCTAACGAGGTGTCCAGAGATCAAAGGTTTCTATTGTTCTGAATGAGATAAACCTCTTACATGTGAACGTTTTGTGGAAGAACCGTAACGGATATCTGTGAAATTTCAAAACATGAAGCATGTTAAGGAAGTTGAGTATCTGGAGTGTAATTTTTGTGTACTTTCGGGTTAATAATGTGGCCTTTTTGGCAGTTTAACTAAAGGTGTGTGGCTGCTACCGTGAGGAAATATCTGCCTGAAATTACAATGGGCTTTAATGGAGGCATGTTGAAAGTTTTTGTCACTTCATGCCCTCAAGAGGCGTTTTGTTTAATTATTTTTGCTTAATTATTTGTCATTTTTCAAGCTACGAGATGTTTTCCTACGTTTGTCATGATAAATTATGTCTCAGGAATGTAGGGTTTGGGAATCATGGCAGTTTAAAAAAAATATATGAAGGCAAATTTCAAGATTTTCTACCCTCTAGCTGTGACATCACGCACTCTAGTTAAAATGTGAAGAAAACCTCTAAAACAAGGTCTGAACAATGTTTAATATCTCTAAAAGTAAGAATCAGATTTAAAAGTAGTTTTACACGAATAATGTCAGAAAGATGTGTAACATTTTAAAGTTGGAATGAGGTTTCTGAGTGAAAGTATGAATGAACAGTTAGCAGTTGAAGTCGCATGAAGATTTGTTGAAGTCTGAAGATTTCCTCCATTGACTTCAATGTTAAAAATGTGATGAATTATGGGATGTATCTCTGGAATTATGAAAATTATGAATGAGAAAAGTAAGAGCCATCGATTCCCGACCGCGCTGAACGTTTTGATGTTTGAACGGAGTTTCTGCGATGTTCAATGCGGGAGGAGAAGCGCGGCAAAATACCGGCGGAATACTAAACTTTTCGTGCGTAGAAGAACATATTTGTAATTTGTACTTATTTAGTGGGAATGCTGTTAACAGCATTCCCACTAAATAAGTACAAATTATTACAGGTTATTTAGACTATAAAAAGAACATTTGTAGGCTCATGTGTTTGTGCGTTATACATGTATAGCTCATTCATTCAGAGAAGCTTACTTAATACATGTTTGCCAGTATGCCGCTTGTGATTTTAGGTAACACGTGTGTGCTTTTGTAATTTTTGTAAAATAAATCAAAACCCTTGTTGCTAAAAAAACACAACATGCTAACAAGCATTTTCTACTCTGATATGCTTTTTTAAATGTCACTATAGAGCAGGGGTCGGCAACAGGCGGACCATGGTCCGGATCCGGACCCCGACCTATACGGACCCGGACCTATAATCAATACATTAATAGAGGATTTCAATTTCGCTGCCAACAGGGGGCAAAAGAGACGAGTGAGCGATACAGGGAGCGAAACACAGAAGAAGAGACGAGAGAGCGGCAGAGAGAAGCGGAGAGGAAAGTGAGTGAAGAGATTAATTAGCGATACAGGGAGAGAAGCGGAGAGAAGAGTGAACAGGCGTGTTAGCGGCAGACAGGGAGAGACACATAATTACACATGGCGCTCTCCAAGAAGAGGAAAGTGGACAGTGAGAACAGAGCTTTTAACCCCGAGTGGACGGACTCATTCATGTTTATCCTGCCCACTGGGAGCACAGAGCCAGTGTGTCTCATTTGTTCAGAGACCGTGCCGCTCATTAAAAGTGCTGACACGCCACTATGAGACAACACACAAAGTGTTTGACCAAACATTCCCTCTCAAGTCAGAACTGAGGTCACAAAAACTAAATATCGTTCCAGCGCAGGCTAACCAATGAGCACCTGTGTATGAGAATGGCCCTGACACCATTTCAGCCCAGATTTAAACTCCTGGCAGGACAAGCTCCAGCTCAATTCTCGCACTGAATTAAAAAAAAAAGTGAGTGAGGGACTGCAATATAAGAGGGAAAGAAAGAGAAACTTTAAAACTGTTCAATTGTTATGATGTGTAAAGATTAATATTGTTCTATAATCGTCTGAAAGTGTTAAGTCATGATGTGAAACGGTTAACAAAGAAAAAGAGAAACTCAAGCTGCTGCTACACTTTATTTTATTACATTACATTGCATTTTGCTGACGCTTTTATCCAAAGCGACTTACAATAAGTACATTCGACCAGGAAGACACAACCTTGAACAAAACAGAATCATATAAGTACATCAGGTTTCATAGAGCCAAGCATTTCAAGTGCTACTCAACTGGCTATAGATAAGCCAGTCCTTTATTAGTATATAAGTGCTCTGTTGGCAGTTATTTGTTAGTCATTCTATGGCTCGAGGTGGAGTCCAAAGAGATGAGTTTTCAGTCTGCGCCGGAAGGTGTGTAAGCTTTCTGCTGTCCTGATGTCAATGGGGAGCTCATTCCACCATTTTGGAGCCAGGATAGCAAACCCACGTGTTTTTGCTGATGGGAACTTGGGTCCCCCTCGCAGCGAGGGTGCAGCGAGTCGTTTGGCTGATGCAGAGCGTAGTGCATGCGCTGGGGTGTACAGTTTAACCCTGTCCTGGATGTAGGAAGGGCCAGATCCATTCGCAGCATGGTACGCAAGTACCAGTGTCTTGAAGTGAATTCTAGCAGTCACCGGAAGCCAGTGGAGGGAGCGGAGGAGCGGAGTGGTGTGGGAAAATGTAGGAAGGTTGAAGACCAGACGACCCGCTGCATTCTGGATGAGCTGCAGAGGTCGGATGGCACATGCAGGTAGACCAGCCAGGAGGGAGTTGCAGTAGTCTAGGCGTGAGGTGACGAAAGCCTGGACCAGAAGCTGCGTCGCTTCCTGGGTCAGCTGGGGACGTATCTTCCTGATGTTGTAAAGCGTGTATCTGCAGCAACAGGTTGTAAAGCGTGTATCTGCAGCAACAGGTTGTAGCAGCGATGTTTGCAGTGAAGGACAGGTTGTTATCTAGGATCACACCCAGATTCCTTGCAGTCTGGGTCGGGGAAACAACAGAGGTGCCGATGTTGATAGTCAGGTCAAGAGTGGGACAATCTTTTCCCGGAAGGAAAAGCAGTTCAGTCTTGTCAAGGTTGAGCTTGAGGTGATGAGCGGACATCCACTGAGAGATGTCAGCTAAACAAGCAGAGATGCGTGCGACGACCTGGGACTCTGAGCGGGGAAAGGACAGAATTAATTGGGTGTCGTCAGCTTAGCAGTGGTTTGAAAAACCATGCGGGTGAATGACAGATCCGAGCGAGTTTGTGTACAGGGAGAAGAGGAGGGGACCAAGAACAGAGCCCTGAGGGACCCCTGTAGTTAATTGACAAGGGTCAGACTCGGACCCTCTCCAAGTTACCCTGTAGGTACGGTCTTTGAGGTATGAGGTGAGGAGGGAAAGTGCAGAACCTGACACTCCAAGTTCTTGGAGAGTGTGAAGGAGGATCTGATGGTTCACCGTGTCGAATGCAGCAGACAGGTCCAACAGGATGATGACAGAGGAGAGGGAGGCTGCTTTAGCCGTGTGCAGTTCCTCAGTGACAGCAATGAGAGCAGTTTCTGTGGAGTGACCTGCCTTGAAACCAGACTGGTGCGGATCTAGAAGGTTGTTCTGATGGAGATAACAGGAGAGTTGTTTAAAGACAGCGTGTTCAAGTGTTTTAGACAGGAACCGGAGGAGAGAGACAGGCCTGTAGTTTATAACATCAGACGGGTTGAGAGTGGGTTTCTTTAGGAGAGGGTTTACTCTTGCCTCCTTGAGACTGTTTGGAAAGTGACCAGAAGTTAGAGAAGTGTTGATGAAATGGGTGAGAAACGGTAGAATATCAGGAGCGATAGTCTGAAGGAGGTTTGAAGGGATAGGGTCCAGAGGACAGGTGGTAGGGCGGGCAGAGGTAATGAGGGTAAGAACCTCACTTGGCGAGAGAGGGGAAAAGGTGGTCAGTGTGTGGGTGAAAAGAGGGTCTGGTGACTCATCGGCAGAGTTGGGTGTAACGCGTTACTTTGTAACGCGTTACTGTAATAATATTACTTTGTCGGTAACGGAGTAGTGTAACGCGCTACTTTTATAATCCAGTAATCACACTACAGTTACTAACATTGCCCCGACACGCGTTACTTCGTTACTTTCTAAAATCAGTCATAATCAAACCTCAACAAACACCTGCAAAGAACACATGCTAGGTGAAGCTAACGCACATAGCTGTTGTTTATTTATATCACACACACACACACACACACACACACACACACACACACACACACACACACACACACACACACACACACACACACACACGTAGTTCTTCTTCTCTGTTTTCCGGTTGTTGCTTGTTTTGAATGACGAATACACAGTACCGCTGCCTGCTGGTAAGGAGAGTTATTGCCACTCACGCATGCGCAGTTCGTACGTGCTCGGCTGAAGTCTGGCTCCAGTGCAACACATGGCCAACACGCAGGAGAATACGCTGACGCAACAGCGTGAGCAGAGATAGACTGCGCAAAATATACAGATAGCAGGAGACAGAGGACAGCCACGGTCAGATAGCAGGAGACAGAGGACAGCCACGGTCAGATAGCAGGAGACAGAGGACAGCCACGGTCAGATAGCAGGAGACAGAGGACAGCCACGGTCAGATAGCAGGAGACAGAGGACAGCCATGGTCAGATAGGAAAACATTCAGGAGCTATCTGGATCAGTCTTATGCGACAATGGAAACTGAACTAAAGAGAACATTTGAAACTTTAGCAGTCTGCGTGATCTGCCTGTAGGGAGGGGCGGGCCGGCCCTGCGAGTAAAGTAACGAGTAAAGTAACGAATTACTTTATGTAGATAGTAACGAAGTAGTGTAATATATTACTTTTTTTTAAAGTAATATGTAATATATTACTTTTTTTTAGTAACGACCCCATCTCTGCTCATCGGTGAGTCAGAAAAAGAAGAGCGAATATCATCAACCTTTTTTTCAAAGTGGTTAACAAAGTCGCTTGACAGAAGTGAGGAGGGGGAGGGTCCAAGAGGGTGGAGAAGACGGAAAATAGTTTTTTAGGATTGGAATAGGAAGATTGGATCTTATCTTGAAAGAAAGTGCTTTTTGCCTGAGAGATCGAAGCAGAGAAAGAGGAGAGGAGAGCCTGATAGGTTAGGAGGTCGTCGCGGTGTTTGGATTTCCACCGTTTCCGCTCTGCTGCCCTAAGGACGGTTCTATTAGCACGCAGTGCATCATTTAGCCAGGGAGCAGGAGGGGACTGACGAGCCTGCCGAGATGTGAGAGGACGGGGAGAGTCCAGAGAGGATGAGAGAGGAGTTTCTGCAGCAGAGTTTGGAGGCAGGAGTTGGAATGAGTCAGAGGAAGGGAGGGCTGAGAGCACCGATGAGGCAAAGGTAGAGGGGGAGAGGGAACAGAGGTTACGGCGGACAGGTGCAGGATGAGAAGAGATTAGTTTGTTATGTTTGGAAAGGGGTAGAGAGAATGAAATGAAGAAGTGATCGGATGTGTGGAGCGGGTTTACAGACAGGTTAGAAGTAGCGCAGTTCCTTGAGAATATGAGATCAAGGACATTGCCAGCTTTATGAGTTGGTGGGGACGGAGACAGTGAGAAAGCAAAGGCGGAGATGTTAGTTCGTCTATCGTCCCCGTCTGGAGGTTGAAGTACAGCGGGAGGGCCAGATTCAGAGATGTGTGAGAGGAGATGATCTAATTCCTCCAAGAAGTCCCCCAAGGCGCCTGGTGGACGGTAGAAAACAACAATGGTTAATTGTATAGGATGGGTTACTGTGACGGCATGGAATTCAAAGGTGGAAGGAGCGAAGTTAGGTAGCTTGAAGAGGGAAACGCTCCATTTGGGAGAGAGCAGGAGACCAGTGCCACCTCCTCTGCCAGTGGGTCTGGGTGTATGGGAGAAGGAATATGCTGTGGAGAGAGCTGCTGGGGTGGATGTGTTGAATGGAGTAATCCAGGTCTCAGTGAGAGCAAGGAAATCCAGGGTCTGCAGGGAGGCGTGGCCAGAGATGAAGTCAGCCTTAGGAACAGCTGACTGGCAGTTCCACAGGCCACCTGAAACTAGATGTTGGATGTCAGTGGAGCATGTGGGATAGACGAGAGCAGGCCGGTTATTGCGATTAGGAGATACACGGGGCCAGTGATAATTATTTATCTAAAATTAAGCACTTTTGAGATGCACACATTTTCAAAAGCTATTTTATTTATTTTTTCCATTTTATTTTTAAATGCAGCCCGAGAGGAACATTACACATATCCACAGTATTTACTGTATATCTTTATAGTTCAATGTTAATTGACAATAAATATTGTTGTTTATGAATTGTACTTTCTTTATCTGGCAGTCAGTTGTTGATTACATGCAGACGTTGATAAAGCTGCAGGCTACTTAAATATATATCACACTAATTCATAAAGCAAGTTAGACATTTTGAAGTTCCGGACCTTTGCATGGGAAGATTTTCTCTAACTGGACCTTGTTGAATTTTAGTTGAATACCCCTGCTATAGAGGAAGAGGATGTTTTTAGTGGCTTTTTGTACGTTTCTTTTATTCACATTTAATGATTAAATATCAATCTGCTCTGTTTCTTAATGCTCTTAATGTTTTCATTTTTGTAAAGCACTTTGAGATGCCTTGTGTTGAAAGGTGATATATAAATAAACTTGCCTGGCCTTGTGTCATAGAAGGAAAAGCTAAGGTTCTATATAAAAGGTCACAAAGTTCTCACTGCGAGATTCAGTGCTTGATTCAGAATTTGTATTCACCTTTTTTTATGGCGAATTTCAGGTGGTTTTAAGTCTAGAATAAGTAAAAAGACACATTTCTAACTGGCTTTTTTTTGGAGCATTGGCGGCTAATTATCTACGGAGGTGTTAATCACAAGTGTAATCAGGATTACTTGTGACGTCCTTAGCGGTTCTCGCTGACAACACCATTAGCATCTGCATTCACTGAGTGACTCCTGCCAGTGCAGACATTTCACATCTGCCAATCTAGAGGGAAGTTAAAGTCACATGGATTCTAAACATTTAGACTGAGGTCTCATTGCAAAACAAATCCCTGTATCTGACCGCAGAGGAAGGTGGACCTAATCCAAATGGAACCGATCAGATTCTGTGGGCTTGGTGCTGTTAACAGTTAGGAAAATGAGATGTACTTCACAAAAACAGATTTGAACCGCTGATGTACGCATTCTACAGATCCTGCCACTGGAGGAGATAAATGGAATTCAGCCATCATTAATGTTATTCCATTATTTGCTTTGGAAAATTAGAATTTCGTCTTGAAAGAATGTCTCTTTGTTTCTCCAAGGAAGACATTATTAGCATCTTTATAAAACACCTTGTGCACTAACAGTTATCTTCTTTCCTTATCCAATGTTTCATATATTCACGCATCATCTTTCCTCTTCTATTCCAGAAAAATATGCCCAAATTCAACAAAATCCCATTCTACCTCCAGCCCCATTCTTCCTCCGGAGCAAAAACTCTAAAGAAGTAAGTGTCTTTTCTACTCTGGGGGTGTGATTCCTTTTTAATTATGGGATGCAAAAACAACCGTACATCTACAGGCATGGATGCTTGGAGTGCTGATTTCCCCGTGCGTTGTCTGCAGGGACCGTCTCTCGGCCAGCGACATGCTCCAGGTGAGGAAGGTGATGGAGCACGTTTACGAGAAGATCATCAACCTGGACAACGAGTCGCAGACCACCAGCTCCTCGGCCAACGACAAGCCGGGGGATCAGGAGAAGGAGGAGGACATGGCCATGCTCGCCGAGGAGAAGATCGAACTAATGTGTCAAGACCAGGTGGGCTCTTTGCTCCAGATGTATTGGTGTCAAAGCTACGAGCTAAGTCATTGTAATAACCTATTATCTTTTCATCCTCCAACCAGGTTCTAGATCCCAACATGGACCTGCGAACAGTTAAACATTTTATCTGGAAGAGCGGAGGGGACTTGACGCTTCACTATAGGCAGAAGTCCACGTGAAAATGCTCATTTAAAAAACAAACACGAACTCTTCGTCATTTGCCAATCACCACCCACCTCTGACATGTAGTACCCTAAAAAAAATCGTCGTGTGGTCGAGAGTCGCTGTATCAATGAGAAAAATGTGTGAGGAAACGAAGCTCGAGGTGTATCAGTGTATCATAGAGAAGTGACCAGAACAGGCCGGAGCAGCCGAGAGACACCGGGGACACAAGGGTCCGTAGTTTCATCTTTCTTTCTTTTTACAGTTTGAAGAAAGGACTTTCTTTTTCCCTCTGATTGGCGTTTTATTTTGAAGGGACGGTATGTGTTTGTGTCCAAGCGTGTGTGTGTGTGTATGCACATGGATGTAGTAGACTGTTTTGTTTGTTCTAGTACATTCCAGGAAACTGTCCTTGTTCCACAAACACTCAGCAGGATCGGGGCACTTGGTCTCTGGGTAGCGTCACAGCCTCTCCTCTGTTCTGCTGTCATCTTAACTCTTAGACATCAAATTACCGCAGAGCTTGAAACCTCATTGACAGAAGCACTTGTCTGTCTTTTTTAGCTGTGCTGGTCTCAATGTTCTTTTTCGTTGTTGTAAATATGTGTACAACTTTTTTTGATTTCAGTGACTTTCATTTGCAGCAGTTTTATTCCGTTGTTGTACAGTTTACTTAACATTTCTTTTTTTTCTCCAAAATCCCTAGAGCACATTCACGGTCATTAATTTGACTTGGATGTTTAAAATATTTAATTTGTTGTATTTAATACAACCCAAAAAATCTTGTTAGTGGTCGTCCAAGTCATCTTAGCAATCGGGGAAATTAAAGTTATATATCTTTAATAACATGCTTACCCTTGGTTCATGAGCAGTGAGGGCTCTTCCTAATGTATTCATTTAGATTTAATAGTTCAATGAATAGAACTTGAAGGGGAATCTCATCTAAGAGAATATATAAATATATCACCATGTGGAAATCTCCAAAGTGAACAGGAAAACACTTTTTCTTCTTCTTGCAGATCTTTTCATTGTACATTTTCCGCAGTTAATTTTTGCCATGAAGAGTGTAACGCCATCACGGGGGGGGACGCATCGAGTGAGATCTAATTGGCCAAAATCATGATGGGTACCACAATTAGGCCATGACGCTGCAATATCCCTTGTAATAATTTGTGAAATATGTATATTTTAGGCATTCAAAGAAATAAATTGGAATGGTTTAACAATGACACATTATGGGGATTGTAAATGGATGTGTTTGTGTGCGGAACAAGAAAAACAAGGGACGATTTTTCTTTTTTAAAGTGATATGATTGTTTAACCTTCACCCATTCACATTCATCAAAAGATTCTGCACTCATTCCTAATAAAACATACAATTAATTGATAAAATATCTGCAAAAATACTTTTCCTTATTTTACACACTAGCACCTACTTTGACAGTGAAAAACTTTTAAGAAGCCCCCTAGAAAGAGAAATAATAACTCAACAGCAGCATCACTGTGGCTAGACGTCTTACATACTGTATATCTAACAATTGCACATTATCTGCCAACTCACAGGCAGCATATGTCTACTGTTGCATAGATTACAAATATTTAAAAGAGTAAAATCAGACATGGGGGATATGATTCCAGCCATACAAATTATTTGTAACAGATCCCAGGCTGCATAGCTGAATAAATCAAATTTAAGAAACGGTGTTTAAAACATACTGACCTCGTGAAACCTGGAGTAAACTCATTTTCTGCACAAACATTTCCGTCATACAAACACTTAAAAAATCCATAACATGGGCAGTACTGTAAAATGTTCCCTCGTATAACCTTAAATGCTACCTTTTTAAAGCTTTGGGATTTCTTTTAAAAACACAACAGATGTAACAATGCGCTTAAAAAAAAAGTAGTATAGTGTTTTGGGATATTAAGGTGCGGCTGTGCTTTGCTGTATGCCTTTGGAAGTGTTAAAGTATTCATTCAACCGAAGCAAAGCCCAGTCACCCGTATAATCTAATAATTTTGCACCAAAGCATGAAAATGCTTTGACCTTTGTGTACAAATTAGCAGTAACTCTCCCACATATAAAACAAATAGTATTTCTCTAATGAGTTTGTTTCTGTAGCGTAACTTACTTCATGAGGGATTGTTAGACTGTAATATAAAATCAGACAAGCGTGTCTCTGTTTTTTCCCTAAACAGTGTTCCTTTAAAAAAGCCCCAGTGATTGTCAACATCACTTTTTTTTTGTGCGAGCTTACTCAAGAGGCGGTTCTTCCTCGTCACCTTCATATTGGTGAGCAGGAGAAACATCTAGAGGCTCCTCTGGTTCCATTGCTGGCTCCTCTGTTGGTTCCATTGCTGGCTCCTCTGTTGTCTCCTCTCCTGGCTCCTCTGTTGTCTCCTCTGCTGGCTCTGCAGGAGAATCCTCTGCCGCCGTGAACTCATCGGCAGCAGGAGATTGGTCGATTTGGACAGGAGACAGGGTGGGGTCTTCTGCTGGGACAGAAGAGGGCTCTGGAGACTCTACAGGGAGAGAAGCTTCACACACAGGTGGATTTTCAGTGGATTCACACAGAGAGAGGGACGTGGCCTCTGTGAGCGGGGGGGATGGGTCCGTGTCCGTGGAAGCAAGAGCGGAGCTGAGGTCCATGGCCGCCTCGGAGCTCAGCTCCATGGCCGCCTCGGAGCTCAGCTCCTGCGGGTCGGGCTGGCTCTCCGCTGACGAAGAGAGCAGCACACTGTCCTCTAGTTCCTCTGCACAACAGGAAGTAGAATTAAAACAAATGTTATCCCGGGAAAATTGGGTTTTGTGACAGTTGTTTTAGAATGTAATAGATCAAAAAGAGAATAAAAATATGTATATTGACATATACAATTCACATTAGAATGTTCAATTTATTTTTAAATACAAATTACATTTATTTTTATAAACTTGAGTTAAAGATATGTCGTATAAAAGATTACAAAAATAATCAAATATGTATACAAACAATTATTAATGTGCACATTGTACTACAAAATGTAACATGTACATTACAATATTAACAGTGGTGTATTAAGATATTATTTCTGGATTTGCACAGTGTTAAATACATTAAAGGTCCCATGACATGGCCATTTCTACTGATCATAATTCCATTGTTGAGGTCTACTAGAATATATTTATACTGTGCAATTTTCCAAACTCACATTGGTTTCACATACAGCATCTCTGTATAGTATGTGTATTCACTGACTTTCACTCTGTCCTAAACGCCTTGTTGGAGCTCCTGCCCCCCCCTCCCTGTGAGCCCAGTGTGCTCTGATTGGTAATCCAGGATTACAGCGCGAATGGACACGGGAAGGGTGCTGAGGGTGCTGCAGCAGCCCCATCAACCCCATCTGCGAGGCTCCACAAGCACCCGCATCCCCAAACGCGGCACACCTACAGTGTAAGCGCGCCACAGTTTCGCCGCGCTGCGAAGCTCCACTATCACCCCCCAGCTCGTCACATTTTCGCCGCTAAAAGAGTGTGTGTGTGAGGAGCTCCACCAATGGGTCCATTTTGGTTGTCGTTACGTCACTAATGGCACATTTCCATTGCAGGGCCTCGCTCGGCTTAGTACGGTATAGTTAGGCCTTGTTAGGACTGGCTCACTTTATGCTGCGTTTCCATTACAGTTTAGTAGCTGGGGCAGTAACTATAGTAACGCAGTGAGCTTTTTTCCCTGTGTTTTCTATATATCTGTTGTAATTTATTGTCTTTTATTATGAATGTAGTAATGTTTTTTTAAGTGATTGTAGTATTTATTACATGTACAGCACTTTGGCCCGACCAAAAATCGCTTTTAAATGTGCTTTATAAATAAACTTTGATTTGATTTAGGCGGAGCCGTGATGTCATCGTCAAAGCGAACCACAGACAACATCAGCCGTTAGCTGTTAGCACTCAAGCTCACAGCTCCTCATATCTGTTCAGAAACTAGAAGTTAAACAAGTACAAACCACAGACTGTCTGTGTCATGGCGAATACAGTCGCTGGTTTATTTATGTCTGTATGACGTTGTTGTGAGTGTGGACGGTCGGAGCATATACTGCGTTATCTTAGCCAATCTCCATTTAGAGAACACGCCTCTCAGTCTGACAGGAGAGGACTCTCCCTCCACCTCTTTAAAAACAGCACCTTATATCCGGGTGCTAGTGGAGCACGCTCGTTAGCGCCGGTGTAGGTACCATGGCCCTTTCTCATTTCTCGAACTCCCCTCCTCGACTCCCCTCCTCGACTCCTATCCTCGATACTTAGTCCCGCCCACAGGAGATGCGAGCGGAGGAGCCGAGGAGGGGAACCGAGGAGAGAGGAGGGGAAGCAGCAGGCGGTTAGAGAAATGAGAACTCCTCTCCTCTGGTCATTTTAAAGAGACGGCCATTAATGATGACAGGAGGCACAGCAGCCCTCTGTCTGATGGACAGATGTGTTCATGACGACTTATATATTTACTTTGATTCATTCACAGTGCGGTGTCATGAGACAATAACAGGCTACAGATGCGGACACGCACACACATATATATGTGTATATATTTATGTAAATAAATACAATTTCAGAATCAAACAGAGCACTCTTATAACTCGTAACACTATCAGAGACTGGATATATCCCCCCCCTCTCCCCGCTACAATGAGGAAAATAAATTACGGGCCAAAAGTTGTATTTACAAGTATGCAGAGGACACCAAACCAACTGACACACACACACACACACACACACACACACACACACACACACACACACACACACACACACACACACACACACACACACACACACACACACACACACACACACACACACACACACACACACACACACACACACACACACACACACACACACACACACAGTGTATTTTATTGTGAAGCACTAAATGGTTTTAGAAAAATATCGACTCTTTGTAGATATCTACTAAACTAAAGCAAATAAAGAGAGTAGGACTGTTATACTGAGTGATATATATTTTACACACTGCTCTGCTTTCTGCACCTCACAGCTGTTCTCACTGTAAACATCGCGTCGCGATGAAAGCAGTTTCTAAAATAATATCCAGGGGATGCATGCAGAGCTGTCATTGGCTGAGATAAGTCCGGCCGTGCGTCACGACTCTTTGAAACATCTCTGTTCCCGGAAATGCATCCGTGAAGGACCGTGGAGGACCCATCAGTGTATCCTCGGTTAGAGCTCCTCCAGAGAGCCTCCTCGATGCTCGGTCCTCGACGTGCATTTAGAGAAATGGGATGTCCTTCAACATGGCGCGCTAAAATTCATTTCCGGGTCACTACCGGAGGACAGAGGAGTCGAGGAGGGGGATTTGATGAAATGAGAAAGGGCCCCGATCTGCTCGGGTGTATTTCCGTCGCATCCATCATATTGTACGGCAACTCAAGAGGGCCACCATACACGGTCAAATTCCGAACATTTAAACATAGCCTACTCTTTACTTTGTCCGTTATTATATGTAGAAGATATTACTTTTTTCTCCGTCATGTTGTTTCCATAGCAACAACTTCAAACAGGCATAGCCTACACTTCATTCTTTACTTTGTCCGTTATTATATGTAGAAGATATTACTATTTTTCTCCGTCATGTTGTTTCCATAGCAACAACTTCAAACAGGAATTTAACCTAAATTACATTTAAGACACTGCAACGAAAGTAACAAAAACAATGTAAAATCCTTTTCCGTTTCACAGAACACAAATTGGTTATTTACATAATTATGTTTACACTGTCGATTGTTATTTTTTAACATTCAAACATAAAAAATAACAACTAGCCGCAAAGCTAGCATCATAGCCACTGCTCCGTTTTCCGAGACTTTGCACACGTTTTTCACAAACATTTTCACACGCTAGGAGTATGGGAGTACTTCCATTCGCTTCGTCTTGATCTGTAGATGTGATTTGATGTGTCGTGTGTCCCCCAACTCCTCTGCAAAGTTCAGATATTTAATAAAATACTCAGGGACACAGCCCCACCTAGTGTCAGCAGAAAGTATTAAATATAATGATTACAAAAAAATGCAAAAAATATATATAAAATATATTTTAAAATCATGTTTAATCATCTGATTCGTCTGTACATTGCTGTTTTAGTCTGTGTTCTTCTAAGAGCCATGTGGGACAAAACCCGATCATGCCCCTCCCTCTCACTGTCTAACTGAATGGTGACTGTAAAAACTACACTGCGCATGCTCAGAGTATTTTCCTATTTAATGTGTGTGGCAAAAAAATAATGACCATAGGGGCAGAGAGCTGCCATCCCCACCATACGTCATCTCACATCATTCAGAGCTGATTGGCTATAAGTACGTGTGCCGCGAAAAGTGTGGTGTGTGAAGAGGAGAGAGACGCGTCCTAAAACCAGGAAGTAAGCTGCGCATGACTTCCCTCGACAAAAAAGCAATGAGATTTCTCCATAGGATTTTAGAAAATAGCTCAAAATAAGATCGTGGGAAACGTACCTGTTAGATAAATGCACGTTTTGTTCAGCCGGATAATATCCACCTGTCTACCCTACTTTTAAAATGTTCGAATCATAAATCTATCGATTAGATTTATGATAGACTTTTGAAACTACAAGAAGATAAGGAGGACTTTTACAAAAAAGTAGAGATTTTTGTCCAGAAGGATAGGCAAATGGACTTCATATTCAAGTCAAGGTCAGACCGCAATTTTATTGAAAATGGGATCTTACTAAGAGAGAACAATTCAATATTTAAATGATAAAATTACATTTTTTGGGTATCCTCTCTGAAGAACCAGCACCTTACCGTGGTAGAGAGGTTTGTGTGCCCTGATGAACCTGGGGGCTGTGTTGTCTGGAACCTTGTGTTCCTGGTAGGGTCTCCCATGGCAAATTGGTCTCAGGCAAGGGGCCAGACTAAGATTGGTTCAAAAGACCTCATGAAAGAAACAAGAACAAGAAGTGAGGATACCCGGCCCGGAGGAAGCCCGGGGTCCCCTTCTGGAGCCAGGCCCAGAAGGAGGACTCGTCGGCGAGCGTCTGGTGGCCAGGCTTGCCACGGAGCCCGGCCGGGCCCAGCCCGCCACGGAGCCCGGCCGGGCCCAGCCCGCCACGGAGCCCGGCCGGGCCCAGCCCGCCACGGAGCCCGGCCGGGCCCAGCCCGAAAAGGCAACGTGGGCAACACCTCCGCTTCTCCGTCCCGCGGGCCCACCACCTACGGGAAACATCGATGGGGTCGGGTGCGCTGCCAGAAGGGTGGCAGTGAAAGCGGAGGGTCTCGACGGACCAGACCCGGGCGGCAGAAGCTGGCTTTGGGGACGTGGAACGTCACCTCTCTGGGGGGGAAGGAGCCGGAGCTTGTGCGGGAGGTGGAGCGGTACCAGTTGGATCTGGTTGGGCTCACCTCTACGCACAGCGTCGGCTCTGGAACCTTACTTCTGGATAGGGGTTGGACTCTATTCTTCTCCGGAGTTGCTCAAGGTGTGAGGCGCCGGGCGGGTGTGGGGATACTCACAAGTCCCCGGTTAGGTGCTTCGTTGTTGGAGTTTACCCCAGTGGACGAGAGGGTCGCCTCCCTACGCCTGCGGGTTATGGGGGGGAAAACTCTGACTGTTGTGTGTGCTTATGCACCCAACAGCAGTTCAGAGTATTCAGCCTTCTTGGAGACCCTGGAAAGAGTCCTGTTTGGGGCTCCTGAAGGGGACTCCTTAGTCTTGCTGGGAGACTTCAACGCACATGTGGGCAATGATGGAGACACTTGGAGGGGCGTGATTGGGAGGAGCGGCCCCCCTGATCTGAACCGGAGTGGTGGTTTGTTACTGGACTTCTGTGCTAGTCATGGATTGGCCATAACAAACACCATGTTCGAACATAAGGATGCTCATAAGTGTACGTGGTACCAGAGCACCCTAGGCAGAAGGTCCATGATCGATTTCGTTATCGTATCATCGGACCTGAGGCCGTATGTTTTGGACACTCGGGTAAAGAGAGGGGCGGAGTTGTGAACTGATCACCATCTGGTGGTGAGTTGGGTCGAGTGGCGGGGGAAGCCTCTGGATAGACCTGGTAAGCCCAAACGTGTAGTTCGGGTGAACTGGGAACGTCTGGAGGAGGCCCAAGTTCAGGAGGCCTTCAACTCACACCTCCGGCGGAGCTTTTCGGGCATTCCTGTGGAGGTTGGGGACATTGAACCAGAGTGGTCGGTGTTCAAAGCCTCTATTGCCGAAGCCGCGGCGGGGAGCTGTGGTCTCAAGGTCCTAGGTGCCTCAAGGGGCGGTAACCCTCGAACCTCCTGGTGGACACCGGTGGTCAGGGAAGCCGTCCGACTGAAGAAGGAGGCCTTCAGGGATTTGTTATCCCGGGGGACTCCCGAGGCAGTTGCAAGGTACCGGCAGGCCCGAAGGGCAGCAGCCTCATCCGTGGCCGAGGCAAAGCAGCGGGTGTGGGAGAAGTTCGGAGAAGACATGGAGAAGGACTTTCGGGCGGCACCAAAGTTGTTCTGGAAAACTGTCCGACACCTCAGGAGGGGGAAGCAGGGAACCATCCAAGCTGTGTACAGTAAGGATGGGACGTTGTTGACCTCAACTGATGGAGTGTTGGGGCGTTGGAAGGAACACTTTGAGGAACTCCTGAACCCGACAACTCCGCCCTCTATGTTAGAGGCAGAGCTGGAGTATGACGGGGGATCAACGCCAATCTCCCGGGGGGAGGTCACTGAGGTCGTCAAACAACTCCACAGTGGCAAAGCCCCGGGGGTGGATGAGATCCGCCCGGAAATGCTGAAGGCTCTGGGTGTTGAGGGACTGTCATGGTTGACACGTCTCATCAACGTTGCGTGGAAGTCGGAAACAGTACCGAAGGAGTGGCAGACCGGGGTGGTGGTTCCCCTTTTTAAAAAGGGGGATCAGAGGGTGTGTGAGCCAATTACAGAGGCATCACACTACTCAGCCTCCCCGGGAAAGTTTACTCCAAAGTACTTGAAAGGAGGGTCAGGCCGATTGTCGAACCTCAGATTGAGGAGGAACAATGCGGATTCCGTCCTGGTCGTGGAACGATCAGCTTTTTACTCTCGCAAGGATCCTGGAGGGGGCCTGGGAGTACGCTTATCCGGTCTACATGTGTTTTGTAGACTTGGAGAAGGCGTATGACCGGGTTCCCAGGGAGTTACTGTGGGAGGTGCTGCGGGAGTATGGGGTGAGGGGGTCTCTACTCAGGGCCATCCAATCTCTGTACTCCCAAAGCGAGAGCTGTGTCCGGGTCCTCGGCAGTAAGTCGGACCCATTTCCGGTGAGGGTTGGCCTCCGCCAGGGCTGCGCTTTGTCACCAATCCTGTTTGTAATATACATGGATCGGATTTCGAGGCGTAGTCGTGGGGGGGGGGGGTCTGCAGTTCGGTGGACTAAGGATTGCACCACTGCTTTTTGCAGATGATGTGGTTCTAATGGCTTCATCGGTCTGCGACCTTCAGCACTCACTGGATCGGTTCGCAACCGAGTGTGAAGCGGCTGGGATGAGGATCAGCACCTCCAAATCTGAGGCCATGGTTCTCAGCAGGAAACCGATGGACTGTCCACTCCAAGTAGGGAATGAGTCCTTACCCCAAGTGAAGGAGTTCAAGTATCTCGGGGTCTTGTTCTCGAGTGAGGGATCAATGGAGCGTGAGATGGGCCGGAGAATCGGAGCAGCGGGAGCGGTATTGCAGTCGCTTTACCGCACCGTTGTGACGAAAAGGGAGCTGAGCCGGAAGGCAAAGCTCTCTGTCTACCGGGCCATTTTCGTTCCTACCCTCACCTATGGTCATGAAGGATGGGTCATGACCGAAAGAACGAGATTGCGGATACAAGCGGCCGAGATGGGTTTCCTCCGCCGGGTGGCTGGTGTCTCCCTTAGAGATAAGGTGAGAAGTTCGGTCATCAGGGAGGGACTCGGAGTTGAGCCGCTCCTCCTTCGCGTCGAAAGAAGCCAGTTGAGGTGGTTCGGGCACCTAGTTAGGATGCCACCTGGGCGCCTCCCTAGGGAGGTGTTCCAGGCACGTCCAGCTGGGAAGAGACCAAGGGGTAGACCTAGGACCAGGTGGAGGGATTATATCTCTTCGCTGGCCTGGGAGCGCCTTGGGATCCCCCAGTCAGAGCTGGTTGATGTCGCCAGGGAAAAGAAAGTTTGGGGCTCTCTGCTGGAGCTGCTACCCCCGCGACCCGACCACGGATAAGCGGGAGAAGATGGATGGATGGATGGGTATCCTTTTGTTGAACTGTCGGTTTAAAATTAATCGAAGGATCAGACAAAAAAAGCTTTTGAAAATAATATTATATTTTGATTTAGGTCAAAATATAATATTTGTAAACCTGAAGTGCCAGTGCCAGTGCCTCACCAGCCATGAACCTCACTACAGAAGCTTATATATAGATAGTAGGGGTGTAACGGTTCACAGAAGTCACGGTTCGGTTTGGGGGTCACGGTTCGGTACAACAAGGACAAGCAAAAAAAAGTTATTTATTTTTAACAGTAGTGCAAGTTTTGGTGTGAAAATAAGGAACTCTAACATTTGGGATCATTAACTGTATTACACAGTTAAAAACAAACCACAAACAGTAACACTCAGATGGCCATATTATTTATATTGGCTGATGTCAAACAAAAAGGTTAAATAAGCTGTACAACTAAAAAGAATGTCTTGAAAATATAAAAATAAATAATAAGAAAGTGTTTGAATCACAATCAATAAAAGGCAATACAGAACTGTATGACATCTCCTGATGTCAAAATATAAAATAAATACAATGATAAATATAAAACAAAATAAAATCTGTACCTTTAGGAGCAATGTCTAACATGTGTAATTAACTTGTGAGTGTATGAGGCCATTATGCCTAAATAAAGGTACTCAAGCTTTACTCTATTTTCAAGTTGTTCATCAAAAAGATGAGTTTGTCTACATTGTCAGTGGTGAGGGCAGATCTGTTGGCGGTAACTATGTCACCTGCCGTCGAGAAAAAACCCTCTCGCTGGGGACTGAGACTGACTCGGATGTGCTTGAGCATGTTTGACGCGTTACCACTAGCATACCGCACCGCTGTCGAACAACGCCGACACACCGTCCTCGTCCGATCCACAACTCGCACCCCATCATTGTTGTAGTCCACAGGGAACCCGAAATGTTCCCACACAGCTGATTTAAAAGAAGCAGGTGGGTCTTCTAGCTCCTGTGTGTTGTGTGAACTCGCCGTAGCTACTAACTTTTCTTCTTCATGTATTGTGTTCGTTTTGTTGTGTTTTGTTCTTGTTCTTCATTTGTTATTTACGAGCGGCTGGCTTTTAGGCGCAATACCGCCCCATGGATTATATATAGTGTAATACTGCCCTGAGTGACAGACTTTTTTCCCACTCGTAAAAAAAAGGCGTATTCGCCGTGTGACTGCATGTGCCGAACCGTGACGTGCGAACCGTGACGGTACGGGACGAATACGGATACCGTTACACCCCTAATAAATAGACATCTAAGTTTTTTGTGCCCCACCACTTTTGTACATATAAAAACGCTACCGCGTACAGCCAATCACAACGCGTGACGTCATTGGTAAGCGACGGAAATACACCCGAGCAGATATGGTACCCCGAGCAGATATGGTACCTACACCGGAGCCTCGCAGCGTGGAAATAATTGTACAACTAAACACAAACACAAAAAACGCAGCATGTGTATTTCCCAAGCCCCCAGGAAGTGCGCCGGACTCAGATGAAAATATTCGTGGCGGCCAAACGGCGGTACTACACTTCCGTTTGGTTGCCAGGCCCGGAAACACTTTTTCCCATTGACTTACATGGGGAAAGAGTGCTCTGTAAATCATTGGATAATTTTTTTTAAACTAAATAAACTACCCAGTATGAACGTTTGTATAGCCCTTATTAAAAACATTCGTTCCTCAAGTTGTAAAAATTTGCTAATAACGTTATTCTGAGAGTTATTTCCCTCTGCATTATGAACGCACATCTAACCCACGGGACCGCGCCGCCCGGCACGTTCATGTTACGTGTTCAGTACTACATGCGTTTATCTTTACCCATGGATGTACAATAAGAACGGACCATATCGCCTTACTGCCATCCCACGGAGATGTAATAATGGATATATTGCACATGTTTGCTGTAATTCATCATTTGTAAAATATTATACTACATGGGCTGTATGATGTAAATCTTGTACCGTAAATCTTGTATTAAATAAAGTTAATATTAGATTAAGGTCCCTGTAGCTTCTTATTGCACTAAGAAGCTTATTGCACTGTATGTATATATATATATATATATATATATATTATATGTATAATATTAGTGCTGTCAAAATTATCGCGTTGACGGCGGTAATTAATTTTTTGAATTAATTGCGTTAAAATATTTAACGCATGTGCAGAATGGCCCGCCCCATACGTGCCACCAGTGGCAGCGCCAGGGTATGGCTGGGGTAGGCTACACCCATACCAAGAAATGGCTTAGCCCCACCATGAAAAATGATGTTAAAGTAAGCAAAATAAAGTCTGCAACTCACGGAGTAAATTGCACAGACAGCAGTTAGTAAGATTGATTTCAGTAGCCACGGTTTTGAAAACTTTTGTCACGTAGTGATCGACTTCTCAATAGAACATCTTTGATAATGTCTTCTGGCGAATCAGAATCAAGATAACGGCATCGTGTTGTTGCAGGAAGTCCCGACGGAGAATACTTTTGCTGTAGTACAGGGGTGCACATAACTAACTGGTACGCAGGTTATGTGCGTAATCTGAAATGCGTACCGTCACTTGTGTCACAAAGCGCATTTGCGTACCGACGTACTTGTGAAGCTTTTCCAGAAGGCGGTTAGATCACCGGACGACAGAGTCGGTCTCCGTGTGCACAGACAGGGCTGCTGTTAACGTCGGTCTGTACAACGGAATTGTGCCAAAACTACGCCAACCGGCTGCGGAGGGAGACTCCACCCATCACTGGAGAACTGCGCTAAAACAGCTGATCACAACGTTCACACTGTGGTCACGAAGTACTCCACTAGCCCCCCCCCCCCCTCTCTGTCGACTTTTCTGAAGTACTCCCCCGTTGATAGAAATCAACACGTAATGAATTAAGACCCCACGGTTTGATGATTGATAGGTATGTGGGTTGTCTTTCATTTTGACACGCGGAAAAATGTTATAATAAACATAGATACTGTATGTTAAATGGATATATCCGCCTTCTTTCATTTATCTTTCCATTCCCACAACAATATACATAAATAAATGGCATATTTTGGACATAGTTCGAATGGTGATTAATCATGATTAATTAATGTTTAAGCTGTGATTAATCTGATTAAAAATTGTAATCGTTTGACAGCCCTAATATATATATATATATATATATATATATATATATATATACAGTGCAATAATTCTTTCATGCTAAATGAAGCTCTGTTGCTTGGATATCACTAGATCCTGTTACAGCGTAATATAAGTACATAACGATTGATGTACATTAGCATAATTACTAGCTAGCCGCTAGCTGCTAACTGCCGCCTGGTTAATATCAAATCCATCATAATAACAATCCATTACCATGAACGTGCGGTGCTGTTACGTGTACGCAAATTGACGTGCTTGATGTGAACGAGCATTTTGGTTAAAGTTGCGCATGCGCTATGAGCGCACATACGGGTACTTCTCAGGCATGCCGGGTAATCTGTGACGTTTCGCTCTCTCAAAAGTTGGGCCATTTTATCATCATGCTCCAATGAACAACTCTCATAGGAATTAATGAGGCCCCACCTCCCACACTGTATCCCGTTCTTATTATACATCCATGTGTACGGCTCTGAGAATCTGCCTTGGTACAAAGTAGCAGTGAAAACATGGTACGGTGTTTCATTGATTTGGGCTTTCTCACAATAAGCAAGTGGAATGGATTTGATAATGAAGCACTGACACAGCGCTCTACAGAGAGCGGCGAGTGGATAGACCGATTCACGGTCTTTCCGCATAGTAAAAGTGGGGGGGTCTAAACTAATCATTTCAAAAGGTGGGGGGGACTTGTCCCACCCTCATATAATGGCTGCGACGCCCATGGATATTATATCTATACTGTGATACGAGACAAGATATTGTAATACATATGTAATATCCTAAGTGATGTCATTTTTTGACTTTTTTTCAGCTGTACTATTACTTGCCTTTACCCACTTAGTCATTAATTACACAGTTGTGATGTTTATTTATCAGTATTCTCAATTTGTAAATATGTTGTAAATGGTCAAATCTGCCATATTGATAGGAAGGTGTTTGGTTAAAAATATTGGAATGAATGATTAACTTTCTTATCTCCCAATCCATTCAGCCCACGTTTTTTCCTCCAGGAAACTTTGTATGATGTTGTCCCAAACTTACCAACGCCAGAGATGTCCCCGTCCTTCTCCTCGTCCTTCTCCTCGTCCTTCTCCCCGTCCTTCTCCTCGTCCTTCTCCTCGTGCATGGCCAGTAAATTGTTGGTCATGTCGATAGAAGACACGGACAGATCTAGTCTGTCCACCAGATCTGCCGGGTTAGGGGTAGCAACTGCCGCCTCAGTGTATGAGAAACCTAAAGGAAAAAAAATCAATAAGATTGCAGGGAGACACACAAGACTCAACTCGTATATCATTATCCTCATATCATTATCCTCTTAAGGAAACTGACCAGGGTCCATGACCCTCTGGACGGGTGGAGGTAGAGGAGCCTCATCGAGGGTGATCTTCTCCAGATCTATCACGTCTTCACTTAGACTTGAAGGTGCCATCAAAGGTGTCTGGAAAACAGATGAAGAATATGTAAGCCCTGCCTCTACCAATAGATTAATCTTGTGTATAAAAAATAAGCAGTGACATAAGCAATATATCTAGAATACATGCCATCATATTTGCTGGTTTTCTCGGTTCAAATGTGACATTAAAAACATTTTGGAAATATTTTTGTCTTGATAATTATTCACTTAATTGGAAAGAGAACAATAGATTCGTAAAAAATGACTTAATGTGAACTCAGATGTACCTCTGTGTATCCATGTGTCGGCAGCTCCGGAGCAGGCTCCTCCTCAGGAGCAGAGGTGGGAGGCTCTGCCGGCGTCTCCTCAGGATTTATTGGGATCCGGTGCAAGTAGCCATACCCAATGCCACAACCCAAACTAAGAGAGAAAACAGAATAACGCTGTATGATCTGAGGAAATCTTCATTGTAAAATAATGGACTGCTTACTCTCTGTTCCCTCACAATGGTTGATTGACATAGTACAAAAGCAGTCACTAAAGCATGTTTCTGTGTATTCTCACGTACCTGCCCTCTCCCCCCCACGCTCCGTTTGGTGTGACCACCACCTCTCTGCAGGCATCTGAAATTGTGTTGTACACCATCAGCTTCAGAGGCTTCCCTTCATGGGCCTCGATCAGCGAGAAGAAGTCTTCTGACTGGAAATCAGCAGAAGAAGTTAACCACGAGCCATCTTTCACAGCTTTGTTAAAAGATACAATGAATCTTACTAATGATTATCAGTTTAAAAAAAGGTAAGCATTATATAAAAATGATTCTTACATCCTGCAACACTTGATCCGCTCCGACAATGTAGTCGCTGTGAGGCTGAAGCTCGGCCAATGAAGCGGGAGAACTAGCTTCCACATCCTGCAGGAAAGCATTAACAGGCGTTAGTAAACTGAAGATGGAGCTATAATGGGGTATTGAAGTTCAAATCTGTAAGGACAGTTGGTTTGGTTTTCCTAGTTCTTGATGAAGAAGCTCACCAGAACATGCCAGACATTCTCGTTGGCTCCATGGTAGCTGCAGAAGCGAACGCTGGCCCCCAGCAGGCCCTGTCCCCCCCACATGCTGCTGGGCACCACCTCCAGCTCACGGACGCTCGTGGTTTTGGTGCTGTACACCACCATACCCACGGCTCTCTCCATGTTGGCTTTCAGAATCTCCTTCAGCAGGTCATTCTCCTCGTTCTGGTGATGTGAAGAGTCAAAAGAGTCATTATTTTATGCTTCTGTATGTCTGTGCAATCTTTGTTAATGACCAACCTGTGTGACAAGGGACATTACTACTCAAAAGTGGACAATCAATAAACTTACAAGTCTTTTGTTGTCCAGAGACAGAATGAAGTCAAAGAAGGGCTGCAGTCCGGCCTTTTCTGCGGGGGAATTTGGCTGCAGCTGTGGAAACCGAAAGAATTGTGCTTTTAGAAAATGAGTTGGAAATGTCTAAATATGAAAATGATGACAAAACCAGAATATTGTTTTTGGAGCATGTAAATCATCTATTTCTTCCCCTACCTACTTCAAGGTTAATAGCTGCAAATAGGGATTCCTATTATGGATTAATCATTTATATATTCATCTTTAAGTCTCCTTATAATGGTGGTTTGGTCAGCCTTACAGTCAAAATATTCAATTACAAGCATATAAATAACAGAAAAGCACCAACGTTTGAAATACCAAATGTTGGGGATTATCGCTTGGTCGCCCTCTCGATCGATGCATCGATTTTGTTTATTATTTAGTTAATCAAATCAGCACTAATGTTATTTACTGTAAATATACTTTTCATGCAACGGGATTAAAGAAAGGGTTTTAGTAAGGAGAGGATCGCAGGCTAGTGAAAATTCATCTTGTTTTATTTGCCATCAAGCTGAAAACCATTAGCTATATTAGTCAGAGCATTAGCTAATATTTAGCAATTATGCTACTATGACTACGGTTTTAAAAACCAATTATGTAGGGTAATTATCAGGGGACTAACGCCATTCTGCTGGTGGACATTATATAAAACAAGTTACAAGCCTCATTTGACCGTATTTACTGCAGTATTACACTAGTAGATAGGAGATTATGTGGCATGGTCAATAAGTAAACAGTGCCAGCTCATCGGGTTTAACCGGTGGGGTTTGCATCAGCTAGCTCCCAGTTAGCATATAGTAACAGTCATGATAAACTGCTGTACACGCTGTCCTAAATCAAAGAAAGAGGAATAACGTCTTACGCCATGCACGTGGTATCCATAGGTTCCTCCTTCGGATACTTCTGAACTCTGTGATAACCCCATTTTCGCAAGGAACTTTCAAATATGAGCTAATTTCATCAGAAAATATCAAGAGTATGAGAATGATTACGGCTGACAGACGGCGGCCATCTTGTCTGTAGTCCAAAACAATCGAACATGGCAGGTATCGAACACACCGCGCAGGATGACGCATCGTAGTGTTTGTGACCATAGTTATGGAAATCAGTGATAAGTCACCGTTTAATGTACTGCACATTTTTTAAATTATGGTAGAGTGTGTGGAGAAAGAAAGTTAAAATATGTCGCATTATAAAGTCCCTGTCACTGTTCGACTTTATTTTGTTTATAGGCCTACATTTAATATTACTTCAGTTTATCAAAATATCGATATATATTTCGAAATTATGCAGAAGACTTCATAAAGAATGACATTGTATAGTATGTCAACACAAAGCCATAATATAGTAGCCTATGTCGAAAATATGAGAAAATACGTCCTAGTGTAGTATGAAAAAAACATAACAAAAAAGGAAATATTATAGTGTGGTCGAAATTCCACAATTAATCACCCTCTGGTAAGAAATCAACAAATATACAAGTTTAAACCAAACTGTGTTATTCAATGAAGAGTTAAAGCATTCAACATAATAAATGTATTCCAGCTTGAAGGAGAGTCTTGCACCAGCAATGTAGTAGCCTACAATGATCTGGCCAAGTTCAAACTAAAAGGCAAGCACTTACTACAGGAAAAATACACAGGAAAATGGAGGGTACATCCAATCAAAATGTACATTAAAGTTAGTTTAAATGGTGATCAGACAAACAAACCTAACATCCATAATATAAATGCCTGACAATGGTCAAGATGACACCCTTCTGTCTGTTGAAGGCATGAGAAAATCAAAGTTAGTGACCTATATTAAAGGAGACTTATGATACATTTCTCTGATAGTTGGCCTATGATACAAATATGAGAAAAAACAACAAAGTATAGTTTGTCAAAAATATATATAAAAATCTTGATACTATAGTTAGTAGGTCTATGTGGAAATTATCAGAAACAACAACATAATATAGTAGGCCTCTATGTTGAAAATTATCTGAAAAGACAAAATGGTAAAGTGTGTCAAAAACAGTCATAATATAGTATGATTAAAATATGAGGAAAAATAACAGTCAACTATGACGGAAGCCCCTGTTGTCAACATGTATTCTTGTGCAAGACTCTTAAAAAACCCAAATTCCTCCGAATGGCATGGCCAATCTGCGTGCGTGTGTGTGTGTGTGTGTAGGTGGGAACTTGCATGGCAGCCCTTGCCTCTGTATGTGTGTGTGACTGGATGAAAGATGACTCGTATATATTTAAGTGCTTTATGGTGTCGAAAAGACTGAAAATAAATGCTATATGAATGCATTCCATTTAAGATTCTTGAAAAAAAGCTTGAGTACAGTACGCCATAGATACGTCATTTTATAGCGTGTCATAATAAAAAAAGTGAAGCATCAAAGTGCAAATTGGAGAAATGTTGTACCGTTTTAAAATAATCCTTGAATAAAAAATGTCCAACAGTCGAGCGTGTTGAGCATCTTACATTTAAGTGAATTTACTATTTATAATTGTGTAGCATATTATATATATATATATATATATATATATATATATAGCATAAGTGCTTCGGAAATCTTTTGAGGGCCAAACATTCAAACTCAATATGTCTTAATGGAATACACGAATATAATAAATACCCATAAAGTGAATACATTTGAAAAGTTTTATTATATTACTCCAATACAGACATATTATAAAATATTGTTAAGCAGATACTTGATAATCCACAATCAGCAAAGGCAGTAGAAAATAATTCACAACTCGAAGGCTCAAAATGGAGGAGTGTTATCATTTAATTACTGACTGCTTTAAGTGGATTTACGCACCATGGCCAGCTACTTGGAAAGTATGCACATTTGTGTTATGATATGTGGGGCATCACTTTTTAAAATGCTTTATTGCCTTTATGACCTTTGTAATAAATATGACATAAAACAAGTTAACTTACAATGATGAAGCGGTAGCAACAGAGGCGAGACCAAGAAATATCAGCGGCCATGGTATAAGAAATTAAATAACATAAAAAATATCAGGAAATCAAATAAAAATACATATTAATTATTCAAGTGCGTTTTCTCTTCAAATAAAGGCAAATATTTGTAGGCAATAGAAAAAATATCCAGCTAGGAAAAATAGTTTATCAATGATTCCTTTTTTCCATTGAAATATTATTACAAATGCATAGGCAGTGCTTTGTACATTAAATTATCTTACACAGTCATGTCCCTAGAATGCGTGGCTATAACATCTGCCCTGTGCTACCCCTGCTCCGGGCCGGGCTCCGTCAGCCCAATGAGGGACTCCAGGAGGAATGTGCTGGACTCGTACTGCGGCAGATTCACAGAGCTCAGCAGCTGCAGGTGGAAAAAGCTGTCGGGGTGCCTGTGAAGTTTAAAAGAGCTGTGCAGAGGTCCAGAGGTGTAGTCGCTGTCGAAGAACTCGATGTCGGAGTCTGAAGCCAGACTCAGGTCCATGTACCTGCCGGAAAAATAGTCCAGGGTGGGGGAGGGGGATCTGGGGAAGCCCTCCAGAGAGTCAAAGAAGTCTAGGTTTGCTGTCTGCCGTACTTTGTGGTTCAGCTGGCTGCACGCAGAGTAGTTATTATTTTCACACATGCTGAGGGGAAGTGACAACCCTCTATCTAAATCAGGGAGGTCCTGACTCCCATCGAGGCTTCCTCCCGCAGAGTCGGAGGAGGAGCAGGAGGATTCGGTCATGTCGCTGCTGCAACTGCTCTCCTCCATCGACAACCGTTCTTGGGGGAAGTGAAATGAAGGCGTTGTGGGCATGGTGAGAGGAAGGGCGTCCTCCTCCGAGGTGAAGCCGAAGGGGCAGCTCTGGTCCTGTGCGCTCTGCCCCGGATCGGCCTCCTCCTGCTGCCCGTACACGTCCGGGTCCTCTGGGAGTCCCGTCTGCTCCTCTTGGCTCACTGATTCCTCCTGCAGTCGCCTCTCCATCTCCAGCTTTATGACGGTGTGGATGTAATGAGTCTGCACACGTCTGGAGTTGAACTCGATGCGGCCCTGAGAGTTCCCACAGCCGTCCTTAGTGCAGCCACACGGGAAGTTTAAGCGGTCCTCCTGTGAGTAAAAGACAGGAAGTTAAGGTAAGGCTGCAGGAATACACAGGATTAACACCATGATCAATAGTTCACCATCAGAGAGGGGGGTTGAATGTGTTTTAAATCAAAAGGGGATTTGCCAGATTCCAATTAAATGACTGCAGTGACAAGCAAAATGATAGCACGCATTTGGTGAGTGATATGTCTAAAATCCTCAAATACAGCATGTTGTTTGTACGAGAGAAAGTCAATATGATTTGACAGGCATTTGTTTGTTTTAATAATAAATTACAGGACCAATGTAAATAAATATATTGGTTTAAAAGTGTGAAAATGTGGTGCACCCTTTAAAAAAAAAGAGTTGATTGACAAATACATGATCAGAAAGACACATTGTTGTGAGTATATATGTTTCTGTCTCTTTCTTTGCTACGCTTGATGTGAAATGTGGGGATCTGTACTGTAAAAGGGGTCCGCATAGTAAGCTGTAGCTTTAGTATGTACATGTAATGATTATGCTGAATTGTTAATAATAAATAGTTATTTGAGTAATTGTATTTTTTTTTTTTTATTATCCATAAATATTGTCTTGCTTTTAATGTCCCTGCATACTGTTTTAATTGATAGAAATGTTGTTAATGCTTAAAATCACGAGATAGGAATGATGGTGTTTGGCTAATAGACATTAAACTTAAGACAATAGATAAATTGCTTACCTAAAGTAAATATCAAAATTGTTTTTTGTAATTCATATGAGATGCTTAACACTAGAACCACCAACGGGTCTATTTTACCCGCAGCTGTTTTTTGATTGTATGTCACTTTTTTTCAATAAAATATTAAAGTCTCCCAGTCCGTGACTTTTCCTGAAAGTGCGTTATGTTGTTAAAAATTGCCAATATGAAGTCAGATTGAAAAAATCGCCAAAAAGAATTGCCATTTATACCTATACCCGCCAGCGGGTAATATTTACCTTATAGAAAATGCAGCGTAAACATGACGTGTTGCTATAGCAATGCCTTTTGTCTACTGCGGTCCCTTATAGATAGATAGAGAGAGAGAGAGAGAGAGAGAGAGAGAGAGAGAGAGAGAGATTGATAGATAGTTATAGAGAGATAGATAGAGAGAGAGAGAGAGAGAGATAGATTGATAGATAGTTATAGAGAGATAGATAGATAGATAGAGAGAGAGAGATAGAGACATTTGTACTAAACAAAACACAAGTCTAACACCAAGCGTTTAAATCAGCAGTGGTAGCAATAGTGTCTACTTCATGCTATCTGCACAAACTATAGCATATGAAAAACTGAGATTCCGCAGATTATATTGGTATAAATTTCATCCCTGTGCGATCAAAACTCACTGTTCTACATGATAAATAAAAGAACATTGTACCTTGAAAATCAATAGCCGGTACATTTGACCCGTTGGCGGTTTTAGGTATACAGCGACCTCTGGCGGTTCTAGTGTTAAAGGTGGGGTAAGTAATTCACTTCAGAAACACTTTTTGTTATTATTTGTTATTTGTCATTAAATGCTTTGACAATAAATACATTAAAACAATTCATCCGTGGAAGCCGTGGCGCTGTAAAAAGCACGACCAATCATTTGAGCCGGCCCGGCTAAAATAATTGGATGGCCTACCTGCCTGTCAGCCTTCTATCTGTGCATAAACTTCATGTGCGCGTTGGTGTGTGTTGGAGGAGGGGCTCTGTAAGGAAGTCTGAAGGAAGGGGCAGATTTTTTTCGGCTGTGTATTTTCAAATTCTAGCGCATTCGAGCTGGTTTCTCCATTCTTACCTACCCTACCTTTAACAAGCTCAAACTACAATGTTGAAATATTTGTTGTCTCATTCATGCAGCATAAAGTGTCCTGGGGCCGCTCTATGCTTTTAGTGAATGAAGTTGTGTTTTGGTCTCAGTGTCGTACCTGGCACTTGATCCCTGCCAGGCTGCAGGCGCAGGTCTCCGGCTCACAGAAGCCCTGGCAGTCACAGCCACAGGCCTCCCTGGAGAGCCGCAGGGCGTGCAGCTGCCTCTTCTCCTCCCGGTCCACGCGCTTCACCCCCGCCGCCTGCAGGAGAGCCTGCCGCTGCCTGGAGGAGTATGGCTGGAGGAACCCTTCGTCCTCCAGCTCTGCATCACTGATGGGGACGTCTTCTTCTGGGACCTGCTCCACTGTGAGCCGGTCTGCCTCTCCCTGGTCCATGGCCCCGCTGGTGATCAACTGCAATCAACAATAGATACAGTTAGAAATATAAGAAATAAATAAGTAGACAAGATATTTTATGTATTTTTTACTACATAAATCTTATTATTATTTATTTCATTTAAGTTTTGCCAGTTCTGTTCAACCGTCCAATACTTTGCACATTTGCAGACACGCTACCTCTCATCCACTTTCCATACCAATACTGCACATATTTGATTGGATTTGATTATTATACGTACTTAGCAATAGTATAATTTTTTTCGGTGTATCCAGATTTCATGTAAATAATTTTCTATATCTCAACGTATAATAGTTTCAATTTTTGGGTTGTTTTTCATACTTTTTGTATCTTCTTTAACTGTGTTTATGTATGCACCACGTACAGCAAGGCAAATTCCTTGTATGTGTTAACTTACTTGGCAATAAGCCTGATTCTGATTCTGATAACATGGTGTTATAATGTGAAGTTTATCCAACTGAACAAAATGTATTATTAACGTATTATAAATGTTGGTTTTATTTTCTGCAATATTCCAAAATCCAATCAACAAAAATCCCATCACATATTTGTTGAGGTACCCCTTGTGATGTCAACTTCCTTGTCTGCTTATAGCACATCAGCATTGCACCACTCCTTGCAGACTGATGTAGAAAGTGACTGCACTCACTTTGTGTTTCAGCGCCTCCAGCCTCTCTCTCCTCCGCCTGTCTCTGAGCCTCTCTCTGCGCCAGCGCCGTCGCTCCAGCGCATGATCAGCCATCGTGTATCTCCGCAGGGTGCTGTGCGTCTGCACCATGCCCAGGGTGGCCCCCCCGTGGCTGGGCACGCTGGTGAAGCCCTGACAGCGGGGGAAGCTGAACACCGTCACCTTGTCAAAGCGCACGTTGCTCTGCGGGCCTGCAGCGAGCTTCGTCCTCTTCAGGATAGACCGAACTGCTTCAAATAAAAAACAAACAAAAGTGAGGCACTGCAGATACTCATGATACGCTTTGAAACAGGCCCCTTATCAAATTAAGGAAAATCAGTCCTACATCGTCAAAGATTATCAGAGTGGTGCGTTTATGAAATCTTGAAGAAAACTATTTTTTCCGCAGGCCTCTACAATATATATATATATATATATATATATATATATAAAAAAAAACAAAAAAAAAACAGAGACAATTCTTGATACATTTAAGTAAATGGGGGCTGCGTTTAACAACAGTAAAACTTGACCAAAACAGCCGTTTCGAAACTCTTACAAAACTATATGCTAACTACTTTCTACTTGTTGCAGACGTGTTTTGATTGTAATCTATTAGGGGAAATGATGTTGTGTGAAGTAATGAGCAAATGAGTATTGGGTTATACTGCACAAGTTAAGTGAGAGTTTGTGAACAGATGTTTTGATATAGTTTTTCCCCCATTTACTTCAACTAATCAAGACTTCTGATTCTTTGTCCAGCATGGAGGAACACTAAAAACCTCTTCACAAAAACTGCATAACAAGGGATGATTAATGATATACAAATGGTCACGTGGAATAGTCTTTTAACCTTTAGTGCAATTCCGAGAAAGGATACTTGGACTTGATAAATACAGCTGAGCCACTGAACTTTGACACGTGCTCTGTGTGCTGTAGTTTTCCAAGTGGCCACTAGGTGACACACTACAGGTGCCTCAATGAAGTGGCTTGTCTCAACAAAAAACATGTTGGGAGGAAATACCAGGCAAAGGGTCTATGGACAGATGAATAGAGACAAGAAGTACTGCCGTCTCCAACTGAGGTTTACAAGATCATAATTCATCTGACAGTTAAGTCTTCAATATTTATCAGATGACTGTTTTGTTTGACAGTTTTTCTTCAAACCTTCACACATAACTGAGGCTGAACTCTAAAAGTCAGTAAACAACAGAGACCAGCTGACGGAGCTCATCTCCACTGCTGTGTGTCTAAAGAGTTCCACACTGGGGCACTGTTTGCACCCTGACTCAATAGTGAACAGAAAACAAGCCTGGAGCTGTTGTACATCAGGTGTCAGAGTGCACAACAACTGCAGAGTATCTTGTCCCTGCAGGCCCTCGTTGCAGCTTTGTGATATCTTAATAATGCCATTTGATTGACTTTTTTTTTTAAAAGGATCTTGCTATTCAAATTTAATTCCACAACATCCTATTGCTCAGGCAAATTATCTTCTACGCAACCGGACAGAGGCGGGTCATTCTCTGTGCATTATCTAGAAGGTTTTCATATCGGTGCTGCTGCGGGCTGATAAGAGACACTCCTATTAAACACTGAGGGGATACAAAGCCAGATATGGACGAGGTTTGCATCATATGAAAGTGGAGGGGGGGGGGGGGAAATGATTGGTTGTTGGTTTGACTTACTGGGTAAACTGGTGGGCGAAGAAGGACTGTGAGGTGTGAAGTCCTGGCTGTCGGAGGGGCCGCTTTCCCCGTCAGACTCCCACTCTGAGGAGGCAGGGGAGGAGAGGGAGGACGGGGGAGAGGAGGAGGAGGAGGAGGAGGAAGAGGAGGAGGAGGAAGAGGAGGAGTAGCAGGGATCTACCTCCGCAAACTTTCTCTTAAGGATGCCTCGCATTGTTTGGCCGTGGTGGTTGATATACATTCTGTGTGAACATAAAGAAGAAGGAGCATTGGTCGCACTGTGGTTACAAATACACAATGCAATAGGCAAAAAACAAGTTGCAATAAATCCAAAGAGCATTCCTAACCAAGCAACATAAGATCAGACTTTATGTAACAATGCTGTGTTTCCTGCTCTGTTTGACAGAACAAATATACAGGCAAATTAAATGATCGCTGTACGACTGAAAGGTCTTCCTGGTGAGAGTTGCCGGTCGAGCCGGTTTCAGGGCATGAGTTTGTTTAGGCTAATGACATCTTGATAGTTGTTATCTCACAAACTGATGTTTTATTGGTGTACAAATATGAACAGCACTCCTAACTCTCGCTTGCAAACCAGCTGGGCACTTTAGAGAGTAAAACGAAAAACATTAAGAAGGTCTTTTGCTTTTCTCTGAAAAGTAATTAACATTCCAATGATTCCTCAAGTTTTTTGTGAAGAAAACGTGGAAACGGACCGTCCAATGGCTGCATGCTGGGGGGGTGTAATGGTTCAAGTGGCTGCTATTTTTGGATGTGAACATGGGGAATAAGTCCAAACATGAATACATTCAGGGTTACAAGCTTAAGCAAGGCTGTGCAGAGCCACTGAGTAAAATACCTAAGCAGAGTGGTGTTACAGTGAAATAAAGAAAAGCTGTTGTGTTGTTCAAAATAATCTGTTAGATAGGTCAAGTTAGCAGAATATGTTTAAAGCTGTCATTGAAGTCCTTTTGGACGTAGTGACCTATGAGCTATTGGACATCATGCCAACAGCTATTGTTTAGTTTTTGGTATATTTTCTCTTGGTCCATAAAATATCAGATAATACTGAAAAGGCAAATCACAATTTCCCTAAAGCTACTTGCAAATGTCTTATTTTGTCCGAACAACAATATTCTGTTTTATTTAAGTCAACAACAAAAAAACATCCTAACAAAGCTATTTGTTTTATTTGATCTGTATCCCTAATGTAGCAGACATAGAAGTAATGTTGTAATTACGATATTTCTGGTAACATTTTCCTCATTTCGTGCAGCCATACTTTAAACTCCAGCATGCTCCAATACATGACCGTAATACATCAGCTGACCAGGATTTAGACTGACTTTCCCTCGAGTCCCCTCGAGCTTATCTTTACATTCATAAACAGAAATTACACCAGGTCAGGAGTCTGGTCAGAAAAATAAAGTAAAACACTGTCTACTGTCTACTGTCGTCTGCCCTGACAGGCCATCGTCTTGCTACAACTCACACTCATTCTGAGTCCACAAGACAAGGGGCCTCTGATTGTCTGTAGTAAGCAAATAGTTCAACCAGTGTGTGTGTGTGTGTGTGTGTGTGTGTGTGTGTGTGTGTGTGTGTGTGTGTGTGTGTGTGTGTGTGTGTGTGTGTGTGTGCGTGCGTGTGCGTGCGTGTGCGTGCACTCAGAGTGAGCAACTTCCTGGATCCATCAGCAAATAAGCGGTGAAACAAGATACAACTTCTTGTGTCATTTTACTGTTTACACAGTAGAACCCTGTGCTGCTTAAGCATTTAGATGTAGCTCTGCTTAAAAGACATATGCATGGCTCACAGCCTATCTAATGAATGTTGCATAATTGCGGTGTTATTTTAGCTGCCTTTTGTTCCAATTATATCACATGTATTACTGTTAAAATCTGACAGAGTGGAGAGGCTTTACTGTATCCGCTGAGACCACATCAATAATTTAAAGTTCAAAGCAGCAGAAGCACAAAGTGCACATGCACTGTGCGATACAGGAGGGGGGACTATACTGTATGTACTGAAAAGCTAAGACAAAAGACTGCAGTGCATTTTTATGAGAGGGTTGGGCAATATTATCAATATTATAACAATATGTTGATATGAGCCTAGATATCCTGTTCGATTTTGCATATCGTAAAGTGTTTTTCCTGATTTTGAAGGCTCCATTAAAATATGGTAATTTAATGTTCTACTTTGTATTATTGTTCATTACCCACTAAGTCATTATATCCATATTACTGATGATTATTTATCAAAAATCTCATTGTATAAATATTTAAGCCCCCATAATAGATCCTACAATATCGTCGCAATATATCGGGATATTAGGTAAATATATATCGTGATATGTGATTTTCTCTATATCGCCCACTCCTCTTAATAGTGGCATTGGGAAAAAAACTATCATGACGTAGAATAAGTAGCCAATAATGTCACTATTGTATTTACACAATTTAAATCCCTATAGGAATGTTGCACGGATGTCAGACCGAGTTTTCATTGGAGTGCACAAGTCGTTTCCTGTTTGGCAGAATAACAGACATTAGATAGCTGACCTCTTCACCCCTCGGACACGGCGACCATGTCAGCTACGACAACACTGTTCCCCTGTCTTTACAGCAGCCACAGTCCCATTCAACAGCGACCAAACTGCCTCTGCTCCTTCACAGCAGCACAGACACACAGGAGACCGTGTGGTTGTGATAGGAAGTTTGTTTAAACAGTAGTGTACAACTTGTAGACTCTTCCTAAAACGGTCAAGTTCCACAGTAACGGTGTATAGGTTGCCAGCATGTCCCATACTACTCTATACTAGATAAACATATCACGAAGTTATAAACATAAAATATGATAACCCAAGCCAAAACCACAATAAATAGTGACAGTCTATAACGCTTAACAAAAATAAGACTGTGATTTGTTTTTCAGTTACTCACCACGAAGTAAATTACAGCATAATAACAAAATAAAAGCTTGAATTTGACACGAAGTTATTGGTCTTGTCCGCGGTCCCGCCAGCTGAGCATTGTGTGTCCCTCTGTGTTTATGTGGAGCTACACTGTAGTACCACTGTGAACATGGGAGGACTGGCTGGCAGCAGCCAAAGAGAAGAGTGTAGCAAGATAGTAACCCCCGCTTGGAAGCGCCTTAGACTTTGCATAAAAGTACAATTGTCAGAAGAGCTTGCAACTTTATTATTTGAGTACGAAAAGTCAGAGAAAAAGCTAAAAGTATAACATAGACGTGATAGCCTACTTAATTAAACAGTCACAACGTAGTAACTGTTAAAAAAACAACATCACAACGCTCTCATAAACACAAATACTAGTATTGGTACAACGTCGTTCATTCAAACCAAACGACTAAACATGATACACAACAGCTCAAACACGAGGAACGTTTTTCAATGGTATACTTTAATATATATATATATATTTCTAATACTTGTAGCCAGGTAGGAAAATCATATTGTTAGCCGGTTAACAACTACTCTGCCAAACGAACCCGGAAGTGGCTGGGAGCGGGAATCATCTTGCTCCACATAGTCCTTTCTCCTGGCTCTCCTGACTGTATTGACGCAGACGGTGACACACACAGAGGCAGGAGACGCTCTTCTGTCACTGCTGCCCACAGACTCACTGTTGTGTTGTGTTCACAGGGGCGCCGTAAGGGGGTGAAAAGTTAGGACGATTCTAAGGGCCCGTGACTGACAGGGGACCCAAATATTTTTAGAACATTAAGAAAAAAGTAACCTTTCATCAATCATCAATAATTAACATTAATATAACGTCATATTGATAATGTACTCACTAAACTTACGATTCATTTAACTTATTTTCTTCCAAAAGTTAATTATCCAAAGCATCGAATATTTACATGTAATGGTTTGGTCCTGCCTCCAAACGCTGTGCATCACCGCACTTTCTAGCAGAGAGTGAGACTATGTGAGGAGGGATGCTAGTACTTACGTGTGTACGATGTCTCAACGACTAACAAAGTCAGGCTTTCAAAAAGAAAAGAAAGGAGAGAAAGACAAGAGAGAGGGACAAAAGGGCGACAATGCAGAAGTTTTTAATTTCACTCCTCTTTTAGCTGACATTTAATAAATGCAGGTACATTTTTAGCAGCTATTCATACTAAATCAGTTGTCCCTCCCCCTGGTGCCAGGACCAACAGATCCATCTTTAGGCTCAGCAGCCCTGTCCCCCCCATAAGGCTTTGCAGTCTTGCCATGCTGTCCATTGAAAGCCAGTTGGCTCGAAAGCTGGACTTCAAGGACTTGATCAGTGACTTTGCCTGTAAGAAGGCTAGGCGCTGGGCTCTTGGTGAGTAAGGCTGAGCAAGGGCTCGTATTAACTGTTAAAGGGCAAGGCTATGGTAACGATATTGGATCACTACACACCAGATGCATGATGAGAAAAAGACTGAGAACAGGTGATAGGCTCTGATTTAGCACCACCATCAGGCCTTTTCACTTCCATTTCCGTTTTGTTGTCCATTTACACTTTAATACCCACTTATTTTGTAGTTGCTATGTATATTTAGTAGTGGTCTGTGCGTTTGATTATCAGATCAAGGGGGCGTTGGGGAACTCCAGTTCGAAACCCGCTCCCGCCCCACTGCGTCAGGCCGTTGTGTCCTTGGGCAAGACACTTCACCCGAATTTGCTCCTGTGGGTATTGTCCACAGTAGATGACCATTACATGTATGTATGATCTGTATGTGTAATGTGTATTTGTAAAGCGCTTTGAGAGTCATTGATAAAGTGCTATAATAAATATAAGGATTATTATTATTATTACTATTGAGGTCTATTGTCAGGAATGTTAGTGTTATATCAAATAGTGAAATCTACTGCAGTAGAATTTACAGTCTGCACATATGTTCACCGCTCAGTGTCAGTAAATATTGTGCAGTTAGTATTGGACTACAAGATAGATGCAAGCCTGTACAGGTTATTTAAAGCATAAATGAGTGGGTTGGGTTCTGGAGGTGTGGTTACAGCAATTGTGCTTGGTTGGTGTGGCCTGGGCCTGGTGGTGGGGCCCAATGTGATATCTTTTCATGGGGCCCAAAATCCAGTGTGTGTTCACACTGTATTGTTACAACCAGTGATATGGGGGTACATTAATAACTTATAAACCACCAGCTGGTGATTATCAGAAGTCGATCTGCCAACATTGTACATGAGTTAAAACCATAGACTGTATATATAAAGGTTAAAACAAGTGGACATTTTTACTGTATTAGCATTTAACTTTGATAATTCTCTTATTTTATCTAATAAGAAAATAAAACAATTTTGAGGGAAGATGACACTTTTTGAGACAGTTGTAGGGTGTAGTATTGTCACACTAAAGTAGACATTACTTTTTAAAATTCTCTCCTTCAATTTCTCCTCTTTATATTTAATCATGTAACGTTTTTTCAACAGTAGGCTAATTCAAGCAGCAGCACCATCATGCTGCAATTCATTTAGGATTATAAACTTGAATACTAATTGGTAGTAGTAAGTGGTTTGAGTTCCTCTATCAGAAAATGTAAAAAGCAATTTAAAAACCAGAATTATTTTGTCTGGTTAACAATTTCCGTGGTGTTTAATAAATTAGTGACACTAAAATCAATTGAACACAAAGTTTCTGGTAACTTTCAAATCCTCATTGTCTTTCATTTCTTTAATGTCTGGTATTTTGTGTCTGGCAGGTCTAATAAAAAAGGTGATCAGACTTCTTTAAAAGGTGACTAATGCTGCCAGGTATTCTTTTTCACATTATTGTACCATGACTCACTGGTGTTCATCCAAAATGGTGATTTAACGCAGACACGCCTTGTTTCCTAGAAACTGTAGAGAAGCTGTAGATGGACAGGATTATGGAATTTGAGTGTGCAGCCTCCTCCCTGCTTTCCTGTTTCTATTGTATTTCATGTTAACAGTTGTTGGCATTAGGAAAAAAGAGAGCAAATGTGGCCTTTGCACAAACATGCTCATTATGAACAACTCAAACTGTCAAGTCAGTGTTTTTTGGGAAAAATACTGAGTGAGAAAAAGTAAAGCGACTGGATTAACATTCCAGTGTCTCTGCTTTTAAAGATAATCATAGGCTACACCGTGTCCTTGACTTGGAGCAAAATGAAGCTCAGCTTTAGAGAAACAGACAAACAGAGCCAGTGGACGAAAAGACAGACATGTCCAAAATACTCTTGAGCTTTGACCCCATGTTTTGATACACATCAGTGCTTCAGTTGGAGTAAAAAACTGCACCTCAATACCTGTTGGTCCAAATACTTTGTCCAGAGGAAGGGCTTATCGTCCCGTCCTCTGCACTCACTGGAAGTGTGTTATTATGAGAGTGTGACCCACTTTGGCTGGGAGCACTCGAGTGCACATGTATTTCTTTTCCACTGACCTGGGTGGGGAGTAAACACCAGCGAGGTCATAGTGAAACAGCACGTTGTTTTTTAAATGTATTTCTCAAACATGGACTGGTTGTGAAAAGGGTATTTCAAGTAAATTATGCATCTTGAGGGTACGTCCAGACAGTGTATCCTCTCAGAAATCTTGAAATGACATACTCATACAGGATCAAAAAGGACTTTCAAGCTACGTTGATATTAATAGCACAATCATGCTGCCTTTCCGAAAATACATTTATGCAACACAGTTGGTGTTTCCTGTTCCTTATGTGACGTTGTTGTGTGCTTCAATGTGTCAGGAGATTTGATCGGACCACACTAGTGCAGCAGAGGAGGAGATGAGTCATGGAAAGTACCACTGCAATGGTCAGTTAGTTTAGCACAATAATGTATTTATTCACTTTCTCAAGCAGCCATCAAAGTTTAGGAATGTCCTGGAATAAAGACATTTGTATTCTTATTCTCGACAGACCTGTAAAACTGAGTTTCTTCAAAAATATCATGAAAAAGTACAACCTTAAATCTTATGTTTACCAGATATGTGCTCATTTGCTTTTTGGATATAAGTCACTCCGCATGAAAACTAATCAGCAGCATAACCAACCCAGATTCCTAATCTGATTTATTTCCTTTTCTCCCATCCTGTGTCATCCGTCTCTATTCTGTATCTGCTCAAACTGCGGACAGCTAGTGTAAAGCCTTACAGTGCTCTCTGTCCAGAGTCCATGTTACATAACTTATACAGTAGTTAACCTACATTATGGCACCCTCTCAGGATTGTGCCACTGGCTCTTGTGGCCCCGTTTTCTCAGTCAAGCTGTGCCAGCGATGGCCCACATACAGCAGTAAAACTGACAGAGTTTGACAAAGCTTCAGGCATGTGAAACTACTGTGCCCCAGTTCCTCCTTCCTTCCTGGTGGATACTATCTCTAGAAAATAACCCCTCCTTTTAAGATCACCATTCTGTTGTCCTGGGCATAACAGGAAGTATCAGGTAGCGTTGCATTTGGGGGGGTTATTGCTTTCCAGTCAGATAGTAATGTAATGTGCTAAATGAAGTCACATGCTGCTCAGTTTTGTATCGTGAAAAATACTTCCTTAACGACAGAACTAGCCCTCATAATATTGGGTGATTGAGTATACATTATTTGTTTTTGTCTCGCTGAATTGTTACTACTGCTACGCTTATAAAAATATCATTTGTACATGAGTTGGCTCCTTTATACATAGCCTCTGATGTCATGTTTTGACAGCCGTCACCATGGTCGCAAGGGCAAATACAGCCCAGCTGTTTCTATTTTAGAGGATTGGTAAAGCAGTGAGTCATTATGTTTGCCTTCATCACTAGCAGCAGCAGTAGCAGTAGCATGATTCCTCTCAACACTGTCATCATGTTTGCAGTCATTTCTTTATGAGTTGGTGTTTTGGCTTTATTGTCCATTTATTCTGAATGCAGGTTTACTCATATGTTCATGTCTTAAGCAGTACAGTCAGTTTCCTTGGTTTCAATGTAGACTTTCAATGAATGTTTAGAACATTAAAGGGGCTAGTTATGGAATTCAGTGCACAGGGAATGCCTCGCCCCAGCTCTCAGCTAGCAGTGCTAACAGCGCTACAAGTGTTAACAACGCTAACAGCAGTGTTCCCGTTAGCTGGTATTTGCCAGACTTTGGTAAATCTGTTGAAGTCTGACAAATGTAACTCTCTCCGTTTAAAATGTCACGCAAAAAGACCCTCTCATCGATGACAAGACGTGCAACGTGATGACAGTGCTCTGCAGTTATGGAGACTTGAATTTGTCAGCGTTATGTTATGTTCATATCAATCAATCAATCAATCAATCAATGTTTATTTATATAGCCCAATATCACAAATGTTACACTTGTCTCAGTGGACTCCACAGTGTGTACAGAATATCAGTATGACAATACGACACCCTCTGTCCTTAGACCCTCACATCGTACAAGGAAAAACTTCCAAAGAAAACCCACAGTTTAAAGGGAAAATGGGAGAAACCTCAGGGAGAGCAACAGAGGAGGGATCCCTCTCCCAGGACGGACAGACGTGCAATAGATGCTGTGTGTAAATTTAAGAGATAATACATTTACAACATAGGTAGATCAAATGTTTGGAAATGCATGTGTCTATAATAAGAAGATGAATCCACGAGGATGTCAACAATCCTGTGGGAGCCATCAGAGAAGTAGTATAATGAGAGTCAGGCAGGACCACAGTGACAGGTTCAGCCACGACTCGAAGTCCAGGACTCAGGATGCAGGACTCAGGATCCAGGACTCAGGATCAAGGACTCAGGATCCAGGACTCAGGATCCAGGACTCAGGATCCAGGACTCAGGATCCAGGACTCAGGATCCAGGACCAGCAACAGGCACAGCCACGACTCAGGATCCCGCCGTAGATAGACACCAAAAAGAAATGTGTGGAAGCTGGGTTATTTGGAACATGAGAGTACACAGGTACAGACAGAGAGAAGGAAGAAGTAAGGTGTCCCCCAACAAACTAAGCCTATATCAGCAAAACTAGGGGCTGAATCTAATCAGCCCTAACTATAAGCTTTATCAAAAAGGAAGGTCTTAAAACCTGTTTAACCCGAGCCTGTTTTTCAGGTTTCAGGCTCGAAAATGACATTCCCAGAACAAATGACCATATCTTCCCTTCTAAAAGGGTTAAATTAATAATCTTTTTTCTCAAAGTAATGATAAACCCGTGAGTTGGATGTAGAAAAGTCAGAATAAATATAGATGTTCAGATTGAACATGGTAAAAAACTGTAAATGATAGTGTCCGTCCAAAAAATATTTTGTACCTATAGTGAAAACTAACCTTGGATGATGGGTTATGTTGGAGCACCACCCAATGGCGGTGGTGGAAGGTTCACTTCTGCTCCGTGGCGTCCCTTGATGACTGATGAGCTGGTCAATTTATAAAAGAAGGAATTCAAAGCACCAGGATAAAGGTTATACAATAATCTGTTTTAATGGTAAGAGCAACAATACACAATACAGAGCACTCTGCAACAGTACAAGATACAGAGTACTCCGGGGTCAATTCCTACCACCGTGTGATAAACGTACCACGACAGCCAGTCAGGAAGAGAGCGCCGACTGGAAGAATGTTACAGTATTTAAACACATTCTGTGGGAGGAGTTGTGTCGGTTGCTCCTCCTTGTTATTGGCGATTTCACTTCTGGGCGAGCCCAAGACAGTGAGCTGGTAGTTCTCCATTGGCCAGTTTCACTTCTGGGCGGGACCCTAGGCAATGAGTCAGCAGTTGTTAGGCTTGTTTGAGACAAGCAAGACCTGCGCAGACCTGCGCAGACCTGCGCAGTTGCGATCAACGTCTTGCTAGTGCGTTGCATGATGGTTAGTCATTTTGTCCGACTTGCTCTGGAGGCTCGCCCACATGAGACTTTGAAATCTCGCGGGACAAAGACGCCCGCAGCCTTGAGAGCGAGGCGAGGCGAGTTGGCGCAGTTGCTCTCCACGAGCTGCGGAAGCAAAATGCTTGATGGGAAACGGCTCGCTGGTATCTCGAGCTGAGCGCTCATTGGTGGTTTTTACCACGTGCTGCTGATGAAGCTCTCCAATTGGCTGGCAAAAGTTTGTTGTTGTTTTGTGTCAGTTTTACGTCGCCACATCCATTCCCATTTTTCATCATTGTTCCACAATGTTTATCATCATGAAATTAATATCTATATATTTTATACTATACTGCTTACCGTTTTCATACTTTATATAGGCCTATCTTAGCATATTCATACACACTGTTCATACTGCTCACAGGCTGATATAGTGTATTCATACCCCTCACTGTTTATTCATCATCTAATTCATTCTATATGTTATTCTGTAGATTATGTACATTACTTTTCACTTTACTGCTTGTTGCACCTGGTTAGAAGCTAAACTGCATTTCGTTGTCTCAGTACCTGTAATATGTGCAATAACAATAAAGTTGAATCTAATCTTGAGCAGGAACAAATGTATTTACTTAGTACCTACATATCTGACATTAACGATTAAACACATGTGTGCATTCTTTATAAATGCAAACCGAGTCAAGCCGACTCCGGAGGTGGCGGTATGCACCTTAAAGTTGTTGGCAATCCGCCAAAAAACCGAGAGAAGAAGAAGAAGAAGACCAAGCCCACTCCGAGCTGTCCGACTTCAGGCAAGCTTTTTGAGACCTCCCCCGGCTGCGATCGGCTACTCTCGGCTACTTTCGAGGCGAGCCGCAATGTGTCTCAAACAAGCCTGTTGACTCCGTCTGATTTGCTCCCTCTCCTTACAGTGTGTGTGTGTGTGTGTGTGTGTGTGTGTGTGTGTGTGTGTGTGTGTGTGTGTGTGTGTGTGTGTGTGTGTGTGTGTGTGTGTGTGTGTGTGTGTGTGTGTGTGTGTGTGTGTGTGTGTGTGTGTGTGTGTGTAAATAAGGATGTTTCCTGCCATGCAAACTGCTCCTACTTCATACAGAGTAATTAAGCACACACATATATTTAAGCCAACTACTCCAAAATGTTGTGGCAATTTAGCACAGGTATCCTCTGAACTTCCTCTAACCTCGAAGTCAGCTCACTTAACAGGAATACATCTATTGATAATTCAGAACGACCATTATCTCATGGCCTCTCTAGGAGTCTTGCAGGATATGAATTATCCAATTAACTAAGTCTGCACACAAGCGCACATACATTTCCCCCTATGCAGATTACGCTACCATTAGCAGCTAACTTTTGCTCTGCGATTTTTACATAAAAATGGAATTATGGATTATAAATTAAATAATTTTTTGTATACAGAGACGTTAAAAACCTATGGATTAACCGATTCAGCCGCGTTTTTTCTCGTTTTAATGCCATTGAACACGTCTTTTGATCAGATTGACAGCTACGGTGAGACGATCTCCCTAGAAGCTCCGTAAAGGTACGTGTTGTGATGTCTGTGTTTGCTTCCCCTGTCGCGAGTTCGGATCACTCAGTGATGATACTATATACCTAAATAATCTGTGGAACCTCAGCTTTAATCGGATATCTTGTATGTGCAGCTACGATAAGTAATAAGGGTACTTTTATCTTGAGTTCTGTGCCAATGTCCGTTAGCATTTTTCGCTAAGGGCTCATTTAGATGCTTCTTATGAGACTTGTGTTTTGTTTTGGTAAAAATGATTTGTATCGTCAGTTAGCTGAGATTATTTCCGTTAATCTGGTATAACAAATTAATAGGTTCTTAAATATTAAGATCCCCTGAGACACAGTGTCGTGAAAAAAAACCCCAGGGGTTTAACAGGTTTTAAGCGCACTCTTAAAAACGGTACTAAAAAGTACTTTTAGAGACTCTAGGAACAACCAACAACCCTGCATTCTTGGAACGCAATGCCCTAGTAGGACAGTAGGGTATAATTAATTCTTTAAGGTAAGATGGCGCCTGCCCATTAAGGGCTTTGTAGGCGAGAATAAGAATTTTAAATTCCATCCTGTGTTCTAGGGAGCCAGTGTAAGGCAGCCAGAACAGGAGTAATGTGGTCCCTTTTCCTAACTCTGGTTAGAACACGAGCTGCAGCATTTTGAATCAGCTGAAGCGACTTAACTGACTTTTTGGTACACCCTGATAACAACAATCCAGCCTTGAAGTAACAAATGCATGGACTAGTTCATAAGTGAATTCAACCAAATCTACCCCAAGTGGGCCTAACTGGCCAAGATTCCATGTGATCCCTGTCTACAAAGTGCTGTCAGAGAGAAGATTCTCAATGTACAACAGAAATAAAACAATAGCTTGATTCATATTTTACGAACCATACAGGCCTATTTGTGTTCTGGTCGGTTTACACATTTTTGTATACTGTTTTATTTTTATCTAGGAATATGTAGCAGCTGAGGTAAATTCTTCTGCCAAATATATATATATATATATCATGTTGTTCTTTACATAGCCTTCCTTTCTATACTCAGGCATTTGACAAATAACTTTAACACGTATTCCTTGATCCAATAGGGGTAATTAATGAACATGAATATACATGAATTAAACTTTTTGGTGGCTTTTGAGACAGAAAATGTTGATAAACTGATAGGCTGACATCAGCATTTTACAGCAACGCCCACTCTATTTCAGACCAGAAGAGCACTGATAAAACAGCAGAGACATAACATTTATATAAAACTAATGTAAACTGACCGCGGTGAATTTAGTTTTAGGTTGGATATAAAAAGAACATTTTTCTTGTCTAATTGTAAAAGTCATTTGTTGATGGTCCCTAAGTGAAAGCCTCGTTTCGCGGAGAAGATCTCCCTGTTAAACTGAGGCTGCTGGCGGGTCCGGGAAACTGACGCTGCTGGCGGGTCCGCGAATGTCCGTCGAATATCCAACCTAAAACTAAATTCACCGCGGTTGGAAACTGTTCCAACTTTGGCAGAACATTTCTTTTCATGTTCTCCATCATGGCTCTCAGTAAAGGGCTAATTGCGAAAACATGTTTTCAGCTCCTTTAAACTTATCAGTGTGCCAAACTTCGGTCAAAGAGACTCTAACCTCACTTTCCCCTCTCTGAAAAAATGCCATCAGATAAAGACTTTGGGTAACATTTCACAACAGTGACACCTTAAGTGAAGCGTCAACTGCCAACCCTTTTGTGTGCAGTGGTATCAGAGAGCTTCCTGTGACACCCTAATGGGAGCCACTGGCCTCGAGCCAAGTGTACGTCTGCCTAATCCTGGGGACGGTCCAGGGGTGATATCGTATCTCTGTAGCCAAGTCACCCGGGCAAAAAACATCCCGGAGCCCAAGGGTGCTCTCTGTGCAACATGTTGGTTGAAATATTTATATGTGAGTGATCTATGCTATAATGGTGCAGTGCATGGACTGAGGTGAACTGCAATGTATAATTCAAACGCCTTCACTTAACAGTTATCACTAAGAGCAGTAAGTTGCTAAGTGACACATTTATAAGGTAATATACAGTATTCAATTTCTTCCTATAGGTCTAGTTTTGCTCATTGTGTCCCTACATAACATCAATGCCTTATCGCTTTTACAGTATTGTTTTCAAAAGCAAGTCGAGCTGCAGCCCAGAGTGCAAAGTAGGTTACACAACTACAACTTTCAACAGCAGCGATCTTATCTGGCTGCATGTGAGCAGCACAAGCTGTAAGAGGCAAGCAGCTGTGTGACTGGGTTTGACGTTCCCCCCTTTAACAATAACCCTGTTGTCAACATTAGCCAGAGAGCTGCGCTGAGCTTTCTAAAAAACCTACAAACTGGCCTGTGTGATGGAGAGAGAGAGAGAGAGAGAGAGAGAGGAGAGAAGGGAGAAGAGAAAAGAGAGAAGAGAAAAGAGAAGAGAGGAGAGAGAAGAGAAGAGAAGAGAGGAGAGAGAGGAAGTTATTTGTGAGTTGCATATGAACTCAGGGCCGGCCCGTAGCACTGGCGTTATAGATGTTCGCCAGGGCCGGACTGGGACAATAAGTCAGGCCGGGAATTATACACCCAGCCAGGCCACTATCAGTTTTTTGTGCCATTTTGCTGGATTTATTTGTCAATTTTTACAGCGTTGCTGCCCGTAGTGATAGCCCTCTACATCTACTACCCAAAAATAAACATATGGATATGGGTTACTATTTAAAATGTGCAAATCTATTTAAGAACCTATGTGAACATATTTTAATTGTGGGTGGACCTCAAATCCTATAGGGGGGTCCGGGGGCATGCCCCCCCCCCGGTAAGATTTTTTTTTGTTGTAAATGTTGGACTTAAAGGTGGGGTAGGTACGTTTGAGAAACTGGCTCGAGATACACTTTTTGTTATATTTCATGGAATGCTCTTAACATCCCGATAGCAATGAATATCTTTTATTATTTTTTTTTAAATAATCATACAATCATAAAAACATGGCCATAACCAATAACATACCATATATCCAACATGAAAAAACATTGAAATTTGTTTATTTATTTGTTTTTGGTTCATTTATAGTTGTGAGTGTGTCTGTGCTCTTGAACCAGCCTCTCCTGTCTCCCTCCTCTCCCCCTGCTCCACTTTGAGGCAGCAGCAAAGACTAGTTTTAGCTTTCAACAAGTTTTAATAGTTTATCTTGCCTTTTTTCACCTAGTTAACGTTTTTTTATTATTAATGCATATTTTACTAATCACTCCCCCCTCAAATGGAAATATGTGTTTACATAAATGGTGACCAAACCGTTTGAGACCCACTGAGATAACTTAGACTAAGTTAACTATCTAAACACTTTACCTCACCTGTGCTGTAGTTATCAGCCTCTCAGTCTGACAGCAGAGGACTCTCCCCCCACCTTGTTGTTGAAACAGCTCCTTATATCCGTTAGCGCAGCTAGCTAGCACCAGATGCTAACAACAATACACGTAACCGGTGCGCACGCTTTATCTCACTCGCTTGCGCCCGAGTTTGAATGACACACAGAGACGAATCGAGGGCATTAGTGTATGATCTGTATGAAAGTGGCCATGTCGGCAGGCCACATCATGTACATTGTAGACAGCCAGTCACCCTCTGTGAGGCAGAGTCAGACCCACTTTTGCGCAGCGTTGCGTTCACAATACATACATTAAAAAAAGAAATTCCTCAGGTCAGCAGGCCACTTAGCAGGCCAGGCCATCGGGAAACCTCCCGGTCCTCCCGATGGCCAGTCCGGGCCTGATGTTCGCCAAGGGCAGGGGTTCTCAAAGTTTTGATGAGTGAGGGCCAATTTAGGTACCCAATATTGGATTGAGGGCCGCCCAAGAAAAACACAAAATAATTCCAAAACAAATCCTTTCTTTATTGTACTAACCAATTACCGCAACTCGCAAGATGCCTAGTTACCATGCAACCAGTAGTCTAGCAAACTTTCCAAAAGCTGTCATTCATAATTTAGGAATGACAACCCAGGGGGCGCAGTTTTACCATTCTTAACCCTCTGAAGTCTAAGGGTATTTTCTCGATTTTTAGATGTTTTCTTAAATCACCTTTTAAATGTATTTCTTCTAACATGGCACCCCATGTGTTACATATCAAAATGTTCAGGACAATCTCTGGTCTTGCTATATATGCATATTGCTCACCTTAGAGCACTGTTTCATGAGATAAGTAGCTCAAAATCTTAAAATGTGACATCCGATTTTTGGAAAATCTTCAAAACTCTTGTGAAAACACTCATTTACTCATGTGATCGAATTGTTTTGGTATTTTAGATTTGGTTACCAAAGTCCTAGGATCACAAAAGCAGTGAAATATTTGAATTACACTGTATATAAATGTGTTATTCATGTCTAAAATGAAAAAAATTAAATTCAAATTTTGAGTAAAACAGGTGTTTATCACTCTACTTTCACCACAGCAGGGACTGAGATACATTAGGACTGAATAATGACTTCATATTACCAAGGTTCATGTGATGTGTACAAATACAAATTGAGCATTCAACCTTTTTTTTTCAACCAACAATTTATTATAAATATGTTTTTTTCAACCAACTATTTATATAAATATAAGAAACTGGAAAATATAACTATTTACAAAATTGAACATCAGAACATTCAACCAACTATTCATTATACAATGTCAAGACAGTGTCAAGGTCTTTGTCTGTCTTCTAAGACAGTGGGTCTGGCTGCTGTGTAGGTGGGGGTGATGGTGCATGGGCTGCTGTGTAGGTGGGCTGTACAAGTGCTATACGAGACCTCCAAGAGACCTCCTTGCTGGCTGGGTTGAAGGTGATGGCTGTGGTGGAGCCTTTGTGCTGAGGTGTATCTTGACCTGGTGGCAGCCGCAGATGGAGGTGGAGGCAGCTGTAGTGATGCTGGTCTGCTGGTCCTTGGTGGTGATGGCTCTGGTGAAGGCCCTTGAGCCACAGTAGTTCTTAACCTGGGGGCCGGCACAGATGGATGTGCTGGCTGCTGGATAAACGCCGCCTGTGTAGGACAATAATTACAACTAATTTCATTGAAATAAAGTTCAGGTAAAATGTTGCTCAAGCACAAATAACAATGCACACATAAAAATAAAGTTTGGGAGGTTGCAGAAGGAGTCTCTCTCGATCTCTCTCTCTCTCTCTCTCTCTCTCTCACACACACACACACACACACACACACACACACACACACACACACACACACACACACACACACACACACACACACACACACACACACACACACACACACACACACACACACACACACACACACACACACACACACACGTATTTCCAGTTACTTTACATTCAGTATAAAATCACAGACACACATATACATAGGCTACATCTGATTACAAAGTCTCATCTGTACAGGACGGTAAGATAATAACAGGCACACATAAATAAATCTATGACAAAGTCTCATCTGTACAGAACAGTATGATAAAATAATCGATGGCAAAAACATGTCACTGTAAATGTCTCCGTTGTGGGACGAATACATGATTAATTTAATCATCTACACATGTAATCTCACTTTTACACACCAAAATAACGTTAACACAGAGTAAACGTTTGCTAATGGAGAGTCTATTTTGTCCCAATAAAAAGTTCATGACTATCGATAAAAAATATATCAATAAACCTATTGTTAATTTTCGCGGTATTCCCCACACATTGCCAGTACACTATTACTGTAATATTTACACTTACCCATGTCCAAATGGATCCTTGTTGTTGTATTTGTGTTCTTCTTCAGAAGAAGAGTCAAAGACTTCAGGTTCTGAGGCTCTATCTTCACTGCTGCTAGCGAAAAAAATCTCTAGCAAAGTCGGCAACTGTAAAGTTTTTTTAGCCATTTTCTCTGTCTCTCTCTCTTTCCCCTCACGTAAACTGATGGGAGGCACGTGGTTTATGTTTTGTTTACTTGGTGGGTAGGTCCTTAGTGATTTATCATGTCCATTGGTCATTTCAGACCGTGATGGCTGCCGGCCGAGATTTCCTTGACGGACACACACATCCACCAATCCCACACAGTGTAAAGTCAAGCTGCTTTGAGCGGCCATATTTTCTGCAGTGCCCTGAGAGGCTTCTCAATACTCAAATTTCCCCTCCTCGACTCCCCTCCTCGACTCCCCTCCTCGAGACTTAGACCCGCCCACAGGAGATGCGAGCGGAGGACCGAGGAGGGGAACCGAGGAGAGAGGAGGGGAAGCAGCAGACGTTTAAAGAAATGAGAACTCCTCTCCTCTGAGCGGTCATATTAAAGCGACGTCCGTTCATACTAGAGGCTTCTCAATACTCAAATTTCCCCTCCTCGACTCCCCTCCTCGACTCCCCTCCTCGAGACTTAGACCCGCCCACAGGAGATGCGAGCGGAGGACCGAGGAGGGGAACCGAGGAGAGAGGAGGGGAAGTAGCAGACGTTTAAAGAAATGAGAACTCCTCTCCTCTGAGCGGTCATATTAAAGCGACGTCCGTTCATTATGACGTGGCAACAGCTGCATCAGCTGTCGAGTGTTTTGTCATATTTTATAATCTCTGTTAGATCAGCTGAACATTGTTCCCCCACATATTTTATTTGAATTCATTGAGAGTGCGGTATAATGAGACAATAACAGGCTACAGATGCGGACACACACACACAAATATATTTATATAAATATATACAATTTAAAGTATGAGAGCACTCTCATAATAACGTAACACAGTCAGAGACTGGATATACGCCCCCCCCCCCCCTCTCTCTCTGGTCGCTGAAATGGGGAATTGAAATTACGGGCCAAAAGTTGTATTTGCAAGTATTAAAAGTAAGGACATCAAACCAACTGAGACCCGTCTGTCCGCGGCATCTGCGCACTGTACAACACACACCTACACACTGTACAACACACACACCTACACACTGTACAACACACGCACCTACACACTGTACAACACACGCACCTACACACTGTACAACACACGCACCTACACACTATACAACACACTGTACAACACACGCACCTACACACTGTACAACACACACCTACACACTGTACAACACACACCTACACACTGTACAACACACACCTACATACTGTACCACACACACCTACAGCTGCTAAAGCATAATCAGGCTACAGCCGTTGTGTATTTTATTATGTGAAGCACTAAATGGTTTTAGAAAAATATGGACTCTTTGTAGATATCTACTAAACTAAAGCAAATAAAGAGAGTAGGCCTGTTATACTGAGTGATATATATTTTACACACTGCTCTGCTTTCTGCAGGACCTCACAGCTGTTCTCACTGTA